>NC_071545.1:8739090-9351818 GCF_026979565.1 Vidua chalybeata | reverse complement strand
TCTGATCTGCTTGTAGAAAGCACAGGGAGTAACTGCTGCCTTTCCTTCAGCAGAGTCATTAATTTCACTGTGTCTTCCTTCCACAGACATTGATTTTCTCAAAATATGTAGGAGTGGAGTGGTCTTTGAGGCTTATCCTTCTCTTTCAGATTTGGACAAAATTTGCATATAATTCAAAAGCCACCAGGAGCTGGAGGATGGGGGATGGAGTGAGAATGAAAGAAGGAGGTGGACAGACAGCTGGAATTGCACCTAATTTCCTTAAGAAGCCATTTGGACACATGTGAGCAAAGTTAATTATCAAAACTTCTGAAAACTGAAGCAAGTATTTATTTTCAGCCTCATTCTATATTTTTTTTCTTTTTCATGACAAACAGGTTTTTCCCTGTTAACAGGAAATACTCCTCCCAGGAGACCTAAATCCAAGTAATCATATGTGCCAATTTCATTCTATCTATAATGTTCCAGTTTCTGTGGATATGAAACAGATCATATCTGAAGTGCAAGATAATATTGAAAAATCAAGATGGGGAGAGTAATACATTACCTTTGGAAATAAAGTATATCTAGGAGGGCTGCACATGCAAAATGGAACATAAAAAGTTATGGTGAGATACTGAGTTTTAATTCATTTTAGAAGCATAAGTGAGAACAACTGTGTACATTACCATTCAGGTATTTCCCAGCTATTACTTCCTCCTAAGGAAAAAATACAAATATATGTAATAAATTATTATTTTTAGATTATAATATAAAATGTTAGTAGAGAGATCAAATAAAAATACTAACCACAGCTTTGTGTAACAATGGAGGCAAATCTGTAAAAGATTATCCAATTATTAGAAGTTAATTTAATGTTTTATCAGTCAATTATGTTACACAAAAATACATTTATTGTATGCAGTGATTATATACACATATATAATGTATTTGCAAACATTTAATGCAGTTTTGATTAAATTTATTTACAGAAAAACAGTGGGGGGGAAAAAGGCTATTCAATTATAATCAGACTTGATGAAATTATTTGCTGGTAGAGCTCCATGATGCCAAGAGAGCAGAGACCATGGTCCCAGTTACTAAACAAGACCTAATTTATTACACACAACTTTTTTTTGTGCCACAAATACACCCCTCAGACAGGAGTTCTGGTCTTACCTTCAGAGTTCTGACTGTGAGTAATCTTGGCATGATTCATTGATATCAACAAGAAACACATCTTCAAAAGTCTGGACATTTCTTCTCGTGTTTTTAGAATAAAAAGATACTTGGATTGAAGAGGAAAATAGGAAGAACAGAGTCAAAATGAAATATTCAACCCAAATTTCATAGCTATAAATCAGAGACAGCCTACGTTATGGAGTACAGATAGAGATCAGAACAATCCAAAGCTGCTTGCTCCCAAGTTTTTAATTTAGATCTTTTTCTAGGATAGAGATACACTTTATGCAAACACAAGTCCACAAAGAGTGCGTGTGCAGAGTTATCTCCCTATAGCAAGTGGCTCATTTAATTTTCTCCCTTGTAGCACCATTTATTTACCAAGTTACACTGCACCTAAGTATGACTTCAATGCAGTTTTGTTAAAACAAGCAAACAAATCCTTTTAAAATCAGATAAAACTGAAGAGAAATTGAATGAAAAAGGAAATTATAAAGAAGCTTCAAACAAATCCTAGCTGGTTAAGCTGCAGTATCACTGCAGACTTGGTCTGGGACCTCCATTTGCAGATCTCTGAACTCAAGGGTGGAATAGCCTGGCCCTGGTCCCCTGTCCTGCAGGGTGCTGCAGGCAGGGACAGGCAAGGAGTGCTCCCCTTCCCTGCTGCCACATTTGGAAGAAAAAAAGGAAGAAAACGCCCTTATGCTCTTCTGAGGCAGAGGGAGTCACCCATTTGGGAAACTGCCCATGTCACTTCACCTGGACAGATCAAAGCCACGGTCTTTGTACTCACAAGGTGTCCCATCAAAGTTTCACCACCACCACAGACACAGTTTGTGTGGAAAGAGATGTTTTGGTAGTTCTTGCTATCCCTGCTGCCCTGTGCTATGCAGCATAAAAATCACTGAAAGATAAATTGTCTGGAAGGGAAGTAATAGGGAACCCAGAGCTTTTCACTGAGTTGTCACTGATTGCCACCAGAAAAAAACTGAGTTTCACAGTTGTCCAAAACAAAATGAACGTGTTGCTTTTGGTCTAGCTCTTGAAGGACAAGGATACACAAAGAACTAATGCAATGGGGTGGAAAGGAAGCAAAGACTGGGCAGGTTTCACTCAGGATTTTCTGCAGCCACATCCCCTCCTCAGCTCTGAGGGCCATCAGCGGCTTCAATCCACACTGCAGAGAGGATTTTCTGCCTGGCCCTCTGCTCAGCCTGAGAATCACCACCCCCACAGGTAAAACAACAAATTAATCTGAGATATTAGATGATGCCTCGATCCACAGATGGCAACTTCTTACACTGGGATTAGTCCCCGATTTTACAAATGACACGCAGGGTCCCATTGGCCGACTTGGCTGTGACCATAAAGAGACTTTGTTAGGTTTTGTCTCCCTTTCCCTCATTTCAAAGGTTTATTTGCAAGACACTGAATTTCTGCATTTCTTTTCGTTGCTGAACTCTTGTGTTCTCTCTTCTCCCCCCCCCCCAAAGTTCTCTGCCACGGCTTGAGTTACAGATCTGAATATTTGATAAATGACACCTTTTTTTGGACTGTTTAATCTCATGTACCAAGGTACTCTTTTATAAAAACATCTTTCAACAAGCCTCCAGCAATACTCCAGTCTATTGCAAATACTTAACTCCAGTCTTGTAACAGGAGTGACTCAAAATGACAGATGATGAAAAATTTAAACATTTGACTTCAAGAAGCTATCACCTCTGTCCTGTTCTTACACACACTGAAACCCCTTTCAGCTACTCTTTTGGGAGCACCACAGTAAATGTCTCTCATTCAGATGTATCTGGTTTCCTAGACAATGAACTTGTGTTTGTTCCTGCCTGTGCCCTAATAATTTTGCAGTAAGGTTTTATTACTCTGCATAGGTTAAATCACGCTTCCAATGTCAGTCCCGATTTGCTTATTCCAATTCATTCACTTTGATCAGGGAGTGTATTTTAATTAAAGCATGCTAACTTAATATATAAGGAGATTAAATGCTAAGGAAAGTGCTTTTTCATCCTGACTAACTCAAGCGGACAATCAGCAGGGCACAAAAAGAGCTGTGAAAAGCCCTGCCTGGCAAGCCAATCTACAGGATGAAGCCGTTCATTTTTTGAGTCAAATAGGTCGGTCTGCAGCTCACAGCAACTTCCAGACAGTCCCAAATCACGCTGTGGGGATCTCCTGCAGATCCCATCCAGCTTTTCCCCGGAGATCATTCCGTGCATATGCTGTGGTGAGATTTCTGAGCCCTGCAGGACTCCCCGCTTATGAGAAGTTCCCAGATTGCTTTCTCCTCTCACTCCCAGAACAGCCACCCTTCCATGTACAGAAATCCTAGACATTTTATCACTCACTCCATGCAGTCGCTGCCTTATCTGAAGCTCGATAACCAGAAAACTGACCTTACAATCACAACTCTTGCTGATAAGCCCTTGCACTGCCGGTGTCCACCTTCCCCGTTGCACCAGGGCTCTGAGAAAAAGCACCACATGCAGTGGCGGAAGCCGCAAGGGGTGCGGGCTGGAAAGGGAGAGAAGGCAGGAGAAGAGAAGGAGGGCCGGGACCCCAGAGAGCTTTACCTGCCTCTGCCGTGTGCGCCTCCGCCCCGGCACTGCGGGAGCTGGGCGGCTCCAGCCAGGGACCCTGGGAGCGGGGCCAGGCCCAGCACCGCCCTGCAGCCTCAGGCGCCGGCCCAGCGCCCCGGCCCTCAGCGCGGGCGGGAAAGGCTCCTCCGCCGGCCGCTCGGCTCTCCCAGGGCAGGCAGGAGGGGACCCTTCTGTCCTGAGATGAAGAGAGCTCAACAAGCCGTGCAGGGGAAACACAGGGCTGGTGCTGCCCTGCTCCCCCATCTCCCCAGCCCAAGCAGGGGCAGGTGGCCCTGGGTCCCTCAGAGTATGAACGGACTGTACCTGGGATCACCCGGCGAAAGGCAGCTGTGGTTTTGAGGGATGAAGCTGTTCCAACTTTGCTTTGAAAGTTTCTGACTAAATCATGTGCTTGCACAGCATCGCTTTCCTGCAGTGCAACACACCCAGCCCACCCTGACAGAAGAGATCAGAACAGTCCAGTCACGCCCCAGGGCAAAGCTCTGCACATTAGTAAGAGCACTGAAGAACACCTTGGATGGACACTGTCACCCACAGCAGGACAAGGCAGGATTCCCAAACCCAGGAGTAATGAATTTGGACATTGGAATTGCAACACTCGTTCCCCTAGATGGTATCTTAGAGTAATTGGGGCAATTTAATGAACTACTGGACTCCAGAGTTTCTTTCCGTGGGCTGTGAGCAGCATTGAGTGCACACCAATGCTCTCTCAGTGCCTGCAGGGAGGAAGAAGCCCCTTCCCTCCCAAGGAGCTCTGGCTTTAGAGATACAGGTGTAGGGACAGTCCTGGGGGTTATTCTGTTTATTCAACAGGACTAAGCAGGTGTTTGACCCCACTTAATTTAGACTTTGTAGAAAGATTTTCTTCATTATTGGTCATTCCTCATCTCAAGTGTAAGAATACTTGGCTAAATAGAGTGAACAAAGTAGAAAATCATAAGAAAGGGAAAAAATCCCTATTGTTTACATTTCACCTTCTGTTCCCAAACCTCCCAAAGCCATTACAAACTGAAATCCTCAGTGACAGGACTAAAAGATGAGAGATAAGAAATGCAGTCTCTTGTGTGATTTTTAACATGTGGGATTAAAACACTTAAATACCTTTGAAGAAGTTTGTCTTACTACATATTTGCTACCTTAACATAAATTAATGACACATTAAAAAACATTTTCCCACTACTAGATGAGTACAAAATGAAGGTAGCAGAAGATAAATTAATGGATTCACTCCAGAGCATACACAGCTCATTTTCCCAACAGACGAATCTGATTGCACTACGTGCCAAAATGCAACAGCACATCCTGAGATGAGAATAACACCAAGTCTGAATTACTGTTGAGAAGTAATTTGAAATTCCAGCATTCCTTGTCCTTGCCCCATACCACAGAATACTATTCCACAAAGATGACTGACAACAAAAAGCTAATAAATTGGCAGGAGAAATCATTAACCATCAGTTTGAGGTAAACCTAAAATGACATGTTAAGCATCCTACCTGGCATAAAATCACCATTAATTATAAAAACTACAAAAAAAAAAAAACCCACAACAGACAACTTTTTTAAAAAGACTTCAAAAGCAACAGAACTCAGTTCTTACTTTACTTATCTGAGGTTTCTCTGATCTCTCACACTTGCAACCCAAGCACTGCATGGCATACACCTGCCAGGTCTGTACTACTTACGATGTCTTTTGTTTTAAAGAGAAGTCATATCCCAACTGCCAGAAATTATCCACTTAAACAGTTTTTAAAACAAGACATGTTAAAATAAATAGCATTTATTTAATGCTCTTGAAGAAAGGAAAATGTCTCAAGCCCCTACAGCCTGATCCTCATAGGCAGTTTTACTCAGAAAATTTGCAAGAAACCACCTGCAACTTTTTTAAAGCTGAAAACATTTGGCAACAACTCGCTTAGAGGGTTTGTTTTTAAAGCCATCAGTTTAAAGTGCAGTTTTGACAAGTTCTACTGTAACCCCTTTAGCTGGAAAATGGCAAATGCAAAAGCAATGAGGATTCATGAGGCTTTGACAGGGAAGAACATGAAGGAAACCCAACCAAAAGTGATACACTTTTTGTGCACTGTAATCCCATTAAACAATAATTAAATGTTGTTTAAATAAATGCAAGGTTGTGTTGCTACTGAAAGCTTGATTCTCAACAGTAAGAGCAGCTGCTGCAGACAAGCATGGCTATGGTTACAAAAATGAACACAAAAGTTAATGCAAAAGTCATCTCAAAAAAGTTTATTAGCATGATTAAAAACGTGAAGAATGACAGAGAGAAAGTAACTTAGCATGGAAGATTATCCATTTCAACAGTTTTATTCAACAAGGCTTGAACTGAATGGATAACTTTATTGCCAGATTTTGCTTGATTTCTTTCACAACAGTTCACACTGCATGAATTTCACCATTATAAAGACTATTGCTTTTGTTTGGATATGATCCCTGTTGCAGGTAAGTATAAAAAAATATCCCCCATTGCTGCTGGATTGCAGAATGCAATGTTGGTTTAAGAGCTGGTAAAAAAGAAATACTCAGCTGAGGAGTCCATTTAAAAAACAACCTCCCCCCCGCCAACCCCCCCAGTCACACTACAAAGAAATACATTATTATTTTGGCCTTTAAATTTCTTACATGGTATTTATTCAGCATGGCAATCCCAAAATTCCCTCCCTTTAAGTAACCATAATTCAAAATCCTCTTTCAGAGGCTGCTTCTTGGGTTAGACTGTGGAGCTTTACTTCACACAGGCTTACACTGGCTTGAGGACAAAGACAGCATCATCCAGCACGTAGTAGTCATTGTACATGTCACCTTCACAGAGGTAGGGCAGTCTGGTGAAAGCCTCGATGGCAAAACCAGCTTTACTGAAAACTTCTGGCAGGCTGTTCACCTGTTCTTCCCAAGTGTGCCCTTTGATTTCCAAAACTTCTGAGGGCTTTTCCCACTTGCCACCTACTGAGAAAACAGAAGAGCTTTGTTTCAGTTATAAAGAAAACTTTATTGTGTGCTGCTTTTTCCTACAGAAAACATAATTACACTAATTATGTTCCTTTCCACTCCACACAGGAGGTTGCCACACCACTTGCAGACCTGCTGCAAGATCAGTTCCAGTTTATCCCTGCTGTTCAAAAGCAGCTTCTTTAAGGTTATCTTTTGTTACATTTTTAACTAGAAGTGCCAGGAGTGGCTAAAAGGTAACTGCCATTACTTACATTAGTTAGAGGCTGGTGTCCAGCAGACAGGCACACAGGTAATTACAGTCAGCAAGTTGAAAACTATGATTTCCTACGAAGCTTTCACCAGCAGATCACCCACATTACAGTGGATGGCTACTTTGTGCCTTCAGTGGCACAAAGTGCACAAAGTGCCTTTAGCTGATCTGCTAAAGGCTGCTTAGGGTCATAAAAAATTAAGAAGCTGATTCAGTAGCATGCTGGAAAATGTCTTGTTCTTTGTTATATCCAATGAAATAATCTGAAATATTATAGGTACAACTCTCAGGCATTCAAAATATAAAGTTCTTCACTCATTTTCCAAGTAATGTCATCCACAACAAACAAAAGCTTTCTGGTGTGGTCTGTACCTTTAACCAGTTTGCTAAATGCAGTAGTAAACACCCTTCTAAACAGGAAGTTCTACATCTTGTGATTAAGACAGTTACGCAAATCCAAACATTTCCTAAGTTCCTCTTCCTTCAAGAAGATTCATTTCCACAGAGATACAAGAAATGGCATCTTTCAACAAATTAAAAAATGTGCTAATGCTGGTGTTTGACTGGATCCTGTATGGTGCTGGTAAGACTTTAAAAATTTCTTACATTTTCTCACTTAACAGCAGTTAAACAACACTGAGAATTTTGTGGTTATTATTTGCAACACAGCTACAGAAGAAAAGCATTAAAAAGTTTTGCTGAAAATCAGGTTAATTTCTGCTATCATCATATAACTTCCAAAGTACACAACTGCTAGCAAATGCTTTTTTCTTCAAAAATCTAAAACGCTGCTGTAACCTGCGATTTCTGGGTCAAATCCTGCTGCACTTCCCAGCTTGGAACACTCCAGCAGCAGCCTGGTTTCAGAGCAACTGTGTTTGTTTGGGTGGAGGGCTTGGGAAGTTCAGCAGGCAGCACCTGTATGACCTGAGGCCATGGAGTTCTGCTCTGCAAGGACACCACAGCCTGTGGATAAGGTGGAAAAGAGAAGGGCATCAGCTGCAGAAGCACAAGCTACTGCCTTTCATCACACAGGGTGCAAGTACACCCACAACTTACAATCTTCAGATTGCTGTAGCTGCTGTGGAATGGCTCTGATATGGACCTGACACAGAATCAGTTTCACTTTATTACTGTAGAAGTCACAGCCACTGAATCTGATTGGATTTAGTGAGAAAAATGGTGAAGGAACAATGCTGATTGTTCACCATGGACAGGTTTGCAAATTGTGTATCAGCAGTACACAAAGAGATTTCAGGTTATCTTCTAGTTTGTTATTTTCTGGCAAGCAGGAAAGGATGCTATTTAGATACTACCTTTATTCTCACTGCAATAACCCAATGCTATTGTTTAAATAACTACACTATTTATTTGAATAAAATTAAATATATTAACACAGAATTCACATGGATTTCAATAAGGACTTAAAAAAAATCTTCCAGGCTAGTCATATTAAACCCCACATTTTAGTTCCTTAATTAGAATGCTCTTCTCTGATTAACCTTCATGTTTTCTCTGCACACATTTTTAAATGTCAGGACTAACAAGCACTATTATTCTTAGAAACCCAGAGTCAATATATGTGATGAAGTGGAGGAATATCTAGGAACTACTGTGAATTCTAATCAATGTTATGAAGTTGCTAAATTATAAATGTCTTGATTTATGACATTTCCACTGCATACCTTCAGCTTGTCTGGCTTGACTCAGACCAGGAACAGTGGAGGAGAGAGAAAGCCCTGCAGAACTGCTCCACTGAGCAACTGCACTTAGGTCACACAACACCCACCCTCACTGGCCAGTACCCTCACAAACATGCAGCACTAGATCTCAGGCTAGAAACTGCACAAAGTATTCTTCTGGTCTTCTCCAGTGCCAAAGGAAACATTCACATTGCTTCAGATCTATCAGTCTTCTCTATTTTGTCAAAAAATAGAAAGCCAAGCCAAGTAGATAAAGGTGTTAAATGAGCACATGTGCAAGCTGTAGGAATTATCTAAAAACAAAGTTCACTGAAAACAACCTTAATAATTTCAAGTTTGAAACACTGTTTTGTCCTTTCCTCCTACGGTTCCTTGAATGAACCAAAAGTAGTTGTTTATTCTTTTTAGACTGTACCTGGCTTTTTAGCTGTCCCTCACATCACCAATTGCTCCTTCCCAACAGGTGTTGCAGGTCACTGCCAAGTCACTGTAACACAGCCCAGGTTTCAGCAAGCTGACTCCTCCATGAACGTGTCTCTGACATGCACTTTCTCTGCCTCTGGATGCTCCTCGTCCCCACCTGAAGTTCTGTGGTTTCGCTTTTTAACTAATACACATCAGAAGTTGTGTACTCCCGGATGCACAGATCATCAGAAGTACAAAGTACACTCATCAAACAATAACATCTTACTTCAGATAAAAAATCTGACTGTAGATGACAGCGCTGTTTATATCTGTGGAATAGCATTTTCAGACTCAGATTCACCCCTTTCTAAACAAACAGGAGATGGAACAGTACTAACAGTAACAGGTCAGTTGATTATTCCTTCTTAATGAAGCATCTTAGAAGAAATAAATTATCTTTTCTAAATACTCTCTTTATTTATACTTTCAAGAATGACATTTAAGACGGAAATACCAACAAACCCATTAGGAGTAGTATGGCTATATTAAGATGTTATTAGTAAAACCAGAGGGATTCCACAAATAAGCATCTCAACCTTGTTTGCTAATTAGGCTGTCATACGATGAAGATGACTCTAGAATTCTACAAAATAAAGAAGTTTTGCACTTATGATGTCTAACCACACTCTACATCCTCTTACAGAAAGACTTTTGTGGCTGTCAGAAAGAAGTATCAACAAGAAAATGGGAAGTAGAGAAACCAAAACTTAGTAGAAGTTGCAAGAGAGTGCAGGGCCTCAGACCTGGGGATTCACACTGCCAGCCTGAGAAAAATGCTCCAAACCTTTGTATCACTTGCCTCTAGTTAAGAAAGTGATGAAACTTCAGTAACTACATTTGTTTTACATGCCTAAAACAGAAAAAGAAAAAAACCCCAGAAACACTCAGCTGGATTATTACTTTTTTTATATTCCTCCTTCCTCTAATTCCATTTCTGAACAGAAGTCTATGAGCTTTATTCAGATATACCTTTACAGGAGCAGAACACTGGATGCCATTCTCTCTCTATCCCTAAAGGAGAGGTTTGTAATCAAAACTTACAGGTCTCCATTGCCCTTGCAAACATATGAGCGAACAAAAGGAAAATGATCTCACTAAGGAATTTAGACTGAAAATTACCCAGAAAAATATTGATGCTATATGGTTTTTTAATTCCTCAGAGAAAGGGAGCTGGAATGCAGAGTCTTTAAAAAAATTAAGTTAATCAGAAACTGCCCTTTATTCTAACACTCATTTTTAATAAAGGATCAGGGAAGCAGCTCAGCAAAGGAAAACTCATCTCCATGATCATCACCTCCTCCTTACTGTTCCTGTACAGCTCTGCTGTGCTCACTTCCTTTGTGATCTACAAGGTAGGCTCAGAGTGATTTTCTGGTTCTGTTCATTTTGTAAATCGATGCAGTTTTAATGTCTCCATAAAGGGAATAAAAACACATTTCTACATTTCATAACTATTATGGTTAAGTTTTAAAGAGGAGGTTTGTTGAAGTCCATGTGCTGCACACACACCCCTGTGAACTCCTGTGTGGCATGTACCTGGACTCTCAACAGCAACCACATTTTCTTTTTTCAGTAAAGTGTCTGAAATAAAAGGTATTATGAAGTTAAAATTATCCTGAGAGTATAAATTTCCAGTAAAAGTAAAGTAATTTAAATTCACATTGAAGTATTTATGAGCTGCAGTAAAGTTACTGCAGACTGACCTCGCTTGTCTACTGACTCTCTTCATACATGTACAGAAGAGAGACCTTGGTAAAATTTAAAAATATCAGAGACTTGGAAGAAGTTTTATGCTTACAGAAACAAACCCATTAAATTGCACATGGTTAAAAGTTATGTAATTATTATTTTTTTTTTTAATCCAGAACAAAATTTTGTTTAGATAAAAACAAACAAAACTACAACAGGAATCTTTACATGATAATTAGAATTTGACAGGAGAATCAGGACTTCACAGTTCTTACTGGCATGATATGGTAAAATGACTCTTTCCTGTAGTGACTACTGTTGAAGCATAAAGACAGGACTGGCTTTTTCATTTTTTTCTTTAGAAGCGAAGGTACAGAGTGAAGAGTACAGTGGGAAAAATTAAACAAGCCTTCTTCAAGGGAAAAACTGGTTCTGTGATGCCATTGGTTTATTTTTGAGAATTAAGTAGTGTTTCAAGCAGGTCCCACTGTGCTCAAAGCAAAACCACTGGCGGCATCTACTACCAGAAGCTGAAAAAGGCTTCACAAGTGAAAATCTCTCTGATTTTCCAATGGTACACGCTAGTGAAACACTTACCTACAAACTGACACTGCAAAAGGGCAACAATTTTAACTACTCTGCTAACTTCTCATCTTAGATTTTAATTGTTTTTTCATTTATTTTCCTTCTCTCCAGTTAAAACCAAAGCTGCTAAAGAAAAGTAGGAAAGACCAAACAACAGAGAACTGTGTATGTTACCATGTTATTTGCTTTGGCTGTGATTCAGAGCTTCTTCTTCTTGTCTTTCTGAAGTATGTTTGGCATCAAATTCGTGATTAGTTGATGATTCCATTAAAGAGACATTCTGAGCTGCTAAGGCTTCGCTTTAGATTTGTACAAAATTAGTTTTCAATTTATATTTAACTAATTTTAACAAACCAGGTAATTTATTTTTAACACACTGGATGCATGGTAAAGTTAATCTCTGTAAAGGCCATCTCTAACACACTGTTTCCTTTAGGTTTAAGTAAATTTTGTTCAAACTTCTAACAATAACAGGTTTTGCTATTAATCAACAACAACCTCCACCACTATGTATCCTTGTATAAAAATCAGAAGCCATGCATTTAAGGAGTCATTAAAGAAGGTGTATATCTTAAATAATGCAATAATAATGTAATTTAAAACCCTTCTGCTTGCCAAACTGCATGTTTTTAAAATGCTACTTAGTAACATTCCCAAAGACCTATCCAGGTAAAACACCTAAATTAGAAAAGGTAGAAAAATATGTTTCCTCCAACTTAAAATGTTGCACTGAACCAAAACATTTTAAATTATTTGCAGAAAATAAATAGCGGCCGAAAAATTTTTCAAGCAATTGCTCAAGAACTTCAAAAGCAGAGATATGCTCAACACTGGCAACAGTCTGTGAGTATCCACCCACCAATACCTAAATTTATGGGGAAAAAGGGAAACCAGAGGGTTTTAGGAGTTTGCTGTAGCTATTTCCTTTAAAGTTGATAGAGATGTAAAAAAAGGTATTCTGAATGACAGAATACTGAAGGACATTATAAAGCATTCTAAATGGCCATATGCATACAATTACATATACATATTTATAAATGTGTGTGTATATATACACACATACACACACCCATTTTTAAATGTATGCTTGTACATTTAAAATGAGAACTGCCATAAATTTGTACTTTGCCAAGAAGAGGTCTGGTTCTGTACTGTTTGGTAAAATGCATGGAGCATTAAGAGGTTATGTTTAAAAGTACTGTTTTTTCAGCTCTTCTTTCTCCATTAACCCAGAGTAAAGGACAGAAACATAACAAAACTATTATAAAAGCTCTGTAATATATTTAAAAGTATTTCCCTTCCTCCAACACACAGAGCCTAAATTAAATATTCAACATTACTGGGTAAAGCCACACAACTTATTTCATCATTTTAAATTTATGCCATTAAGTCTTATATGACAATAATTTTACACGTGCCATGTAAATTATTAAAAAAAAAAAAAAAAAAACAAAACAAACCCAAATCACACAAATTTAGAAATTACACATATTTGCAAGCAAAGAAAACAACTTCAAAATCTTGCTTCCAAAATCTTGCTTCTCTTGAGAAACAATGTTAATTCTTTCCTATTCTGAGCGCAGAGATCATTCAGAGATGCAAGGAGGAACCAAATGACACACAGACCAAAGTCAAGCATTTCTCCTATATACATTTAATTTCATTTATTTCCATACAGCTCCAATCATTTTCCTCTATAATTACCCCTTTAAAGCCTTCCAGTCCCTGCTGACATGACCTAGTCCTTGGTTTGACCATCAGATATGAAAATATGGGCTATGTTTTACTGCCCTGTGCTCCCTGGAGCTTAGGGTAAGAAACATGTTCTGAAGACTGTAGATACCACAGGGACAAAAACGACTGGATTAGAGGGGAGAAAAGTGTTCCCTTTACTGAAACACTAAAGGGATGGAGTTTGCCTCAAAAAAGAAATTCTGCCTTTATTAAAAAAAAAAATAAAATCACTGCAGTAACAAAACACTTCTTTCCCTAGGATGATTTGGAAGATGACAGTGTTTATCAGAACAGATGAGCACGTGCAGCACTTCAGATTTGTTCAACAGTTCTCCTGCATGCAAAGGAGCAGGTGAGGAAGTTAAGCTTCTTCACAGACTTCCTTTGCTTTAAAGGAAGAGGAGAAAACCTTGCAGGGCAGTGTTCTTTGGGAGTATATTCTAAACAATCACCAGAACCAAGTGCATTGTACCTTACATCTGTGTTACCTATTCCATTTTCCATTTCCAAGAACCCTGGGAAAAGACTTCATCTTTGTAAGATAACTGCTGATGCATCATAAAAATTTCCTTTTTTAGTTTAAATTTAATTCTATCTTTTTTTTTCTCTTTACATCAACTTTTATGTATTCCTGTTACACAAAACAGGATGTGAAAAATGTTTGACAATTGACAGTAACAGAAAATAAACTCATTTCATGGGTGAAATTCTGGATTTGCTCATTTTAATAGGTTAGTTATTGATGTAATATTTACAGACCAACAGTAAATGAGCCTTAGAACAGCTTAAACAGAGCAAAACCTGTGTATTAGACAAGCAAGCAGAAAAAACTGACAATATAAACACACACACTATCCTGGCAAAGCTCATTTGGGATGGGAGCATCTTCCAAACCTATTTAGGAAAGTAATTGTCATTGTGAAAACATTGCTCCTCCAATACTAAAATTCACCTGCTAGGCTGACAACCCCCATCTCCCAGTCCCACCATCCCAAGTCAGGAATACCTGGAGCACCATGTTTTGCCTTTACAAACCTGTTCAACATGGATACAAGCACAAAAAAAGAACTACACTATCCAGTAAAAGGCAGTATACTTTTTTTTTAAAGTACCTTTTTCAGCAGTTACTAGCAGTTAGCTGATCTCCAAAATCAGCACTTTTACAAGGTACCTGTTGGTATCAGGCATTTTCCCTTCTAAAGAACAGCTGCATCTTTTATCATAATTTAAACAAAGCAGGTTTTGTTTAGCAAATTAAGTGGCACTTCTCACTTCTGCAAGATGAAAACTGAGACAAAGCAAGGGTCCATCTTACACACTACTGTGTTTCCAGCTCAGTTAATAGTATTTCAGGAGGACAGAATACACACCTTTGCCTTCTCATCCCTGTCAATCCATTACAAGGAGATTAACACGTTCAACAAGGAAATTTCACACTCCCAGGCTCCCAGTGTTCACTACTTCTGAAGTATGGCACGACATTTTTATTTTAGAGAACCTTACATGAGTCCAGCCATGTATTACCCAATAATGACTTTTTCTGTCTGTATTAGGAAATACAAAGGACTCTTCTATGACTCTGTGATACACCTATTAAAAATGAAGTTGTGGTAATACTTGAAGTTGTGGCTGGTCTAATACCTGATGATTCATCAGGCTCTCTTGCCAAATTTAGACACTTTTAGTAACTGCATTCCTGGTTGTTCTGCATGTTGAAATAAAACTGAGAAGCCCCAGAGAGAATTTATGACTGAGCTCCTCTGGACTCTAGGTGTCACTGTAATTCCACAAACAGTGAGCACAGATCTGTATTTTAATTTCTTCTCCACCTTGCTTTGTTCTCTTAGAGTAGGTTTTATGTTATTCACAGAGACAGCTTCCACCATTACCATCCCATTATACTGCATGTCATAAACCATGTATCTCATTTTGATTAAAATAATTTCTCCACTTCAATCTATGGATCTATCACTGGTTAAACACCCCAACGCTTTTCCATTTGGTCTCCCTCTACAAAATTAAAAAGTTTCCCTACATGGGTCCAAGCTGGTTTTAATGAGCTGCTACAAGAAGTTACTTGAGCTGTGGAATGTTCTCCTCTTTGAATGTTCCAAGTATAATTTTGTTATATACAAAACATATGTACATATCTATTTTTAAAATGCATCGTGTAGAACAGCTGAGTGAAAATACTGAAATTCTAAAATGGTTTTTGCATCATGAAGACAGTCTGGCAGCTAATTGTCTCTTTCTTTAGCCTACAGTTAAATTGATCTTTAGTGGGAAAGTTATAACTTTTTATGTGCTAACCTGCACTGTTAACAGTTTATATGGGTCCATATCCATAATTGTGGCAAATAGTGGCAAAGGATTTCTACAAGGGGAAGCTATATTGTTCCACATTATAGGAACAATAAGTCGTAACCAAATATGCTTGAAATACTTTACAGATGCCTAAGTCAAACACCAAATCTAATTTAAAACACACTACTTTTCAAAATACTTACGAAATTACAAGCTCAAATACTGTATTATAAGTAATTCTTCACCTGATGGCATTACTTCTTATACTTTTTTTTTTCCTCTTTTCCTATTGAAATACCACTAGCATGTTAAAAGAGAAAACTAGATTCAGTTTGATGCATTTGTGATTGCCAGAACATGATTTGTTCTGTATTTTCTGGGCATCCATGCCTTTCCACAGACAAGTCTTAACACTCAAGGAGAAGTAGAACAATGACTGATGAACATCAGCCTCCTGGAATTCAAACCACCTTCAAGGTGCTTCAACCTTAATCCACAATCACAGGCATGTAAAAAGGTTTCTTGTGTTTTTAGAAGTTTAGTCATAAGCACAGATTAATCTGAAAAATCTCTCATATATTTCTTTAAAATCCAAGTAGGGTAAATAATTGAGTTTTGGCACTGATCTTTTTTATTCCTGTAACTAGTGCAGTGTAAATTCATACAATATTAATAGTGGTTGATACTTTGTATTTGTAGGGGTCTATATTTTACTTTGAGACCTCATGCTGGAAAGTGAAAGTTATCTTTCTATGGATTTTTAGGTGGGATTGATCAGGAACACTTGAAACAGCTTGACCTGAATGGCTCTATTCAGCATTAGACAGTTCTGGTGGTTTTGCTCAATTGGTCACTAGAGACAGCTGGGATCACCTCTGGGTCAAAGGCCCTAATCAGGGACCAGTTTTCCCAAGTTGCTGAAATATGGTTAACTTGCAAAACAGGATCTGTGACTTCAATATTTGAGCTTTTTGTTAGTGTTAACAATGTATTCTGTGGAGTTAACAAAACAGTTTACATCATGTGGCCTATTTACCTATGATTTCATACTTCTGAACATATCCTCTACTAGTTATTAGTAAAAAATCAAATACAAACATGTCTTTTATGAAACATTTAATTTGGAGATATTAGAGCCTGCAAATGTTTTCTTTACTTACCTAAACAACTATTAATCTGTGCACTTACCATTTTCCACATAGGGGTGAAATGGCAGAACCAGTGCTAGGATGACTCTGCCTCTGGTTGGCTCCAGTACACTTCTAATATCTTTTAATACAGTCAGTGGTTGATCACAGCGATCCAGCAAATTCAAACAGCTGATAACATCATACTGAAATCCTGTGTTTTGCCATTCATTTACACCAAGCACCCTGTGAAAGGAAAGAGATACAATCTGTTAAATAAAAAGAAGCTGATTTCAGACAGAGCTACTGAAGAGAAAAATTCCCTGTGGATGTGTTGATAGTGCAGGTAAGGTCAACCATTTAGAGAAAAGACAGACATGATCCCTTCTAGTCTTCTGGAAAAGAAAACTAAATCAATGATCAGCATGGCTGCATGTCCAGCCCTATGAACCTTTATACTGCCTGATAAACATCAGGTAATAAAGGAGACAAAAACCAACACTGGTAAGAGGGATTATCACACGTGTTTTTTTCCTGCTTTTGTACAGGCTAACCCTTTCCATAACAATCAAACAATAAAGCAATTGACTGAAAATACTGAATATTCATTAAATTACAAATAGATTGCTTGCTGTAATGTCTGATATAAAGGATGTAGGAATTATTCAGTCAATACCTGTATTTCTTCTTCTGAAGCTGCCATATCATAGTTTCAGACAATTCAGTGGCATAGATCTCTTCAAAGTGAGGACTCATAACTTTAGTGACTTCTCCATCTCCAGCCCCTAAATCAAGAAGTCTGTGGGATTTCCATTCAGGATTTATTTTAAGCAGTCTTTGAAATTGTTCTGGGGAAAACACAAACATTGAGCCCCTTCCAAGCAGCCTAAAATGTAAAAACAAGAAATGACCGATTTTGTACAAACTTTAACAGGACAGGTAGTGAAGGAATTTAGAATGTGCTTTAGCAGGAACCAGTCATACATAATAGTAGACAAGGTCACTGCTCAGATAAATTTTAAATCCAGTTCAACTTGCCTTGCACTTGTAAGAGATCAAACACAGAGCTACATGCAGTTACAGTGGTTAAGACTCCAGAAGGAATTTGATTAGGTAAGGAAGAGCTCATGGGGTGCAGCTGAAGAAAACAATCACATTAGAAAAAAAAAAAAGGGGAAGAGAAAAAGTAGGAAAGATAAAGACTGAACCTTATTTGTCACATCTGCAGATTTGAATCTCTGCTACCTACCTTAAAAACAAAAATAGGATGAAATAACAGAGGAAATAAAATGGCTGCAGACACAGAAGTATGCACAATGAATGAGGAATAGGATGTGGAACGAGGAGGGAAGCCAGGGAACGGATTTAAAGAATGCATGGGGGTAACGCTGCTGGAGGGGCAAAAGAGATTTTTAAAATTCTGTGTTACAATGGCTTTTGCTGCTATCTGCAGATCCTGCATTCAACATGAAAAGCTGTGGAATAGAAAATAGACAACTCATTAAGGAATTGGGTAGAGGTGACAGTTGGATTCCTTATGGATCAAGTCAATGCCATACCCGCCCATAACTGTTTGAAGACTACACAGTGACACGTTTCAGCTGTCATAGCAGAATTCAATGATGAAACAGTTAGAAGAACAGGCAGAGGAAGGAGAACTGGTCACTAATAGACTGCAGGTAGATAAATACTATTTTTTAAACTCCTGTTGGATAGCAGGTTAAACTTAAAGACAATCAACAGGAAAAAAAAAAGCAAACAGGAAAAAAAGGTAAACAGAGACAAAAAGACTCAAAGAATAAAAAATGTGAAAAGGAGCTGGCCTAGGAAAGACTGACTACTAAAACCTAAAGAAACAAAAAGGACAGAGTATATAAAGTCATAGAGAAGAAACTAACCAGGATATCAAATGTATAAAAATAAACAGACTACATCCAATTTAAGTAGAGCCCCCTTGCAGCACACATGTGTCAGTCCACACTGTATAATTGGCTCATAGCTATTATTCCTAACAGCATTATGAGGTGTTATTCAAAGCCCTGAAGAGCCTTTGAAAAAAAATAGAAGAGAAAGGAAGAAGAGACCAAAGGAACCTTTATATAAAGCTACACATAACTAAGAACACCACAGGGAAGCTCATAAAGTCGTCTGAGTAGAAAATAAGGAAAAAGACTATTTTTCTAGCCCCAGTAGACAGCTCCTATTTTGTATCAGACTGTGCAGAAGTATGTAGCAGGTGCAGAGGTGGGGATACTGGAGAAATTGGCTAAATGTAACAAAATGCATTTTTCATAAGGTCAAAGCTGATAATGTGTTAAACGTGTCTGAATGGGGTAAGGTGAGCAAAAAAGAGCCCTGCCTTGTTTGAAAAAAATACTAAAGCACCCATGAACAAACTCCCCTGCAACTGATGCAATAAGAATAGAAGAATGCTGTTTTATCAACTTAAGTTTTCCTGCTTTGCTGATGGTTCATAAGTCAAAAATACTCCATCAGAAGTTATCTGTTCCAGTGCACCTTACACACAAATTGAGGTGGAATTGTTTTAGAGAATAAGAGAAAGGACAATATTCCACATTTGTGTTACAGGCACAGCACTTGGCCACCTCTGCAGTGTTTAGAAATGTGCCATGATTTGCCATGGACAGGCAAACACACTCCACTAGGAAGAGTTTTAGGTACAATATTGAACAGTCTGGATACAGCCACCAGGACAATCACAACAGTAACTACACAAAAATGTGGCAGTAGGGAAAGGGCAAGGTGAGGGAGGGGAAGAAAGCTGAGGGAAGAGACACAGAGAACACTCTCTTAGAAGAAAATTAACACAAGCAATTGTTATAAAATGCAATTAGAATCCTCTGACTGCCTTGTATTAATTGCATTTACCTCCTCTGTCCCCCCACTGGAAATGGTGTTCACCAGTTAAGAGGGCTGGGAATGATGAACACAGGAGGGCATTTCACATCTGACAGAGCAGCAAAGGGAAATTGCACATTTTGAAAAGCTGGCAGATCAAGGGGTAGGGCTGAGCACTTGAAAACTCTAAATCCAAATTGTATTTAGCTTACCCAAGATCGACTTTTCACTTACCCATTGATAGATGTTCTAGACATAAAAAGGCTAAAAATAGAGGATACAAAAGAGTGATAGAGCTGGATAAACAGCCAGCCTGACTTCTCAATGCTGTTGTTTAAGAAGATCTGTGTTCCTTGGTCAAGGTAACTCTGGACAAAAATGGGCTGAAGGGATTCAGACAACTGTTCAGTATTGCAGACGTACCACTAGAAAAAGAGATAAAGGTTCATTTTAAAAGTTCAGCAATGTAAACCCAGAAGTAGTCAAAATTAATACATACAAAACTATTACCAATTTCCATAAATACGAAAACTTAGCTTTTCTTAGAGAATTTCCAACAAACCTCAGGGTTAAATTAACTTAGAATTGTAACAAAGTGAGGACTGATTACTTGCTAAGAAATAGTGCTTTTAATTTTTGTCTTAATTATTACCCCGTACTTGGAAGATATCTTCAAGGTAAATTCCCTAGAGAGCAAACATAGGTCCTCTATGCAAAAGTTAAAAAAATATGTTAAAAAATTTTCAATTTCTTTCTAATGAAGAACAATCACTATCATTTTTCACTTGCCTACATTTACATGGAGTTAGACACAATGGCATTTTATGAGAAGGACTGGCACTATTTTCTATCATTAAGAATTAATCTCTACAGCCAACACCCTCTCATCTCCCCTTTAAATTTTGCAATAATGTTCCTTAATCTGACTGCATGTGTTCATTGTGCAGATAGGGAGCTTTAAGTATCCTAAAGTGAGATGTAGAGTTTTAGCAGAACCTTGTAAAAAATGCCCATGGAAGGACAGAAAGTGGGGTAACTCAAAGATTTAATATACATGTGCTCAGATCCTGATCCCATCACATTTGTTTGCCTTGTTGGGAGAGGAACATTCACTCAAGGCAGGTTTACACAGCATTCAGCACAGTGGAACTTGCAGTCATCACTGGAATGGGACAGGATTCTTACTGCACTGGGTGCAGCTTCCCAGCAGCAGTGCCAGCAAGCAGAGGAGAGCACACGGTGCTCCAGGGCCCTTATGCCAGATTCATGAGCAGGGGCTCCATCAAACACTGGCCCAAGGCAGCAAGGGAAGGCCCCTCAGCTGAGCAGCAAACGTGCCTGCTGAGGTTTGAAAACCTCCTGTACAATGGGTGCATTTCTGGCAGAATCAGGCTCTCAACTATACTGTCAAACACACTGGTGGGTGGAACAAGTGAGTGAATCCTTTCCTCTGAAACACAGATTCTGAGCCTGGCACAGGGATCCCCAAAACTGCTGATTCACCCATTTAGGTCTCTTCTCACTGCAGCTCAGCACTTGTTAAATAAATCAGCATAGGCCAGTGATTCCCAAAAGGAATCCTTAGTGGCTCCTGCAAAACCACTAAAGCAGCAGTTTGTGCACTTTGTCCATTCATTCAGAAGCCAATTCCAAGAGCCTGGCAAAAGCAAACGATCCCAAGGAGCTGAGGAGCAGGCTGGGATGTGTCAGGTTCACTCACAAGGCTGCTGCCTCACTCCACTGAACAGGTTTGGCGTGGCTCAGATGATTTGCCTTTTGCATTGTGTTGGCAGTTTCAACCCAGAAGAAAACCTTTTCAAAGCCTTGGGAAAGAGAGGCTTTCTTCCATAAGCAGCATGACTACACCTGAGCTCATACACCTTGGGCTTCTGCACTGAACTCTCACCTGCAGTTCCACTGAAAAACAACAGTGCTATAATTCTTGTCTTTGAAACTTCTAAATATTGACATAACCACTGGCAGAAAGATGATGGTGACAACTAACAAACCAAACTAACTAAGCAAAAATTAGGTGTTATTCACAGATCTCCAATTTCTTCTTCTCACTATGGTTTAGTGGGTGTGGTGCTATTTGGTAAAAGGTTGGACTTGATGATCTTGAAGCTCTTTTTCAACCTCAGTGATTCAATGGTTCTATGACCTCTCACGGTTAAGCTTGCCAATAAGGTTATTGACAAATACCTATATAACACTGGTGAATAACAGAAATTCTAACACGTTATAAGAGGGGAAAAAAACCCACCAAACCCCAACAACCCTAATCTAAATTTCAAATGAAAAAAATTGGTGAAAAACAGCTTAATTCCAGAACTACTTCCTCAGAACAGAAACTGTTTTTGTTTTCCTCCACATACAACATATGAAAGGCCACTAGTTACGTGACAAAGTGTGTGCCATCTCTTATGTATTTTCAGATTGTTGTGCTAAGACCTTTTTTATAAAATATTATAAACATTGCAGCTCTTGCCTAGTATTAGTGAAATTATGAAAAACTTCTTTTAGATAATTTACATTAAACTAGTTAAGTCAGTAAAACTGCAGAGTCGAAGTACCAGCAGTCTGAGCATGCAACCCTTGCTTACCCACAAACTCACTAACCATAAATTTTACTAAATGTACCAAATAATCAATACCTACATTTAAAATCTAGATCCAATAAAATATAGATGGAGATTATTCACTGCAGTTCATCTACCTGTCAATGACACAGGCACCACCACAACACATTTCCCTGACTTGTCTTTCTACTATAGCTTTTAACAACACAAAAGACTTTCAGATTTTCTTTGTTCACCAGAAAGAAGTTCTTCTGTAAACCTGAATTCTGCTTCTCTTTGTACTTATGTCCTGAATGTTCCCAACAGCAGACCATAAGCATTAAATTCCATCAAGACTCTGGATGTCAGTGCCCACCCAGAGCACTAAGAAAGCTGCAGAAATGGATCAGCAGGAAGAATTATGGTCTTCCTTTGTACAGCAGTCCTCAAGTGTTTATACTACATCTTCTTCGTTAGCTCGCTTCTGCATATTTAACCTAGATTAAGCTGCCAGCTTCCTTCTGCACCAAGACTTTTTATTAGCCCTTTTAACTCCTGTCAGATTTTCAGCAGCATTTCGCCAAAATATAGTGCGGATCTGAACACATTCCAAATGAAATCTATCACGTAACCATCGCATTGCAAGGGCATGGCCTCTAACTTCGCCACAAGGTACCGACCCATGTGGCCACACTGCCCAAACATAGCACTAACCTTTTATCGCAGTCGGATCACATTGCAACAACTCATTCCTACTCTGCCACCTCCTACTGCTCCAAGGCCTCTGTGGGAGTCTCAGTTTGCCACTTTTTTTTGTTTTCCTCTAGATGCACCGGTACTAATGACAAACATCTCTGCGATTACAAACCCACCCCCGTCACCACCACCTGCAAACTTCCCTGGAGCGCTCTCACATCGCTCACCGGACAAATGGGAGTGTGCATCGAAAAAACCGGGGTGCGCGTCCAGAACCCGGGGCGCACATCCAGAACCCGGGGCGCCCCTCTCCCGGGAGCGGCTCTGGCCCCGACCCGCCCCGCTGCGGGTGCCGGGACGGGCGCTGCTCCCCCCGCCGGTGCCGCCGGGCTCGCCGCGATCCCCCCGCGGCGCCCCCCGAGCCCGCAGCCCCGGGAGCGCTCCGCGGCGCGTTCCGCAGGGAGGGCGCACGGCAACTTTCTCACCGCAGGACAGAGCAGTTCCCTCTCTTTGTCTGCGCTGCCCGGCCCGCTGCCCCCTCAGCCCGCACCGGGGTCCCCGCTCCTCCCGCCGATCCCCCCGGGCGGACCCCCCGCCCCTGCCCGGCGGAGCTCCCCGGGGGCGGGGGGTCCCTGTGCCGCCCCCGCCGCCCAGCCCGGCACGACGGGGAAGGGAAGGGAGGGGCGGGCAGCGCGGCCGCCGCCGGGGCCGTACCTGGTGGTTCTCCCTGGCGCCCGGGGCTGGCTGGCGGTGGCTGCCCATCATATTCACGTAGAGGGACCTGGATAAAGGGCTCCGCAGGTACCGGGCCGGGCCAGCCCACATCGTCCTCCTCAGCACCCACAGGAGCAGGGTGTAGCAGCCCAGCCAGCACAGCCACAGTCTCATGGGGAAGGGGCGCGATCAGCCCCGCGCGCCGCCGCCGCCCCCCCGCTCCATGGCAGCGGCGGCTCCGCTCGGGGCCCGCGCACACGCTCCGGGCGGAACGCGCCGCCGCGGCAGCGGGGCCCGTCCGGACGCCTTCGCTGCGACACGCCGGGGCCTGGCGCGCACACCCGCTCCCTCCCTCTCGCTCGCCAATGGCCGGGCGGGGCCGCGCTGCGTTCGAACCGGAGCGGGGCCGGGCGGGGTGGGCCGGCGGCGGCTCGGCCGGGCCCCTCGGCCGGGCTCCTCCTTCGTCCCCGCCCCGGGCCGGCGGGAGGGCGGCGGCCGCCTCGGCGGCGCTCGCGCACGTGCTCGGCGCCGCCCTGTCAGCCGCGCGTGCGCAGAGCGGCGCGGGCCGAGCCTCGCCGGGAGGAGCCCTCAGCGAGCGCGGCCGCTCCTCAGAGCGCGTCCGGTGCGCGGCTGCGGCCCCTCACGGCCTGCGCGGGGAGGCGCCGGCAGCCGGACCCCTCTGCGATCCTGCCTTCCACCTGGAACCGCCTCTGATCAAGCTCTGCTCACATCCAGCCGTGCCTACCCTGGGAAATCAGCAAAACCAGAGCAACAGCAGAACATTGCCGGAGGATTTTTGTGTGCGGTTCATTTTCACTGGTTTAACTCCCTTGAGGAAAGTTTTTGACTTGAGAGCTTTAGACAGTTTTCCACTGAGGATTGTTTGGGTTTTTTTGGGGTTTTTTTCTCCCTCCAGTAGCTAGATGAGCTACAATGCCATTTTGGTCTATTTTTATTTAGCTTGGGATTAAGACTCTCCTTTCCATGTCTCTTCTTATTTGTAAAGACAGACTAGTTTATTTTTTCCCTCCAGGAATAAAACAGCTTTGTAATCAAAATCCAAAATGACAAAAGATAAATTCGCTGCTTTTTAAACAGACATCTGCGCACAATATTATAAACCAGTAAATAAAATTACTTCAGGTTAGTTACAAGTTGTTCACAGGGAAACATCTTGGTTTTATCACATAAAAAATACAGATAATTGATGGCACACCAAATAAATGAAGAAATTTGCTAGCTTTTGTCTTTCCATTGTTAGCATACAACCTGGGTGTGCTTTAATGGAATTTTTCAAAATTCCTACCCAGTGTTACATTTGTCATTAACATTCTGATGCAGTAGTTGTATACTCAGCATATTTTTCTCTTGACAAGCCATAAAGAACTCACTATTCATGCATATTTAGGTAATAATTTTGATGTATAGTCATTTGCATATAAACTGGTGGATTTGTAACCAAGCACTGGACAACCTCAGCAAACCCTTTGTGGTGGAAGCAAGCTTTGCCACTCAATTAGGTGTGCTGGGAAAGGATTCCCAGAAATAATGGAATCACTTTTTCTACTTTCTGCTCCACTACTTGGAGATCATTTTTTCTTTGTCTGGATGGAAAATTTCTATAATCAATTGGATCCCTGGAGTCAAAAAGGTCCCAAGCACGCCCAAAGGGTTGAAGGCAGCTGTTGTTGCTGACCCAAGGAGCCTGGCTTCTGGAGCAGCCTCGGTGGCAGGGCAGGCAGCACAGCCTTGTGTAGTCCACGATGTGAATCCTCCATTTTCTCAAGAAAATGTGATGCCTCAGGTTTTAGCTTTTCTATTTTTCAGATTCTGTACTGCTTTAGTGTGTGGGTCTGGGCTTCATATTAGGGGATGGTGAGCTCTCTTCACAGAGTAGGGAGACAAAACAATTCCTTCTCCAGCTGAGGACCAAGGACAAATGATCCAAATCTCAGACCCAAGAGCATAAACAATGCGAAGAGAGAAAAACAAGAAGGATGGGACTTCATCAGCTGAAGCTGTAACTGGACAATTAACTCCAATATGCAAACGGGGCAGAACTTCAAAAAGTGAGAAGATCCCGTGACCAGTTGTGCATTTTGTGACCATTTTGGGTTCACCCTGGGTGTAGCCCTGGCTGGGCTCTTGTGCTGCCCAAGGTGGATTTATTGAGGCCTCCCAATCAATACCTGCTTTATTCTTTAACTCTGTCTAGTCTCTGTTCTAGGTCAGCCTTCACAAAGCATCAAATGCAGTGATAAAACAACTTTCCCTTCTATTACTGAAACATTAGCAAGAAAGGGATTACCAGAAAGAGGGCTTTAAGGCAAACACAGATCTCTAAAATCCTCTCCCCCAAAGGTAAGCCAGGAAGCCCAGCTGTGGGTCCCACCAGACCTTCAGGACAACTCACCCCAAGCTCAGTTGTATGCTCCTTTAGCGAACCAGCTGGAATTCTTTTGCCTGCCTGTACTACTGAGCCTTTCCCCGAGCTGGCTTAATTATGCAAGGAAGTGCCTAGGAGTACTTGTGGAGATGTGGCTTATCTGAAGTGTTCCTTCCCCTTCCTGCTTGTCTTTCCTGACAGCACCCATTAGGCTGTGGAACTGTATTCAAATGTAAACATTCCTACCAGCCATGTCAACACAGAACATTCGTGAATTACTGAGCAGTTCCAAAATCAGGGAAGCAGGAGATTGGGAAGGTCATTTTGTACAAGACCAGAAGAGAGGTGGGCATGTAAGCTCCACAAAACATCATTTTTCCTCACTTAAAATTAAATATGCTTTGTTGTCATTTATTCAATATTTTCACTCCATCACTGACCATGTATTATATTACTACTATATTAGATTAACATTCTTTAGTGTCTATTGGGCAACATCCTTTTAAGTCTAGCAGACATTTCTGCTTATTGATTTTCAGTAAATAAAATTCATTCAGTGTATTAAGTTCCATATTCTTAGAATTTATAGAGAAACTCTAAGAATGTAATTCAAGCATCACATTTCTCCTCCTCTGAGCTTACCACAGCATTTCATATTTTATACTATACACACACTTATAGCCTCTTTATCAGTGATGAGACCATTTTAGACACTTAAATTATCCAGATTAAATTGAGGCATTTTTCCAGCAGTGGGAGTTCAAGCTCAGACACTGTTGGCTAATAAGGAGAGAAAGCAGGGAAACCAGCTGTTGCAAGACACTGAACTTTTGCCTTTGATCATCCTTTACTTGATTCACAGCCAAAACCGATCACGTAGGTTTAGCAGAAGATAACAAAGTTTAGTGGGTGACAGAGAAATGGAGAATAAGCAATGTCAGTCACAGCACAGTGCCAACCTTCTATTCCCATAGGAAGACAAGCATCCAAATTTAAAGCACTCTTCCAGTCCTCTTTGGGATTGACTATTGATGCTCTAAAAGACATTTCTCCTGCCCTTACAGCAAGGGAAATAGGACAGACAAATGGGAGAACAGTGTATAATAAATTTGGAAAATTATTAATATTTTACATATCAAATAATTTGAATTGTATTTCTCCGATTTTTTGTCTAAACCAGTTTATTCTGCAGTTAATGTCTCCTATCTTCAGGCTGTCTTGCTTAGAAATCTTTGATTATGTACTTTTCCTGTAGGAATTCTAGAGATGCAGCAGATTGTAGAGCCTATTCAGCAGTGCATTGAGTCATACCATTCCTTACTCCTTTCTTACTTCAGTACATTAATGGTAACTTTATCAGACATTTTCCAGAAAAAAATAATTCTGATGATTTAAATGAATTCTTGATGTGATTTTGACTCTTAAAACCACTTCTTAGATTTCCTGTTGTATAGCATGGTACTCTTCCAGTTGTACACTATTTTCTAATAACCTAATATTAGAAATAACTAACACAGTCACCTAACAAATCCTGTTTATGGTACAATAACATTATTTTATTGTATATGTTAAAATGTATATTCTATGAAGATAGGATAAACATGGGAAATTTAGGAAATACAGAAACAATAAAGACAAAAGAGACTATTTAATGTTATTACCATTTTTAAAGGAACTGTCAGGGAGAAGAATGTTTCATGTAATGAATCAAAGACTATATTAACCTAAAGATTATATTAACTTAAATTCCTTCAACTTCTGCTCCTGCCTTTCAGGCATGAAATAAACACATACAATGCAGGAAATCTTTTCAAACTCAAAACCTAAACACACAGGCCTTATCTGCTCTGGTATTTGTATTTACACAAGTGATGCTGTATGTGCACATAATGCTGTTAGCATGCACAACGCAAATGGGCAACAGCCTCACTGACTAGACAGATACAAACCAGGTAAGAAAACTTCAAACTTCACCACAGTTCTGGCTTCTTACATTTTAACATAAATCTTCATATTTCTATCAAAGGATTCATTTGGATTTCTAAATATTTAATGATGATCTCCCTCTTTTTCATTCATCATCTTGAAAGCACTTCACACTTCAAAAAAGGCAAGGAAATGATGTTATTTCTACTCTGCAAATGTAGAAGCCAAGGCACAAATGAATGTTTTTTTCAACTCTGTTCTTTCAAATTTCTTCATTAAATTATGCTGGTGTCCACCAAAATGCAAAGCCATTTCTTACACTCATTTCTCTTCCAAGTTACCTGTCACAGTAAGTGTAGAGCCTTGAAAATCAGCTTGCTCAGCCTTTTAAAACTGGGATCACACAATGCTCTTGTACTTTCAAGTGGCACTCCCTAAGAAAGGTGCTACTAAAACTGAGTTTGCCCAGGCAAAACAAAATACAAAAATGCAGTGATTGTATTGTGCTAAAGGTATTTATCACTGCACAATTACACTGTGGATATACTGGAGAAAGAATAATATTGATTAAATGGGAGTACTGTAAACATGCCAATGTGTCTTATCATTACAATGTGTGAAATGAAGAAAGGACTCAATGCTTCTGAATTTTTGTCAAAAACTCTTTATTTTATAAAAATCACAGGATTCATTTAAAATCTTAACTGATAAGAATTAATCAGAAATTATCTAACTTCAACTTGATGATTCAGAAATTAACTTAAATAGTCACACACCAAATGAGTTAGCCAATGTAACACTAGTGAACAGGTAGGTAGAGCTTGGTTTAGTAACTGTGTGTGCCTATATTTGTCCAAGAGCTGAACCCTACATCCACAGACTAATGCTGTCCTTGCCACAATGGCATTCTGTATGAGGCACTAACTATAGGATACCTTCAAAATTATTTTCCCATTTAAAGCCAGAAAACTGCACTGACCTTCCACCAACCAGAGATTCTGAAAGTCAGTGAGGACTTACTGAGCTTTTTCCATATTGAGCAACACTGAACAGCATCTGAATCCTTTTCTTCTTCAGCCTGACACAGACTTTCACAGGGTAGTTAATTACTCTTGGCTCTTCCCGTGGTAGCTGACAGATTTGTCTTGATACTGGCCAGCTAGACATCATCTAAATTTTTCTCTTTATCTCCCTGCCATCCATGAGGGATGTCCACTGGGTTCTTCCAGATTAACTTCAGAGATCTGCCATTTTATCAGTATGGCAAAATTAATCCACCAGTAGGCTTCAGAAAATACAGTTCCCTTGAATTCCAGGTGCTGGGTTGGGATCCCTTTCCCTGATCTGCCACATCCTTTCTTCAAATGAGTTAACAGGAATCATTATATACCAGAAATTACTTTAAATAAAGTAATTAAGGATAAACGCCATTAACAGAAAGCAACTGAACTAGGAAAAACTTGTGTAGGCTCAGCATTAAGGCTGAATGTGACTCACAGTCCATAGAGACTGAATGAAACAGCTCAAACTGTGTTTCCTCTTGCAATTTTGCTTTCTCACATGAAAAACTTACTGAACTCTCTTGTGGTTCAGCAGGAGATGCACTGACCACTGGTTCCATATTTACTGTGGAGCTGCCAGGTGGCTGTTCTGGATGGAAAAGGGAGTCCAGGTCAGGATCTGTAGGACTGCAATGCAGAGGGGAACCAGACAGACCAGGTAGAACATGGCATCATGGAGATCTAAAAACGACCTGCTGAAACAAATGAGAATGCAGCTTTCAATAAGAAGATTAACTTCCATGGTCATTAAACAAGTTATTTTAAAATCATTCCCATTATAAACACATAGACATGCTACTGTACAGTCAATTCTAAGTAAAAGAAATAGAAATATCTTGTGTCTTTTCTAATTTTTCATACAGATATGTATTATATATTGCTTTCTCTAGGTGGGAGGAATTCAGACAATTAGCACACAAAGAGTTAATTTTAATACAACCTAAGAAATCCTGTTCACTACTTTCCTGATTATGTAATATAGAAATCAATTTAAGCAAATTTCTTCCAATTATAGAACAGAGGATCCAAAAAGCTTTAATAAGACTGAAAAATTTGGAAGAGAAAGAAAAGTAGAAAATGGAAGCAAACTTTTGAACATGAAATTAATTTATTTGAGTTGAAATCTGTGCTACTTACTCTCCACATAGTGTGATGTTTTAGATGCTGAATGCTAGATAGAAGTAAATTGCACAAAATTCAGGTGTAGTTTCAAGGGCCATTTGAAATATCAAGCTTTATTTCATTTGGTTTTAAAATAAATGATTACAAGATAATATAAGCCATAGAAAGAATAAATGTGAAATTAACACTAGTTTTCATTTTTTCTAGTGAATGCATGGCATTTCCTCATTTAAATCTTCTCTAATGGAAAATAAATAAAAGCATCAGCAAATATGAATGAAGAAAGAAAATACAGGAATTAAATGAGCTCCCTTTTATGAGCAGTATGGTTTCTGACAGCTCAAAGCATGCATTTTGGCATTCATCTAGTAGGAATCATTATCTACTTGCATTCTGTTAATTATGGGATTCTAATTACTTAAATATCAGGAAAGTCAACTCAAGCTGAGAAACAGCCCCTAAGTGAACTTTCTCTCCATGAGGCAGTTTATGTTCCTTTCTAATTTTTTCCTTAACATTCAGGGATGAGATAAGACACTCACAGAACAGCTATGGGCATGGTCCAAAAAACCTGAAATCTGTGAAAAATACCCCAAACCTTGAACAGGTTTCTGAATAAAATCTAAGAGCTCCTCTGAATCGGGAAAGGATCAACTCATGTCTCGCTCAGTTTAACAGAAAAAATGTTTACAAGCTCCAACAAAGCCCAGATTCTGTCCTTAGAACAGACACAGGCTCATAAATGAGCACAGTTGATCTCAAACCATGTACATGCTAATGCTACATAAGAAAACAAAAGCCCACAGGCTCACAAGTGAATCACTTAATCACTCGGGCAATTGCATTTGTGACTGGGAGTGCTCACTAGCAGGCCACTGGTCCATAGCCAATGTTTATTGGCAGTGACAATAATTTACCATTTGGAGTTGTTTACTGGCCTGTATCCAACTGCATTTCCAGTGCACCTACAGGGGATGGAGCCCACATCATGCACAGCTCTGGCACAGCTGCCCCCAGGGACTGCAGGAGCAGTGCCAGCAGGGAGGCCACAGACACATTATTTAACCACCTAATGATGAGAACAGGACCCAGACACAGTTAACAGGATGTTGGGGCTTGCATTTGGCCTGTTCCCCACACGAAAGAGGATTGCAGTTTTCAGTGCTAACATTATTCCATCTTTACACAAAGAACATCTGCAAAATCACTCACACGGTGCAATCCTGATTTGGTTTCACTAGAACAATGCTGATTTAAGAAAATAGTATTACCTATTGTACTGTAAAACCTTAAGTTATTGCAGGAATTATGAAAAAGTATCTGTAATACACAAAACAAGGAATGGGAAAATATTTCATTAAGGGACTGGGATAAATCAAGAGCAGAGTTTGGATTTCAACACAATTACAGCTGAACAAGTAGCTTCAGAAATTTCCACATCTACCTTTTTTTTGCACACACAGGAATAAAACATACAATGTTTCCCTAAACAGCCCTAAAATCACTCTGAACAGAATGTCAGGTAGTTCAGTAATTCAATATGAAAGCATTAACAGTTTAAAGTGCCTTCAATAAATAATGAAGAATTGCTGCCAAATAACTTCATTCTGAAGAACGAATTTGAAAAGCACTCTCAAGAGAAGCTGGTGGTAGTTGCAGTGGCTCTCCAGAAGAGGGAGGTTTTAAACTAGGCATCTTTTCCATAGCAAAGTAAAAAAAAATCAAGCCAAACTACAAAAACAAAGCAAAACAAAACAAAAACAAAGAAGAACAAAAACAAAGAAGAACAAAAAACATCTCAAGCCATACAGGGCACATACCGCTTTGCTATGATGATGGAAGAAAGGAAAAATGAGGACACTCCATTCTGCAAAGTATTGCTCAAATTTTAAAGATATTAAAAAACCACTTTCCATGACAAAGTGCTAAACTTGTGTGCAATGACCACATTTCCTAGGGATGTGGCACAAAGTGTGAGCAGAGGGGAAGGATCACCTTTGCCCTGCTGCAGGACTTTGTCTAATTCCAGCCCATTTCTCCAGCCTGTCGAGATCCCCCCCGATGGCAGTGTCACCCTCTGTGCAGGTGCCACAGCCCCGGCTTTGTGTCATCCCCAAATTTCCTGAGGGTCCATCCTGCCCCATCATCCTGATCATCAGGAATGCAGCCCAGGCAGGCAATCTCCACTGCCTTCCCCTGCCCACCAGGCAAGTCATTTAACTGTTGAAGTTTATCAAGTTGGTCAAGCATCACTTCCCCTTGGTGGAGCCATGCTGGCTATTACTGATGATTTTATTGTCCTTACTGTGCCTGGAGCTTTCCAGGAATAGCGGCTCCATCATTGTTGCTACAGTTTAACTCTCAGTTCAAGAAAAAGCAATAATTATTAGTAAAATAAATTATTAAAAATAATTCAGAATGAAGCAAATAGTGTGTAGACTGCATATTCTACCTTGTCCCAGTAATCAACATTGCTGGAAACTCTTCAGACATATTTGTTCAGGGCCCAAACATTTTGTTAATGCAGAATAAGGGTCCTCTGTGCTATCTTCACAATTCACTGCCACTACACCTAATAAAGCAAATGCTTTCCAAAGCACTTAATAGATATTGCCAGCTTTGGAGAAGGAGGAAGGACAGAGCTGAGATTGTATTGGCATGGGTCATAATACTTCATTTTATATAATTCACATGTGTGAAAAGCTTTTTTTCACCCAAAACAGTTTGGGCATATTTTAAACAATCTCTTGTATTTAATTTCTGTTTGTCCTCAAACAACTTGGTCCTGGGGCAAGTGTATTTTAACTGTCTGCCTATGGCTGAAATATGAGACCAGCCAATAGGTTTTTAATATATATAAGTAGTTTTAGCTCAGTCAATCGTCTGAGAACAGTGCCAAGGGCAAAGTGACTCCCTGGAAACAACTTTGAGCTTTCTGGTCTTCATGGATTGTGTATCAACCCTGTACTCCATTTGCAAGCAAAGGAAAACCCATCCACATACTACATATATAGGAAACACAGGCAAACTGCTTCATATTTAAGAAATTATTTTTGAAAGGATGGGCAAGAGAAATACTGTTTCAGGTGCTCTGATTCACTAATCTCAGCTTTGTATGTTTTATGCTGTTTCTGGCTCTGTTGAAATAAATAAAATTTCAGCATGACTCAAGTGAAAACACAGGATTTATAGATTGAGCATTCCAAGTATTTCAACCTCTATATATTAAATTCATTGTTGCTATAGTCCAGGGGCTATTTACCAGGCAAAAAATATTTATGACTACTGTGATTTAAAATCCATCCACAAAGGCATCATTTATCTGATTGAAAGGGATCAGAACTGCAGTTTTTATGTTTCAAATCTGAATTTCTCTGAACCATCAAGATGAATATATTCAGCCCTCTCAGATCCACATCCAGTTCAACCTAGCACTCTTCTGCAAAAATCACTCATCTTATTTGACATTATAATGAGGTTCATGTCCTCTTCACATAATCTCACTGGCTCTCTACAGAATGCATTAAAATAAGCTGTTCTCACACATAGCCTCAAACTTAAGCTGCCTTTGCTTCTGTCTGGATGCATTTCTGAAGACCACCTGTTGTTCTTTTATGTCATGCTTGTCCTCATACATTTTTTTAGAAAATTCCTCAAATATGGAATGTTCTCCTAACCTTAGGTGGCACATAACCAGACCTCTCTCCTTCAGGAGCTATCTCCACAAAAGTTCATATAAAATTGTGTTTATCTGTTCCTTTAGGTTTTTACTAAAAGTTTAGGAGAGCTATGTAGATCTCAGGATATTCATATTGTACCTTCAAGTAAATCCTAATCAGGACTGAATTTTCCATTTAGCCCTGACTTCAGTTATTCCTTATGTTGCCACTTCCTCCTGATGGTCATAAATCCAGCCTGTGACCCTTTCAGCGTGGTTATTCCCTGTTAATTTATTTTTATAAAAGCCCACACATGTCCAACTAACCAGCAACCACAGCTTTATGCTGTTTTAAGGTCTCCAGGGACTGCAATGAACTCATTAGCATTAGAATGGTAAGGAGTATTGGAGCCAAAATGATGCACTCCTACTCGAGGGAAAGTCTCTCCCTCCAGTGATTATACTGCTTCCTCTCAAACAGGAAAAAAAAAAAGGATCTGATTAACATTATATATTATATATTTAAGGAAGTAGGTTTATGAGGTAAACAGAAGGCAGATGCCAGGACAACGTGTATCTTAAGAAGAGCTATTAGGTGATCTCAAACATTTTCTTCTTTTATTGCAAAAAGCCAGGGAATGAAAGGTATCCTTTGCTTTTCAAAATTAGATAGATATCCTCATGTACATTGTTTAATAAATGATTTACTCTTTACTTCTACACAGACAAAACCAGCTGATTAAGTATTTTTAAAATGTTTATGTTTTTGAAGTGCAGTTGATGCAAAGGAATTGCTGATCAATTTTATTTTTCAATTACGGAGTATTTAATATTATTTTCTAAGATTTTAAAGTATGTTTTTTGAACTAACCTTATATCAGGATGACCAGGTACATTATTCAGGTTATAGTATCCATAATGATTTAGTACTGTAACCACAACCATTGGAGCCAAAGATTGGGCAGGCTTGGTAAATAAAGCATTGGTACCAAAAACCATAGAGGAAAGTGGTAACCTAAAATATTTGGGGAAAAAAACAAATGCACAACACACACGTATTAGTGTATTAATTACACTTGTGATTTCAAAAAGCTTGAAATCTTGTTAATGTGCAAATCGTAAATATCATGATCCTTAGATTTATCTAGTTCACGCATTACAGCAAACACATCTACTCTCATAATGGAATTTAAATTTATTTGGAAATTAAAGGTTACAAACCTCTATGGGATGTGGATATGAGTATATATATATATATATATATATACATAGACACAGCTTGGCCCTAATTCTGAAGTGACTCGTACTTAAATTCAACTTTGTGCACTTTGAGTAATTACTAAAGTTAAATTAGACTGAACAGTGCATGGAGAATTAATTACAACTGAAGATTTTGCATGCATAGGCCAGAAAATTTAGCCAGAGGCAATTTTTTCCTCATGAAAGCAACGGATCTTCCATTTGAGGGGCAAGTTCTTTAACAGGAGTGAATCTGCACTTACGTAACAATTGATTGAACCAACAGGAAGTTATGTGCACTTTGATAAAAATCCAAAAGATCAACGAGTTGCAATATACTATTCTGCAGCAGGTTTTATCACTTTTATTTCAGGGAGATAAAGGAACCAATTGGACTTTGAAATCTGCATTTTACCTAGCATAGGCAAAGCTTTCTTAACACCTTTTCCATCTTGGAAAGGCCTCATTCAGAAAATTCCATATATGATCATAGATGTATCTGGTTACAAAGTAATTCAATTGAAGCTAACAAAAATAAAGCCACAAAAATTGGAAGGACTTGGCTTATAATATAGTATCAGAAAAATGAGAAATTACCTAATAATCTGTTTAAATGACTCTACTGAAGGAACTGCAGGAAACTTTACTCAAGTTCTGATCTTCACTTATGCTAAGTTGCTCTCACAAAAAGTACTTCTATATCAAGGATCCCAGATAATTTACTGTCTTTACATTGACATAATTTATTACCAAAGAGTAACAAGGCAAACAGCATGTTTAAAAAAATGGTAATGACTGACATACCTCCTCTTGTGCTTTATTACATCTGCATCAACAATATCTGCCAAAGGCAAATTGAACAAGCTAAATGAAGCTTGCACAATTACCCTGAAGAAAAACAAAATATTGAAGATGTTCATAGTTCTTACAGTCACTTTATAATGAAATTGTAACTGACATTCTAACACAAACACACCAACACAGATATTCTGCAAACACACAAAGCTGAGATGTTCCTTAAAACATGAAAGCATTACCAGATCTGTTCTTAGTTGAGAATTAGAAATCAATATGCAAATCTAGAAGTGGGGGATTTTCTTCTTTTTTTTGCTGGACATTGGTGTAAAAGGTCATGAACACTTTGACAATAAATTTACATTATCAGTAAATGTCATTTAAAATGATCAGAAGAAAAGAAACATCTCAGAAAAAGGAGAAACTGAAAATTTGCTCTTGAAATCTGGAAAAGACATGACCATGTGGAAGATAAACTTCAAGGTGGAAGAATTAGAATACAAAGAATAGTTTGCATGCATTCCTATATATGTATTTACAGTGTATACAGATGTATATAGGTATGCAACACACACATACAAAGACACACATACAAAGCTGATTTTTAACAAATAGCCAAATGAAACAATAAACTCAAATATTACAATTTCTGTGTCTTATTAAATTTTGGCTTTTACTAACAAGGTACTTTGAACAACTAGCACTTTAAACATACAGTCTTTAGGTACCTCAGAATTTTTTCTTGGGAGAAATCAAAACACATCTTCATCATTTAAAACATGCAGATAACGAAATTCAATTTATTGTTCACACAATTCAGTGTTAGAGTAGCCCACAACTGCAATACTGAAAATAAGAAAGAAAACGGGGTGGGGAGGGAAGAAAAAGAGGGCAGGAAAGACAACAATGGAGAAAGACAACAATGAAAGAAAACATGAAGAAATAAAAACAAATTGCTGTAACAGTATTCTGATACAGACAGCTCTTTATCTTGAAATAAGGTTTTCCATGTATCATTATATACTTATGTGAAAATACCACTGCTTGGCATCTGACTACTGAGCAGCAGTGGGAATGGGCTCAGTGCTGGTTACCCAAGAGACACCTGAGTTACCCAGATCTGCCTGCAGTGCAGCACACAAGTGCTCCTGCAACACAGGGTGAGCTCTGAGCTTTCCTAGCAAACAGTCCCTGGGGAGAGAGACTGTTTCCTCTGCTGAGCTCTTCCATGTCTGTGGAAAACATGAGATTCTCCTTCCCTTGCATCTCAGGTTAACGTGACTGGAGGCATGTGCCTGCAAACCGTAATTGCTGTTTGCATTTTAGGCTTTTTTATTTCAAGCAGAAAATAAAAGCTGAAACAGAATAAAATGAAAGGCAAAAAAAGCTGTAACTGGAGCTTCAACTTTTCTGGTAAGTGAAAAAGAATGAAAACCATGAAAGCAGAGGCAGAATCTTCATGGTAATAAAAGCAAGTATCTACTCTATTAGAAGTATTTCAGCTGTGTCTATGAGCAGGGGAGTGGATTTACTTACATGTTTGTTGTGACATAAAATGCCAGCAGATAATAGTGTTCTTGCCCTAGAAGACACATGACAGCAGCAGCTACTCCTTCATAGTAAAAGGAAAACAAGATGATTTTGTAATAACCAAACTTCTTCAACGAAGCATGACTGAGAAGAACAAGGCACTGAAAAGATAATATAGACACATAGGGGATGAAAAGATACATACAGTGTCTCAGCATTAGGAGAGCTGTAAAACACAAACCTGGCATAACTAATATACTTTTTTAAAGAAAAAAAAACCTCAAACAATGACCCTTTCTAAGAAGTTTAACAATATAAAAAAATAGAAATTGAACAAAGACAACTCCCTACTGGCTCATTCTATGCCACTTCTACTAGGTACAGTCTCACTCAAAAACTAGCCACTGAGAACTGCTATATGCTGAGAAAAACAGTTCTCCACAATGCCTAACTTATTTATTACTTATGATCTTTATTTTTGATATCCCTTAAAGTATTAGCTTTGCAGTATGATAACAGTAAATCAAGCATCTTGCCATGTAACTGCTGAAAAGATGTATTTTCAGTAATTGCTTTTTCATTAATATTACTGTTTTCATTGACATTTATAGAAATCAAGCTTGATTTTTAAGTTGTCAAAGCAAGCTCACCAGGACAGCTTTGACTAAGCAAGTTAGAGGCTTTACTAGCAAGCAGAGAAAGGCAGAGGCCAGTGCTTGTGCATGACTGAGTTTTAATTTTGCCAGTCTTGGCAAGGAGTAGATTCTGAGAATCTAGTGACTGGCTAACTCATGAAAATTACATTAAGCGCTCATTATAGTATGAACAAAATTTAAGTTCTTCTACATTGTTCCTCACTTTTCAGTTTCAATGGACATTCTGTAATGAATTATGTTTTGTTATATGGGCCTTTGTCACCATCTACATGTACATGGTCCTCATGTCTGTCACAAATATACAAACTGTATACAGATCCACATTTTCTCATTTTTTCTGTGTTACAGAGATGAACTGTGTAATACTCAGATGAAGAACAGGAAAGAGTTTTCCTTGTACAATTGTTCCCACACTGAAATGCTTTAACATAACAAATAAAACCAGGATGCTACGGTCAGACAAAGATTACCATGGCAAATGCTATTGTATAAAAAGCTCAAGATTTCTACTTGATCAGGGAGGTAAAACTAATCTGGAAAGGAGGTGTAAGAAAAATATCTTGTTATAAGAAATTTAAAGCTTACTCCTCCCCCTGGCTGTTTTCAAGGATTTTGCTGAAAAGTGCCTCCACTAGAAATACTAAGGGATCATGTAATGCCTGCTACTGTAAACACCATGTTCCTGTCTCCCTGTAATTGCAAAATAACCCTGTCTCAGGAAGTACTTATGACTTAGAAAATTCCTCACTACTTGCACGTCTTTAAGACTGTGTGTTTATAAGGAAAATACTAACAATGATGCAAATTCAAAGTTGTTTGTCTATGTTACAGCAATGTTTTCCTTGTGGGCAGGTTGTGTTCCTCACATCCACTACTAGAAGAAACCTAAGTCAGAAGCTGAATTCTAGTTTAGTAGAGGCCACTGAAGCAGAGTTCATAAAAAGGAGCTTTATTTTACAAGGATTGGGTGTTTTTCCAGAAAGTGAAGTTCAGGACATTGCCATTAGAGAATTCTCTTATTGTATCTTGAGCTCAAAGGGACAAAACCTGAGAAAACTACGGTCACAGCAAACCCTCTACGGTTCAGTGACCTTCTAGACAAAGAGTCCCTGGGGAGCAGAGAGAGATGCATTTTCTGAAAGATTGTTCTTTTCACACTGTCACATTGATTTTATCAATAAAAGTGATTGCTATATATTAAGTGTAAAATTATTTAAACTTTCCTAACTTCTGTAGCTTCTGATTTATTTCCAAAGTTCATTACCTAACTGCCTGAGGTACAGAGGAAAACCCCAAAACTATTAAACCTGTGATAAGGACAAAAGTTGAAATTACAGATAGTTAGGAGTTATGGAACAGAAGGTATGTTCAGGATCTGTATGTTTTATATGCAAAAGCCTAAATGGGAACTGAAATTGAGCTGTGAATTCCAGTTGCATTTTCACATATCTTCTTATACATATTACTTATCAAAACCCATTACAATTCAATGACTATAACAGCCTGATTTTAAAAAATTCTGAACACCATCAGCACCTATGATGAATGTCAGAATACTCATATTTTGAGTATCCTAACTTTCAACATCCAACAAGCAAACACAGAGAAAGTTTTTAAAGATCTAGAGAAAGAAGTTAGAAGGCAATGAACAAAAGAATTTTTTATTTACTGCAGACAAGTGTGGTCTGTGGGATATACTTTTGCTGCTCTACTTGTTCTCACACATTACTCTTCTGGGTTCTCTTTCTCTTTTCATTTCATTATTCCTCCCCTCATCCCTGATTGGGCTCTTAAAAGTATGTCTCTCTTCCCCATAAATACTACTGACCAAGAGACCAATCAACAAAATAAATGGGAATGTATTATTCACCAAAAGCAGCAATTTAGAGTTTTGTTTGGTTTCCATGACTGAGATACCACATATTTTAACAATGCTTTTAATACTTAATAATTTTTCTGGTATTTTGTGCATTTTATTTCAGAAGCTTCCTGAAGAAGAGCTTACTCTTTCATTTGTAATACACAGCATTGGAAAACAGAACAAATAAAAAAAAGAATTCAGAACTCTGTAGATTTTGCTTTAGAAACATATGATCTTGGCCATGTTTTTCATTCCTTTATGCTTAGGTATTATAAGCACTGGAGGATACAAAACATTCATTCCTTGCCTACTCAAGTCTCACATTGTTTTAAACACACATTCTACCAGCCAGTCTGCTCTCTCTACCTCTTACACTTGATCAGCCTGCACAGAGGTACTTTCTTCTTCGAGAGCACTGGGGAGTGAGATTTGGTACTCATTTTGGCAAAAGCCTTATGCCAAATACAGCATTTTTTCAAGCGTTAAATGGATACTGTAACTACTAAAACACCAGGTTTTTGTATTTAGAAATAACGAATGACTGCCTACCTGAGGACAAATAAAACCTGCTCCATACATGATACTTCTTACTGATGAAGAAAGGACATCCTTAGGAATAAGATTATCCGCAAAGATCATCATAAAATTGTTGTAGAAGGCTAGGTGGAAGACTTGGAAGAAGTTCATTGTTACAAAACATAGAAAGTTCTTCTCTGTCAGGATTTGTTTCGTCAATGAAACCACTGAGGCCAAGGAGAAAGCTCCATCACTGTTTTCCAGATTAGCATCCTCTCTATGAATTTCCCTCTGCTCATATTGACTTGTGCTGTATTTACCTGTGCAACACATACAAGCTGTCGCAAGCGCTGCGATCAGAACAGTGAAAGCCTGAAAATAAGCGAAGTTTTCCATATTATCCGATAGGAGCCCACAAAAGAGAACGCTCGTGGAGCCGATCAGCGTTGCCACTTGGTTGTACTTGATGAGCTGGAGCCTGCTCTCGTGCCTGGTGGAGCTCTCGGCGAAGAGCGCGCACTGCGCCAGCAGCACGAAGGTCAGCAGGCCGTCGAAGGCGCAGAGCGCGACGACGAGGTGGAGGCCGCTCACCCAGTCGCCCTCCTCGTAGTGCCTCCAGGGGAACCACGGCAGCAGGAAGGCCAGGCCGTACAAAGGGGCTCCGTATAAAATGGAGAACTGGCGCCTCGCGCAGCACTTCAGCCTGGAGTTGTCTTGAATGTACCCAAAAAGGGGATCGTTGATGGCATTCCAGATCATAAACACAACCTGCCACGGACAAGGGAATTTGTCACTGCTGTCATTTGTCTACAGAGGTTACTCAAACACAGCATATTTATTTAAAATAAATCTCTATTCAGGCAATAAATAAATACATAGAAAAGCTACTCTGAGTAGAACAAGTCTTACTGCAGCTACTTATGTCTTAGTAACAGCTACTTAGAGTCAAAACAGACTCTGAAACAAATTCTTATTGGTATTCATAGGTTTATAGAAATTTTGAAAAAATGAGTAAGTAGGTAGGTGACCAACTACATGTGAAATAAACTGTCTCTAAGACTCCAGTCTTTCAAAACCTTATATATCTGGGCTTTCATCCTGCAAAGCTCAGATATTATTCTCACAGTAAGTTAATTCAAAACATGCGCTGGCCCATTACTTTCAGGAGACCATTTACAACGTGAGTTACTCACATGGATAATAACTTCCAGGATAAATGCAGTATTTAAGTACTTAAACAGTTCATAGGAAAGCACTAATGTCAAACTTATCTATGCAGCTGAGGTGCAAAATCAGTTTAGAAAATTACTTCAAGCTATGAAATGTAAAAATCTTTTCAGCAATTAACTCTGGAGATTTTTACTCTATGGACTGTAAATGATGTGCTTTATGTATAAGTTCCGTTGCTTATGGATTAACTAAAGTCAAAGATAATTTACTGTTAATTAATTGCAATGATTCCAAAATTAATCTGTCATTAAAAGAATCACTTTGTTGTAATAACACTGACGCACAGCACAACATGGTAATCAAAATATTCCACTGTACAGTACCTGTGCTACATGAAATGCTGTTTCTGAAATTTTGTATCGGTTTAGGAAAAGCTTAACGTAGTAGAAATTAAAAATGCTGTTCATCATTCCAGCACCTAAGGTAGTCATAGAATATGCCAGTGCATTAGCATGAATTCCCCACAGAATCTTCATCTTCCAAGAGTACAGCTCTCTTCTTCCTCAAGTTACAAAAGAGAATTACAACAATTAGTAGAATAATTTTCCAAATTAAAATAACATGGGGGATTTGCTTGTTTCAGAGGTGCAGAAATGTACTATTGGAGGAAAATGTTCCCATTCTTCCTTTTTTTTACAATCAGAAACACATTTTACTGAGTTACAAGACACTGAGCCCTAAATAAGTTATTAGGTGGCATTTCTAAGTATAATCAGTACATAAAAGTTAATGGAACAAGTAGACAAAAATTTGAAAGAAACCCTTCCTAACTGATGTATAGACTCCACTTAAAAACTTGCTATTGCGAACACTCATCTTGGTGTAGAGTTCAAAGTAATTGCTTACATTTGAGATCTTTCTTGCTAGCTATATATTCTTAAAATTATGGACTGTGTTGGAATGAAGTGACTCAACTCCTTATGTATTCCAATGCTATGAATGTCAAGTGCAGCATGCACGTAGGTGAATATTTCTTTCAAAACAAATACCAAGTTTTGCCCTTCCATTTTAAAATACTAATTGTTAAGAAGCCATGGAAGCAATATTTTCACCTAATAAACCATAAAACAATTAAAAGAAAACACCTTTAAATTAACATTTTCAGGGTATGGAAGAGTGCATGTAAATAAAATGTAGCAAGTAGCATACACACCATTTTATGTATGCCCAAATAGCAGAGATTCAGCCCAAGAGTACAGATTTCTTTAATCTACCATTCAGATATTCAGCCAACAAATTTTTAAAATGCTGATCTTTTCCATCAATTAGCATGTTTGGTGTAAACTGTGCCATGAAAGGAGCCAGCTCCAGGGAACCTCTACCTTTTAAAACTGTTTAATAGCTACCTAAAAGTAGCCCTTGACCATACTTGATTCTATAAGCCCAATACATAATTACTCCCAGGTATCTGTTTTTTAACTGAGGCTTTATTCATTTTTGCATCTGTTGAAGGAAGTTGTCTGCTATTAATTTTGATACCTCAAGTTCAAATTCCAGCCTTACTATGCAGAGCTTTACAATCTGCTTTATGTCAATAGTTCACACTTTGCTCCTCTGCATATCAACAATTTTACTGTAAATGCAATTTTCACATATCCATCAAAACACCCACTTTGAATATCTGCTTGATCAGCAGCTCTACAAGCAGCTCCCTGAACTCCTCATAAAAATAACCATGGAAGAAACAGGAAATGAAAGCCAAGGCTCTTTCCAGCCTTCCTGTGGTTTACAAGGCGGCTGAAGAGAGGCTGCTGTGCAGGAAGGGAGGAACTTCCGAATCACCGGGCAAGGACCACACCAAAGCCACAAATCAGGCAGGGAAGATGGAACAGGCAGTTTTTCCATCCCCCCACCATGGGAAATGAGCTCTTGAAGAGCAAATAAAGTGTGGATGCACTTTTGCATATATAAGGTGCTGTGATATGAAACATGATGCAAGGAGTAGGTAACTTCATTTTATAGCTAAGAAAAAAGTCAAGCTGACAAAAAACTGGAACCCTAGGATTCATTTTATTAAAGCAAATTTGTTTCTAAGAATATGTCTGATTTTTTTAAAATATTTGAGAATGACCATGATGTACATCTTCAAACTTATTTTTCTACACCTGTAAAGACAATACATTTTCAGGTGACAAAATTTTGCATTTTTGTAGTAAGTTTGGTTTCACTGTCTTTTACTGAGAAACCTAAAATGCAGGAAGAGGTTATTGAAAAGATGTACAATTGAAATGTTTACTTTTAAAAATAAGTTTGATATTCATATGAAAGTAATTACAATGAGTATGTTATTGGCAAGTGTCACATTTGCTTTTTCAAGCCTTCACAAATATATTTAATGAAATTATTTATATAGTGGATATTAGGGCTTTTGGAAAGGTAGTAATTTCACATCTACTTCTACCTGGAGCACCTTGCACAGGTCTTCAAAATGGAGAACTGGGAAACTTTACTTTCCTTCAAATTCCACAAGCACCAAGAATAAAATTGCTTCACACTAACATTACCAGCAGTGATTTCTATATTGTTTGACTCGATTCCTTCTAACCAAATAAAAAATGGTCCCCTCCGTTTCAGAAAAATTGAAAGATACTTGATATTTCTTCAACAAAAAATTTCTTACTATGCACAAACCCTAGTACCATGACTAATTGTAATATGCAGGATCTGACACAACTCTACCCTAATTGGTACATCTGGTCATGCACCTTGTTTATGAAATAGGTTCAATTAGAAGTTGAGGTACCACACTTCCTTTCCCAGATGTTCCCTTTAATAGCACTACAATGAAATCATGCATGAGCATCCCCTCCCTCTTCTTAATAGTCAGCCTTTATATTCAGCAGGTTAAAGCACTGGTGAACATTTTGTGACTCATAGAAGGCAAATCGGTTTCAGAAATTTCTAGTGGTTACAACCGTGTTAATACTCAGAGGCCGAAAGAACAGGCTGTTCAGGCCAGTGAGATGCAGTGTGACATTACCTGCGTTTCTCCCACAGCAGGATGACAACTGCTAAAAGAAATTAGAGCAAGAGTCTAAAGAAGAAAAGTGGATTCCGAGAGATAATAGCAAACGTTGCCTGAGGCGCACTAGCAGCCATCCTGCTCTGCCGCTCTGGGTCCCAAACCGCTGTGCAATGCTCACAGCCCTGACAGACTGGTCGGACACACGGGTCTCCCTCATCCTTCTGACGTGACTGGCACCACATTAAGACGGAAACCAGAATAAACGCGCTGCGTTCCCGAGGGGTAGCACGGAGGGGAGACGCTCAGGAGGTGCCCACAGAGGCAGCCGGGCGGCAGCGGCCGGTGCCCGCTCCGCCGAGCCCGCGCTGCGGGGCTGCGCTCCTGCCAGGCGCGGGGCGCTCGCAGGACTGCACCTTTGGAAGGGCTGGTCTGTTAAAAATAGGGAAGTTACGCTCGTCATTCTCAGCAGGTCCCGGGAGAGGAAACACGGCTCCCTCCGCTTTGTGCGGTAAAGAGGCGAGAACGAGCGGCGGCCGCTCGACGGAGGAGCGGGGATGGAGCCAGCCCTTTTCGGACTGCAGGCTCCCCGTTCTGCCCTTCCCTCCTGCACTCCGGTGGAGAGGCAGCCCGCACCTGGACGCCACACCAGGCCCCTACTCACGGGCTCTTCCCTCAGCGCTCCCAACAAGGAGCAACCACGAGTCCTGGTTTTCCCTACGCCAAGTCGCACTGTCCCACCCCGGCCTGTGTCAGCTCTGCTCCGCCACAAGCCGCAGCCGACATCCCTCAATAGCTGCGCCCCACCATCCACGTCCCTGAGCGCCGCCGACCACCGCCCCTTCCAGAGGGCGACCCACCTCTTCTGACGGGAGGCTGCGTACCGCGGGGCGGGGCGGGGCGCGGCTGCCCCGGGCCCACCCTCTCGTCGCTCTCATTGGTCGTTTGATATGAATTCGCCTTATGATTGGTGTAGCCTCCTTTCGATCTGCGCGGCGCGCGGCTCCCCATTGGCTGCCCGCCGGCGAGGCGAGGCGAGGATGCTGTGTTTGAATCGCGGGAGGCGGGGGGCGGGCGGCGGCAGCAGCTGCCACGTTGCCGCCGGCGCAGCCCGGCCAGAAGGGGGAGAGGTTCGGCAAAGTCCGGAACCACTCGGCAATGGCCGGAGGCGGCTGCTGAGGCGGGGAGCGGCTGCCGGCTCGCTCTGCCCCGCTCGGCGCAAGGGGCATCGTGGGTTGGGCGCCGCCGGCTCAGCCGCCCTTGAGCGAGAGGGGCGCGATGCTGGCCGACAGCCTGGTGGAGGAGTTCGAAATCCGAGAGGATGAGCCCTGGTACGACCAGCAGGACCTGCAGCAAGGTGAGCCGGGGCGGCGGCGGGGGGCGTGTGAGGGAGGGTGTGCGAGGGCAGGGGCCGCGTTGAGCGGGGCGGGTGAGGCAAGGGGCTGTGGGGAACCGCCGGGCGCAGGGTGTGTGAGGGCAGGGGCTGCGGCGTGGGAGGGAAGGGGCCGCGGCGGGCGGCGAGGAGGCAGCGGCACCGCGGCGGTGCGGGGCGCCGAGGGGCGCCGGGCGGGGCGGCGGGAAGGGCGCTCGGGGGCCGGGGGTGGCGGGGCGGCGGCGGGCGCGTCGGTCGTGCCGGGCTCGGAGCGTCGGAGTTCGGGATCCCCGCGCGGCCGCGCTTCCCGCCGCGGAATCGCTGTCACCGGGAACGACTGCGGCCGTCTTTGTCTGAGGAAAGGAGGTGCGGCAGCCGAGCTGAATGGTGCCGGGGTCCCTCTCCGCCCGGAGGGAGGGAAGCGGCTCTCCGAAAAGTTGCACCTTGCACTGAATGTGAAGGTGCCCTGTTCGGAGCTGGTGCTGGAAGCACCGGGGTCGGATGCGCTATTGCGCCCTGTTGAGCTCTTTGTAAGGGCTTCCAGTCGATGAAGTTGTAGTCGTAGCAATGCTCGATTAGTTGCAGGCTCCTTATTAGAAACTCTTTAGGTTTTCTTATTAAAATATCAAATAACTCCGCTGCGCCTCAGGAAGACACATGTATAGCTTCTGTATGTAATTCCACCAGTAGGTCTTAAAACACTACGTGCAAGGGATAAATGCTGTTCATTTCACAAATGGGAAAGGAACCGTAGGAATACAAGTATAATTGCACTAAAAGTCTTTTAACAGGCACGATACAGAAAGAATGTGCAATTTCCTTAAGAGCTTAGTGGCATTTATGACTGGTATTTACTTAAGTCACTTAATTCTACTTTTTGTTCATAATCCCGAGTTTGTTTTGAAAGGCGAGTTCAAAGCTGTGGCTTCCTGGAAACCTGCTCCAGTCTTACACGTTTTGCTTTTGTATTGAAATACATTAATTCTTGGGATGGGTGCTGCTGTACTGTAAACCATAGAGAAAGCTAAGCAGCATTCACACTGAGACCAGGTATCTGACCGCAGAAACTCTTTTTTGAGACGGGGCCAGGTCTCTCTAATTGTATGCTATAAAAAATAGCTAACTGAAAGCTGTATTTAGGTACTCTTCACCCAAAATTGATGTTTTCCTGGCTCTAGGATACAAACAAATCAGTTGAAATAAGATCCTGAAACTACAGTTTGCTGTCAAAGGGGAGAGAGTGAAAAGTTTGAGGACATGATTCTGTAATGTTTTTACTATGTCAGTGTTTATGGAGTTGAAGACCTGCAAAGAAACTTCACAGTGTATAACAACTGACTTCTTGCCTTCTTGATGTTTCTCTCCTTTCATCTTTTAATTAAAATGAATGAAATAATCACCAGTTGACTCTGCTGTCAGCTTTTAAGAAACAGTATTCCATTCTAGAGGTTTAGTGCATTTTGGGGGTTTGGTTAATGTACCCTTAACACATGGACACAATCTTTCTGGGGATTCTTTCTTTTTCCTAAATGGAAGCCACTAATAGCCTTGCCAAAAGGAAAAGGAGGAAAATAAAGTGATGGGCAAGTTGAAATGCAAAGAAGAAATTCCTTACAGGAATGTTTTTAAATGTTGTGCTGTACTTTATTGCTGGACTCTGAAGGATACTACTCCTCCTGCTGCTAAGGCTAAGAGACACGGATGTGTGTAAACAGGGTAGTAAGTGCTTATCAAGGTCTCGTGAAACTCTTCACAACCCAAACAATCAGTGTATGTTTAAAAACTGATGAGTATGGTTATGAGAACCTAGGTTATAAAACATTAGAAAGCACCCTGAAATAAGTTTAAAGTCCTTGTCAGTTGGTCTTTGAAACTTAAAATTAGGGTAGGGGTTTTGGAAAACCTTGATGGTCTTCCTATGTACCAAAGATGTTTGCCTTGACAATGGAGATGGGCTTTTCTGGCATACTGCTCATGCATTAAAGTGCCCATGGAATTCTTGGAAGGATGGGAACAGACATCCTTCTGCAATGTTTTGCTGAAGTATGCTGACCTTTAAAAAAGAATTTTTTTATATGGACTGCTCTTTTTGCATGTTGCTGTTACTCACTTCTGTAGAACAGAGGGTATGCCAAATACAGAACAGGAAATAGGAAACTAAGTAGATTAAAAAAATGCATTTTACAATTAAGTAAATTTACACTAGGCTTACTTTTACATCTTGCACAATTAGTGCCTGTTGCTGTTTAAAAGAATAGGCTAATTTTAGATTGAAAATTGTCTTTATAATATTGTTAGGTGGGTTATGAAAAAGTAGAAGAGAAGGATTTTGGTACTGTTTTTATCTTTTTTTCAATGATGGTTATGCAGTGAGAAGAGATAATGAAGCACTGGTAAGTGAGGGCTGTTCAACATCACAGAAGACATCCTTGAAGTCTTGTCTTGGAGATTTCTGATGGAGCTGTTAAACACCAGTACAACTAATCAGATTTACTAAAACAAAGATCTAAAGATCTGCACATACGCATTTTGCATTATTAAAAACCTCTCTGCTTCCAAGTTTATGGTGAAAAGGAAAAAGGCATGTCTGTCAGAATTTAGCTTTGCTTTGCATAAATTTACAACAGAAAATGCAGTTCTGCTTCTAGTGTTCTACCATAACTCTCTCCAGAGAAATGTAAATTAATACTTCCCATTTTGTATCTGGAAAACATACATGGCACATCTCTCTTGTAAAATTTGCTCTTTATAGGGCTTCCAGGTACTTGACAATGTAGAAAAATGGATGCAAAAAAATCCTGAATTTTAGAAGAGATGAAATTATTTCAGTACTTGCTTTCTCTGGAGTTAGGTTTTATGGTATGTTCCTGTGCACTCTCACCTGTATTTTCCCCCTCAGAAACAAACTACCTTAATTATAAAAGTGTTTCTCCCATAGTAACCCATTTGTGCTTCTGCCAGTCTAGCAAACAGAATGGGTGTGAAGTATGACATGAATTCCATTATTCACCTTGTATTCCAAGTACTGTATGCTATGTGCCATTTGATTAGTAGATGAGGGGGCATTTAAGAATGAAGCTGTAAACTCCTAAATGTACTCAAACATGAAAACAAACTTTCACTTTGGGAAGGGAAATGGTAGTAATTCCATTATGCATTATGTCTTTAACATAATCCTAAATCCTCTCTAAAGCTCTTTTTCTACTCTATTAATATAAAAGAATAGACTATTTAGTCTTTGCCTTGAATGATGCCAGTGTTGTTTTAAAGATGGTGGCTCCTAGTAAAGATCTGTGCAGTACAAGAACTTGTGAAGCAGGACTCCATTTTCTATAGGATAATGAATTCACTGAATTTGAAGACTACAGTATTCTGTAACGAGATAGAACAAACAGCTTGGTGTTTGACTGGGAGTTATTCTGTCCATGGGTAAACAATGTGCAATCTGTTTACCAAATGGGAAAAATTTAAGCAGGATGCCTTAAGGTTTTCTTATCCAAATACTTTAAATCCTGCTTCATAATGAGTGGTGCTTCAGTGAAAAAGCGCTGTGAGGATAAACTCCTAAGTAGAGAGCAATAAGCCTTGTGCCTTCTAATTGTACATCTTTTGAAACTGAAGAACTCCCATGCAGTGGGATTTCTTTTAAATAATTTTTATGGCATTTAAGCTAAGAATCTGACCTTAAGGTAGAAAACAATGCATTGTGACTGTAAAGAATGTGTAAAGAATAGCACAGCTGTTGTTTTGCCAGAATTGGACATCTACAGCTTCGTAGACAAATGTTTGTACTGACTTGTCCTTGTAAGTCTGAATTTGGTCTTTGGTTTATGTATGGAGATGGAGTAATCATTTTGGACAAGCTGCTAAGCTGAAGGTTAGCACAAAACAATCTTGGAGCAGTATTGTCTGTCTTACAGTTCCTAGCTGATAAGATAACTGAGAGGGAGCAGGAAAGAGGTAGCATAACATGTTAAAAAAGGGCATCGCAATCAAATGAAAATGGAATTAATGTGTTTGCTTCTCTGGCTGTAACTACTGATGATGCAATACATGCCTCCTGTTTATTTATATAAGGCTTCTTGATGTGACTCAAAGTTTTTCTTGACTTTTCTTCTCTTTCTGATTAAGGATACAAGTTCTATGTGAGAACTAACTAGGTGGTATTGCATGCATGCAGGTCATGGGTCATGTGATGGGAAGGAGGTAGAAAATAAGATATTTCTAGAAATCTGTTGGATCCTTGACATGTAGTACCCTCCACAGAGTAACCACAATTTTAGCATTAATACCAAGATTTATTACTTTGTCACAATATGTTAGCTTTTAAATGACACTTGTCTTTCAACATAATAATACAGAATATCTAGCATTTCTGATGCTGTTGAGCAAATATCAAGCTTCCCTCTAGAATGGAGCTGAGTGTTCAGATGACTTATTTCTTAATTTGCAACAGCTACAGTCACTGCACCCTGGAGGTGATTGAAGATGACTGAAGTGAAATTGAGATTAAGTGCCTGAGAACAAATGACATTTTAAGTGCTGTTTTGGAGCACATGAAAGAGTTCTTGTCACCTGAGTTTATGATCTTGAAAAGCAGAATAGCTGCAAGTCTCCATTAGTTTTATGTGTTTTGTGTTTTATTATTGTTTCACCATGAAAAGCATCTGAAACCTTCATTTAGCACTTCGATCCTGAGCGACCTGAACTCTGGTAGAGGGGTAATGGGGAGGAACAGTCAAGTCAATAAAGAGTTCATCAGCTTTGGCCTGGGTCTAGACTGATGAGCATTTATAGGATCTGCTGTGTTTATTCTCCTGAGTGCTGTGAAGAGGGTGAAGCCCAAGAGACCTTGGGCAGAGCTGGTGCAGACTGGGCACAGTGTGGGAGGTGAACATGGCTGGGTGTGTCTGAAGGGCCACGGAGGAACTGAGGAAGCTTCATGACATAAGAGTGTCCCTGGGTCTCAGGGCTGACTTAGTCTTGCATTAGTGATGGTAGAGGAATGTTCTACTTAGGTGTAAGCTAACTTCATGTCGGGTACTGGAGATAACTTGAAGCAGTTGTAACAGCAATAAGAAAATACCTCAAATATGTGGTAACAGGCTTTAGAATTAGATTACATCATTGTTTCTCTCACTTATATGCAAACATGATGTCTTTGTTTAGATCTTCACCTTGCTGCTGAGCTTGGGAAGACACTACTGGACCGTAACACTGAACTAGAAGAATCCTTACAGCAAATGTATGCAACAAATCAAGAGCAATTGCAGGAGATAGAGGTAAAATATCTAAAGGATCCCCAAGTGAAAGCATCTAGACCTGCAACATACAGTGTATAAATTAAGATCTGAATTTCTTGAGATCTAATGGAAAATACTGAACAGTCTTTCACCAATTCTGCTATTTTGAGAACCAGTATAGGTGGCTCATACTTAGAACTGCTTCTCTGATTACCAGAAGCTTTGTTGCCCTAAACATTGGATTTGGTTTGTTTAATGACAAATGACTGGTATTTTTTGGTTTTGTACAGAAAAGATACTTCAGTTATTTTTATTGCTAAATTTTCTGATCTCGCCAGGTAAAATAACATTAAATGATATGATGATAAAGACATTAATAATTTAAAATATTACATGACAATTAATGATTGCAGCATTGAAATGTAAATACCAATATGTGCAGAAGTGAGATTTAAGTAAAATCTGAAGATATGTACTTCCAGTAAACTGATCTGTGATAAAGGGAGCAAAAGTCTATTTCAATGTAAAAGAAACCCTGCAATGACCAAAAAAACAAAAAACAAAAAAAACAAAAAAAAACCAAAACAAAAACAAAAAAAAAAAAACAAAACAAAAAAACAACCCCCCCAAAAAACAAACAAGAAAACAACCAAAAAAAAAAAAAAAACCCACAACAAACAAACAACAAAAAAACCCCAGAAAAAAATTCCCATTTGAGTAGTGTTTAATTATAGGATATAGTTGATATATTGTTCCATATTTTCCAGAGGAAAAACCCAACAAACATAACCATCCTTTCAAAACCAGTCATCTTTAGGTAACAGAGTGGAAAAACCTGGCTATTTTTGGCAATTTCTCTTTTTTTAAATATTGCCTGTGTTCTTGCAGACCTAGCACTTGTCAGCATAATGAGATTTTTTTCAGCTATTAGAGGGCAATGCATGGTCTCTAATAATTAAATTATTAAATATTCAGGACTTCGCTGACTGACAACATATTGAAAATGTAGTCAGCATTTCCATTTGGTTCTGGTGTGAATCACAGGGAACAGTCTGTGACTGGTATGTACCAGATTTTTACAAAATCTGAGTTCCTTTGTGCTAGCAGTACTGCAGTTAGAGATGTGCATTTTGTGCAGCTGCAACTTCAGACAAATGCTCACTATTGTAGTGGAAACAGATAACTGAAAGAATCCTAACCTTAATAATTACAAAATTATAGGTGTCTTTAAAGTAGTTGAAACAAATGCAGCATTTTTAGTAAGTGATGAGGAATTTCTGAGTGCAGGTTTGATTTATTTTCTGAGTGCAAGTGTGTTTTTAGAAGTTACTTTTGTTTTGTACCTCATCTACTGGCTCTTTCTTCTATTATGTGCTAACTGTAATCTTTGTTATCCTATTCATTCTGAGATATAGTGCTTGGAATGGCTGATATTTATATTACTGCCACAGTGTTAGAAGATTTATTTACTTCTGTATAGACTGAAAATACCTCATTGCCATGAATAGTTTTTATAAAAAGATCAATTCTTAAGGTGTAGAGAAGACAAACATTTCCAAGGTGCTAAACAAATATGTACACAAGGTACTAGTATGAACAACCGTATTTAAGAAAGTGTTTAGCAGAGTTACAACATACATTTTGAAATAACACACCAGAACTTTGTGATAGGCAACTCACCTGGCTGATGGAGTGTAGCTACTTAATAAGCAGCATCTTCACACTATTTAGAAATGTGGAAAACACATTATTGCTAGGCTACATTGATTTACAAACAGTCTAGTGCAGTTAAGAATGCAATATCCTATTGGTTTAAGCTAGTTTACTTGCTTAAGCTGTTCTGGTGGTTCAGTGTTTATAGAGGACATAAGAGAGCTGCAGCTCTAGGAAGTGTCACCAGTGTCCTTCCAGCAGTGATCTGTAGTTGGTGTGTTGCAGGGTCAAGTACACATGCAGTCAGACAAACTCAGACATGACAGATTCATTTTTTCTCTCAATGTCTTGCTCTACCAAGACTTGGGCAATGCTACTTTGAAGGCTTTATCTGATACCTCTTCAATCTCTTTCCTCCTCTCCCTCAAGGAGAGCAGATGTGCATTAGATTGTCCTATTAGCCCCCTCCAAGAGGAGAGGGAGAGAGTGGGAGAACAGTTTTTGTGATGCTTCTGATGTATAAATAGTGCCTACACCTTTTCTTTATCCAGCTTCTTGAGCCAAAGGCTGTATTTGTATCTGCTGTAGTAACATGCTGTCTTCTCAGTCCTATCTCCTGTCTTAATATTTTCTCTTTCCCCAGTGCATTTTAAAGTGTAATAGCAGCACAAAACTTTTCTTCCTGCAAAGAAGTTTCTCTTGTATTTGGATTTCTGGCAGAAAAGGAAAAAATGAACCCCTTGTTCAAATACCCAGAGAGACCCTCCAATTGAGGACCTGAATATATTAGCTTACTGGCACAAGGAATTGTTACAGGATTTCACTGAAACAAATGGGAATAAAATTTGCATATGCAAGGTATAAAGCAGTTCAGTCTATTATTTTCATATCAGCATTTCTGGCTCTTGTGGGATCACAGGATACCCTGTTGCACAGCATACATGTGCAAATGGCATATTCAGTCTCTGTGCTTGATTTTTCCCAATTTTCAAGTGCTTGTCTCTGTAACCTACATGTGATCTTTCAGCTGTTTGTGTAGCTACTCCACTGAATTTCTGTACTAGATTTTTCAGTGCAGTATATCCATGTAAATCTTTGGGACTTTTTTCCTATTAATTTGGATCTTACGGGTAGCAAAGTCTAGAGCTGGCTGAGAAATCATTCCGAAATAGAGCATTGCCTTGTCTGTACTGCAGGGGAAGGGTCAAAGACTGTGGTGTGCTTAAGATTACATCTCATCTATTAAATACTAACACATTAAGCATTTTACAGCTTTGGATCATTATAGCTGACCTTTGTGCTGACACGTGTGCCAATAACTAATCACTGTAGATGTAATAAAGGCTGCATGGAAACAGCAACTTTATGCCTGCCTCAATCTGTTCTCAGCACTCAGATGTTGGAAATCCCGACTCTCCCCAGTTTTCACATTCTAGAATGCAAGGTGCTGCTTCATGTTAGGTGCTCAGTTGTAGGGGACATAGATGAAACGTGAACTTATAAAGTATTTATTACATCATCTTTGGTGGTCTGGTTATATCAGGCCAACTGGACACCAGCCCTGAAGATACTGGAGATGGAAGGTGGAGGAAGTGGTGCTTCATCCCTTCCATTCATCTCAAAGGTCTGCAAAAGCCCATTGTAGTAAGTGGCAACATCTCTTCAGGCACCAAAGCCTTGGCTCCTGTGCTTAGCCACACTTGTATTACAGAAGTCTGAGGACCTCCAGCTCCTTCCTGCAGCTATAACCAATAGGGAAAGTTAATCTGAAATGGGTCACATTGAGATTCTACTGCTAATCTACGTTCTATTTTTGTATAAATCCTCTGTCATGTGCACACAGGCTACAAAAGGATCTAGCCAACAGCTATCATGTTGATCTTCTAGAAGTCTGTATGGAGCAGTTACTAGTCCTAGATTAACTTATTATCTGTTCTTAAATTGCCTAAAATGTAAACTCACCAATCTTTTAATGAGGTAAAAGGTTAAGTAGAACATTAGAAGTTTTGAGTATGTAACAGGCCTATGTAAAGAGAAGTAATTCTGCCTACGAGTTTGCTGCATGTTCCTATTTGAAGCTTAGTTTTAAGAAAGTAACATGTAGCAATACAGAATATATTGTAAAATACAGATTCTATATAAGAACAAAATATTTCAGATTTAGGGGGTTAGACTCAAACAGAAAAGAACTGTCTCATGTAAATGCTTATGTCCTGGGTGGGAGAATATAAGATACTTTTTAAAAGAGCTTTAGGTGATTGTGAACCGCTTAGACTAAGAATTCCAAGCTTTCTGACGTTATTCAGGAAACTAAACTCTCTGTGTAGTTAATTGTAAAACCCAAGAGGATTAAATTGAGAATACTTCATGTGAGATTTTATTTTTTAAAAAAGATCAGGAAACCTTTGTTTGGGATTACAGTAACTGCCATAATTCCCTGTGAGTAATTAAAGATTTGAATTCAATAATTTATACTTTCTGACACATCATAGCCACATACTGTCCTAAGAGTGACCACAACCTAAATTCTGCCATGCTGAACCTAATGCTGCTTCAGACTGGAAGAACTTGGGTCTGCTGAAAATATGTTGAGCTATAGATGGTGCTACCCAATATTTCAGTTTTAATGTTGAGAAAATTGTTGGGTCAACACAGGTAAGAAATTTCTGTTGGAGCAGACTGCAGCCTTTAGAACACAGTGGACAGGTAAGGGCTGTGTTGGAGCCTGAAGGCTCTATCAGTGCTGACTGCAGCACAGCCCCATACAGAAGGTGCAGGCACAGATAAAGACAGCTGGCACCACCAAACCCATCTCCTGCAGGTAAGGGCTGCTTCATGAGCCTGGGGTGACCTCCCTGACAAAGGCAAGCTGCCTAGTTACTGATAGTGTATCTTCAGCTTAACAAAGCAAACACAGGAATTTACATTTGGAAAACTCAGGAGTTTCTCTCCGAATGTGAGCAAAAATGCAGCATAGGTGCTGTAGCTTGTGTTTCAAGAGTAAACCAGTAACAGCAGAACTGTCTTGCAGTACCTCACAAAGCAAGTGGAGCTCTTGCGGCAGATGAATGACCAGCATGCAAAAGTCTATGAACAGCTGGATGTGACAGCAAGAGAACTGGAAGACACTAATCAAAAACTGGTTGCAGAGAGTAGAGCTTCACAACAGAAGATAATAAGGTAACAAACTTTTAGAGATTCCCTCCCCCCAGCTGTTAATATCAATAAGAGCAGTCCAGGTGTATTTGTGTAGTTACTGGGTGTCTGTCTCTGCCTAGTGGTGCTCTACAATAGTGGCAAATTGAAAGGTTAGTTTTATTTAAAGGTCTTTTTACCTTTTAGCTTGACAGAGACTATTGAAAGTCTACAAACACACATAGATGACCTGCAGCGACAAGTGGAAGAACTGAAAAAGCCTGGACAAGGCCGGATGAGCCAGGAGAGATCTGAGCAGCCAAGATCAATGCACAGTTTCTCATGTTTGAAGGAGCTGTATGACCTCCGCCAGTAAGACTTTTTACCTTACATAGTAAAGGACACTGAAACTATTTTAAGCAAAACTTTAAAACCTAAGACATGAGCACAAATACCAGACAAGCTGGAAAAAAAATTACCTGATGTTCACAACTAGCAAAGTATCTCTGCTGTATGGTACTGTCATTACTTCTGGCCTGCTTCTAGACCATACCAGTATTGGTGCTCCACTTTGTCCCCAGAGCCAGACCATACCAGTATTGGTGCTCCACTTTGTCCCCAGAGCCAGCCATATCAAATGGTAGCCTAGAAAGCTTACAACAATTTGCACCCCAGTGTTTTCAGTCAGATAAAAGCAAGCACACAGATAATCTGAAAAACAAACTCACTAAATGCAAAATATGTCCTGTAACTTACTCTTTCCTTGGATGTCCACAGATATTTCCTTAGCTTTTTCAAGCTTAAGCTGATGAAAATAACACCTAAACTGGGAAGATGGTGCCTGGGCTGCTGGGCTGCCTTTTAAATGTAGAGCCATTTGACCCAGCTGAACTGCATTACTGGGGCCATCGGGACAATCACCTGGTAAAAGCTCAGACTAACTCCAAGCCTAGAGGGCAATTTTGTAAAGAAAGCACCTCCATAGACAGAACAGGCTCTTGTGTCTAAATGGAGGTAATACTCTAGAATAAATTATAAATCCAAAAAGAAGTTTTCTTTTTCTCGACAATTCAAAAGATAACTGGATCCTTCTAGCTGCCAAAGGCTTGTGAAAATACCAGCCTCCAGCATTACTTTGTCAATTATGAAGCTTGTTTCTACATCAATAATGACAAAAGTTACAAGAGCGGAGTGCTGTAGAAAAAAATAGTGTCAGAAAGTACTGCATGGTACAGAGAGGCAATGTGTATTTAAACTTAAATTATAATTTAAACTTACATTATTCAATCAGCTTGCCTGTAACATGAAACTGTTAACAAGCTGCCATTCTGCCTAGGCTGTGAGCATGGTTTGATGGCATGTAAGTCCTTACAAACCCTGTTCTGATTACTAAATCAACGGATTGGTTAGTGCAGTGGCCCCTGTTAGTGCTCTGAAGTGTGTTAGCACACAGTTTAAATATATCATTAGTTACCCAGGACAGGAAAACTTTAGGTGTGGGCAGCTGTACTTCCTACATTTTATAATCCTTATTTTGTTTCTGCAGGTATTTTGTTTATGATCACGTCTTTGCAGAAAAGATTACTTCAATGGATAGTCAGCTAAGTCCTTTAGAAGAAGAAAATGAAAAGTTAAAGAAGGCAGTGACAGTTCTGCAAGCCCAGCTGAATGTAGAGAAAGAGAAGAGAGTAACTATGGAAGAGGAATACAGTCTTATGGTGAAAGAAAACTGTGACCTGGAGCAGAGGCTGGTTGACACAGACTTGTATCGGGCTCGTGCGGAGGAGCTGGAAGCAGAAGTAGCTGAAATGCGACAGATAATTCAGTCTGAAAACACACTCCATAATGCAGAGAAATTGGTGCCAGAGTCCTTTTTCATTTCATTCAGGGAATCTCTAGACAGGGAGCTTGGTCAGAGCCTGGCAGATGATGGACTTCTGACAGTATCGGAGCTTGAGAAGAAGGCACTAAAACGGAGCAGCAGCGAAAGCCTCCTGAGCAGCGCTGCCGGGGCAGACATTCTCAGGGGCCATGAAGAAACATGTATTAGGAGAGCTGAAGCTGTGAAGCAGCGAGGGATCTCTGTACTCAATGAAGTTGATGCTCAGTACAATGCTCTGAAAGTGAAGTATGAGGAACTTTTGAAGAAGTGTCAAATGGATGAAGATTCTTTGAAACACAAGGCTGTACAAACACTGAAGCAGTATTCCAAAGACCTAAATGTGGGGAACACCCAGTATGATCTTTCAGCTAGCACTCAAGAATTCACAATTGCTGAGCTAAGTGACTCTTCCACAAATGCTCCCCCTGAATATAAAGCACTATTCAAGGAGATTTTTAGCTGTATCAGAAAAACAAAAGAAGAAATAGATGAACACAGAGCAAAGTACAAGACTCTCTCCTCTCAGCCATAACCTTATCTGTTAGTCAAGAACACACTTCATATGAATGTCAGAAGACCCCTTAAACTGATGTGTTTCTTGAGCACTCAAAATGAATGTTTTAGATAGGCTGGTAGCCCTGTAGTTATTAAGCTAGTTAGTTATCAGCTAGATTTCCTGTTCCTGTGTAGCAGTAGATTTAATGTTTAGCACTGTCACACAAACCAGTGGTTGTAAAGCAAACAGACATCATAGCTTTATGCTACACTACTACTTCATATTACACTTCATCTCTGGCCAGAGCAGTGACTGACACTTGTTTCCTTAGTCCGCTTCAGAAATAACAGAGCTAAGAACTGTGAATCTCTCACAAGAACCAGACTAAAGCTCTCCTTTGGTTCACAGGGATGATCTAGCCCTTTGACTACACTGATGTAGAAAATGAACAAAAGCAAAGCCCCGACGTGTCCCAGGGGCAGCATCTCCTCAGCTCCAGGAGGGGAGCAGTCCAGCTGATCTTGCTTTGACAGGGTGGTGGAAAGCTGTGCTTGCTTTAAGCCAATACCACGTTTTCACAACCACTAAGCTTTCCCACAGATTAGTGTAAATGTCTTTCTACCAAGAAAGGATTTGATGTAAAGTTTGTGTGGCTTTCTAGATACTGTTTCCTTTGTAGGGCACTTTGTCTTAAGGCAAGATACTGTGAATTGACTCTATGTGTTACTTGGGTCCTACGGTCCTCTGGTGGAATGTCTGCAAAGTACATTTTTATGTGTATTTGGTGAGTTAGAGAGTTGTTATTTAGCTATTTAACTTTAGAAGTAGCATTGACATAGTGGAGTACCTTTTAATGTTGCATACCACAAACTCCAAGTGCTTGAGGAGACAGGCCAGGTGAAACCTTACATTGTTTTGTCTGTTGCTTCCAGTGTTGGCCTCTCTTGACCTATTCCATGCTGCCTGGGAGGTGGGAGGATGGACACAACAGTAGGCCAGCACATACCCTACTGAAAATGGGACCACACTCTTGTTCTCCTCCTCCTTTTCCACTCCCTAATAGTAATTCATACACTACTTAATTTCATTGTTAAAAAAACAATGAACATGGAGAAGGTTTTCCTTTGGAACATAGAGAAATTAGGAGGAAGGAAAAAAGGCACAAGGAAAGGTGACATCCTTCTCCTTGTAAAGGGTCTCATAGCTTAATGTGGCCAGCAGTTCTTGGGAAGCAGCTTCCTGCTGAGTTGCTGCAAGGTACCAAACCCTTGACCCAGAATGTTGACCATTTCTCAGCTTTAGTCCAGCTGCTGCTGCTGCAGCTCTGCTGCCTTATGCTGTTCTCTATTCAGCTCGTCCTTCAGGTGCAGTATTAACACTTCATGTTGTGGGAGTTTCTCTAAAACATGTATTGCAGTCTGAAAATTATTTAAAAATGGGAATCTGAATCTTCTGAATATTTTTCTAAGCAAATAAATAATCCAGTCAAGCTACATGTGTAAGTAGTAATTATATCCATCTGTGCCAATCAGGAAACTGAACTTGGTGCAGCTGGCACCTGCATTATCTTGTCTTGCCATCTTTCCTACAGAGCTCAGATGGAGTTCCCACAAAATTTGTATTTTAGAACAGGCCTGTCTAGGACAGAAACATAGAACAGGCCTGTCTAGGACAGAAATCCAGATGGAAGTAAGTAGTTTCTCCTCATTGCTGTGGTTTTTGTCAGTGCTGTTCAAAAAAAAAGGTGAGGGCAGGGAGAGCAGAAAAGGTGCTCTGCCATGAGGTTACTGACTTGTCGTTGTGTCCCTGCCACCTGCACCCATCTCACCTCAGTTTGGAGGCTGGAAAGCAGTAAACCTGAGAACAGACACAAAGTGGTTCATTACCAGTGTTCCTTACCACTTCAGGGACAGGGGCAAACCACACCTGCTGGGCAGAAGACATGTAAAAGCAATTCCAGATTTTTGGTTGAATAGGTGATCTTCAGCAGTTTATTACTTTTGGCTAATTTAAAGCACTTTGATAGAAACCATTTCTCTGCTTTAAAAATACCAAAAATATTTCCTCAGAACTTCTTGATTCTTCTGTACTGTACTCCCCCCTTGGCTGCCTGTTCCATTGCTGAGCTCTGGCTGTCCTGCAGCACTTACCTGTGCAGGCTGTGCAATAAATCCATCCAGGCTGGGCTCTTAGAGGTTCTCCTGGAGTGTGGCTTTCCCAGAGATCTTTCCAGCCACAGCCACTGGGTCAGTGCTAGTCAGGGCTACCTGAACATAAAACACATCCCAGTTTTACTGATGCAGTTAATAAACTACACTAACCTATTAAATAAGGTAGAGTTTTAGCAGTTCAGAAATAGCCATTTTCCACTGAAATGTGAAATGCTGTAAGTATGGGGACAATATTCTTAGCCAATCTTATCTGGATTAACTACCTTAATCTTCTTATTTTGGTCAACAACTCAACTCAGCCTTTTCTGAGTATAAGTGGATGAAATCAATAGAATCCCCTTTAGCTTCTCATGTGATGGAAGCTGCAGCAGAGAACAGGAGCAGCAGTGACTGTGCTGTGCAGTGCCCACAGCAGACACTCCTGCTGGTACTGCAGGTAAGGCCAGTTCAGGACGAGCCACCAGGGCTGGGTCCCTGTCCCTGCTGCTGGGCAGCCCCAGGGAGCTCTGGGACTGCACTGCACTTTGCTCTCCACCTCTGTCCTTCTTCCCCAAGCCTTCAGGATGTAAAAGAAGCAGGTGCAGCTTCTGTTTCTTGGACAAATACAAGGCAGGGTAGAATTGACCTTTGAGATAAAATTTTATTTAAAAATTACACAAAATAGAGGTTTTACATGGTTGCCGTGTGGTAACTACAGCTGGATGCCTTCCAGAGGGTGCCCTAGATTACTTACCTTGCTCTGTCACATACAGTAATACACAAAGTCCCTCAAACCAACCCCATACCAGTAGAAGAAATCCAGTAGCTGTTCCCCATGTCTCAGATGTAGGTACTTCTCCAAATAACTCATTTCACAGACAACAGGTGAGAACAATGGTTATGTAGTACAGAGTTCACAGACAGTGATTTTGTTCCCCCCTCCCAGGCCTGACATTCCCATGAACATGACTACCTGCTCTCTATGAAGAGGGCTGCAAGGGCTATGACAGTGCTCACACTAAAGTATGAGCATCCAGGGATTTAACAAAAACTGGGATGTTTGTAAACAAATTTAATTTATTGGCATTACTTACAAAATAAAGTTTTAGACCATGATTTTCCATCATGTCTGTGTCACTATATGGTTTTATTTTTTCATAACGAAACAGAAGGAGAATTGCAATACACTAGAAATCCCAGATTAATCAAGCTGCAGAGAGGGTCCCATGGTGCCTTCCCGGCGGCTCCCGCGCCTCGGAGGCCATGCAAACTCTGAGTCTGGGGATGTCAGTGGCTGCCCGCAATGCCCACGGGCCCCAGGGCAGCTCAGATCCTGCCCTGGCTGCCGAGGCCACGGCATTGCTCCAGCTGTGCCACCCGCTGCGGGTTCCTCCTGCGTCCCCGAGATCACCCGACACCTCTGCCACCGCTGTCAGGACTGCACCGTCCCCTTAAGATACCACATTCCACCGTAGCTCACGCAGCAGTCCTGGGGAGACAGGGAAAGGCTCTGTTAGGCTGCTCAGGCCTTGGGAGGGGCTGGAGGCACCATCCCTAGAGGCCTGTAAGGGGTGTCTGCATCTGGTGCTGAGTGATGTTTCCTGGTTACAGTGGGAGTGCTGTGTTGACTGGATGATCTCAAAGGTCTCTTCCAACCTTGATGATTCTATGATTCTAAAGTCCATAAAGTCTTGGGAATGACTGGCTGGCTCTGGGACAATAAACATGATCAGTAACAAGCCCTTCTCCAGTGCAGAGGAGAGGGCATGAACCCAGGGCACAGGGTATCCCCACCCTGAAGGACAGATGGCTTCAATGGAGGGGACACATGACAGGGGGGAAGGCTGAGAGCCACAAAGGGACAAATGATGCCAAGGCAGTGAGGAACAGCAGTGGCTCCTGGGGGAGAACCTGGGGCTCATGCAGAAGCCAGCTGAGGGAGGGAAGGACGTGTGAGGGCTGGAGGAGCAGAGCAATGGAGGGGTAAAGAGGGGCTGAAGCTCAGAGGAAGAGCCTGAGGGGAGCAGCGGGAGAGAACAGGAGAGTGAGGACAGTCACAGGATATGAAGCCTTTTAAGAAACCCTTTCTATGATAATGAAGTGTCAAACCTCAGCCCTGCTGTGACCACACGTGTGCTATGCTTACAGCACCTCAGCAAGGGAGCACAGGAATTGGGTTGTCCTGGGGCTCATGTCCTTGTTTCCATTAGGTGAGCACAAAGTCTCTCGAGTTCTGAGCTAACGGCTTCTCTTTCTTTTGCTCCAACCTCCCTCTTAGGTAATTCAACACAGGCTCAAGTACTACTGCAGAACTGAGGCTGTGGAGCTTAAATGTATCTTTGTTTCTGAAGTCTTGGGGCTTGTCCATAACAAAAAAACCCCAGAGGTTAGAAAGAGGGTTTGCAGACTGATCTATAAATGCAAAAATACAAACCCTGTCAGTCTGTTCCTCTGTGTATAAAAATGAGCACAGGCAGATGGGGAAATAAGAGTCAACAAAACCAATTTCACTCAAAGTGGAATCCAATCTCTTGTGACTTAAAGAAGCCAGAAAATCTTCCCATTTCATTAAATGATACTTCTAAATTTTATTTCAGAAACAAAGGTAATTTCCCCTAGTCCTGTGACAAATGTATTCAAGGCAATAAAGCCTGTCACAACACAAGGCTGGTCACCCAATGACTTACTGATTTACATAAAAACAGTGCCTGATGACTTAGGGGCAAGTATTTTTTCTAGAAATAGGTTATCTATTAAATAGCAACAGCATCATGAAAAACTAATGCCAGTACAGTGTCTAGATGTTCCAGGAGAGCTGATACTTGAGCTCATGTAGTCGCTGACAAATTCCCCGGCACTGGGAGCCAAAGGAAATATTGTCTAGCAGGCAGAAATGTCTGAGCTTATTTTACAGCTAAGACGACCAGGTTCTTTCAAGCAAGACCAGTTTGCTTATTATCACAGCAACAGATCTGTAGTTCTTCAAAGATGCTATTATTCATTTGCAGATCACAATGTAATAAAGTACTTAAGCACTTGTCTTATTGAAGTGGGTGACAGTGAGCAAAGGCCCAGCCACAATGATTAAAGTATTACATTAGTTGGCAACTTTCTGCTTGGCCATCCTGCATCTCTTTTAAAGTCATGGCCTGTGTGGTCTGTACTTTATACCTTAAACTTCTTGAGCAAGTAAATGTTGCATCTTCAAAGAGAGATGAAAGTATTTAAATAAACATTTACAATGAGATGTGTTAACTACTATTCTGCCAGCTGGTTTTGGCCAGGGTTTTGCTCTGTGCAAAGCTGCACATCCTGCTAGAGAATAAAATCCACTTCCTTCTGAACATATGGCACTTGTGCTCTTCAGCACTAACCAGCAGCAGTCAGTTGGTAACTCAAAGCACTGGGCAGAGCCCTCCCACCTCCTTAATGTTTAATTCTGCATTATTTAAAAAGAACTCAAGTATGACATTTACTACACTCTATTCTCTGCTGCTCCAAGATGACAGAGAGATTTGTTGCAATAATACAAAATAATGCGTGAGCCATTGCTCCTTGGACAGAAAGAAGATAGAGTGAGACAAGTGCATTTTTAAGAAAACAAGCTGAAACACAGGCTTTGTCCATATTCCAACAACAACTGTTAAATCATCCTAATCATTTGTCACTTCAAGGTAAAATATAATCCTTTGCTCAAATCAAGCATTAAAACTCATGTATTAATTGGATCAAAACCAAAGTGAACAGAAGCTTACCTTTAACACTCTATCCACCTCCTGCTTGTTGAGATCCTCCCCACACTCCTGACTCAGCTGGTTCTGGATGACATTCCTGCGCACTCGGTAGTTTTTCGAAAAGATTTCAAGCAAAACTTGGCGATGCTTTAAAAGAAAATGTATTTTAAGTACACAGAGAACAATTATTCCTGTCCTTCTATCAAAACTGCACGTGCCTTAGTCTGTACAAAACATTCCCTGAACTACATCAGAGGATTCTTGCTTCATAATACTGAAACCATCCCATATATTCCTGCTCTCTGGCAGTGCCTTATCCTCCAAGGGCTCTACAGGGGTCCCTCCAGACCCTGTGGCCACACCTGCACCTGTTCTGTGACCTGGGGCACCCCAAAGGTACAAAAACACACTGAAGAAGGCATTGCAATGTATTCCTCTCAAATGCTTGCATGGGAGTTCACATCACTCCAGGCAAGAGGTTGGCTAATTCTTGCCTCTTTCCTATAAAAATGTATTCAGTTCATGGAGCTAGGAATTGCACTGCCCATCCACAGGTCATTAGGCACCTGCCCTTTCACCTCATTTACTCTGACAGCAGTTAGAACTCAGCAGATGCTCACAAATGCTGCAATCATTTCCTACTCTTAAGTATAAACAGATACAACAGATACACCTGGTAATCTCTGGTTAATGTTGCATTACCATCAAAAGGAAAAAACCCTTGCACTGGATCCTGGTCTGAAGCTTGCATTGGAGAATCCATTATTCTCACAGGTTCAGAAATAGCCACTGAGATGGTTACTGACATGATTACCAACATGTGATGAGCTTCCTTTCAGCTGGAAACAGGTTGGTGTTAAAAACACCAATAGAGAAAGAGGAAAACTATCTCCTGTACCAGTACCAGAAACACGGATGCAAACAATGCCAAACACTTAATAAAAATATAGTGGGGAATATCACTTATTTTATCTTTACCTGATCATAAGTGTCACCAGCTTCCCAAAGTGCATAGACCTTTAGTTCATCTGGTGAGGCAGCAGTCTGTGGAGGAAACTGAGAACAAGAGGCTGTTAAAAATAACCAGCTATTTAATGAGTTCTGCTTAATGATTCCATGATACTGTATCCCAGGACACCCATTACTGAATCAAAACCCTGGCTGCCATGGAATAATAACTGCTGAAAAAACCCAGTTGCTGTCCCACCCTACACTGGAAGGGGTGCCTTGGCTCTGGCAGCCCTGTGCCTGCTCAGCACCTTCTCACAGCCCCACTGACAGAGCAGAAACGTGGTCTGTGTCACACCTGTGACCCAGGGAATGGGATGAGCACCATGGCACCCTGAGGTTGTCTCGATGTGCTCAGGTTTGACTGATGGCTCTGGTCAGGGTGGGACAACCTGCACGGGGCACTGGTGCCACATCTGTCACACACCAACCACAGCTGGGCTTTCAAGGGAACTGCTGGACATACTGGAATCCCATGAACTGTGCATGGGAACAGTTTCCCAGTGGTGGAGAGTTGACCACCACGTACCAGAACAATCCCAGGGCTTGGACCTTGATGGTACCCATGGCAAGATATCTGTGGATTTTTCCTATCAGCAGTGTTTGCTTCCAGACTATTCAAAACAGCTGAGAGCATCCAAGTGCATTGCAGTGTCCTTCTGGTGGTTTTTACCTTTACAGTGTCAGGTTTTACAGATTCAGACTCCATCCTGCAGTTACCTACTTCACTAACCCCCAGTCAGCATTACTGACAAGCAGGTGCTTCTGCTGTATTGCTATTGTTTTGGGGCAGGCTACAGGACTCAGAAGACTGAACACTGAGGGACAGTGAACCAGACATTTGCTCATTTCAGGCTCCAGAAGTGACAGTGGTTTTGTTTTTCCCCCATATGCCAAGCTAGAGAAACACATTCAGGTTTTCTGAGGCAGAAGCCTCACACCCCTGCAGACAGGAAGGAGCACAACTGCCTCTCCCCCTAAAAAAATAAAATACCATCCATTTGCCTTAACATTTCCCCTTGGAGCAGTGACTAATGAGCACTGCTGGAATATGCCTTCACTCCTGACATGTCTCTTCCTGTCTGTCACTAACAATTTATTCCTTGCTAACCGCCCAGATGACCTAAATCAATCATCTATGAAAAGCTAACAAGCCAGTCCCAATTGTTCCAGCATCCCTCAATCCTGGCTGCTGGTACAAACCAAACCTTTCTTCCCAACCTCCCTCACCAGCCAAAAGACTTGTGCATTGCAGAGTGAAAAGATCAGCATTTCCTTTCATGCTCTGCCTCTGATCTTATTGCAGAGGGGAAGGGTTTTGTCCAGTGGGAGCTGCCTAGTGGGATTAGCAGCTTTGACTTTCAGGTTAGTCCAAATGGCTGGGATATAACAAGGTTTTACACTTGGTTTTGAGCCAGGATTCAGGTTGACTAGGCTCACAGCACCTGACATAATTCTCCTCCCATAAGGACACTTGCTTTTGAGGAATAATCTCTCTTGTAGGTTTTCAGCGGAGATAAAATCAAATACTCCAGGTTCCCTCCATACAACAGCTGCAGCAGGAATGGCAAAGAGCAGCAGGGCACTGGGAGCACCCAGGCACAACCTGCTGGGCTCAACAAGTGAGCCAGCACAGCCCAGAGTGCAAACTCCTCCTGCCTCAGCCACAGGGCTGAAACACAGCTGTGTTTATCCAGCCATTCTGTGAGGAAACAGCTTCCAAACAAACACAGTACTTGGGGAGAAAAATGCACAGAATCTCCTCCTCCCAGCCAGCCTTCCTTGCAAACTGCTGCAAGCCAACAGCTCCCTGCTTGCTTGCTCCTGTCACACAGCCTGGCCTGGGAGTGGGAAATGCCATCAGGGATTCTTCAGAGAGAAACACAGCACAAACAGCTTCACTGCCTTGCCATCTGCTGTCCCTTTGCTGGTTTATGTCACCTTGATCTCCCCAGCCTCGCCTTGATACAGTTCTCTGCTACCTTAAAATCCTTTTTAAAATATTTGCCCTGTGCTCTTTCCTGCTCTAAGCTCCTGGAGCAAGTGCAGGGCTCTTGAGAGATGAACCCCATGCTGCCCCAGGTCCCAGGGCTGCCACGTTCAAAGGGAACCTCTCAGGGAGGAGCCCCGGCCTCTGGGAAGTGCCTCACTCAAGCACTGAGCCACTGCCAGGCGGCCTCACGCTATAGCTACACCAGATGGAAGGGGCTGAGAGTGCCAGAAAAAAACTTATCAGCTGGAGAAATCCTAAAGGTAAACTGCTGATCTCACCTCTCAGGGAGCCTGGCATTGGCACCAGCCTGCAGGGCTCTCTGTGAGTGCAGGGCTGCACTCCCCTCCTGGCAGCACAGCCAGGCAGGACGCACACAACAGTTACATCATTTCCTGAGGCCTCAAAAATATCCTCAAGTTTTGGGCAGAACCTTGCCACTCCAGGGGCCATGGGAAGGGAGCCATGGCAGGAGCCAGCCACCCCCCAGTCTGCAGGAAATGGCTGTAGATCCTCAGGAGCCAGAGTCCTGCACAGACACCTCCCATGGGATGGGAGAGTGGCTCGGCACAGGCACCAAATCCTGCCTGCCCCACATTCCTCTCCTCTCCTCTCCTCTCCTCTCCTCTCCTCTCCTCTCCTCTCCTCTCCTCTCCTCTCCTCTCCTCTCCTCTCCTCTCCTCTCCTCTCCTCTCCTCTCCTCTCCTCTCCTCTCCTCTCCTCTCCTCTCCTCTCCTCTCCTCTCCTCTCCTCTCCTCTCCTCTCCTCTCCTCTCCTCTCCTCTCCTCTCCTCTCCTCTCCTCTCCTCTCCTCTCCTCTCCTCTCCTCTCCTCTCCTCTCCTCTCCTCTCCTCTCCTCTCCTCTCCTCTCCTCTCCTCTCCTCTCCTCTCCTCTCCTCTCCTCTCCTCTCCTCTCCTCTCCTCTCCTCTCCTCTCCTCTCCTCTCCTCTCCTCTCCTCTCCTCTCCTCTCCTCTCCTCTCCTCTCCTCTCCTCTCCTCTCCTCTCCTCTCCTCTCCTCTCCTCTCCTCTCCTCTCCTCTCCTCTCCTCTCCTCTCCTCTCCTCTCCTCTCCTCTCCTCTCCTCTCCTCTCCTCTCCTCTCCTCTCCTCTCCTCTCCTCTCCTCTCCTCTCCTCTCCTCTCCTCTCCTCTCCTCTCCTCTCCTCTCCTCTCCTCTCCTCTCCTCTCCTCTCCTCTCCTCTCCTCTCCTCCTCTATCCCCTCTCCTCACCCTCTCCCATGGCAGCACCAGCTCAGGATTTGCTCTTTCCTGACCTGTGCTTTCCCCTCACACTTGATGAGGGACAGCAAGCACAGCACCCTGCAGGCATCCCCACGGCCTCAGCTGCAGCTGGAGTGGCCTCTCCTGGCTCCCCACAAATACTGTGTATCTCACACCCCGGGTGCTGTTGATCAGCTCTGTAATAGATCCTGCATTCCCCTGGTAAGGTTTCAATTGCCATTTTCAGCCACATGTTTTCTCTAATAGGTAAGCAGTCAAGCCAAAAGTGTCTTCACCCGCCAAAGAACATCATTTTAATTACCTCAGATCATTGATTTTTATCACCAAAGCACTTCAAATTACAGAAAACTAATGAGTAACTATGAAATCCCATGCTGAACAACCCTCCAGGCTTTCCCTGAGCTCAGGCGCCCTTGTTGGGTTCTGACAAAATTGTCCAGGGGAACAATCAAGAAACACCAAAGTGTCTGAGCCCATGCAAAGAGCAAACCCAGCCCCAGCACCTTTGCCATCTGCACAGAGCATCAGGGGAGGCTCAGGGGCAATGATTTACATTGCTGACAGCAGTACAGGCTCATCCACAAGAGCTCACATCTTGCAGTAAATGCTGAGTCAGCAGAACTAAAACGTGAAACAGTCTCTTGAAGAGACATTCCAGGGACCACTTCTGCACCTCTTCAGGTCTCCTGTGACAGGGTTTTCCACACAGAGGAAGTTCCTGGCCGCCTCTCTTCAGCAGGATTTTATTTTGCTTTTTGAAAAGATAAACAACCTCTCTTTCACTTCTTGCGTGGATTTTCAAAATCCCCAAATTTCCAAAGCAAACAAGCCCCAGTCCCAAGCAACAGAGCAGGAATGACCTCAGCTGTTTACCATCAGCATGGCAGAGGCACACATTACACCAGGTGCAGGGGAGAGCCTGGCCAGCACTGAGACAGTTCCAGGCAAGCACCACCCCAGGACTTGGAAACTGCCAGGAGAGGAAGCAGAAAGCACCACAATTGGTGCTCTCCCTAGTGACATTTCCAGGCTGTTACTCGGTTCCCAGGTGCCACAACATGTACTTTGCACACGACTGAACACGTTCCTGCTGCCCCCAGCAGCTCCCATGCTCCAGGCTCTCCCAGCCCTCCTGCTTCCTGCTCTTTTGAGCAGTTCATGTGTTCCTTCTCCTCTCTCCCCAAAGGCAGCTGCTCCCAAGCTCCTTCTGGTTGTAACCCAATCAGCAGTGCCAGATGTCTTGTAAAATTAATTTCCTTTTAGGCTCTTTCCCATGATGCCAGATTCCCTTTGCTCTCCTAAGCAATCCACTGTCTCCCAGCCCTGCTCTGTCTCACGCAATCACACCCGTCCTTTCCATACAGACAAAGAAACAGACACCTCTGCACAGCCTAGGAGGAAACAGAGAGGCCAAGGAAACCTGCTGCAGATGGGCTTTGTCGCTTCCCAGAGGCTCTGCTGGGTGTGCCCTGCTGCTCCCAGGCAGTCAATGTCACCTTTCCTCTCCCAGCTGGGTCCCCGTCCCCAAGGGAAGGAGCTTGTGCAATTCCAGGAGAGCTGATGGGAATCTGGGACTGCCTTAGATCATGTTAACAGGAGCAAGCTGGGACAGCAAATCACTATGGCACACCTTGGATGTGGAAATGGAGCCCCAAGGACAACAGGGCAGAGTGCAGAGCCTGCCAGAAGCAGGACCCCAGACAGAATTCCAGCAGCTTCAATACATCCAATATCGAGACAGGTACTCTGAGCACATCTGTCCTTCTGGTCCATCAGCACAGGACACAAATATTTCACATCTCAGATGTTTAACTGCCCCCCCCAGCCCCCATCCCGCCCCCAAAGCACACCAAGGGAAAACCATACTTACAGGCACCAAAATCTGTTTGCAGCCAGTGTCCAACACCATGTCCTGTAACATTTTGTCTGAAATGCCACTGAACAAGGTATGTCCTGGAGGCAGACTGGCTAAGTGGAGGTTAAATAACCGTTTAAGCTCACTCAGGGTGAGTACAAATTGTTTCTTAAATGTGGACGACACAAAGGCCTTCAGTTCCTGGGCGACCCTGTCGATGCAGCCCCCGGGCAGGTGGCCATTCACGGGGTCTGTGGAGCCCTGGGCTGGGTGCAGGCCGTTGACCAGGCCGTTGTTCAGGCCCTCGTGGGCTGAGGTATCCATGGGCTCCTCCACACTCACAGGCTCCTCTTTAATGCGGATATTGGGAACATCCGTCTTGGCCGAGCTCTCGTTTGATTTCATCTCTGCCTTCTGCTTCTGGAACTCCTTCTCCAGCTGCCCATAGTTCTGCTTGACTTTTGCTTTAGCCATGTTGACCCTTTGCTCCCCAGAAACCAGCAACGGATGAGCTGGTAAGAAACAAAAGGTACCATAAATCTCAGCAGGGCTCATAGTGAAATAAAACCAGGAAACATAATATGCTTATGAAATCTAAGGCATAAACCCAGTCTGTTGATTAGCTTTTACATTGGAGGGTTCTGCTGGTTTTTTGAGGGCAGTGTGTGTTTATTTTTCTAAAGCCAAGTGCTTGGGGAAGGGTGTTCCAGTCAAGGAATCCAAAGCAAAGTGTGTTTGTTCAATCACCAGGACCTTTTCCACATTTCAGGAAACCAGGATATAGTCTGCTTACACATCTCTGCTTGTGACCCAAATACATCTTTGTCCAACAACTCTTCTTTTTGTCTTTTAGATTCTCTAGTGGCTGGTGGGCAGCACCAGGATGTCACCAGGTACAGGGAGGAGTGTGGAAGGTTAACAGTGAACCTGAACAGCCCTGCAGCATGAGGTGCACAGCACAAGAGGCTGAGACCCTCTGCTTAGTGTTATTACCCAGTAATGGGGAGAAAGGGACAGGAAGGAGTTCTTTCCCATGGAATCCTGCACTTCTTCCCCTCTCCACACCCAGCCACCCAAAGGTGAAAGGGAGGGGCATGTTGGCAGCAGAGGAATCCAGTCCTTGCCAAAGCAAGGAGTGCAGTGTTTGAGGCAAAGGCAGGTCCAGCACACATGCTGTTACCTTCTCTGCTGCTAGGCTCACTAATCCTCTCCAAATAACCCAACACCTAATCCTTCTGAGCAGATAAGACACAGGGTATTGAAATGGATTCATATACTCCTTTGTCAGTTCTGCTTACACTCCTCAATTGCTCCAGTGTCTGGCACTGAGCCAAATGTCCAGTTAAAACTCTGGAATCTCAAGTTTTCACAATCTTTTAGGATTTTGGAGCAGCTACTTCAATACTCTCACTGCCAGCCATAGTGGAGAAGGATGTCAAAACCAGACAGCTTCACATCTCCTTACAGCCTCCTGCCATTACATTCTCCAGTAATTGCTTGGCCCTCAAGCACACCAGAGAGCCTAGTGCAAATCAGAGAAATAAAAACTCACCTCATTCACATTAAGTTGCATTAATATTAAATTGAGAGGTGAGAATTATCTGTGCCCTGGCTCTGTCTGTCCTCCCTTCAGGAACTGGTTACACCCCACAAACTGCCTTAAATGAGCAAATGGGTAAGAGAACCAGCTGATTTTACAGTGTCACACAGCGAGTCCCCAGGGCCACAGACTCCTCCTGGCTCTGCTACAGGGATGCCACAGGAGCTGGTGTCACCCCAACTTCAGTGACATTAGTACAGACCAAGACATGTCTTAAATATTCCAGAGGAAACAGTAAGAAAGAAAATACATTAAACAAAACCAGTCTCCACATTCAAAACCAGAGATGAACTCCAAAACATCACTCAGGAATATGGATGGGCAGATGAATACATGCAAGTGCTTCAACATGATCCAAGCACAATTCCATTTACCTGATTGTGCCTCTTGTTTCTTTGGTGTCAAGTGCTCCTTTAAGAGATTATAGACCTTTTCTAATCTGAAAAACAAAGACACAATATTCCAGAACAGTTTCAGTTGTTCTGTCTGCATGCAGCCATGCCAGCTTTAGCCATTAGCTAGAACATTCCATCTCTCCAGGGAGCCAAGAACCAGGAGTGACTTGAGTGATGCAGTAACACCTCCCACCACACCTCTGCCTGGGCACTGTGAGGGAGAAACTTGGAGGCAATACAGATCAGATTATCTCTAAGTGTCTACAGTACCTTTGTACTAAAGAGTTGTTTTTAGCTTATTCCCCAAAATACAGTAAACTATTTACTTGGCCTGAATGCCCATCCACAGCATCTGTTGCCTCTGAACTATATCTGGATGCTTCTTAACAAAATCTTCATCATAAGGGAGCATGAACTCCCAACCTTTGTTTATTCTTGCCACAGACATGTGCTCTAGGAAGTCTTTCACATCTTCTGGGCAAAGCTAAAAGAAAAAGAAAAAAAGCATAAATAACATGGAAGTCAGTTTACACAGGACAGATGCAGCAGTGAGCATTGTGCATGAGACAGGAGAGCTGGGCTGATTTGGTGTGTATGGAGCACCTCTGTGGGCACACACCCAGCTAAGTCAGAAATACTCATCCTGCTCTGCAGCACAACACTTTCACACACTGTTAAAAGCCCAGGACTTGAGAGAGCCGTGGTGATTAATCACCTCAGAGTCAAATAGCTCATGGCATGTTTTGCAAAGAAAAGGGAGTTTCCAAACTGAGATGAAAAGGCTCTATGGAAAAGAGAAGCATATTCTACAATGTTAATCTTATTTTAGAGCTGCAGGCCAGACATGCTGCACTTACACATGCCCAGCTTTTATGTAGCAGTGGTTCTTACATTCCAAAAATAGATGGTCTGTGCATAAACTGACTCGTGTTTTATAATTTTAGTGCATTTAAAGAATTTGGGGTTTGTCCTTTTGACTTAATATTTCTCATTCATTTGCCACTTTTAACAGAATGTTCAGTTGCTTTAAAGGTTTTACTCAATATTGTAGCTGGCAAATGCCAACAGAAGAGTTGCTCTTAAGACACCCAAAGCAGAGCAGCCACTGTGGGCTGTGTAAGCACCTTCAGTCAGCTCAATTCAAACTGGGCCCAGCTTTCCACTGAAACACAGGAGAGGACGTGATGCATTCCAGTGGCTCAGCTACAAGGCCAGTCTTGGAGCTGTGGAAACTTGGGGGAGCTGCTCAGAATGTTTTTCTCTAGAAAGAGTATTAGCTATACCTGTCCCAAATGGAGAGCAAAGCAGGCACTGTGAGAGGAAAGGTGTGCAGCAGCATCCACTATCTACACCCACACAATGCCCAGCAACATTTGGCCAACTTATCAACACCTTTGGATTTAGGAAGAAAAGGAATCCACTCACTTTTGTAACCGCTGCTACTTCCTTTCTCACAACCCAGCGGTCCTGTGTGAACTTCCACATCTAGGAAGGGAACAAAAGAGGAAAATCTAATAACTGCATGTAGCAGTAGCTTTACAGAAGTAGCAATGACCCTGTTTACGATGTTACCACAAAAATAGAACCCCCATTCCTTTCAAGAATATAGAAGTAAGTGATTCTCAGCTAGCTAGAGGAAAAACATCTCCTGGCTCCTTCTGTCCTCAAACGGCCATGAACACAGGCCCAAAAGCTTTGAGAGTCCATGGTGTGCCTTGGCAAACCTATGACTACAAAAGCTATGAGGAATCTCTTGAACTCAAACTCCATTTAGTTTCAAAACTAAAAAAAAACAAAAAAAAACCAAAAAAACAAACAAAAAAAAACCAAAACAAACAAACAAACAAAAAAAACCAACAAAAAAAACCAAACAAACCACTGCTACTTCTCCCATTCCTCATCAACAGCCTAGAGACCTAGAGACACTCTCCATGCACTCTTACACAGGGGCCTGTGGAGGCTGACAACTGCTGCCCTTCAGCAGCACAGAGCCCTACAAAGTGCCTGTTCCCTTCTTCCACCCCCATCACAGGCACTTACAGTTATGCCAAGATGTTCTGTCACTCACACACTTGTCCCCAGGTAGGGGACAGCCAGGTGCTCTGCACAGCAGCTCCTGAGGTCCAAATCCTGAGAGGCAGCTGCTGAGGGCAGGCTGACAGGACTTAGGCAGAACACTGAACATGACCTTTCATTTCTTCCTGTCTCCATTTAAACAAGCTACAGCCTCTTTTACTCTGATGTTGTTAAGAACCCAGAATCTCATTACTGACAATTTCTTCCTGGCCCACAACGTAATCCATGCCTCCTTCTCTCTGCCCACAAGCAAACAAACCCAATCCACTAACTCTAGGGCACAGGGCATTTCTGTTTTAAAGCACAGGAAGTCCATAAATGTTTTTTGAAATTATTAATTACTTTACACAAATATATCCAGGGAAATAAAGTTTACTTTTTAAGCTAGAACACATCTTTTCCACAGATGCCATACACCATTACATACTATTTCTGAGTCTTAAAACCATACATTTCTCTTTGTCTGAAAGCAAGAAATATTGATCCTTTCTATTTTCTAACATTTAAACTTTTTCCTTCTTGTAGTATTAATCAGGAAATTATTTGCCTTTAAGATCAACACTAATCAATTTTTCATGGAAGGTATATTTGACATAATCCAAATAAAAATAATGTATCTTTTCATCCTGAATATTAAAACAGTATCCCTTACTTAACTGAGCACAATAATTCTGGTCCCTGAACTTTACACACGACGTGTCACCTAATCTGCTGTGTCCTAAACACTTGTGTCACTGGGTCACACCTGAATCCAGGTCTCCATATGGCAGTGTCTTGGGCAGACATCAAGAGACAAGGAAAAGTCAGTTTCAATCACCATCAGTTTGATCTTACAGTAGTACTGTAATACCCTTAAAGTCTCTTGCAGAGCATTCTCCTGTTCAGAGCTAAACCTCATGAACAAATTCTGCAAAAACAGTCAGGTCTAACTGAAACAAATGAGAGCTGTGCACTCATCAGATTTGCTCTGGTGGGGTGGAAGTCATAAACTGATTATGAACTTAGGAACCACTTAGGAACTTAATTCTTTCCATGGTTAGTGAAAATAAACACAAAGCAGAGGTTGTTCCTTTTTGCTGTGGTTATGTGTGTGTGTTTAAAACACCCATATTCATTTCAACTTCCATGTGCAGCTACTGCTCACAAAAGGTGCCTGGGAACAAAGTCCTTTCACTGATTAGCAGCCCTAGGGAATAAAGTCCTTTTTAAAGATCAACAGTGCATGCTCAGGGAGCACAGGGCTTACCCACACTGCCCTCCTGAGCCCTCACTCCTGAGCCCATGGAAATAGAGCTGGAGAAACAAGCACTTCATTATCCAGTCCTGGCTGTTCTGCAAGCCCCACATTGTGGGGGCAATGTGATAGTGCTCTACAGCATGTGTTAGAAAGGGATGAATGCTGCTAATGACAGATGATCTGAACCTGCCAGGCAGACACAAAGTGAGCCTACACCAACACTCCCACGGCAGACTTGTAACAACACCTTCAGGATTAAAGCACAAACAACTTCCTTGCAGGAAACACCTCACTGCAGTACAGCAGAAGAGTTTTGCAATGCCGTGGCCTCCCAGGCAAGCTCCACCTGTGTTTTCCTTTAAAAGCAACAAACACTTTTATACTTACAACAAAATCTCTCCCTCTACAGAGCACTTCTGCAGGAACTCCACTATGGGGACTAGAAGTATCTTTCGGGTACAGAACATCACTGTTAATTAAAAAGGAAGAGAAATTAGTTACTAGGTACTCCAGAAAAATGGCATTAGTGAAGATTAACATAACAAACATGCCCTCCCTGTTCTGCAGTTAAATTATACCTTTATCCAAAGCGTGGTTTTCATTAAAGGCATTAACATTGGTGTAATTACACCACTGCAATTACACTAGTGCAGAAAGGCTTAGACCAGCAAAGCACAGCCTTGTGGCAAGCAGGTGTGTGCAACACAGCTACAAGCTCTGCTTTGTTCTTGCAAAGCCTACCCTCCCTTGGATCTATGTAAACAAGACCAGAATGATCCTAAGAAGAGCTTAGGCTAACCTGGTATGCAGCCTTGAAGGCAGCATTTAGCCAAAATGCTGATGTATGGGCAAGACAGTTTTTTATTTCCTTCTCAGCAATCAAGGGTTTAACAGAACAATATTACAAAATGCCATCCTTGAATCAACAGCCCCAAGACCAACATTACTCTGTGTCTGTGTCCTTGTCTGCTTGCAGGGCCAGTTGTGTTACCAGGCTCTCCAAAGCCCCAGAGCAACTCAGGTTCATGATCTTGATCCTACCCAGGCCAAAGAAATGGGTGCCCACTCTGTTCAAAGCTCTGATGTGTGCTGCTCTGTGCCTAAACACCTCATCCACTACAGATCCACACATCCTCCTCAGACTAATAGCAAAGAATCAGTTATAACCTGATTACCTGATTATCAGTTACGACCTAAGAATAATCTGAATGCTAACATACTGTCTTTTAACTTGCTCCCAGCTTCCTCCTGTGACAGCTGGAGGGACAGCAGGGTTGCTGTAAAAGCTGGTCACACTGCTAATACAGGCCTGTACCACAATAGCTGAAACATACTTGGACTGGCAGCTGATGCCATTCATCTTAACACAGCTATTCCAGAGACTGTAAATCTCTGCATGCAGGGCTCCACCCAGGTAAAAAAAAAAAATCATACTGCATTTTAGATTTCAATTCCCAATAGGATGCTCTATCCTAATACACAGGAAGATGATACAGGCTCCAGCTCATGTGGTACACTCAATAACCCCCATGCTTGATTTGTTGAGGGTAGTTTTCAGCTGACAAGAGCAGCACCACTGATGAACAACAACAGGACACCACAGAGATCCTTACATGACTGAATTTTGCTAAGAGATACTATAGCTGACACTGTTTTAATTTTCTGTGTTTCTACTTGATGCTAATCTCTGGAAGAACTCAGAACACCTTTCTCACAAAAGAACATGAGTGCAGACATCAAAAACCTGTCACAACTCAGATGCAAACACAGATTACATCACTGCTCAGCCACAATCCCACCTGGGACCGGTACTAAGGCATTATCCTTTCACAGCAACCCTTTGGATACGGAATAGCTGTCTGCACTGAGACACAGACAGCATGAAACCAAAGGTTCCACCCGCGAGTTGGGAGCGCGGGTGTTTTGGGCCACGAGGGCGGGAACACAAAGCCCGCCCGGAGCGATCCCGGGGCGGTCCAGGGGCAGTGCCGGGCGGTCCCGGGGCGGTCCCGGAGCGGTCCCGGAGCGGTCCCGGGGCAGTCCCGGGCGGTCCCGGGGCGGTGCCGGGGACAAAGCCGGGCCGTACCTCTTCACCACCCAGTTTCCCTGGACCAGCAGCGCCACCTGCTGCACGCAGCGCAGCACGGCCGTGGGGTCGGTGCCCGAGCCCAGCAGACCCAGCAGGTTGGAGAACGGCATCACCTTCACTGCAAGGCAAACACAGAGTCAAACACCGCTCACACACCCAGGAACGGGGATTCAGAGTGTGCACGGGCAAAGATTTGTCTTGGGGAAAGAAATAAAGCCTTAGTTTTAACCCCCTGTGCTGTAGGCATCATGTGTTCTCAAAGTATCTGCTAGTGTTACAGCAGAGTTGACTGGCTTAACTGGTCACAAATTAATGTATTAATAAAATAACATTTTTTTTAAAAAAGATGTCTTTGGCAATATCTATAAGCAGAGATACCTCACAAGGCAGGACGCTCCTAAGGCATAATCCTCAGGATTTGCTCTCATCAGAGAGTAATCCTGAAGAGACAAAATAAAATTCCTAGGTGACACTCATGAAGTGTGTAACATTAAAAACTTCACAGAAAATGCCAAAGTACAGGCTGTACATGCTCAGACCCCAGCATTCCAGGAGATACTTGCTGAATGTGTATCCAGAAAGCTATCATCAAATTAGAAATTTTTCTAAGAGTAAATTGATGGCAAATGTATCAAGAGTCAGATCAGCTGTCACTGCTCTTTTTAGGGAAAGGCTTAGGATTTAGATTCTTCAGACAATCAGAGAGCCAGACAGTCTGTCAGACAGCCAGTGGGGTGACAGAACTGGTAATACAGGGAAAGGCACTTTATCTGAGGCAACCAGAAGTCACAAAGTGAAGTGCAAATGTATTACAAAAGCTACAAACCATTCTTCATCAGGATCTTGATCTGATCAGCAAGGGGTAAAGTTCTCAGCTGGGCCATAGAAAGCACATTGCTTGGAGCCATTGGTTTCTCACTGCAGATAAACAGATTTGCAGACCATGAAAAGGAGAATCCAGCCAACGTGGACTTTGAACATTATGTACAAACACTTACTTCTCTTCCTCTACGCTTGGAGGCATCAGCATCATTAAATATTCACTAGAAGAAAAGAAAACACATTCTTTAAAATGCTTGTCTTGGGACTTGCCAGGTTTAAGTACAGTAATTTCTCACTTAGAGTAAACCTGCTTGTGTGAATCTACAAAACAAACATCTGTCTGAAAAGAGCTCTCCCTTCCACTCCCACCTCCTCAGAACTAGTAAAAGCTACTGACATCTGCTCAAAGTGAGAGTATGAAGTAAATGTGAGTCAGAATCCCAGCTCTTTTGTACAGCAGAGGTGTCCAAACAGAGGAGTTGCACAAGGAAATACATTAAACACAGGTGCTCTGACAGCCATCAACAGGGTCATACGAAACCCCACAGACAGAGCGCATCAGGCCAGCAAAAAGCAAAATTTCTGTCCCATCCAAGCAATTACCAATGTCTGTGAGAAAGAATCAGATCCAAAAGACTCTTCAGAACACCTATCGCTGATTTACTGATTTACAAGAAAAACATGCCAACACCTTTACCAGAGCCAGATTCTGCCACTTCACTATTACATGGGCCATGGGTGTCCCAGGTGACAGGCAAGCACTGACTGCATTATGGAAGGCTCCTGCAGAGCTGCAGTCACCAAGAAACAGACACAAACATCTTTCAAGTAGTTTCAGTTGTCCCCACAAATCACAAAGGGAAGTTTAATAACATTTGCTAACAATAGAAGTTATTGGCTTCAGAGTATTAATTTACATTACCCAGAAAAAGCTTTTGTTTTAATTTTCCTTTGTGGTATTCACAGTCCAAATAATGTAGGGCTGTGATAATGTACAACAAGCTACAACCCTGAGTAAAAACAAGAGGTTTTAATCTCAAGGGTACAGGGAAACAAAGCAACCTCAGTAAGATGAAAGCTAGTTTGTTTCTGTGTTTTTTAAACAATTCAACTTTTGTCATGAACAGGATTTTCAAAGAGCAGATTTTTAAAGAATATACCTGCTTATTACTCTGAAAACAATCCCAACTAATTAATGCCATTTCTGTAGGAAATCACCAAACCATTACCTGGGAGATTTAATTAATTCTGTGTTTTCAGCAAGGCCATGACCTTGACTAAATAAATACTGGCGCTCGTGTTCAGAACGGCTGTCCTGGAAATAGGGAAAAAACAAGAGTCATTATCACATACTGAAAATATACAAAATGCCAGAGAGCTGGATTTCTCATTTCAAACCATGACCACCCTGTCATCATTCCACCACTCAAGTGTTCCACCTCACTACCTGATGTTCTGGTTTCACTTCCTTGTATGATGCTCATGTGATGTGGGAACATTTCCCTTTTTATGCCTTTAAAACCTCCTGACAGACATGGACAAGTCAGCCAAACAGGATTTCTCACACCTGACTGAATGGCTTTCCCAAGTCTTTCACAAAATCCACTTTATAATCCAAGGCCCAAGTGATTCTTACACTCAGAGCCCCCCTTTATATTTGTCCAGCTCTCGGTTTTGAAGTGTGGAGACCCCAAAGCATTATCCAGCAGGAGATCCAGAGCACTTCAGGGTCTGTTCCAGCCTACAGACCTCCTCTTCATTCTTTTGATGACTCCCTGATTCCCATGGGCCCAGATTTAAAAACATTTCTGGACTTGGCTGAGCCTTCAGGCCCAGTCAGCCTCTTCAGGAGCCAGCACACACCTACCTTCAAGCCATAATAATGTAGGGGAACCCAGTGCTCTTCTGCCTGTCTCTTCTGCAGGAACTCATAGGACTGAACACGTCGCTGCCGAGCTTGCTCGGTCTCAGGCCGGGAGAATCGGACCTAGAAGATTTGGGCACCATTCAAAACATCCCTAAACCCTTGGAAAAAACCCATTTGCATTACTGATTTGGTGTATCAGTACCAAACTAGGGACCCTAGCTCCAACAAATCACCCCTTGCTCTCAGTGTCATCTTTATGCCTGGGACTGCACCTGGCCTCCCCCACCCAAGCCCAGGTCAGCAGGACTAGCTGGGGTTTGCTGTCCTTTCATTTCACTCTGAAGTGAAATGTCAGGCTTTCTTGTGAACTGTTGCCTGAACCAGCATAAAAAGGAAAATGTGGACATACAGTAATTTGCTTAACATCATCTTCAGCTTCATCCTGGGATGAATCACCACCTGCCAGAACACACAAAAATAAACATACCACTGTAGTGAAAGAGCCAAAGCCAGTCTGGGGGCCCATGCAGGAAAGCACACTGACAACTCCATATGCAGGGGTTCAACCCCAGTCTGCCAAACTATGCCATGTATGACAGCACCACACTGCTCCTGTGACAGGACATCCTGTTGCCATGACCTTCCCAGTGGCAGTGGAGACACAGTCCCCACCACCACCCTTTGTCACTACTCAGCACCTCCTATCCCTCTGCTAATTCCCCACACTGTGCTCATAAAAGCATTTAGGTAAAAAAAGCCCCACAAATTCAGTGAAACAATCTAAGAAATGGCCTAATAACGACTGAGTTGTTAGAATAAACACCTTCAAAACAGAATTACTCTTATCAGTCACATTATAGAGAGAACTCGTATCTCACCTCCCCTAAGAAAACACAGTTGTGGAGAATTTACCTTCATTAGCAGCTTCTCTTTCTCGGTGTTTTGCATCAGCCTTGTCCAAGTACGTGAAGCTTGGCCTCAGCTGAAGAATTCCATGTAGTGGAGTCAAGTGAAGTTCACCTGAAAAAGAGAATTAATGTTGGTTAAAATTGATTTTTTCCACTGCACAAGGACACAAGTTTTCATTATTTTCCTGCCTCCATAAAGCCACAGCTTCAATTGAGCATAAATATTTAATACAGCAAAACGTAAAAAAGGATTGAAGTGAAAAATTCATCCAGTGCTCAGGATTTCAAGGGAATATGAAAGACCAAGACCTGTTTCTGTTATTTTGCCTTTTGTGTTGAAACCAGATCTTGTAGAGAGCCACATTCTGGCACAGGCCTGACCCATTGTCCAGAAGACCCCTAGTAAAATAGTCATCACTGAAAACAATCTACATATTGCCATCTCAAATGACCACCAGGCCAAAACTCTGTGATGGCCTGTGCAGTCAAGAGAGGGACAAAAAGTGCAGAACAGGAAAATGAGACAGACAAAATTAGATTAAGAAAGCAATATAAATAATAATGATAATTTCATGCTACAAGTGTGTATTATTTCAGGCCACCATGAACTGTTAAGATTATGGAGGCATCTACAAACCCAGGGTGCTCTTAAATGATATTTACAATTTTGCTAGACCTACTCAAGGACTCTTCGGACATTGATAAGAGAAATTTTTTCTTTCTTTAAAGACCCACCAGACAATTAAACTTAGGCCAAAAAAAAGATCAAATAGGTCTTATCTTAACACTGAAATGAGTGTTTTGCCCTGATGGGAGGGTTAAGCAAGAGAAACCTACCTTTTTTATAAACAGCAGCTGCATAGCGGGAAACATTACTGGCAGCTTGGGAAGAGCAGAAAGTTTGCTTGTCCATCAGCTTCCTGCAGACAGAGGGCAGTGAGATGGCATTCCACAGGCAATGTGGCATGCAGGTGCCAGAAGTCTGAAAGCACCAAATCTCAAAATGGACTCTCAACAACTGTACCAGAAAAATATCCATCACTTCTGTCTGCAAATCTGAAGTCATGATCCACCCCAAAAAATGTAGGTTACTCTCAAGAATACTTGCTACAGAACAGTGTCCAAAGCAGCCCCTGTTAATGTACAGCCACTGGTGGACACACAGATATCTGTGCTCACCCCAAAAAGGAAAGGCAGGTAAAGAGGACACCTACGAGGAATAGGTGCTTGTTTCATCTGTACACGTGCCATCCACGTTGAGAGCGATCTGCTCTCCCTTGCTGCGACAATAGTTAGGATTCAAAGTATCAATGGCCATTTCGAGTTCAACCTAAAGAACATCAGGGAAAGACAGCTAATTACCATGGCACAACCCCAAACATATCAATTAAAACCCAACCCCACACTTTCTAACATTTTCACAGGTTTACAGCATATTTAAGTACCTAAGCAGCATCATTCAAATCCACAGGACAAATCTCACACAGAGCTGAACAGCACATGGGTGATGATGGGCTTGGTACAGTGAGGTCATTTAAACAACAACCTGGAGATAAATCAACTCCCATGTACACAAATGGGATCAGAAAAAGCAGAGTTCTTTAGGCAGCCCTGAAATACACACTCACTTTTCTGGATTCCTTCCATGACACTATCAGGCTAATTTACTTATCAGCACAGATCAGGTGCACAAGCAACCTCATTCAAGCCTCCCCATCACCAAGGAACCATTCAGAATCCCTCATAAAATGATTTCCTTCTAGTTTGGCCACCAAGAATACAAAGTAACTCTCTCCTCTTCAGAAGCAAAGGCCTCGATTCTGCTAACTCGAGACTGCAGCACTCAGCACTGACTTCAGTTTCTCCTGACTTTCATTTGTCAGAGCACTGTAACAAACTCCAAATCTTTAATTATAAGAAGAACTATTCCCTCCCACTTCAACTTTAAATTTCAGACCAATGTCCAAAAATAAGCATCCTCCTGCATAATGTTTCTATTTATGTACTATGACAATACAGAGCATAGTCTTCTTCAGGGTGTGTCAAAGCCCTTGTAAATTTGTGTATCACAGTTACCATCTTATTTTTTCTTTCCCTTTATGTTATTCATAAACTGAACTAGTTTCAAGTCCTGGATGAGACAGCATATTTACAAAGGTTTGCACAGGACTTACAGTGCAAATGTTTGCTGAATTTAATAAAAGACTTCATGAACACAACATGCATTCAATCTCCAAAGTTCACCAAAGCACTTCCCTTAACCATTTCCCAGAACGAAATTCTAGTAACACAGACATCTACTGCTGCAGTTTTAAAGTAAGATACTGTAAAATAATAGCCAGAGTTCTGGGATACATTTGCAAGCAAGTGCAATGATTATGGTTTTGGCTATACTTTACCTGTACTGCCCCCATGATTTCAAAAGGACTCCTGATGATTCACTGCCAGGCAAGAGAGAAATCAAGACTTGCACTGACACTGAAACAGAAGATGGCTCCAAGGCTCAATCCTTCTTCAACCCTTCTCTGAATACTGTAAAGACCTTTTCATTCAAGCTCTTTTCACACAAGCATCCACAGACTGAATTGCTATTAGTAACTACGTTTCCCTGAGTGATTCTGTTTTCTGTTAAAATAGTGGCTTTCCCACCATGATTTAAAAACCTTTATTCCAAACTCTACCTTACAGACACAGTAAAAGACTCTTCATACCTTCAAGCACACAGATCTGGTCCTGCAAGTAGCTGCATGGCTAGAACAGCTCAACAGTATAATGTGCTTTTCTTAAGTATATTCTGCACATCATAAAAAAACTTTTACAGACTGGACTCAAATGATGACCAACCTTTTGCTGCTTTGGTTTTATCTTCGCTGACAAATGTGTAACATCATCGTAGGTCATGGAAGCTGGGCGAATGGGATACTGGAAAACAGATCCTTTCATACACCCTCTTCTTTTAAAGATCAAAGAATTTCACAGAAATCAACTCAATTTCCCCTGTCCCCTCACATGCAGATCCACTTGCCAGATCTCAGAGACAAGACACCATGAAAAGACATTAATTGACATATTTGTGAGTCATCAGGGGATTTAGGAGCATGACCTAGAAAGTCTGTTGTTTTCCTCCCAGCCCTCTGCTTTTGTCACTTCACAGCCCCCTTCCTGCCCCTCACACACCACAATAACCTGTAACATATTAGTCCAGCAGGAAAAGAAAACCTTATCCCTCAGCATTAACTCTCAGTAGAGTTATTAGAAGTAAAATATCTGTGGGTATACAAGTAAATGTTACCTTAGAAAGTACAGGTCACATTGCTGATCAGGAGAGCAGACCCAGGTTTAACTACATGGGTCTCTCTTCTAACCTCTGGGAATGCTGAGAGGACAGTGTGGTATCCCAGTGAGATCTCCCAGCCACAGCAGCACCCTGCTAAAGCTGCCAGGATAACACCCACAGACCCCACCACCAACCAGCCTCACTCCTGCCTCCAAACTGAGACCCAAACAGGTTCTCTATATCCCAAACCTTGGCAGACTGAAACATTAAGTTATGCTCTTTGCATTTATTTTAAACAAATTATCACTGCATAAAAGTTAACTGAAATACCTGAAACAGATAGAGCTTCTCCAGTAGACTTCTGGCCAGGAACACGTCAATCTAAAAAGGAAAATAAATAACCTTCATCAGATGCCAACTGTAATAAAAGTATAACCCTTAGAGCTCAAATACTGACAATATTAGCTTTTCATTATGGACTCTAATATAAAATAGATTTGTGACTCTCCTGTCAAAAGTTTCCTCTCTGCTGACTTTGACATGAAATTCTGCAGCTGGCCTTTTTAAAAACCAAACCTAAAAATCCCACTACAAAGAGGCAGCAGAGAATGGCTCTAACTGTGTTTTTCCTCTCTAAGGAAACTTGGCAAACGAATGCGAAAGAGGAATTTTTTTCCTCCAAGGATCTGAAGCAAATCTGTTATCACAATTATAGAAAGAGGAGGAAGTTCTCAGTTTGGCAGCACGACTGAAAGGTAAGTTCCTTACTGGTATTTTGACATCAAAATCTTCCTAAATTAGACAAGAGACACCCACATGCTCAAGCTGGTTCAATACTTGTATTTGGCCATCAGAACGGAAAATGCACAGATGTTTCATCAATAAGACATATGGAAGCTGCCATTTCAGATACACTCCTGACAATTGCCACTCATTTTCTCATGGCTTTTCACCTCTATGGATTTGCCCTTCCTTGTGCTTCTGGTGTGTAAACTCACATATCAAGTGACAAGACACTGTGGCTATTTCTTGGGACACAACAGTCCTTTAAAGAAGTCCCAGACTCAGAACACAACTCCTTACTTCAGCAGAAGGCATGTACACTGTAGATTCATCTTTAACAGATCCTCAAAGCCATTCCAATTTTTTCAGCTCACATGCAATGGAGTTCACTGGAAGGACACAATGGTAGAAGCAAATTCCCCACTTTCTCTTCTGCCATGGACAGATTACAAAGGGTGAAAAACCTGAGCTGCATCTGCCAACATGGACAAGACTATTCTGACAAAACAGATACCATGAGCCATACACTTGGCCCACACGACATAATTCTTTGTACAACCCCAGCCACTGGTTATAAGACAGCCACTGATGTTGATGACACATTGTTTCAGTAATGTAGGAATACTGGGAATAGTAGTAATAAAAATAATAAAAAATTCTCATGTACAATCACTGTTGCCACAATGCACTTTTACCTCTTGTATAATTGGATCATCTTCTTCATTTGCCATGCTAGGATAAAACAAAGCTTTTTCTTGGTTTATTCCTTGGCACAATCTGAAAGAAAACAGGAATGTCATATGAATCATTTCATCTGTGTCACATACCACATGCAGCCTAGAGTATTGTTCAAGTTAACTTGGCTCCTTTCAGTGCTAGTCTGTTTAGTCTGTATTTTGAAGGAATGTGTTTGCATGAACAGGTCCCTGATACTCAACAACCTTGACCAAAGGTGACAAAATTGTAGAGACAGGCAAATGTCTCAAAAACAGGTAAACTGCTATAACTTCTATGAAAGCTACAGTTACTAAGAAAGCCCTGAACTAGTACCCTAAGGAGGGAAAGAGCCTTTTGCACTTGCATAAAGTGTATCTTTTTTACACTGTGTAACAGTACCACACAGCAGCAGTTTTCCAGCCACAACTGGCCCTGCAGGGTCACTGTCTTGGATATTCCAGTCTGGGAATACCATGACTTTGATTTCATGTCCCTGACAAGCTGCAGCCTTGTCTCCTGACCTGCCACTCTTCAGACTGTACTGCTAAATGAGAGCTCCAGAACACACTGCTCAGCCTTTCCTGGAGTCCTCTGAAACCAGCAGAACAGCAGAACAGCAGATTTTTCTTCATAACTACACCAACTCCAATGAAAATAAGACTCTGATATTAACTGAGGACTGGATACTCTGGAACAAAAGGTCATTAAGTTCAATCCAGTGCTGGAGTCAGTGTCGTGCTTGGTTCAGACCTCTGAATAAAAAATGATCTCTCAGCTGAATCAACAATAGTTTTTCCCTGCTGAAATCAAACAAAAGGATTTACAAATTATTCAGGATGCCACTGCAACAATGTTATGTTAATCAGCCAGTACAGGTCATGATAAGCACAAAAAAAATAAGACCTCTCGCAAACTGACCAAGGAAAGTTTTAGCAACAAAGATGATCAGGCAAAGAAACAAGATCTGTGTTCAGGAACTCTCCCTCATTGTCCTTACTCCTTGAGGACACCTTGCTTCTTTGCTGGACCTCCTATGGAGGAAGAGAAGGAGAAACAAGCAGCATCCAAGATCAGCTGGGAACCAGTAGGGAAAGAAGGAACCCAGCATCCATGTTACATCTAGAACAACGGCATTTTTTTCAAATACTCAAGCCACCACACAATTTAGGCAGCTCAGTATATTTCAGTTGACATACAGGCTTCTCAAATATCACACTAATGTACACACAGGTATCTAAGAAACCTTTCAGAGAGGCTAAACATTCTGGATACAAATGTTATTAACATCCATTCAGGCTTATAGTGTTTCTGCCATTCTGCCAAGAAATATAATTCCGTATTTTTCACTTACAGACTCTCTGCTACCAAAAAAGTGCCCCTCCCAATACTGAGCTGGCATTTTCCATTTCTTTATGCACCAGCATGTCCCAGGGTCTTTGTACCATACATATGTATTTAAAAAATTATGTCTCAGTATTTCAGATTCCTATCTGAAGCAATTTTGTAGAAATGCAAAACACCTTCACAGCAAAAAGCCAGTACCTTAACCACAGGCTGGACTGTGAGCAAAACCCTGAGTGTGTGATACCTGACTGAAATCAGTGTTTTCTGTGATCAGGCACCCAGTTCCTCCCAGAAATACACACTAATATGTTTTAAAGAAATAAGGTTTGCCAATTCCATTTTTGCTTTCCCCGCTCACGTCCCCGGGTGGCCCAACACCTGACAGCTCTGCAGACATGGAACAACTGCAGTTTGCTCTCAGCTCAGAGCTGATGGTGGGAGGATGCCCAAGATGTGTGAGGACATGTGGTAACACCCAAAAGGTGGGACACTTGGGTCTAAACCCTCCTTCCTCACACCCCTGAGAGAACTGGGAACCACCCTTCCCTTCCTGACAGCCTGCATGCCAAGCATCTGCTAGGCTTGTTCTCTTCTGAGAAAGTTGTTTCACTTCTGAGAAGAGAAAACCCTCCTGGGCTAAGGAGGGACAGAGAAACTCAGCCTGAAGGACTTGGTCTCTGGCCCCTCACTGAACACTGCCTATGCAATTATACACAAAATCTCCTTGGGAATGCACCTGTCACTACTCAGGGGAAATGCTGTATTACAAAAACTACATTTTTTTCTTAGTCCTGTCAAGACAAAGCATGACTACAGATCCTTTTACTGGAAAGTGAGACTGACACATCTATAAATAGGAAGCAGTGTGTCCCAGTACAACTTATAATACTCATGCAACCAGAAGAAATCCTCTGAATCAGAATGAAGGCATGCAGACACAATCTTATGTCTGATACATACATACGTAGTGTTAATTTCCACACTTCTCATATACATATATTTATGATACCACAAGAGTTACAGAATGGAATCAAACATTAAGAGACAGCAAACATGGTCAGCAGGTTCAAACTTCTTTTGGTAGAACCTTTTTGTTTTAAGGACTTTCCTTTAAGGTGCAAATCAAAGTATAACGTGAGTTATCAGCTAGCAGGAGGGCAAGAGATATAAATCTTCTCATTTCTCCTGCGAAGTGACCAATGCAAGGACCAATCCATGAAATTGCTCTTTAGCTGCCCATAACACCATCAATGTAGAACCAACGAAGAAAAATGTTGTGGTTAAAGAACTGTAAAAATCAGTGATGAAGCAACTGAATCCTGCATCTCCCTCTGAGCTTAGAAGGGCATTTGAGTATTAGAGATTTAATTCTATTTTACTACCAAAGACTTATATGTAACTGCAAGAAGGTAAATTGCAAACCTGTACATCATTTGACAGACTTTTAGTTAGGCCTGCAAGAAATGCTCCAGTATTTCATTTTTACCTAAATTGGTCAGTAATAATGGACCCCCAAAGTGCTAACACTGAAACCTAAAATATTCTTCATATAATCGTGCAGTGCCAAAGAAAGGCCAAGAACTCCTTCTGGATCAGTGCCTGAAAGTATAAATGCTGAAACAGCACCGTGGGAAAAGTGCCATCTCCTGAATCACTACCACAACTACCTCTGGCACCCGGGCTCCTCTAGAAGGGGCTCTGAGCAACCCTCTAGCTCAGGGTGGCCCATGGCACACAGTAAAATGGAATCTGCAAAAAGAAGCTAAAGCACCTTCCATACATTTATCGCAATTACCATTTTGACCCAATTACTTGCTTCATTTTCTCCTCGCCTGCAAGCATCTTTGCACAGTCATCTTCTGGCAGTGAACCCAAGAGGGCTCCTCTGCACCAGGACCTCTCTCTGGAGGTGATGTCACCGAGGCAAACCTTTGGGGTTTAACAGATTATGCATCAAGCATAAACCTTTCTTTACCACCTCACCCCGTGTGTAGCACAGGACGTGCCAGGCCCGTGCTGCCAGGGGCTGTGTGACACTCCCGGGGCAGGTCGCGGTGCCCGTGCCGTGCTCCCCGCGGGCAGCGCTCCCCGCCGGACGCGGCTCCGCGCCCCTGCCGCCCGCTCTCTCCTGACACAGCAGCCAGGCAGGGCAGGGGAGCGGGGAAGGAGGGCCCCGCGGAGAGGCCACAGCGAGCCGCCCGAGCCGAGCCGAGCCGCCCTGACCGCGGGGACGCAGCGAATCCCCCCAGGCGGGACGGCTGGGCTGGGCTGCGGCCCCGCAGAGCCGGTGCCACGCAGGGGCAGCCGCTGCACTTCGGGGCGGGTGCGCCGAGTCCTTCCCGGCGGAAAGCGCGGGGCTGCGGGCCCCGGTAGGACCGGCGGGGCCGCCGCTCACAGCCCCCAGAGGACCGGCCGGCAACCCCCGGTGCTGCTGCGGGAGGCGAGGGGCCGCGGCTGCGGTCGGACCCGGCCCGGCCTCCAAGCGCCCCGGCCCGTGCCGGGTCCTGTCAGGGCGCTACGGCCCCGCGCCCCCGCGGTGCCGAATCCTCGCAGTGTCGGCTTCGCCGTCCTCCCCAGACAGGCAGAGCCCACCCCAGCCCAGGCCGCGCTCCTCCCCCGCCACCACCCGCAGGGTCTCTGGCGCCGGGGCGGCCCCGGGAGGCGCAAAAGCAGCGCGGCCCCGCGTACCTGTGTGCGGGCCGGGCGGCGGCGGCGGCGCCGCTCCCCCGCTCCCCGTGTCGGTGGGGCAGCGGTCAGGCAGCCGCCATGTTGGTGGCCCCCGGGCCGGCACGTGGGGACGCGGCGCCTCCTCCTACCCACAATGCTCTCCCGGCCGCTGCTACCGCCAGAGGGCGATGGCGCCAGCCTGCGGCGCAAAAAAACAATGCTGGCAGCGGTGGGATTCGAACCCACGCCCCCGAAGAGACTGGAGCCTTAATCCAGCGCCTTAGACCGCTCGGCCACGCTACCGCCCTGGTATTTTAGTGTTTTGGCAACGTATTTACTCCGTACCAGCTTTTTCCCCGTCTCTCCCACATTTTTCCATCTCCAGCAACCGCTCTGCCCACACACCCCCTCTACCCGAAAAATAAAATGCGGGAGGGTCCTTTTCAGCCCGTTCCCAAGCAGCGGCACTTGGAGGTGCGCGATGCACCCAGGGACGGACGGACGGACGGACGGACGGGCGGGAGTAGCTGTGCCCGGGCCCTCCGCGCCGCGCCCGCTGCCACGTGGATGCCACGGAGCAGCACAGCCGCCAGCCCCATACGTGTGGCACCGCCCGGGCACCCCCTCTGAAAGCCTAACAAAAGTTCTAGATTCTAATTGTCCGTTGCAAAGCCAGAGCTCCCTGAATTTGCAAAGTCAAAAGTCAGCAGTTTATGGCTGGAGGGTTGTTCTTCTGCGTATAGCACAGGGATCAGCACGGCAGTACACTTGTGCAAACGGGTGGTAGCACACCTCAGCTGCTGGTGCTCCATGAACGTGCCTCTGGAAGTCTCTGGCCGCATTTTGCCTGAAAGTCTGGTGAGTTTTCTTAAAGAATTAATGTTATTTTCACCACTTAATTACAACTGGAGGGTTGTATTTTGAGGAAAAATTCCAGCTTCTCTATGGTAAGGCCACAAAGCCCTAATGCAGCTTGATTTAATTCTGTCCTTGTGGCAACTCATTTAAATAGGATAGAGAAAATAAACCTGCTGGAGCCCTGCTGACAGCATCATTCAACCCTTTCCCCTGGCACCTCCCACAGCCTGTCCCTGCAGCACCCGGTGGTGCCAGCTCTCTTTCCAAGGAGCTGCTGAAATGGAAGCCAAGAATGGTTTGGTTGGGGTTGGAAGTGTCTAAAAAAGGTCTGATATTCCAACCCCCTGCAGTGAACAGGTGTTGGAATATAAAAAGGTAAAAGACTTTAGAAAGTAGACATAAAGCTCAGAAAGGCTGGGAAATTTCAAAACCTTCTCATGGGAAGCTAGGAAGTTAAGAACCAAGTGAATACATTTATATTTATCATAAGGAACAAGAAAGAACAAGAACTTATTGATAGTTCAAGATGTGAAAAGTCCTAGATATATGCTTTGCAAAGATAGAAAAAGTTTCAATCTTAAATAATGAATTATTGTGTATTGCTTGAGGTTCATAGAAGTCCTTTTGTTAATGTTAAACCCACGTGGGTCCTTTTCTTAATGGTTAGAGTATAATGACTTTATACCTTTTCTTTTACACTATTGGTTCAAAGAATATGTAGAAAAAGGCTTTGCATAAGCTGCCATCTTGTCTCTGCTCTGGATTTGCATGGATGTTGTTATTTCCCTGTGTCTCTTGTTTTTTTGCTCGTATGATACGGCCAGATAAGAAATCCTAAGTCTGCAACCAGTCAGGGTCCCATCCTGTTTGTGAGACACGGAGCCATCCGGCAGAAACAGGGACATCTTCAACCAGATCAGGTAGCTCAGAGCCCTGTCCGACCTGACCTTGAATGTTTACAGGAATAAGGCACCCACCACCTCTCAGGGCAACCTGTGCCAGCCTTTCAGCACTCTTATTGTGGGAGGCTGCAGCACTGCACAATCTTGCTAAAAATTTCATTCACTGCCTACAAGTACTGAGGAATAACAGCATACACATGTAAACATGAATAAACTCCTCTAGTGCTGCTCAAGTTTCACACCCTCAGTTCAGTGCCTTTGCAGGATGTGGGGCTTTTTGAGAACAGAGGGAGCTGACTGCAGAGCAGCAGAAGAGGTTCAGGGAGGAGAGAAGGTAGGCAGACCTGAACGGGCTTCACACAGCACATCACCTGTAACCTGCTGAGGCAGAAAAGTTTTGGCAAAGAGTCAGTTTAAACAGTCTCCAAGCCTCTGTGTGTGCGTGTGCAGGAGGCTGCACGGAACACTCATTACAAACTGCTCCTTACTGTGTGGGCTGCTCAGTCCCACAGGCCCTTTTGCCCAGGCAGTGCAAGGTACTAACACCCCTCTGAAAAGTGCATTTCTGCCCTGTCACAGCTGAGCTCAGCCTCTGTCCCTGAAATGTTTCTGTGCCTGGCCACAGAGACATTTCTCCTGAGCACCAAAGGAAGCCTGTGTACCCAAGATTATTCACATCAGCCATGTGTGACACAGACGGGCTGAGCACAGGCTGTCCCTAGGGGGTGGCAGTCGGGTCACCAGTTTTTTTTAATTTCACCTGTGCAACATCACTTATAATGACAAGACCTTTTCCAAATTAAAAACTAATTAACACTGAGGAAAACTCAAACTATAACACAAGCTACCAGCCTCATTACCTTGTTATCCTGGCACAGGAAAGAGCAAGGACCCAACACTTGTATCAAACACTCCCACACTAAGGGCCAGGCCCAATGGTTACAAAGCCCTGAGCTGTCCCCACACAGGAGTTAGGTCCATCAGCAGGAGTAACAGAGATATCCTTGGACTTAAACCTGAAAATACCCTGACTCACCCCTGGCAGCACTGCCTTGCATCCATCCTGAGAGGTTCAAATGAAATTCTGTCTGTCCAAATTCAGATGAGAAGTCGTGACTTGACCCATCGTAACTACACCTGGCTCTGTCAGCACTCGTTCTAATCTGAGTGAAATTTTATCTGTGGGGAAGAGAATGAGATTCTAATAAATCCCACAGACCAGTAATTAAGAAACAGGCTATATAATTATTTATACTTTATAAGCTGTAAGAGTTCACTGTCTCCATGGTTTCTGAAGAATGCTATTCTTACTTTGTTACATTTGCCAAAAACTCCCTCTCTCTCTGTGACAGCAGCTATATCTAAAAACTCCAAAGGCTATAAAGCAAGAGCACTGCCAAATTTCACCATTTTTCATCTTAGTGATTCTACAGTGCAGAGGCCCAGATGGTGCTTTTTTGATAGGAAATTCTGCTATTTCACAGTGCCTTTGCTAGAGGATAATTTCACATTGTTTAAACTACACAGGTATAAGGAGTTCCACCTGTCTAAATAAAATAATAGAAAGGCAACACTAAGAGCTCCCTTTTTAACAGTTTGAAAAAACCTGTATCAAACAGATTATTCTGGCACAAAAAGGGAAATAAATCATAGCAAAATGACAGTGTATCATTAGATGTTGTATCTCACCTCAAATCATAGAGCCCAGGAATTTCCAGTCCATTCTCAGGACTAAACAAAAGCTAAAGGCATAGGGAGGCCTCTGTAGCACCCTGCAAATGAGCCTTCCCTTCCTGTCCTTATATTTTATCCTCCATTGGCTACAGACACTACATGTGTAATCAAATGCAAATCAGAGAGCACATCAACCATTTTGTTTTCTGGAGGACAACAGATTTTGTTGTTACACATCTAATAATTTCCTCCCAGTTAGTTACTTCTGACTGTTGAAAGGGAATGAAATTGGGAGTGGAATAATACAAACAACAGAGGATTTCTGGTAGTTTGCAATAGTAGGATCAAATTTTGGCAATTTATAAAGAAAAAAAAAAAACCAAAAGCAAATACCCACAAGCAATGAGTAACACTCTACTGAGAAAAGTGACAAAAAGAACAATTTTATTTACTAGCCAGAATGAACCCAGACAAAGTAAAGGAGAGGACTAAGTGATGCAGGCAAGCAGTATTTGCTTGTCTGACATACAAACAAAGTCTTCCATCTCACTGTCCTTACCCAAGAAATATTCCCACTGACATCTACTGAACCCACATAAGTTCTGGCAGGCTGAGCCTCAGATTTATTTTCACATTTTTAAAAAATACAGATTTTTATTTATTCATTGTGACTAGATTAAAAATACAGCATAAAGCAATATAATTACAAAATCTTTTAAAATATACAGTTTTTCCCTTCAAAAGAATGTCACAGAGTAAGTTGCGTATATTTCTGTAAACAATTTCCATTTTCATATTATTGACAGTCCTATTCATTGTATGGCTAAATCATCTGATACATCTTAGGACAGAAGGTAGTCTTCATCACCAAAAAGTAGTATTTGCAAATAAAAAATTTAATTAACTTTGCACTGAGTTGTGTGTACATTTACATACCGGATCTACACAGAGCTGTCAGCAACTTTAGCAACTACTAAATTTAGCAAATTAAACTACCCCAAAAAGTGTCAATAATTACACTCTACATCTTTTGCATGCACATTTTGGACACTTTCAATCTCCTCCCTACATGGTTAGTGGTGTTGTAACACATGCTTCCTTCTCAAGGAAAATCTCAAAGATTTGGCATCACCACCTTTTGAGGGAAACACAAACCCTTTTGTCTGATTTATGGTCCCTCCACTGTATAGGTTCTGCACAAAACAGACTATTCAACTGTCTTCAGAGGTGAGGGGCTTCACCTTTCATTGACAGCTGATACTTCAATGCTATGAGAAATAGCAAAAAAGGCCACATCTCAGAGAGGCTTTAGGCATCTAAAGCAGAACTTTGGATAGGCACTGAAAAACATTCATCTGAACTGCAGTCCTCTGGTTCTATTTCAGCATGTACAAAAAAAATTAGGTCCAAAAATCTGGTCATTTTAGTACCTCACTAACTAAGACCAGCTGAGATCTAGAAATGAGACATTCTTCTATTAATGGGTGAAGAGCTTCGCCCTCACTCTCGAAACAAAACAAAAAAGAAAGAGGCCATGGGCACTACTTTCCCACAACCCTTGCAATCTACAGCAAAAAGATGTTGCCATGTGTTCCAAGGCTGCTCACAGCTACAACTGCCTGGTGGTTACAGCACCAGCCAGAAGCACCACATCCAAGGGTAACTTTCCCTTCCCTCCTAGAAAGGATTCAAATTCTCCCTTAACCACCAGGAGTTCAGACAGTGGCAGATGTTACTGACATCTCTCTTTGATAATGTCTAAACAGCAATTCAAGATACACTTGCCATAAAAAAGAGAAACTGGGAGCATAATTTGATTCCAGTGACAGGCACTTGGACAGGAAAGGAAGAACTGATTTCTGTTCCCTGAACAGTTTCTGCAATTTACAAGAAATTAATATTCCTTGGCTATGCATGTGAGAAATCCTGATCAATCCTGCATCATCTCATGGCCTGCTTAGCTTTACACCTGCTTTTAAGAGCTTGACTGAAGTGTTGAGCATTACAGGTCATTCAGCACTTCACACCTTGTGCACATCAATTTACACCTCAGGAGACTGCCAGGCCAAGGAGGCAGAAGCTTCCATCTTAAATCTCCTGCAAAATGACTGTTAACCACAACCAAGGAACTATCCACATAGATGGCACAGCAGCTTTGGAATAAAAGACTGGATTTGAAGAAACTTACCTCTGTGCAATAATTCAACCACCACCATGTATTTGTCCTCCCCTCACTGATTAGGATTAGGCAAAGAGGACACAAATTCAAGTGTTTGGGGGTAATACCGTTTTCCCTTTCTTCTCTAAACAGTATTTGCAGATAAAATACCATTTAAAATATACTTAAACCATGTAAATTGTTTTCTGTACATAGAAAAGGTGAATCAACATCTCCTAACCTCTTCAAACATCCATCTGGAAATGGTGGAAAATGTGTTCTCATCTTAAGTGAGATGATCTAGCTTCACTGAGATTTGAGATGCCACTGTAAAACTAACTTCAAATTACCCATATATTACAAATCTTGCTACTGTACATCATTGGACAAATACAAGATCAGTAGACTTTTATACAAATATAATTTTATATGGTGCAAAATGTGAAAATGAGAGAGGTAGCTGGATGCCTCACCTCATCAAGAACATGAATGATTTTCTAATAGTATAATATGCAATGTTGGTAATGAATAAAACATTCTACCCTGAATATCCTCACTGCCAATCTGAATCATCTTCCCTACCCCTCCCAAACTAAGGATTCCATCTGAAATTCATTTGAGGGTAAGTGTCCAATAGTGTCAGCAAAATAGAATGGGACTACTTATTAACATCAGTAGCTGCATTCATAAACTGAAAATTTACATTCATGTGCAAGTTTGGTGAGATACACCAAAAATGATGAAGAAATGCTGAGAGTTTAGGAAAATGTTTTTCTGTATGTGGGGAGGAGAAGAAAAATGTAAACACACTGATCATTTGCTGTGTAAAAAACAGGACATGTAAAACCTAAACAATAAGGCCTGGTTTTCTTTTGTCAAAAAAACTAGGCCTCTCAGTTCTAACAGTAAAAAAAGTACAAAAAGGTTCAAGTGTGTGTGTATTACAACTTTGAAACACAAACAGAAGTATGCTATGGCACCCTACATAATCCTTACACTGAGATTTCTACCCTCAAAAAAAAAAATTATAAAACTAAAATACAAAGAAAAACCAACCTGTTAACATCACATAAAACTACTTGCTGCAAATGCAAGTAGCAAATGCAGCAAGTCTATAACAAATTTATATACAAGAATTGCTTAATTTCAGTGTCATTCTTCCATCATCGCCCAAGCCTCTTCTGCTTTTTGGTAATACTGATTTGCCAGTCTGCCCTTCATGGCTTCCATGGCTGCTTCTGCTGCTTCTGTGTAAAGCTCACCTAGAGAGGAAACAGCATCAGTTATGTTGACAGAGTAAAGAAAGAATATGGCTTTAGCCTGGAGCAAATAAAGGACAAAGGGAGAAACTGAGGTCAAACTGCAGGGCCGGATGCATGGGTGTGTTTTAACAGTGTCAGAGTTACATCAGCTGGGAACGCAGCCTCTGCTCTTCAAGTTGAAAGTTATACAACTGGCTGCTGATGGCTCCCCAATGTATCTGGAAGGACTGCAAACAGGAACAGCCTGTAGGAGCCCCCCAGGACAGACATCTAGCATGTAGGTTACATAGCAACTAAGAGAATGTTGTGTAGGGCCTCGGGAGTCATGGATGTAGCTCAAACTACAAGCAGCAACCTGCAGCTCAGGGGAACAACCCAGAAGAGCAACCTCAGAGGGAGTGAAGGTTGCCTGGCAGTGACTCAGTGTGCCACAGATTTGACCTGGCACCACCCACTACCCTGTCGCTGCCAAGATCTCTTCTTTCACTGTTACTAGCCTTGTTACACCCAGCATCATTAAATCTGAAGGTACTGACCCTCTCTATGTTTTGTAACAGCTGAAACAAGAAATCTACTTTTGGGGCACATGCTGGGGGAGAAGGGATAGAAAAGCAAGATTATAGATAATGGAAATAAAATGAGGCCTCACCTGATCTCTGTGGATCCTTATCCAGGTTGAACCCTCCCATCATTAACATCTCTGCTTCCCTGGCCAGGAGAAGATACCGGGGCTCATCCTGAGTGCCATCATATTCACCTCCCTCATCACAGTCAGTCCTGTTCAGCGCGGCGTTGTACCAGTGAAGTGCCTCCTTCCAATCCTGGGCTCTGAAGTCAAAAATAATTTCTGAAGATGGTTCCCTTAGGAAAGAAATGTACTTTGCATTGGAGATTCAGCATCCCATTTCATACTGGCTTCTCAGAGCCTTGATGCTCCCCAGGAAAGCAAATGTTCTCATGGAGACTCACTAACTGCACTGCGACATTAGGTCACCACAGCAAAATGAGGCTGGGGTCACTTTATGCAGGAATTACAGGAGAAAGTATCAGACTGAAGTGTTTTGCTGAACTCCAGAGTCTGAGCTTCATTCACAGTTGCAAGGTTTGGGCATTTATATTTGTGAGAGTAACCAATTTAGAAAAAAACCTGAAGTTGCAGAGTCTTGTTTCATAAATACTTTGGAATCAGTTATTTTACACACTGAGAATGCTCAGTGAACTTCAATTTTAAGTTTAATGTTATTTGACAGTGGGAAATTTGAAGAGTATCACTGTTGTGCGAAACAGAAAACTCACATAAATAACAAAGACATGCCTAAAATATAAAAGCAGAAAAATCACTGCCTCAGCCTTGCCTCAGTGAAGTACCACCAAGTTAACTTACTCAGCCATGCACAGTACCTGTCTGCACCAAGATTTACACCTGTATCATATGCTCTTGCTACCAGAATCATGGAAGGCCGGTCTCCAGCTTCTGCTGCTCTCAACAAGTAATTAAATCCTTTATTTCTGTTCTCCTTTGTATCCTAGTGAAGAAAACAAAACCTTTAAAATGCATGCTTCTAAAACCTTTACCATTAAATGCAGTTTCTTAAAGTCAGCAAGTATTTAGTATGCCTGAGAAACTGGCACAGCCACAAGAAACAAAGCGGCTGAACAGTAAAGGTGGCTTCAAAAGCTTCCCAAAGGCATGCAGTAATTTGCTGGCAAAACCAGAAAGAGGCAGCATTTTTTTTGCTGTTTTGTCCAAATCCTTAATTACAAAGTAATCTGTTTTCACTGAAGAGGCTACAGAACACCTAACTACGGTTTTCGTTTAATCTCCACTTCCTGCTATTCTTATGTTATTTTTACAATGGACCACAAATCTGCTTTTTGGCATCTTCCATACCTCGAGAGTGACCTCGGAAAGAATGTGATGTGGCAGCTGAGAGCACATGAGGCCTAACCCAACGATGGCTTCCAGCTCCCCGCAGTCTGCAGCATGCTCCAGGTGGAACAGGGCTGACTCCTGATCCCATTCCTTGTCCTTCTCACAGAAGCGCCCGGCTTCATGATAGCGAACCATGGCCAGGTGAACCTGGACACAATTGCACAGGAGAGACACAGCATGATGTTGGGATCTGATCCTTCAAAAGCCCTCTGCTCATATTTTACCAGGTCTTAGAGCTAAGTCCTGGAGTAAGAGGAGGCTCAGGGGAAACCTTAGCACTGTCTACAATTATCTGAAAGGAAGTTCTAGCAAGATGGGGGTCAGCAACTTCTCCCAAGCAACTGGTGACAGGATGAGAGGACATAGCCTCAACTTGCACCAGGGGAGATTCAAGTTGGACATCAAGAAGAATTTCTTCATGGGAAGGGCTGTTAAACATTGGAATGGACTGCCCAGGGAAGTGGTGGAATCACTGTTCCAGAACGTGTTCAAGAAACAACTTGAACTGGACATGGCACTTAGTGTTACGGTCTGGTTGACAAGGTGGTGATTGGTCAGAGGTCGGACTTGATGACATTAGAGGTCTTTTCCAACCTAAAAGATTCCCTGAAAAATAGGCTTCTTCCCACATCAAAAAGTTTTCCAGGATGTTCAGTAAGATTTACATCATGTTTTAGGAGTGGGCTTAAGGCCATACATAACCCCAAACTTAATTCACATTTGCATTATCTGGAATAGTCTGGAGTAAAAAGGGTCAGTCCATGCTACCAGTTTTCAGGAGCTCAGCTTTGCCTATGTGCAAGGTATGTGGGTCAGGCACAGCACACCCATCCCACTGTATCCTCCCTGTGTGATGCCTCTGGAAATGCAGGTTAACAACAGCAGGGTTCTTCCCAAAGGAGCACAGATGTTGCAAGGCCAAAAGCAGATGGAATTCACGGGTTTCTGAACTCAGATGTCCCTTATACAACACAGGTAGGTGACAGAAAGGTATAGATATGTTATTTTCAACTGCACAAATAAATGCAAGCAGGGCAACACTTCTATGTAAGTAATAAATACAAGACATTTCTTGTTGGATAAAACAGTATCAGCAGACCCATCCCACCTTTCCAAGGACTGACTTCCCAATTTTCTTTTCAAGTTCTAGTGCATTGAGCCTCTGAATTTCTTGGGCAACACAGGACGGTCTATGGATGTGGACTCTGGAAGAGTTGTAAAGATTCCACTTCTCCACGCTGATCTGAAATACAAAATACACTACTATTTATATTCAAAATTAAAATTCTGATCCAGATGGATTACCATCCAGGAATCAAAGCCTCTATTAATATTGTTATGTAGTAGTAAATACTGTATTTTAAAACACAGCTTTCAAAAGTCAAGTTAGTAGCTGAATAATTGGTTATTACTCTTCATTAAAGAAATTGAGTAAATCCTTCTATTTCTAATCCATACATCATCACTTTGAAGAATCATCTCAAAGTTCTGAATCAGAAAAAGTTACTTACACAAATAAGCAACTGAATAGTCACACTGCAAGCACTGAAGTTATCCATGCACAAAACAAAACAACAACAACAACAAAAAAACCAAAAACAAACAAACAAACAAAAGCCCCATACTTTTCTGCCCAGAATTTCAGTTCCCAACACTTTAAGTGCAGCTTGCATTCTGGAACTCTAGAAAAATGATACGTAACCATGCAGAAGATTACAGGCAGATGCATGCATTGGCATTTCTCAGGAGGAACGACCCAAATGAAGAAATTATTGAACATAATGGATCAGTGGGAAACAGTAGCTGAAAATAATCCTATCACAATTAATGCCTTTGCAGATACACAGAGAAAACACAACAGGAAAGGCTACTGGAACAGAACTTCAGTCTGTTAAAGCTGTTTCAATTTTCTGAAACAGGAATATATAATAATTAAAAGGAAATTCTGAAAATTGTATCTAAATAAATTACTAATTGTTGTCAAAGTTCTGTTTTTTTTCTTTCCTTTCACAGTAGTTATTTGTTTAAGCTTATATCCAAGACCAATTATCACATAAGTTATATTTTGTAAAAAGCATACAAGGTCTGGTCTTTCCTAACTCAGGTGACAGGAGCTCTCTTCACTGTGTATCTGTTTCAAACACTGCAAGTTTTTAAGAAATCATACAGCTACAATACAGGATAGAATTCCAAATTTAAAGTGCAAAAAGGAAATATAATTTAGTTAAGCAGAAAATAAATCCACAGAGCTGTAATTTTTTTAAGTGGGAAACCCATGCATAAACACTAATTTATGACAGAGGTCAGCTACGGAGGTGACAATTTGTTTCACAGTACTTTTTTAATGAGGAAACAAAGACAAAACATAAAAGGAAATAACAGAGTGGTAAATTAATAATAATAAACATTTTCTGTAGCTGAAAAGGAAGGGAAACCAACATCTGGTTTAGTGATATGGTTAGGTGGCAGAGGAGTGAACAAAGGACAAGCAGAGCAGCAAACTCAGTCTGTGAACATTTCTGCTTTATTTACCCTTGCAGAGCTTCCCAAACTGTCTTCATCAGACTCCTGCTTCTGGTTGTTGTTTGAATGGCCCTACGTTAATGTAAAGATTTGCATCATTCAATTTGCAGCAACTGATGTGTGCCAGTTATGCCTCTAGACTATTCCTACCCTGCAGAATTAATACTGACAAGGACCAAAACTGTTTCCATTGGATCATTCTCTTTCAGTGATATCACAATAAATTAAGACACACACCAAAATGACAAAGAACTTGGCACACATGGGCTTTAATCCTGTAAGCTGGAGATGCCATGACAAATACCTTGCCAAAGGAGGTGACAAAAGGAGTGGTATCTCTGGAAGCAGTATTCTCTTTCCTGTCTTCTAATTAAGTATCTTGTTAAGATCTTCAGGTCAAAAAGCATTTATTTAAACATTTGTATTTTAGAGGAGTAACCAACTAATTCCCAGGAATTCTAAAGTTTCATATTATTGTTTGACAACATTAAGTTCTGTAATATTTCAAGCCATACAAAGTAGAGAAGGTAAACTAGTCTGAAAGCAGATCATATTCATGGAATTCACATGACATGAAGATGGCTACACATCCTAAATGCAATATGTAATACTTAAAAAACCCACACAACAACATCTAATCAAATATGATATTTGAAATTAAGCTACTCATTACAAATCATCTTTTTCCTGTAAGACTGTCATTCCCAATATGAGTAAGTAACTTTGCAACATGGGGGAATTTCTTTGTTTCCTCTGTTTTCAAAGTCCAAATCAAGATCAGCTCTAGATCAGGAAGGATACATAAGAAGATTCTTCTACAAAAACAGCTTAAATATGAGCAGGCCCAACTCTGCTACACCAGTCAGGTTCTTACCCTCTCTCTATGATCCAGATCTTCTGTCTCACTTCTCTTTTCACTGGGATATCCACTGTCTCCACCATTTTCAAAATCCTACAGAAGTCAAGAACAGAACAGCATTAGCATTATACTTTGTAAGGACCTCAGCTTGATATTTCTCACAGGGCAAACAGTTTGCTCTTTCAGTGAAAAATACTGGATGGTTATATTGGATGAAAATGATCGTGCTACCTCTGTCAAGAGGGAGCAGGACTTAATGATACATAAAGTAGTCTAAGATTGTCTTCTCCCTTACATACATTAAAACAAATCAAGGACTTTCATATTTTATCAAATCAAGAATCCACTAAATATAGTTTTCAGCTTCAGTGATAAACCACTAACTGACAGCCCCTGGCACTAAGGCCCAGCACTGGAAAATGTCCATTGCAAACTTCCTGCACCTCCTCAGGCAAGGTTCTCTAACATTCCATGCTACCAGTATTTGCAGGGACCTAATCCATAGGGATTCTTTAGTTTTAATACCACAGCAGCTGGGACAAGCACCCAAGACACAATATGCAGGCAGAGGAAAGGCACATGCTTTAACTACCTGTTAAAATTCACCAGATGCAAATAAATTTCTGGTGGCAAAATAATGAATACTAAAATATTAAGATAAAATGTTTTTCCTTTACTAGAAACAGCAAATGCAGAGAGGTAACATGATCTGCAACAGAAGAAATAGGCAGAGCACCATTATGTGCTTTTACTGAATGAAACCTCTGGGAAGTTCTATAAAGACACATTTTATTAGGCAACTGCAGCCTCATTTTCTGTTGGAAAGACCCTCACCCTTTTGTTGTCAAGGTGATCCAAGTTATCCACTTCATTGAACACAGGCCAATCTAGGAGAAAAAAATATTTGCTGTTACTATAAGGATAACATGCTTGAGGAAAAAGCTCTAGATATCATTTTATTGCAGTTTTTTTCACAGAAACATCTGTGCATTAATTATCTACACAGAAGTACATTCAGTCTTATTTCTACTCAAAGAAGAGCACTAGAAACAACTGTTCTGGACTAAATCAATGCTGTTCTGCTTAAAAACAAAGTAAGACAAAACCAAAGTAAGACAAGTCCAATGTTCAGGAACCCCCCCCAGAGGTGATGTTTGAGGCTTACTCACTAAGCATGTCCACCTTGTGGCTGTGAGGGGTTGCAGAGGAGGGAGAGCAGGGCAGGGAGTCAAATGCCACATCACTCATGCTCTCATCCCCAGAGTTTTCAGACAGGCGGAAGAGCAGGGGGGGCCGGCTCCCGGACACCGTCCTCACCCGGCTGCTGCCGCATTTCTCCTCTGTGCCACGGAGAATTGTTTGAGCAGATTCCTTGGCAAATCAATGAGAAAATCCTGTCAATAATCCTTCTGTGTATTCTAAGCATTCCATGCAAGCCAATGTGAATGTTTATTAGGAGTCCTCTATAAATGTACACATGTATACAGAAGTATTTGCTTTGAAAAGCTCTACACTGCAACAAAATATCAAGCCCAGACATTTTTACTCTCAGAGAGTTTTTGTTTGGGACTGAGTTTCATTCCAAGTGTTACATCAAGTCCCACTGCCACCAAAATCAGCTGAAACTGAGATCAGTTTGCAACAAGCATCAAATCAGGTTTGTGAGATCCAAAACTTATAAATTATTTCAGCATTCTAAGATCTACTTGGTCCCAAATAAACACTGGTTACAAGGTTCCTTGTTAATTAAAGCTACAGCTTAATTACACTTTTTCATCAAACACTTACAAGCATTTTTTTATTATAATCCAAGGCATCTTTCTCTTTGGATGAGAGATCAAATGGTGCAAGTCCCATGCTTTTGCAGATGTTGTTGCAGAAATGAGAATGAAAGAACAAGGCCATACCTCGAACACCTAAGGCATTAAAAAAAAAGTTAAGAAAGTATTTACTTTCTTAAATTTATATTACAATTTACTTAGTAAAAGCTGAAAGTCCCAAAGCTTTTCCTAAAAAGCCAAGAGAGAAAATGCTTTGTAGCACACAGCCTAACCCACTTCCATTTCAACACCTGTAAGTGCTTTTCACTCTCTCTGCATGAGAGTGAAAGAAGTGAGAAAAATCTTGGAAAGCTATGTATGAACAAGATATAACACAAACCTAATCCAACTGCTTCACTGAGAATTGTGCCTAAATTTGATCCTGCTTATAAAACTTGCAGTGTCCCATGAACAACTTCATATATAGACACTTGGAACTTCAAAAATACATGGTGCCTATCTCTCTGCCTTCAGCTATATCCATTCCTGCAACATGGCAAGGAAATCAAAGGTCATGATTATTGTTCTCACAATGTAGAAACTACTTAATTACACTACTTGTTTAGGAGTAGGCCAGGAGATATAAGCCAGCTCTCATCTTAAAACTGCCCTTATATGATAGATAACCTGTACAGGACTCCTTACAACAGGACTTCCCCAGCTGTTTGCAAGACCCTCAGAAATGTGTCAGCTCACACAGTGCAGTGGCTACTCTGCAGAGCTGGGAAGAAAAGAGAAGCACCCTTTAGTGAAACAGAATAATTTGTTTTTACCTAGGTTGCCATCTCCAAAATCTGTACCACTCTCTGTATGGATCTGAGGGTCTGTGTAAAGATCTCCAACTCCCTGGATATCAACAACAATGAGCTGGTGTCCTGAACGCTCAAAGGTGAAGTGACTGAAAGCCTGGAAAGAACCATAGAAGATGTCTGAGAACACTCTCCATCTACTGAAAACAGCAACACATATTCCCCTGTTATAAACGGGAAAAGAAGTCTGATAACCCTATCAGTGAAATATAACTGGTATAAACATAATGATGAAAGCAGCAAGAGAGACCAAAAGCAGGTTGTATGGTGTCTCTCCAACCTGCTCCAACTCGCAGAGAGGCTAAAAAAGGCAGAGTGAAAAGCAGCAGTGTGCACGGGCAGGGGAAAGGAGATTACTTAATTCCTCATTTTTGTACTAGAGATTATTTTCCACTATAGTCTTCACCTTAGGTAGTGGGGAGCTGGCTGGCAGAAAAGAAAAACAGTGGGCTCTGAAGCCAGTGCTGAATAAATTCTGTATAAACATTCTGGCTGTGCCTGTGAATCTGCAAGCTCTGCATCTCTGGGACACTGCTTCCTTCTGCCAACAAGCATTAGCACTGCCACAGTTTGGAGAAAGAACCCATAAATAAATGTGAGCATCCCGACAAATTCTTCTTCCCCTTTGAGTGATCCCCCTGAGCAACTGCTATGTGTCTACATTTGTGTATCAAATAATTAAATGTGCATTTGTGCTCTTGAAAAAACACATTTCAAGAATCAGGTATAAAAAGCCCTTCTCTTTAGAATAAAGTTGAGATATTAGGAATCTTCTGGGAAGGCCTCCAAAAAAGCATTGCCAGGCCTGGGGGAGGTGACTGGTGGTGATAGACAAACATTTTAACTGCAGCAAATACCAGGGAACATTTTGTTCCCAACCTGTGAAAGCACAGCAGTGATTCAGTGCACAAATGACAGCCCAGAACACAAGTTCTCTGCTTACATTAAGCCTCATGACAAATACTTTAAAAACAGTGGAAAAAAATGTAAAGAACAAAACTCTCAAGGCCCAGTAAAATACCTCTTTGTTACACTGACCACTTTGCATTTTTCAATAGTATTTTAAATTTATTTTACAAGATTCAAGAATCACTTGAAATCTGTCCTTGTATTTCTATATGCAATCTCAGATTCAGCTATTCAGAGGCTGCAGCTGGAAAAATCAACATTTTTATATGCAAATGGACTAGATTTATTTACATGAATTGGATACCAGCCACCTCTTGTGTATTACGGGAGGAACCAAAAGACTATTCAGTACATAGTACATGAGAGATCTCTTCACTGCCTCAATGTGAAGAAAGTTTGAAACATTCTGATGCCTGCAGAAATAATCAGAGTCAAAGGGCTTATGTTTTCCAAAGAGTATTAACCCTGTTCAACTCAACTGTAACCAACTGAAATCCAATAAAGAAGCACTCAGCGCTTGAAAGAGCAGGCCCCAAGTAAGGGGTAGACAAACTGCAAATAGAGAAATTAATCTGGCATTGTACTGCAGAGCCTGCAGTTTCCTTTCTTGGCAGTAATGCAAGACCTCTGGAGAAAGCCCAGGAATTCTATGCAGCAGAGAATTAATGGAAAGCATGGAAAGCATTAAACAAAATGGAAAACACTAAACAAAGCCTCACTTGTGGAGTTAGACGAATGTTGTCGTCTCGGACAAATCCAGAATTTGAGTTGTATTTGATGTATTTGCCCTCAATGTAATGTTCCAGATGAAAGAGAGGCTTTCCAGGCCTGTTCTTCATTTCGATAATACAGGTCTGCACTATATCCACCTGGGGAGGGAAAGAAGATAAACAATGACTAACAGAATACTGCCTTCAGATCAAAGTGTATGTGAATCCTCCAGCTGTGAAAACTTTCCCAATGCAAGAATCTGAACAATTGCAAAGATCCTTCTGTTTAACAAGGGGGTGGGGGAAGAGTCATGTGCTTCTTGAGTTATTGGAAGAATTCCATAAATTTTTAAAAGCAGTCACTTCAGAACAGCTCACTTCTGCAACAAACACCTCTGAAAAAATTCTTAGCAAGTGCTGGCTTTCTATTTTATTTTGTGGGTACCTCTGCAAAGAATCTGCACCCAGAGAACAAAACATACAGTCACTACTGCACAACTTGAAGAAATGCATTTTCAGAGAAGGGCTGAGGCTATCTACTGTTCAGGTATCTCTGTATCCTGCCTCACCTTCTCCCTCTGTCCCATACATATTGCTAAAGCAGAAACGATCACAACTCTCACTCCACTTATAGATTTTCTCCAACATGGCATTTAAAACTTCTAGATTTGTAGATTTCTCTGTGTGTTTCACTGTAGACCTCACCTTGCTACTTTGAGCCAAGGTAGTCATTAACTAACCCTCATAGGGGAGGCAATGCAAATATCCCACATATCAAAACCACTCATTTTGGCCATTAAAATTGCTTCCAGCAGGTTTCCAGCTCTTCTCAAAAATCAATGCTAGTTACATGTTTGGATGGGTGTAGAAGATTTAAGCATCTACCTTCCTGGAGCAATAACAGTTAAGTGCTTGCTGAGACTGCTGCTGGCAATAAATTTTGTGACTTCTCTAGTTATCACAAAAGCAGCTGGGCATACATCAAAGAGAGCAATACAAACATAATTTTATTTTGGTTTTCAGTCAACAGCTAAGGTCAGTCAGACATTTACAAACATACAGCGCCTAGTCCTGGAAATATAAAGCAATTTCTGTATTTACTCCACTCAAAATCAGCTATCATTTAACAAAAAACACAGAAGGGCAAAAGAATCTATCCAAGCATTTAAATGTGATGGAATGTGAACGAATAATTAATTCCCTCTAAATTATGTCTGAAAACTAACCCAACAGAAGAACAGTATTGCATTTTTGCTTAGCAAGGTCTTTGAATGCACCTGTTTTGGTGGCTTGTGCCGGTTGTACTCTTCTCCCCAGAGTTTTGCTTCCATCTGCAGTCGAACATCCTCAAAATAAACATCTCTGCTCACACTCTCTATGTATTGCTTGGCAACATAATTATAGGCACCTTTCCAGTTCTGAGTGTGTAAGAAGTTGGACAGCTTTTTTCTGAAAGATAAATCAATCATTGGTGAAAGGAAACCCAAGGATTTTAATTCAATCTTTCCCATTTCCTTGCCTGCATGGATAGAGCCAGGCTCCAAGATGAGCATTAACCTCAGTCATTACCAGGTATTTTACCTGAAATGTGAAGCACAGGAAAGGGACAAGGGAAAATGAAACATCCCATGAGAATGGCTGAGATGTGCCAAACTGGTTTAGCTGCAGCTACTTGTGCTCTGAACTTTCTCCTTTTCTCAATCCCTTTCCCTTCCTGTTCCTCTCAAATCTGGAGTATGAAGGGTTGGTGCCTTGTCAACAACCCGTTCTAATGTCCACAATTATTTTCTGCAGAAATTAAAAGGGAGCGGCCTTTCAAACATGAACCAAGAAACCTCTCCTGGGATAAAAGCAATCTGCTGCTTCTCAGCATACAGCAGTGACTGCTCAGTAACCCACATACTCCCAGAAGGAAAACTGCACCTGACAGTTCTCATGATGCAGCTTTTCCCTTTAGTTGATGTGCAAATCTTTAATCCACAGATCCCTCCGAAGGCAGGGGGGCTGAGGCAGGGGGGGTGGTAGTGTGTAGCATAGGAAAACTTTGATAAGAAAGGATCTGCTGGCTGCCAACAAATGCATTAAGCAGGTGCTTTAATTAGTAGCAGCACTCAAACTCTCAACCCTTCCCCCTCCTCCTTTTTCCTCTCCCTGCCAAGAACTTGATGCAGACATCTTGGTACAGGGGACACTCTACAGGGAAAGCAACTTCATGCTGCCTGTCCTCCTGCAGGGATGGGCACACAGTCACAGCAACAGAGGCCTTGGAAAGAATGAACAAGGAAATGAGGAAAGAAATTCTAGCCAGATCCCAAACCTTCCTAGTTCTTCAAGGAACACACTCCTCTGCATAAAACAAGCCAGCTCATGTTTTTCTAAAGGCAATATCCTCAACATTGATTCATTGGGCCATGGCGAGCTAATGCTGTCACTGTGTTTACCTTGCAGAGTTACAAAAATCCAGGAGAGAGCTCCAGATGGGAAATATCCCTGTACCACTGACACATATGGGAAACCCAGCAGTATGAAGCTGACGTTCAAGTTATGCTTTTTTAGTACCAGAGGTTAATGCAAAATTGCCAAGAAATTTCTGTTTATGGCATTACTCAAAATATTGTGTAATGGAGAGTTTGGTAAGTAACAAGAACTAAAAGCAATGTCAGCAGGCTGAGATTTGTTACTTCCTAGGCTTCATTCACTACTGTATCCAGCTGGCTTTGCAGGAACAGAGCCACCAGCATGAACTGATACTGAAATGCCAATGCCAGACTGGAGCACTCTGGGGTTACTTTTCTTCCTTTTTGCTCAAGTTCAAAACATCATATTTCCATCTTTTAGGAGTGTCTATCTATCTAGAGCTGAAACCACACATGAAGTGTAATTTCTCTGGATTCCACATATGGGAAGAAGGGGGAATGTTTTTAAACACACACTCTCCAACATTTTCCAGGAAACATTTATCTCCATAGCCTGGAAGGGGTGGGGTAATCTCTTAGCACACACCAATTTATAGCTGGATGCTGATCCCCACAATAACAGTCGATAACACTCTCCAAGGAAGGAAAAGTTCCTCCTCAGTCTTCCCTCATACTTTATCTTTCTGGGAAGCACAACTGTTAGTGTTCAAGTTCTGCCTTACTCAGAACATGATACTGTTATATGTGATCCAAAGCAAACTCTAGGAGGATAACCTTCTTCACCAATGGAGGCTCTTCTAGTTGAGACTGCATCATGCAAATATTCTTTCTTTCTCTTTTCTCTGCCTAACTATAGGCCTCAAGTTGGTCTCCAGGCTGCACACACCTATGACCACATATCAACTTTTAAGATATTTTAGCACACCAGGAATACAGAAATTAAGTGGCTGTTACTATACTTTCATGCATATTTTGCCTCCCAACGACAGCTGAAGTACAACATTCAGCGAACATTCTCCTTTCTGATCCCCGCTCCCTGCAGGTAGAGTCACACAAACTGGGATAAACCCCTCAGCAAAGCCTTTTAGAAAGGAGTCAAGTTTTACACAATTTCAACTACATCTAAGTGAAATTCCAGTCACCACAGAAAAAAAATACTGCAAGGAGGCCAACAAAGATGAAGTGGGCAGATACTCACGTTCTGAAACACTCTCGCATTGCTCCACGGCCGAAAGGCTGGGAAAAAGAAAAAACCAGAAACTCAGCATTACAATTTCCACAAAGTTGATTTCTAACCAGTAAGAAACACAACCATGACTTCCCCTTTATACCATGCAGAAAGCAGTTTTCAAACAGGGTCTATAGAAATATTTCCTCAAGGAAAAGTGAAAACCCCTGGTAACATAAGCAGGTATCTGGGGAAAAGGCATTTGGATAAACTCCCCCTACCAATATCCTATGGAGAAGAAATGGTATGTATTTTAAATAAGCTATTTAAATTCTCTCCCCAGTTGGGAGTCAGCTCTGTCTGTTTTCACAGACTTCATGCTCTCTGCATTTAGGCTTCCACAGAGGATGTGCCAAAGAGAGCATCATCTCCCCAGATGCCAGATACTCGGCCAGCAGCACAGAGCAAGGCAACCCCAACACACAACCAACCCCAGGACTTAACTGGGAAATGACAGTGCCTTCTACCCTCACATACAGAAAATTCAGTTGGTTGTCATTCTAACAACAGAAATTATTTGGGAGGACACAAAATAGTAGGACTACTGCCAGGCAGGGAAATTATGCCAGAAAGAAATGGGAGGGGTGACATGGAAGGGAAATCACTGGGAATGGAACAAATGCCTCATGTTGCTCACAGGGAAGGTCTGACTCCATTTTCTACTCTGTTCTGGAGAGAAGGATACAAAGAAAAAGAGGTAGGTGAAAAGAATTACACTGAGACATCAAAATTTCCGTAAGGAAAACATATTGATGCCACTATTCAGGAACAGAAAGGAAATGACACACTTGCTGTTAGCAAACATGAAGGACAGTGTGATCTTACTTGAGAAGCCATCTTTATAAGGACTTCATCTTCAACCCAGTCCCCAGTAACTGCATTGTACCTGCAAAGTCAGGAGATACGTCTCAGAAAAGAGGGAACCCAAATCCTCCCATTTCCAGCACTTATCCTTCCTTATCTGTAACTGACTCTGGAAAGTGCTGCTGCCACTCCCATACAAAAGCTTCCAGTCTTCCCATTACACTCCGGCCCTCCTCATTTTGGGCAGGCAAGGAGAAACACATTTAGCTCTTTGAAGAGACACTAAACCCTCCAGTCAGTGAGCAGATTCTAAAGCAGAATCTGAACTTCTGTAACACTACAGATGAGACTTTATCTGCTTTGAAGTTAAACCTCCTCTGTGATGCCTGGGCAGCACACTGGAGGCAGAAAGGGCTTCACCAAGCTCTACACACTGAACAGGTTGTCTCCCCCAATCCTGAGCTTGCATAAGCCTGGTTCTGGCTGGGTATTTGCCTTGGGGCTGTGGAGAATGTGAGAAGCACCAGCTGTGAGACACAGTGGGGCCAGGAACTGCCCAACACTGCACTGAGAGAGGAGCGAATCCCTGCACAACCCTGTGATAATACAAAGAGTACGTCTGTGGTTTCTCCCCACCCCTTTAACTCCCAACACAGTGAAAGCCAAATTGGGAACCACAGCAGCTGAGTCATCAACACATGATTGTTTCCAGCCTGGTTCCCCCAACCTGCACAGAGTAATTCATGCACGCAGACACCTCATATTCTCACTTATATATTATGTATCACCCCAGTTTGCAGCAAATAAAGAGGTAAAAACAGCACTATCAGAGCCATCTCTTCTTAACAGGATATTGAGTAGCCCTAAACTAAAATTATCACTTATTTGTATTTTAAAATATGCAAATATTTCAGGACTGTGTGGCTGACCAGAGACAGATGTAGTCTATAGGGAAGAGCAGCACTGCATGACTGGTATGGGATTGGAAGGAAGGGCTCCCCAAACACTGATGCTAAGTGGTGATTAACTGGCCTCTAACCCCTAACCCTTCCTCCCAGAAACCTGTGTCAATAGAGTAAGTATTTTGGCAAAGCTTGTCTTAAAGCACTGAAACCAGTTTCAGGGCCAAACTCCCTTTTAGCACGTAGACCACACTGAGCTATTCTGGGCTTTATAAGGATTTAAATTCCAGCCACATGCAACAATACTGCATGGACTAGCAAAATTGAAACTGCTATTTTGGGAAAGTCGTGGAGGGTTATGTTGCTTTCTTTTCCAAACTATATAAACTTAGTATGCTTCCTCTTAGTTGGGATTAATTCCCTTATTAGATTAGATTTATGGCATTAATAAATCAACTAGAAAATACTTTTCAGCCTTGCTTCTTGTCTACACAGTGAAAGTCCTAGATAGTGCTTAGGTGGGAGAGAAAGTGTGACAATGGTTTGCTGAAAGGTTTATTTTTTGATGATGTGCAGTATTTACATATTCCTGGGAGACTGAGTTAAGAGACACTCACTTTGGGCATTATGAAAGCTCTTCAGCCAGATATTCTGCACTACACAAACTCAGCCCTTGCACAAACCAGCAGTCCTACTGAATATCAGCACCCAAAGCAGGAAGACCCACAGACCTGTAACGAGTGGCATGCTCCGTCTCAATGTCCTCCAAGTGAAATTCTGCCCAGGGATCAGGCATGTGCTTGGCTTTCTCAATAGCATGTCTCCAGGTTTCCTGAAGAAGTTACAAATTGGCACTTTATTTATAATCAGCAGTAGCTCACAAAACCAGCACTTTGTAGAGCACATCAGGATCTCAAAGCTATGGAGATGTGCAAATACACAAGCCTCCAAAGCACTACTCAGAGCAGGGACCAAGTAGTACCAAAGACCACTCTGACCTTTTTTAAATTTCAATTATAATAAAACCCAGCTCAGATATAGATTTCAGTTCAATTTCCACCACTGTAAAGTTACTGAGAACGGAATGTGGCACAGTATATACCAGACACAACTTACAACACCTGTAGTAATTTGCAGATATCTCTAACATGCTCTGCAAATGGCAATAAGGCACACCCAGATGATATTAATTCGCTTTTTCTGTTTTGATTTTTAGCTTTTCATATAAAACCAGCAGCATATGCTGGTTTTGCATGCATAAGTATAAAAATGTCCATTAAAGATACAATTAATATAGATAAAGTAAGAAGTTCTGTGAACCCCAGGGTCCCCGACTGTGCTCAGCATGAGAGAAAAAATTAGAATGTTGTAAAAATTGATTATTATAACAATTTCACACAAGTAGCTATTTCAATGTTCACCAAGTCAAGAGTAAAATATCAAAGCAATTTTCTGGAGTACAAACAGTCTCTCTCTACCAGCCAGTTTGGATGCTTTACTCTTAACATTTTGTTCTCTCTCTCTTACATTGTATATTTCCAAGAAAACTGGAGTTATGATCCTGTGATGTGCCAAATGCCTTCTGCAAAGTGAGCAGGAGAAAAAGCACTCTGCACCCTGCCAATAAAGAAGTATTGAGCTCTGAGATACTATTACTGCCTCTGACTGAACTCCTAGTGTGCAGAAACAGTAACTTTTAAAATTTTGTGATGATTTTGTTTTTTATCTTCAGGAATTAAAGTCAGTCCTTTTTTATGAAAAAAAAATACACTATACATTTGTGTCAGCAATGGCATCAAGGAAGTTTTTGAAGCAGCTAAGCTTTAAATGGTTGTGTTTATTTTGAATTTCAGCTTTAACTATGCAAACAATTTAAATGCTCCTCTATCTGACAATAATACAAAATGAAAACAATACTACATTAAATAAAACTATTTAAAGGGCATGTTGAGAAAGATTTCCTACGTTTCATAAGAAAATGAAGCTGCCTCACGTCATGCAATGACAGGTCATATGGACCTGAAAATTTCCGTACTTACATATCTATGACAGAAATAATGAGAGAGAGCAACAAGAACTGCTTGGTTGATCAGCTGAATCAAATAGTTCTTGAGTAGATTCCCTCTCCAAAAGGTGATTTGTGTTCGTGTTAGATGATAATTTAAATAAGTTAATTACTTGTGCTTGATCTCTTGAGGTGCTTTGTACAAAAGCTGTATCCTAATCTTCAAAAAAACACTAGTTGGATTTAATGGAAATGGTGCTAACAGTGCAATTTTTCTCCTGCTGGAGGCATATGGCTGCCACACAGTGAAATTTCAGGGTAGAGAACACAGGATGGGTATTATTCCATTTAACAGGTACCTCTTTCAGTTTTGACTTGATGACTCTTATGGGCTGAGGCAATCAGTCCTCCCAAACAATAAAATAATGAACACAAAGAATTCCATAAAAGGAAAAAAAACCCAACAAAACCAAACCAAAAAATCAGAATGCATCTATTAGATATGCTGTTGACATTTTCTTTTTAACCTACCCGACCATGGTCAACCACAGAGCCATGCTTAGAACGATGTTGTGTGTCATTCTAAAGGATCCATGAGAGACATGAAAGTAGGAAAATACATGTGATAAGACAAATGATTGTCAAAGAGTCTTGGTTCTCTTTGTTAGTAAAAAAACCCCAAAAAACGTCCAGTTAAAAGCCACTCTTCAATTTATATTCCAAATTTAAGTTCATTCTTAGAACACCTGCAAAGAAACCTATTGAGGTAAGTTGGTAATTTTTTTTTTATTGGCAAGTATTTATTAAAAGGGTTTTGCCTATTAACTAGCTAATTAAACATTGCTGAGTCCTGTTAACTTCTCTGTCTGGCTCTGCCTTTCATTACCAATGGCCCTCACTGCTTTGCTTTAGCTTTGAGGTCTGACAGGCAGACTCTCATAGGCCAGGCTGTGGGGTTTAGGATGTCACCAGCCCTGGCTGTCTGCTTCATTGCTGGAAATCACCATTCCTGCAGCTTAAACAGGAGATGGAGACTGGCTTGCTCCACATCTCAACATAAAGCAATTTATCTGTGATAGGACCTATAATTCCAAACTAGATATTATAGAGACCAAAACATGGGAACAAACATTCTGCAGAAGCAAAATGACAGCTCAGGAAGGAGGAAATAATTGCAATTTCTGAAGTCCTTATCCGTTTTATCTCATACCACATGACTCAGAAATTGCACTGCAGACCCAGAGGCAAGTGTTTAGTACATGTTAAAATGTACACACAAATAAAGACTAAGCTCCCTATCAGGTCTTAACTTGCTTAGTTTAACATACACCAACATCTGTCCCATTTCTATACTAAGCTTTTGCTCCTCACCTTCCTTAGGCATATGTACCTTTTAATGTTTCTATTAACTAGCTTTGGCAAAAATGATCCTGCAGACAAGCCAGCTTCACTTTCAATGTGTTATTCACTATGTTATCTGACTGAAATAAACCCCAGTATTTTTTCACAATTAAAGCATGCATTAGGCATAAACCGAGATTTTAGAGTATCTATTAAATAAATGTTAATATCTATAATAAGAAATGTGTTAATAAAACACATTAAATATAGGAAAATCTAAGAGACATGCCAGTTTAGCATGTAAACACAAATAACGAAACACAAACTGTGTTTATTTAGGATATCTAAGTTACAGAGTGGATGTCACTTGAAGCTCCATTGCCTGGCCTGATCTGTGTGAAGAGAGCTGAGTGAAAAAGGACACACTGCCAAGGAAGCACCAGCTACATCCCCTCTGACCTCCATGCAACGCTGTAGCTGCTGTTCATCCCAAAAAGGTCAGATACTGCTTGTGTACACTGTCAGGAACTACTGCCAGTGTGATGCTTCAGGCCCAAGCATGAAAGTCAACATGTCAAAAGCTCCCTGAGAAGGAACTATAACATAAAAACTTACCCTTACAATTTTATAATTACAATTTTATTTGTCCAATTAAAAATATCACAGACTAGCAAAATTCATAATAGATTATCTTCTGACAGGCCTCAATTTTTCTTACACCAATTGTATTATCTTTTGAATCTCCCAATCAACATACTGCATTGCAAATGGTTTGATACTAATGGCAGTGAATTTTCTCCTGGACTGCATGGAGGAAGATTCCCCCCTGAACTGAAAGGGATAGTAAGCAATTCCATGGCAGTGTCAAACTATTGGCTTAATGGAATTAACTGCAGGTCTGGAAAAAACAGATGTTTATCTTCATTGAAAAGTGTTAGTTACAAGAGATGAAGCAGTTAGAAAATGTCTCATGCCAACTAAATAAAACCAAAACCTTAATGAAGACTGGAGCCAACACTTACCTTAAAGCTAAAGCTTCTGGGAGAAGAGCTTGAACTGTACTGCTCAGTTTTTGCTAAGCTGCTGTAATAATTGTCTACTTTGGTATTGGCAGACTTGTTAGAAACTGGATCATCAGTTATTGGACAGATGAAATAATTGTCTTCATCATCACTATCAGCATCAAGATAATTCCCAGAGTCCAGTGGAGTAGTTCTGGCATTATCAATCCCTTCCATACGAAAAATAAGGTCCTCGTCTGCCATGTTTGCAGGAGGTTGGTTTAACTCCTGCAAGGACTGGAACACCCACTACTCCAATGCACATGCAAACAGGGGGAAGAAGCTGGCTGAGAGAGCAAAAAAGGAAAAGGTTGTTATTAAAAGAACAAATAATGCATGATGTTACCCTGTTTTTTGAAAGTTTTAGAGTTCTTCTAAAAGTTTCTATACCTTCTGATATTTACATATTTCAACTGAGTCTTCTCATGCATGTTCATGTAAATAATAATTGGTTTACAGTCTTCTTTGTGAGTAGAAAGAATTGATAGACTGTTCGTTTAACCAGTGTGGTTGGAGAGGTGGCAGTTTCACCCTCCAATCCACTGTCATTTTTACTATTGTATATACAGTAGAGTCAGAAAATAAAATTAGCTTTTTAAAGTTCTTTTTCTTTCCTTTTACTTCTAACCTACTTCTGTAAGTTATTTCATGTCACAGTGTGACAGCATGACACTGATGTCAGCACACTGGCAGAAAAGAAATATATTTGCATCTGGCTCTGTAAAAGTAATCCTCAAGTACCTACATGTAGTTTTGAACACCTCTGCCACAGCTGCTGAGAAGCAGCATTCTGGTTTTAAACTGCTACAGGACTGAGAAGATAGGAGCTTAGTATCCTTGGTCATCTCCTCTTCCAAATGTCTTTATTCTTCCTTATATGAAATGCTGAGTTTCACAACACTAGTCTTAGAAACTTGAGAGAGTTTTACCTCAACCACCACAGTCACATTTCCAAATTTTTTCAGGACAAGTCTTCTCAAGGATATTCTGTACAAATTATAATACTCTCTAATTCATTTGACTGATAAGAACAACACAGAAAAAAATTTCACCATCCACAAGACTTAAATGGGCTTTTAGCTTACATACAGCCAATGGCCCACAGGTTGCTGAAAGTGTAGCACACTGCAGAAAAATGAGGTGGAGGAATGATTAAAGCCCTTGGAAGAGGTGGAAGTTTACACAGATACTCTGGCAATACTGGCATGTACAAAATAGAGGATCAGTGAGATTATTCAAAATTTGGCCCTGATGCTGGCTGAGCAATGGGATTTAATTTAAAACAGACACTTCTAAGTATCACATTGTTTAGTTCTTCACCCACCCAGCAAAATCAGGGATTTTCACACAGCTAGTCTAATAAAACAACCACACATCAAGGTTTTCAGTTTTGCTTTACAGTTATTTGTCAGCCCTTTGCATTTTTTAGTCTTCTTTCTGCATGAAACAGGAAGATGAATACACTCCTACAGAAGTCTTCATAGCTGCTGACCTCACTCCCCAGTGAGAAAGTGGTCACCACAGAAACAGTGCCTTAACATGAGGCAGCTTTCACCAGCAGCATTATCTTCCTGGTTACTGCTCTTCTGACGGGGGCAGCATTCCCACACTTCAGCCAGCAACACAGCTAACTCCAGCACTCCATCAGGCAGCAGCTGCTCTGGAACACCACTGCTGGAAGAGGTCTCAGCCAGCTCACCTCCCTTTGCACTGGAGCAGCTCTGGAGTGCTCACCTGCTCCTCCAGCAGGAGCTGTCCATTCTGGGAAGGTGTCACTGCACACACACCTGGCTGGGGAAGGTGTCACTGCACACACACCTGGCTGGGGAAGGTGTCCTCAGCTGCCACTGCCATTTTTACCGTGATTGTCTTAGCAGTGTGCACTGAGTGCTGGAGAACCCCTACTGCCTGTCATGCACACAGCCAGCAGCTGTCAAATGATGCTTCGAGGACGTGACTGTGACTAATCCAGGACATACCACAGCACTGGACAGCCCCATTACACCCAAGTGCTGTCCTGCACTCCCTTCTGCTCCTGCTGTCACACACATCAGCAGATCCATGGGGTTCAGGACAGTTTGAGAAGCAGCAGCAATGCAGGAATGCGGGTTTGTGCAGCAGAGACTGCAAACATTCTGATTTCTGTGACTTGTGTAAATGAAATATCACCACACAAATCAGTTTCTATTTAAAGCTAATGGTGTTTATGGAAGTCTCTTGGTTTTTCTTGGAACCATAGTTCTTGTAAAGTACTTGTGATGTTTACTTTGGAAGTGTATGTACCAAGAATCATACTCACATAAAATGCTCTTCAAAACAGAATTCAATAACCACACTTTGAACTACACAAACACTGCTTTAAACCTCACAGTTTGCTTGACAAAAGCCTTCATCCCAAGGGTTATATTCTGTGCTTTTGCATTATAGCACAGAAGTTGTATTATATAGGAATTTCTGTTACTACTGCTGTTGTGTTTTGATCATTTAATCTTTAATATCCATTACAGAAGCGTTCCTAAGGCTAAGCAACAAGGAGAGTGAGACTGCACTAAACCAAGCCTGCCAGCCTGCATTATCACACACAACCTATAATTTTAACTACCCACTCCAACCCACTTTGAAAATTTATTCAATTTTTTTATCAACCTTGTACTATGTGATTCAAAATGCAGATAATTTAAAATACAGTTCTTAATCTGTTCTAGTCTGTATTTATTTTTGTTTTTTCAATGCCTGTTACAAGTATTTTTCCTTCTCTTGCCTTTATATCCAAGAGACACGTGGCCAGGAGGGGCAGGCGAGTCGCAAGGACAACATGCAAATATGTGAATACAGATAAACAGCAGGGAAAATTCACATCACAGGGCTGTTAAAGCATGACTTTTTTCTTGGTGTCTGTTGTTACAAAGCACTGCTGGGTTTAGTGAGACTCTTGGCCAAACTTCTACAGTGGCCTCAGCATCTAAACCTGCCTAAGGGCTGAGTGATAGAAATAGTAAAGTCAACAAAAGAGGGAACAACTGGAGCATCTTCATTTCCTTCTAATTCACTGTTTCAGCTCAGACACAGCCCCCTGCAACTCCTTAACACAGGACAAGGGGGCAGGAACTGTCCTGTAACAGAAGTCCCAGCTTGTCTTGTGGAGAAGCATTAAAGCAAGCATGACCCAGCTTTCCCTGGTATAATACTAAATCCCCTTTTGGTTTAATACCACATCAGTCAAAGCCATTTAACAGGATACGTGCAAGGGTAACAGACAGGTTTTTTTCTTAAAAGATAGAAGTCACCTTTCAGATTAACATTCTTTTAAAGTCCAGATTCAAAATTTAACCTAAGCAACTATACAGACTATGCACCTTAAAAAGTATTATCACCTTCATGAGCTACAGACCCAAAGCTACATAAACTTGTCCAGAACAATCCCACTAGCTATGTTAATGTCCTGTAGCATATTACAGAGCTACTGTGCTCTCCAAACACCCAACTGACTCCTGCAAATAAATGTCTGTTCTCATCTGCACCACACACTGCAAGAAAACAGGTTCAGTGAGTCCAGGTAAGAGCGGTGATAAAAAAGCAAGATAAAAAACCCCAGAGATATCTCAACTCGCTGTCCATCTTTGAAAACCTTGTCTTACCGAAGACAGATTTCTAATGAGAAGCCTTTAACACAGGTCCCTTCCAGTGTATCACTACGGCCAACACCATGGCACAAATCCCATTCAGTTTGCCTGCAAGCATAGCTGGGATAATAATTTTATGAGTCTGAGTGCTAGAGAGCAACAATGCAAAATTCATGAAGCAAAAGGCTGAGTTCAACTGCACCAGATCAGAATACGAAGCATTTGAGACAAAACCCTGCGCAAGGAAACACAGCACGGCTTCAGACACACCAATGGCTTTTAGAGCTGCAGGCACAAGAACAGCCAAGTCCACCCTGCTGCCAAACACGAAATAAACACTATGTTAAGAGGATCCAAAACACGCGGGTCGGAAAGGACAGAAAAGGAACTTCAAAGATAACTTTAAAATATCCTTCCATTGCCATTAATAGACCTGTCATTTCAACTGGCTTTAAATACTCTGCACAATTACCTATCGCTGACTTTTTGTAGGCATTTGCTCAGTACCCCACGCTATTAATTAACTCAATGCGTTTATGCGCATTGAGGTATTTGAACAATTCTCCGAACACGAACCTCCCTGGAGCAGTCCCAAGCTGTCAGAACAGACTCAGCCGCTGTCAGCCCCGCACACAGCAGCTGTTCCACGGTCACAGACAGCACTTGGCACTTTTAAACAGCCTAAGCACCAAATTATGCGCACTGTCGTGGAAACATAAATGGACGAAACGCCAACCTTCAGGTGTGAGCGCAGCACTGCTGCCCAATGCCACAAATCAGGTTATTTCTGGGCCCGCGCAGAAGCTTGCCCGCCGGCCTTTCGCAGGCTCTGATCGTCATTTTCCGCAATTAAAAACGCCCTTCCCGCGCTTCCCGCCGCGGGCGGCGCTGAGGCGGCTTCCCACCGCCGCCGGGCCAGGCCCCGCACCACGACAGCACCTACCGGCTTAGGAGAGCCCAGATCGGCCGCGCAGCCCGGTACGGAGCGATCCCACAACCCCCGCACCCCGCTCCGGCTGCCGCCCTGCTAAGAGAAGGCAGGCGGTGGGAGGAGAAGCCGAGCCGCTGAGGGGAGGGAGGAGGCGGGAGCTGGGCAGCGGGGCCGCCCCTCACCGCCCGCGCCCTGGCAAGGCACCGCCTTCCACTCCTTCAGCGGCCCGGCGAGCGCCTGCCATTCCTCTTCGCACCAGCACCGCGCCGGGACCCCGCCGGATACTTTATTCCAGTGAGAAAACCGAGAAAAATCTGAGCAGAACCCCCTACTAACGCCGTTAGCGATGGGGAATCCCGGGGCGAGTGCGGACAGGAAGGAGAGCGGCTGTGCAGGTCTCACACGATAGGTCTGACGGGTGCCTGCTGCTCACGGGAGGGCCACCCAAATTTGCTTTCATTTCTGTTCCTGTTGGGCACAGAGCTGAAAGGAGGGGGTGTCCTGGGGCAGGTGCTCCCATGGGAAGCACCGGCTGCACGGCAGCCCCCCGAAGATTGCAGCCCCACGAAGATCGCAGCCCCGAGGGAAAGCACAGGGAGCAGACGGGGGCAGCGACCACGGGGCCTGCCTGCGCTTCAGGTTGGTCTTTTCAGCTAAATTAAATTGCGCTACTGCACATTTCCCTATGAGAAATGGCAGTATTATGCACCAGATTTCACGTTCTAAAGACCATGTTTTCTCAAAGCACTCACATTTGCATTTGTTCCCAAACACTGGCTTTCTGGGTTGAAAATGCCCATGTTTAAGCTTTTCCTCAAGCTAGAATTTGTGGAAAATTTAAACAAAACTCCTTATTCTTTCATGAGTTACATGGAAATTAATGTAAATAGGTTCTGGCTTAATTGTATTACTTGGCAGCCTACGAAGAGTCTGCCTTTTTTACTGCTGTTCAATCCCTTACTCATGTAAATAATCCTCATTAGTGCATTTTACCATGAATAGGGGTTACAGAACCGAGACTGGAAGATGTGAGTCCGTCCTTCATTCGCGACAGATGGATGGTCTCTTGCAGCATCACAGACAGAAAAATGCACAATCCCAGTGCTCTCTAAAGAGAGCAGAAAAACACTGCTGCTGAGATAATCTTCAGGAGGAAGATTACCAATATTTAATTAAAAACACACAGAGCAGATGCTCTGACTCTCTGCCAGGAAAACCCACCATTACTTACATAAATTAAACTGTGTCTCAGCATGGGGACTGGAGGGAGCAGCACACATGCAGGAACACCACTTGCAATTTGACTGTACCTGTAATTTTGTCACCAATTTCCAGCACCATGCTGAGGCTGCAAGCCCTGGTTTGAGAATGTCAAGTAGACACTTGACTAAGCCCCTGTTTAATGCTGCTTCCTAAGGGCACATTTTTTCTCAAATTCATGCAGAGTTTAAACAAACACATGTGCAACATTAGTGATTGTGCAGAAAATCTCTTGAGGTCCTAGTCATCTCCCAGCTGCAAACCACTGTGGTAAATATTAGCAGTTATCAATAACTGAGCACTTTTGCCCCATGAGCACAGAACCTGCATTTCTTCATTTTTCACTCTGCTCTCAGTCCAGCTGAGCACCCCAAGGAGAGCAGCACCCGGCAGGGCTGATGTTGGGATGATTCATGGCAGGGCCTGGGAGAACACAGACTCATCAAAAGAATTCTGAAAGCCTAGAAGAAGCCAGATGTCTGGTTCCCACTGTGTGAAATTGTGTTGATAATGATTAAAAAATCACCACCTGCCGTGGTAGGCTACTGATAATGGTGAATACTGTAACTGGTGTGACACATGAGCACAACTGAACACGTCATGAGAGTAGCTTGTTTTAAACTCTGGCAAATCACGGAGTCATTAAGGTTGCAAAAGACCTCCAAGGTCAAGACCAACCTTTTACTGAATCCCACCACAGCCACTAGACTGTATCACAAAGTGCCACGTCGACTTGTTTTTTGAACACTTCCAGGGATGGTGGCTCCACCACTTCCCTAGGCAGCCTGTTCCAATGTTTAACCCACTCTTTCAGTGAAGAAATTTTTCCTAATATCCAAGCTGAACCCCCCCCCCCATACAGCTTGGGGCCATTTCCTTTTGTCTTGTTACTTGGGAGGAGAGACTGGTCCCCATGTTGCCACAACCTCCTTTCAGGGAGTTGCAGAGAGCCTCCTTTTCTCTGAACACCCCCAGCTCCCTCAGTTGCTCCCCATAGGATCTACCCTCTAGACCCTTCACCAGCTCTGTTGCCCTTCTCTGAACACAAAATACTTGGCATTATTTTGGACTAAAAGGAACCCCACGGCTGCCTTCTGCCATAAATCCTCATGGAGAATGTTCTGCTCTATTAGGAACATAGGTTATGCCTTGTCAAGCTACACATCTCTCATGCTTTTAAATAAGCCAGCTCTGCGACCCCGGTGCAAGGGTGTACTTATTCCCAGGTTTAAGCCTGAAGCTTTGCTTCTGTTCTCTGTAACATTTTCTTAAAAGAATAATCAGTGATGATGGAAAAACTAAAGATGCTGAAATCAGGCATTGGCCCAGACATGCTGTATCTTCTAGTTTTAGTTTTCTATTTATACATTATGTGTTACATCCTTTACATTTAAAGAGTTTGATTCACTTTTTTTGTTGTTTGAAAATACTAAAAATTAAATTTCAAATGGCAACCTAGGGAATCAGTGACCTGCCGGTCTAGTATGTTATTCTTCCATTGAGTATGTTCAGCACTGAATGTATTTTTTTTTCCAAGAGCACTATAGCTTGTAAAGTTTCAGTAAGCTCATTTTAAACAAGGTTTCCTTTAGAAATCATTGTTCTAAGAAACTGTGGTTTTTGAAAGGAAAAAGGAAAGGACACCCCATATGATACTAACTTTCAGAGCAATTTTATTCTACATTCGTTTAAATCTGCATATTTTAAAACTGCCTTTAAATCAATTTCCTGACAATTTTTGCCCTCATACTCCTATGGCGATCTGGTTTTACAAGGTAGATCAAGTTGGTCATAAGCCTCACCTCCAGTCATATGGGAGGTGCATGTAACACACGTACCTAAAACTTCCTGGAGCATCAATGCATGACTTTCTATGGGAAGGAGGGCAGTGGTGGACATAATTTCTCCATATTGTTTTAATTGCATGCATTTAGTCTTGATATTTTTAGCTCTGTCCACAAAATAATTATACAAATTTCTCCTGCAGGCCTCCCAGAACATGAGAATTCATCTTTCTAATCACCAGTGACCGAATCTGGCTCTGGTTGCCAAAGCCAGCTCTCTCATTGAGGTGGACAGGGAAAGCACCTGCCCACACCCTGAGCCCAGCTGCAGGTAAGAGAGGCGCCGTCGTGGCAGGACAACGACCTGTGCACGGGCAGCTGCCAGCGAGGTGAAGGCGGTGGGGCCTCCCGTGTTGGGTGGGAATGGTTCAGCTGAGGACACACTGCAATGCCAAGTGAGCAGCTGCCTGGGAAGGTCACTGGCCTCGCAGCGAGCTGGCAGCTCTTGGGCAGCACGTGTGCTCTGGTGGGCCAGAGGCAACTGCAGCGGGCAGAGAAGGCGGTGGGTGCCTGATACGGGGCAGGACGGACCCTCTTCCTGGCCGGGAGCTGCGTGCACACCCGCTATCGCGGCTGCGAAGGCACCAGCCAGGGGCTGCCCTCTACCCTGCGTGGCCACGGCACGGGCAAAGCCCTCCCGAGGACCAGCTGGAGCTGATCCACCACAGCCGCGGCTGCTGTGGGGCTCAGACCGCACGGCAGCGCCATGCCGAGGTGCAGGCCTGGGCCTGCCGCGGACAAAGTGCCCCGAAGCGCAGCCCGATGGCCCCAAAGCCCCTGGGGAGGAAGGGGCCAAGGCTCAAGGTGGGGCCGAGGCTCAAGGTCCCGCCGAGTCCGGCAGAGCGGGCCGGAGCCCCGCTGCGAGCCCTGGCCGCTCGTCCGGCTGAGCGCGGGGCCACGTGCGCAGGAGCGCCGGCCGCGGGGCGGCGGCGCCACCTGCCGGGCGGGGACGGGGACTGCGCCGGGCCGGGCCCGGCGGCGCCGCCGCATGCGCGGGCACGGAGAGTGCGGGGCCGGGGCCGGCGGCAGAAGCGGCGTTCACGGGGCGCGGCGGGCGCTGCAGGCGGTGTGGTGCCGCGATCACAGATGGGCAACGTACACAGGATGGAAGGAAAGAACGGCGGCGCTGCCCCCGTCAAAGAGGCCTGGCGGGCGCTTCAACAGCCAGGTGGTAGCGTGGCCGAGTGGTCTAAGGCGCTGGATTTAGGCTCCAGTCATTTCGATGGCGTGGGTTCGAATCCCACCGCTGCCAAGTTGTTTTGCTCCCTCCGGAGCGGCTCCTTTTCGCCACCCGCACAGCGGGAGCTGCCGGTGGGGGCGGCCCGGGGCCGGCACGGTACGAGCGGCACTGCCCGGGCCGGGCACGGCGCCCCGCGGGGCCGTGGGTGCTCGGGGGTTGTCGGTCATAGTCGTTAAAACCAATATTCTAGAAAGTTGTGATATGAACTAGAGAAAAGGGATTATCCACTGTGTGAGTTTCTTGCTTTAAGAATAAAACTAGAAACACCGTAATTTTCAGGGGTTCTGCCTTTCCACGCTGCTTTTGGGTTACAGCACCCTGACCCATGGGCCTGGCACCTGGGTTTTGTGGCCTGCCCTGGACTCTCCAGTGTTCGCACCCTCTCCAGAATTCTCAAACCCATCCATGATTACTCCCCTCCAGATCATGATTTCTCAAGCTGTCATCCCTAGTCCTTTCCCAAACTCTCTACTGTTCGCATGTTGCTCTTGGTTGTTCTCTCTCCAAGTTACAGGTTGGAAAGATGCAGATGGGAAGGAGATTTCTCTGATAAATTCCCACCGTGAGTGGTGGATGGGAAGGAGCTGGAGCCTCCCTGACCATGCTTTAGGTCAATTTTAGCTGAACAGTAATGTGAAAACCACATTGTTCACTTTAGCTGCTGCAGGGATTTGCTCAGTACAACTGCTGTACTTCAGAAATTTAGTGCCAAAACAGACTTCTGCTTTAAGTTCAACTTAAAGCAACTTAAGGAGCAACTCAACTGTGTTAGTTGTTGCCCTTAACTATAGGAGGTGAAGGAAACTGTACAAAGATCTGTGCAACCCATAGTGTCAGATATCCTCTACTGTGACATAAATACACTTAACTAATGTAACTTACTTAGTAACTTCCAATTTAACTAAAATACCCGGTTTTGACCTGTGAAAAACCCTACCAGCACATACCCACAGCTCTGCACCAGGGGTAGGGCAGGGAGCAGTTCTGGGAAATTGTGCAGAAGCACAGCATGGACTTCAGCAATGTTTCAAGTACACTTTTATTTTCTCTCAGATGTGCTAGAGGTAATTCATGAAATCACACAATATGAAGTCTCTGTAGGCCTGGTGTGTGTTATTTGCAGTAATCTGTCTGTGCCTTTGCTTGTTCCTCTGTTCCCCAAGGCAGTGAGCCATGACAGAAACTGTGGTCTGTCTTCTTATTTCAGCCATTTTTCTTCACTGGTGAAGCACTGCAGGCTATCTGCAGCACTTGTTTTTTCTTCAGGTTCTCATTTACTTCAGCAATCAAATTGGAAAGTTGTTGTTTTGGTTTGAAATAGACGCAACAATCTTGACTCTGGTTGTGTTTCAGTGATTTGGCAATTATTGTTTACTATATTTTAATTTCTCAGGTCCAGCCACTCATCTGCTATGTTTTTGTTTGTAAATTCAAAAGTAGCTGCCTGTTTGTTGCACTGAGCCAGTAACTATTGTAGAAGTTAGAATGATCTGGGTAGCAAGACTGTGACCGTGCAGTTTATGCAGGTCAGTGTCGTCTTCCTTTAAAAAAATGCAAAACTGAAAGGTTATCAAGTTTTAAAGAAAGAAAAACCAAAATTAAAGTAACAATTAAAGTAAGCAAAATATTGAGGAAAAGTTGATAATTTGAGGGTTGTGGCCTGGATTCAATGTAGTGGTCCACAGAGTCAGCAAAGTCAAACTTCCGTGGGCGGTACCCCAGCTGAGCCCGTGCCTTGTCTATTCGAAATGTGTGAGTTACAGAAATGTTCTGTACCTGCAGGGCAAAAGAGTCAACATACAAAGGTGGAACACACTGTCAATAGCAGCAAAGACACAGTTAAAGGAAATGTAGAATACAAAAAACCCCACAACATTATATCAATGTCCTATGAGTATTGCACACATTATTTTTAAAATTGTCCACTAAAAAGGAGATTCATGAAAGCACAAAGAGACATTAAAAGATGCAAAGTAGAATCTGTAAATGTCCACAAAAAATGTTCTGCAAGTGTTCTCTTGCTTAGGTACTGAAATAGTCACATCAAAGCCATCTCATAGGTTCCTAAAGGCCCAGCCAAGTCATACAGGACACCGACCCTTGGAAGAGGGGAGCTGAAGAAGCCTCTCCCAGATTGCAAGCATAAGCTCTTTTCAAAAATCATGGCAACCAAGCACAATATATTACCTAAGCTGTACACAATGCATGTATTTGCCCTGGAGGCTGAAGTAGCACTGGGTGGATTTTACTTTCTACTGACTGAAAGTCTCCCTCAGATTAACATGTGTGGATCCCATGGGAATTAAGGAAAGTTTACAAACACAGACTTTACCTCATTTCTAGTCAGCAGCGGGGGTAGGTCAACAACTGGTCTCAGAATGGCATGAAGGTGTTCCATTAATGTGGCTGCATAACAAAATATTTCGACTTGAGGAAAGAACAGTGAATTGCTTTGCCATTGTGATTGTGACATATCTCACACTGTAAATGCTCACAAAGGATAATCACAGACCTGAGAGCTCAGGGCTCCATTACTAACACCATCTAACTACTTGCTCACAAGGGGCTGGATTTAATCTTAATTATTGTACTTGTGGAAAAAGGATTTGGAAAAGGGAAAAAAAGTTGGGCACAGATCTAGTGAAAAGGTCATGAGGCTTCATACAAAATATGGCAACAGAGAACTCAGTTGGATTCTGTCTGAGCTGCCCTCCAGTGATTCTGGAGAGAGCAAGACATTTCTCTGTGCAGCAAAGCAGATACTCTTCAGCATATTTCATAAAGTCATGGAGTTTTACACTTAACTTTTTGTATCATTAACTCCACAAAGTTGTACCTCTGTTAGGTCCTACATAAAACCTGTTTTAGTGGGACTTGAATAGAGATCATTCTGGTTTCAACATACTGCACAGAGGTGAGTTTTACATTGCTGAACACTAGGTGAGCACACAGCATATTATTTTTATACATGAAAAGGAGCATTGTGGGGAAATAAAATAAAACAATATTATATTACAGTTAGGAATGAGAGTAGCATGAACAGGAAAGAGAAAAGTTGATAAAATATTTTACCTGATGCATAGACTAAGCAAGTAGGAATACGTATCCATGGCTTACTGCAACCTAATCTTTCAAACTGAAAAAGATTTAAAAAACAATGAAAAACCCCAGAAACTTCAAACAAGTTTTAAAATTTCAATATAGAAGATATTTATGGAAATATTTACTGTTAAAACAGAAAAATTCATCCTAGTTCTTAGTATCTACTATTTTTTATTTTTAAGGAGATGCCAGTTAAATGTCACCCACAGACACTATGTCATTTTAATGTCTTAAAAGAAGGAAAGAAATTACAATAATTAATTAAAATGTCATGGTGTGCTGATACCTAATTTAACATCATGACATGTTTATGATTTTGAGCCTATCATGAACAACAACATGGTATTTTGAAAAGAATGAACATTTGTATTTTTTGCCCACCCAAAATGTCCCTTTTTCCCATCTGCATGCCCCATAAATGAAGACAGGTACAGCTCAGGACAGGGTGCTGGTGGTCCTTTGGTCTTAGAGAGGACAGTTGCTTTAATGTAGTGTTTTGGGTGGGCTTTGTTACAGTGCTAATCACACTGAAATTCAAGCAGGAATTAAACCCACATTCAGTTCCACATGGAACTCTCACACGCAAAGCAAACATACAAAATGTAGCTTGCACACAAAAGCTGGAGTTGCATACAGTTAAAGGAATTAATGTACTTGGAGATCAGTATCGCACGTACAAGTGGAGTTAGCCATTCAAAAAGGTTGGATTTTTCGCCATCATGAATGAAATACACCTGGCCACTCTGTTAAAGAGGTAGAGAAGAGACAAGTCAGTAAAAATAATACTGCATATGTATTGACTTCTTTTTCTTTATCTCACCCCTTATGAACAGCTTAAAAATAATACAGCAATATCAAGTATGAGTGGGTGCACACCCAAGTCACAAACCCTCTGCTTGTGTTTCACTCAGGTGCACTGTTGTGTGCAACAGAATTGGTGAACAGGTGGTTTGTGTGGTTAACATGCCTTGGGATAAATGGTGTATTACAGATGTGCCTGTTCAGAGTGGCTGTACTGACTGTGCAGAGACACCACTGGAGCTGGTGCTGGATCTCGCTGGTGCTGCTGGCACGTGTCCATCAAAGGGTGGGACACCTTCTACTCTGGGTCTAATTAAGGCTCACTGGAGTCCTGAAGACTCCTGTGTAGCCATGGTCTGCATTCCTGCTTTCCTTTTGCTTTCAGGGTTTTTTAAAAAATTGTTTAATCTACTTTGAACCCCTTTCTAATATACCCTCAAGACAATGCTTCTAGGTGATTAAAAACCTATACTTACAAGGAGGATAACAGTTGTGACTGTTTTTGAAAGCAATGAACCCAAATGAAATGTGCCTCTGTTAGCACATGGCATGGGAAGAACTGACCATCACAGTTCAGAACATTAAATCTGGACCTGTACAGGGGAACAGGATGAATCTGCCTGAACTTCCACTTTCATTTCCAACATAGCAAACATTCTTTGCTCATCTTCCAGAAATTACAAATATTGCATTTTAAAAATGCAAAGATGGAGACATTCTTACAGAACTGAATGTTCCATCTCTTAACCAACACCAACAGCCAACACTGTGCCACATCCCACATTGCTCACAGCACATTGATCAGGTGAAAACACAGACAGCAACATAAGCTGAAGGACAATAACTCTAATTACTGCAGTGGTTGTTATAGCACAGGATACAGTGGCAGGATCCACTGTCAAATGTGATCTTTGGTGATTTTACTGTGTACTTACAGCTATGTAGCTCTTTTCAAGTGTGAGAGCTTCAGCAGCTAGAATATGAGCTTGTACAAAATTCTCTACATGTATCCAGTTCATTTTAACAGTAGGGTCCCCAAACTTGAAGCTAAGTAGCCTTCTCTCAATAATCTTCTGTAGATATAAACAAACATGAAACCATAACAAAATGGGTTTTAGAATGAGGTAAAGTGTACTTTCTTGTCCAGCTAAATGTAGGTTTAGCTCTACTTTAAAAAAAATGAAATACATGAATAAATTAAAAATATTCAAGGGAACTGCTCCTGAGAAAATGTCAAAAGGTATATTGCAATATGTCCTGAATTTACAAAAAATACAAGTCTATTCTAGGGATAAGTAAAATACTGTATGGAAAGGTAATTTACAGTTCTGAGTGGATCAAAAGTATTCACTAAATTGAATCAAATTTAACAACTAGCTTTGGCTAGGAAAAGCTGGAAGATACACTTTGGCTGGAAGGAAAGTGTCCCAGTTTTCATTGAACAGGTAAATTTTAGAAACTGCAAGACATGACATTTGCGTAATGCCTTAAAATTGGCTCAAAACAATAAAGCTCAAAGTCAAATAGAAATTTTATAATATTATATTTTAAAGGGGCTAAAATATCAGATTTAACTAAAATTATATTTTCCATTCTTAAAATTATTTACAAGATGATAACATATAATTTGGCTGACTGCAATGTAATTTCCTACATCAGCCACGAACCAAAAATATCTGTTATGTGGTCATCTTGAATCTATTATTTCCTGAAAACTGTGTATAACTTTATATTACACTAATTCTTTTAAAATAACTGGCTCACAGAATTCTACAGGGATCACGTTCTAAACGTCATCTGTTGGCCCTGCAGTTTAAAAGCAAGTGAAAAGGAGTAAAATGTGAACACCTCAGCTGCTGCCATTTGATAACCTGTTGTACCAGAGGGTGCTTCCAACTCTGGAACCTGCTTCATTGGACAGAGAAAGCTGTTAATAGTTGAGACTGGAAATAAGATATTTTGCTGTATCTCTTTTCATTAATATTTAAAACCATTTGGTGTAAGTTGCATGTAAACAGACATTTGAAATGTCATGGATTGGCCTGAATCTTACAGCAATCACTAAATTATAAAGCTGGATTTTCATGTGTTTGTATTTAAAAAAAAAAGGTTTTTTAAATCTACACTTTACAGATATAATGCTTGTTAAAAAAGTTATAATATCCTCAACAGACAATTGAATTGTTGAATTGCTACCCAATAAGATCAGTCAATTTATAATACAAAAAAGTGATGCTCTTTCCAGCTTTTTTACCCATATCATAGAAAACCCTGCTGGTTAAAAAATTCAGGTTACATACTGCTAGCCTTGGCAAGTGTCTCTGCTCTTCTGGACCATAGATTCCTGGTGGGCGAAGAACACATGTATGGAGTATTCCACCTCCTAGAACATGGGAGAAGATCATTCTTAAGAGACCTTCACATCACTACACTGGATCTTTGTTTGCATGAACCAAAGGCTGAGGCAGCAGAACTTACTCTAAATTAATTTCGCTACCTTAAAATACAATATATACCAAAAGGTGCTGCATTAGGAGTTAGATAATAAGATGGGAGAATCAGAGCATGCAAAATAGCAAGAAAAGATTCAGAGAAGTCCTGCAAGCATAGTTGTGTTCCTAGAAAATGCCAGATATTTAAAAATCTCTTTCTAATCAGTCCCTTGTCCCTGTGCCAGAGCAAGGTGTTGATTGTGGTGATGAGTTCACTGAAGTGAGCAGGTTGTTCAAAAATACACTGGATAGTGGAATGAAACCAACTAATCCCCCACAAAATTACTGATGGGATGCAGTGACCTGTTAGCAGTACAAGGTAGAGCAGAAAGATTCCCTCAACAGCAGGTGCAGCTCTCACTGGAATGAGGTAGAAGCTCTTGACAATTTCAGTGGGATCATAAAAATCAAATCTTCCCATGTACATCAGTTGGCTATTTCATCGTCTGCTAATAACTGTTCTTAATAGTACTTGTAAACATAGAAAATATTCAGTCCTGCTATGGCACAGAATCAAAATGGGATGTTTGGCTCTATTTCATTGACAAATGCAGAACTGTTTATTGGTCCTGTAATTAGGAGAGGCTTTGATGTGAGGAGCTGCTAAGGAAATAAAGGGGAAAAAAACCCTTTTCTTATTTTCAACAAAATAATTTTGATGGGATGGAGCTCCCATCAAGGACTTTCTATCTGTTATAGCCCTTTGCAAGTATCAAGTGAAGAGTCTTTTCTGTAAGTTGTCCACAGCTAAATTTAGCTCAGTATCACTTGGTCACATAGAATCATGTTGCACTTTACATTAATTTGTTTTGCACTGGCAGTTATAGTATTTCACAGGTGAGCTTAAGTATTCAAGTGTATAACTGGCTTCCTCAACATGGAAAACTTTGGGAAGCACTAATAAATAATTCCAGGCCCTAGGCTCAGGTACCTACTTCAGATTTTAATATATAACTTGAGGGGGTGTGTGGATGTAACAATTTAATCAGCATTTGTGTTTTACTTATGTTGCATGAGACAGTGACATTAAACACTTGTTTTTGTTTCATTTATAGCTGTCTTAATATTTTTCATTGACATACTGAACTTACTGCTACCATGCTAAAACCTTTTACAGACATTGTAGGAACTTAGAACCAATTAAAAATTATTTTTAAATGAAAATACTTTAATTTATGAGAGGGGGTTGGTAACTTAATTTCATAACTGGTGGGCAATCTTGTCCACTAAGGACTGATACAGGACACAGGACTTTGGGGAGGAACAAGAAGAGGAGGAGTAAATTCTGAATTTATGAATTCATAAATTATGAATTTATGCTCAGACAAAAGTACCTTCTAGTGAAGATCCATTAGCTGCTAGTACCATTTGTTCTGCAATCGATTTGGTTCTGGAATAGTGGTCAACGAGCTACAGAGGAAAAGCAAATACATTTGTATCTGTTCCTGAAATGATGGGACAGAGACACATCTCTTCTTCACTAGTTTTCACTTAGCAGATGGCAACAAATACCTCAAAATACAGAAGTTGAGAGGTATTCGGTTTGGAATAAAACACATTAATATTTCTAGGGTAAGGAAGCATTTCTGTATATGCAAATCTGGTTAATTAATTTCAGCACATTTGAGAAGCAATAAATATATGTATGCTTTGAATGCTGCCAGGAATGTAATTGATCACTACTTTGTAATCTGGATTTCTTCTTCAGGTAATGGAAAAGTCAAAAGCCAACTTTTGAAGTCATTACACTTAGTCTGAAGTATCCTGCTCACTTCCATGTGGCACTGTCCCAGAGAAAGTGTTATTTAAAATGTTATTAAAAATATTCATATTTTATCTCCATCTCTATTTCTTGAAAGATTGTGAAGTACTTGATGGAGAGAGGAGGGACACAAAAAACATCTGTGTGTGCAAAGCAGCCAGAAGTACTTTCTTTTTTTTTAATTAAATGCAATAAAACCATATAAAAATAGGCTGCTTTTCCAGATCAGCTCTTGACCTTGAATATATGTCATCCTCTAAGGGAAAACCAGAAAAATCATGTGGATAATAAATAGCTAAAGAGGCACCAAGCCATATAACAGAATCCTCATGTCCAGGTGTAATATCCCTGATGTTAATGCAGCATTGTGGGAGTTATTTTCCAAAATCAAGGCCATAATAGGAAAACAAAGAAATATATACTTTGATGTATATAAAATGATGTGCCAATGTTGTAAATAGCATTTTCAAAGAGTGTAAACAGTTTTCTTTTTTCTTTCATAGAATGACAAAATGGTTTGGGTTGAAGGGGACTTCAGCGATCATCTCATTCCAACCCCCTCTTCCAATGGCAGGGTCACCTCCCACTAGACCAGGTTGCTCAAACTCTCATCCCACCTGGCCTTTCTTGTGCCTGGATGCTTGCATCAGGCTAAACACTGTCATAAAAACTCCAGGCTTTTTCAGAGACATGGAAGTCAACAGAGAAATTCGAGAATACAATACAATGAAATACCTTGTCAATTGGGAAATACGGCAAAGATTCTTCGTCCCCATCTTCAATAGGAAGCCCTCCAAACACCACATTCACTGAGCTGGTGTAGACCAGACGAGGGATGTTTTGTTGTTTGCAGGCTGCAGCAATGAATAATTAATTACTTTAGTGAAAAATTATTTGGGAAAAAAAGTTTGAGAAAGTGTCAAATCTTCAAAGAGAAAATCCTCCCATTCTGTGACTGGGTGCATTGAAATGCAGAGCATATTTAAAGGGAAGATATCAGTGTAGGAGCAAGTGATTTACTCGCTGGCACATCCTAAGCTGGGTGCCAGCACTGTGCCTCAGGAGAGCTCCTCCAGCCTGCTGGGCATCAGGACAGAAGTCTTTCTGCCTACAAGGGCTGCCCACTGCCTGTGCACAAGTTGTTAGCAAGCAGGTTAACTGCTACAAAACACACAGGGAATTGGTTAACTCCGTACATGGATACAGATTCTGACATCAGTCAAACAAGGTGTTGAAAAGCTGAAGTAGTTGAACTACAGTGCTGGCTCTCATATCACACCTTGTAGCAGAATTGAGCATAACCCTCCCTGCCCTGTGACATGTTTGCTCATTTTCTGCCAACAGTGTAAAGTACTTGGTGACAGACAGAGTGTGCCAAAAAGGCCAGCTGGCTTTCTCTAAATGGGATTTGATGTTTGATATGCTGTACTAACACCCGATGGCACAGTTAGATACATACCATTAAGGATGAATCTTGTTCCATTAATGTTGACAGTTTCAATCTCTTTTTTATGCAACTAGGAAAAGAAAAAAAATTGTGCATTTTATAGTAATAATACATATTCAATTCAATAGGGGGATGAATGTCCCCGAATAAACATAATTTAGTGCTTTGATTATTAAAAATGTCATTTAGACTGCTGTTTCAGACTAATCATTATTTTAAAATTATACCTGTATTTTTCATGTATTTTTACAGACTAGTCTGCTTGAAGCAAAGAAAATTGTAGTGCTTCTAAAAATATATGTCCAGTTATTACATACCTTGCAGCAGTATGCTAAATATCTGTGTTTCAGTAGCATTTTAGTGACCAGTTGCCTCTAAACAGAGCAATTCAAATTATGCATTGCTCAGTGGCAAACAACTTCGAGTGAGCTGTTCTATCCAGACAGGGTAATTACTGAAGTTCCTCTTATTAAATAAAGTGAGAAAGAGGTGTGTTTGTGTGTGGATGTGTGTGTGTGTGTGCTTGTAACTCTAATTATAAAATTGTGACTCAGAGTCCTACATCAAGTGCATTTGTACAGCTTTTTACCCAATAGTGAACAATTAAAGACTTCAAATATTGTTATAATTCAGATATATGAAATAATTTATAATTCAGTTAAGGTTTTATTCCTCCTAATGACCTTACACCTAGGAGATCCATGTGAAGGTTTAGGGAAGAATCAGGATTTTGGAGGGAACCAGCCTCCCTTGTCCTTCATTTTGTCTTCACAATATTTCAGAACTTTCCAATGCCATTTCCATCTCAAACACCTTCCCAGGCTGCTGGTGGAACCTCTAATGGAGAGGAGATCACTGCAAGCAGCCTGCTTGCAGGTGGCACTCCAGTTTGCACAGAGCAATTTATCAAAAGACCAGGGCAATATGAAGAGATGAAATCTGTCATGCAGTGTTACAGCATCAAAGTCTCTCACCCTCCGTGTGGGCAGTCACACAGAATAAAACCAAAACTATGTGGACTCACCTGCTCTGTTCCTGACATTCCATATGAAGCTACGTGAAACACACAGTCAGCCCCTTCACAGACTGCCAATATGGCACTGTAATCCCTGATATCTGTCTGTAATACATAAGAAAAAATATTTGGACATGAGAGCAAAGCTAAGTATTTGTCATACCGTGGGTTAGCACAGAGGGAAACCATTTACAGAATGCATATATAGAACTGTACTTGCTGTGCACATATCTTGGGACTCAAAACTGGGTACTCCTCCCTACTTGCTGATAATTATACTTTTCTTCCATAGAACCCAAAGAACTTTAAAGACATTCATTAATAGTCCTGTGTTTATTCTACAGGTGGTTAAACTAAGGCCTAGATGAAGGCAGGAACCTGAGGAGTCAGGGTTGAAACTGTTCCATGTCTTATAGGTTTCGCTGGTTTCCTCATTTCAGATATACTAAAATCCATTCACCAAAACTCATGTGGGATGTTCACACAGTTAAAAAGGTTACTGAAATTTGAAATAATCAGCAATTAGGTATTTGGATTCTGTGAAAACTAGGAAGACATTATGGAAAAGGCAAATGAACTAACTTTGACTGTTGGGAAGATATTATTTATCATACCTGGATCCACACCACTCCATTGGGAATCACCCACAAAGGCTTGTGTATGTCACACAGAACAACAGAAGCTCCTATGTTGGCAAGAGCACATCCCAGCTTGTATCCACAATAGCCACCGCCTCCTGTCACCACGGCTCTCATACTGATTCTATTGAGTGTGCCAGCATGTTTGCTCTCTTTGCAGTCAGAGATTTGGCGATAGGGTGTTGCTACTTCACTCATTTTTGGTTTTGTGTCAATGAAATTCTGCCCAGCACTACCATATACAAGTAAAAATTCCTTCTACATGGTGAAAATTGCTCCATAGCACTCCTGGATGCAGACAATTTCAGGGAGTTTCATGTTGACAAGATCTAGTCACAGCAGCAAAATCTGGCTTTAATGCAGCCTACCTAAGAGAGATAAAGACAAAAGCAAACCAAAATTTACAGTCCCCAGTTTACTGCCAAGACAAACATCTGAGAGAAGTGGTATTTCCAGCTCCTAAGTATCAGCAACTAAACATAAATTAAGAATACACTGAGTTGTTATCATTTGCAGTGCTGGAGTTGAGATAGATGAGGATTTCAGGAGGGAAGAAGGATGCCTGATCCTTATAACTTTAGAAGGTGTATCAGAGAACAAGGCTATCAAATCCCTTGCTTTCAAGGGGAACTCGAATAAAATAGCTGCTATACTATAGAAAGGGTTAATAACTGCATTAAGAAAAAAGTAATAGTGAATCACTTATTTTCTGAACATGGGGGTTCTTGCCCTTCTAGGGGTTCCTAGATGGTCGGCAGTCAGGACATTTCAGCGGCTGTGGCTACCCACTCCCTCCGACACCCAGTCCCTGCCCCGGCCGCAATTAAACATTCAAAGCCACCCGAGCCCCGCCGGGGCTCTCCGCATCTCACTTGCAAATCGGCCGGGCAGCAGCGCAGGGACTCGTGCTCGGGCCGGGCCCCCGCCCGACCCCCGGCCTCGGGCGGCTCCCGCGGGCGGCGCCGTTGGGGCCGTTGGGGCCGGGCGCGGGCGGCGGCCGCGGGAGCGGCTCCGGGCAGGGGCGTCCGGCCGGGTCCCCGCGGGGTCCCGCAGCATCCCCGGCGCCCTTTCATCCCGCAGCATCTCTGACATCCCACCGCATCCCCAGGCTCCCACAGAACCCCGGAGTCCCACTCATCTGGCAGCAGCTTTGGGATTGCACAGCTTTCCTGGGATTCTGCTCGTCACACGGCATCCATGTAGCCCACAGCACCCTGGGGATCCTACAGCATGTCACGGTATTCCTGGGTTGCCAGAACATCCCTGGGATCCCAGAGCATCGTACGGCAGTTCTTACCTCCAAGTGTCTTCACACAGCTGTGACTGCTGCACAAAAGCATCCTGTCAGTAGTGAGGGCTCCGGTCACACTGAGGTACCTGTTGAACAGGTTGTTCAGGAAAAAAACACCACCTCCTGCCTACTGGTTGGACAGTCAGGGGCAGGACATGGCTCATAGAGATGCAGAACTTCTGAGACACCTGCAAAACAGCAGGACTTCCCAAAGAGGCACAAATAAACAAATAGGCACTAAGGTCCCTTTCCACCTGAGCCTCCTTATGGTCATTTGAGCCTGAGAGGGTGTGAAATGGGTCAGGAGCTGCAGAATTTCAGTTACCCATTCCAGGCAAAAGTTAAGCTTTGAACACGTTTACCTCTTTTGTTACAGCTGTGCTATGGCTGAACGTTCATATTAAATTTTAATCATTTAAAGACACATTGCAGTTACATTAGAGTAGGAGTAACTCAAACAAGAGCCAGCTTAAACTGAGACTCAGTAAAGACCCACAGAAATAAGAGAGCTGGCTATTCCCAGCTGGTACTGAGGATTGTTTTAAAATCTCAAATATTGCATTTGTAAGAAAGATAAACAAATGTACTGAAGCCAATTATTGTTAATCAGTGCTGTTATAACAGTGATGTAAAAAGCATTCTACCCAAAATAACCAATCACAGGTTTGGTGTTATAGGACTGAAATGATGGGACTCCATAGGGACTTACAAGCACAAAGCCAGTGAATTCCTTGGTTAGTCCTTACTGAGGAGCATCCAAGCAAGGTCAGAGCCTGCACTCCTGTGAAAAGTGGTGGTGTAATCCAGGATGCATCCTGAGTTATTGGTCCAATAAAAGTGATATGAAAAATTTATAAATAACTAATTTAGAACCAAATTGAATGTTTGCATGCAACTAAAATGCTCTCAGTGGGAAGTAACTTTACACTTGTGGTTTTCTATTTTGCATTTCTAGGGAATAAAGGCTTACATGGTACTGCCTGCCTGCAGCACTTGCTGGCTCAGCTGCAGCTCTGTAGTGATAAATTGTGAATTTAACTGGTTTTAATCAAACCTGGATAAAGATCTCATATAGAGAGAGCTTCTTTAAGCTTCCTGTCAATTGCCAGGAATAGCAGACAGGGCTGAGCAGTGCCCCTGCTAAATGAAGAACAGTGGGAGCTCACTTTGTATGGACAAGGACAATCTCCAAATGCAAATCCATAATCAAGCAGACTCTACTGCTTTCACTGCACACAGAAATATTTTAGTGAAGAGAAAAAAAAAACCAGAGTAAAACCAATCTTTGCTTACACAAGCTGCAGTGATAATTGTGGTTGCTCACGCATTTTCCTCTCACTGTGTATTGTCTTTTACCTGTAACCTTTATTCTTCTAGCATTACTGTTGGCTCTCCTGCATATTCTATAGATTTAGAGTGAGAGAATCTCTATAAACATACTGGTCTTAAAAAAATCCTGTAAAATGCTAAGAAAATGCAAAATGAATACAGAGTGGAGATAATCAGATGGCAGAGCTGTTCCATCGTTGTCTTCCATGATCCACCGTGGCAAATCCAGCTCTCCTGATTCACATGGGGTGCAAGAGAGGGAGCAGCTGCTCCCTGATCAGAGCAAAGCTGCTTCCTAAGGAAAAACTCCTAACATCTTTAAGGTTTATCTGGGCTACACCTGGTGTGTACATGTAGCACAGGTGGCTCACATAGTGCAATTCACCCAAGAAGCAACTGATGTGAGACTTAAGAAAGGGGAAAAGAGAGAGGTTGGATTCTCTCTCCTGTCTTGGTGCTTGGCTTCTCTGCTCACCCCAAAATGCAATTCCCTGAACACACAGTGTGTGCCAGCATTGCTACAGGGTTGTGGAGAATGTGACTCCAGAGAGCAGTAACAGCTGGCTGAATTCCACCTTCCCACAAGCTCCTTAAAAACAGGAGATTCAGTTATTTGGTTCAGTTATTATTTATTATTGCATTGAATGGATATTATTTGGTTTACAAACACACATAATGATATTTATTACATTTTTACAAAGCTTTAGATATTTTACATAAATATGATTTTCATTCCTCCAATCACCTATTATTTATAAATATTTACTTTCCATATTTTTCCACTGTTTCCCAGGTCTCTGTAATTCCTCAGGCTAACTGACAGTTGCTGTAGCCATGGCTTCATCAGAAGAGTTGTTTAGTCACCCTTTTCTTCACTGGAGCTACTGGACTTGTTATAGCACTGTTGTCCTGTGACAGTTCCTCTTCTTCCACCTTCTCACCTTCCTGAATTATCATTTTTAGAAAACGTTTCCCAGCATGAAATATCACTTAATGAAGATCCATTAAAACTATTCCTGCACACATTTGCGGTGACCTCCTTTGCTGTAACACTGTGTTGCTCTTGGGGAACATTTCCTAATACATCCTATGTTTTCACTTTTCTAGTTGTTTTTTCTTTGGTTTTTTTCTTTCTTAATGAGGTCAGAGAGGTGTCATCATAGTAATATGAATAACAAAGTCCAGAGTGGCTGAGGAATGTATTATGACCAGATAATTAATACTCAGAAACATAATGAAGTTTTCTGGAACAGGTGAGTGGTTATTTGATTTTAGAAGAAAGAAAGAATGATCAAGCTTAACAAAATGCCAAAAACAAACACCATTTTAAGGAACGTGTGATCTTCTTGGCAGGTAGGTCTTGTTTTTAGGTAATGATCCACAGAATCAGCGAATGAGAATTTCTTTGGTTTGTAACCAAGTTGATTTCGTGCCTTGTCTATTCGGAAAGTGTGAGTTACTGTGACATTCCACACCTAAAAGCCAAAAGGACAGTTATGGCAGTGACTTTAATATCCAGTTTTCTAGAACTTGGATGAAAATATATCAACAATGATATTACAATGGAAACAGAACAGAAAACAGAGCTGCAATGCAGACAATCCAAAGGGTGTATCACGTCCTTAATGAGAATTTGAGTCAGAAATATATAAACATTATCTTTTTTTTATTTATTTACCTCATTCCTTGTCAAGAAAGGTGTAAAGCTAAAAACTGGCTTTAGTATCAGGTGCAGATATTCCATCACAGTGGCTGTGAAACAGAAATTAGTTAATGAGACATCTGGTTAACAATAAACTGAGACAATGCTGAGATTATACATCCTGTAATTCCTACTGGTAGAAGGCACAGTTTAATTTATAAAGTACGTGATGAGTTTATGAATAGCCTTTAAACTTTATCTGCTACAATTAATACCACATGGCACAAGTGATTATTCTCAATTAAAATAATTTTAATTTAAATAATTCCTGCAGTGTGGGCCCCTGCATTTTATAAAACTACTATGTAGCTTCATAGGAATAAAAAAAATCAAACAACCCACAATAATTAAGAATGTGTTTTATTTTTTTTACCTGCTATATGAACCAGGAGAACAGGAATATGTATCCAAGGTTTCCGGTAGCCTAATTTTTCAAACTAAAAAGGATATAAAAAGAAAGAATAACAGAGAACTTATACCAAATTGAAAGTCTCAATGAGGCATGACAATGGGAAAAAAATTAAAGAATGTTGATAAAACTTGTATGTCTAAACTTTTTTTTCCAGCTAGTCTTCCTGTCAATACAGGTAGTAAAAAATTTAATTGAAACCCACTACTCATTCTTTGGTGCCCACCTCCCACCCTTCATCTGCAATTGGACAGTAAAGGAGAATAAAAGGCCATTTCCAAGGGGGCAGTGACCCAGACTGGAATACTGAACTACAGTCAAATACAGGCCCAATTTTCTGCTGCAGTCATTTTCTGTGATGGCATTGCAGGATCAAAACTTAGGCGTGCTCCTAGATTCCCAACATGATATTTCTGAAAATACAGTGTTGTCTCTTTTTAGCTTCTAAGATAAGATTCTGAATGGGCTTCCCCTCTGTGCTGCAGCTGATGCCAGGACAAAGGGATGAGCAATGGCTGTAAGAGTCCTGCCAGATGCCAGTGGCAGAGCTTGTGGGTTTGCTTCATGAAATGCTCTGTCCTGCAGCAGGTTCTGGACCTCCCAGCTAAATCCTCTCAAAGCAATAAGGCCATACTCCACAGTTACACGTATCCAAAACTTCCCTTAACACCAGTGGAATTTGGGATATGCAGGTAAGACGGGACCGAGTTTAATGTTAAGTAATTCAGTAATTTCTGTGCACTGAACTTCATTTAGTTGGTCTGGTGTGTCAGGCAGTGACAGGGCTCATGCCCACGTGGTGCTGGGAGCTGCAGGGCTGTGCCAGTACCTACCAAAGGCACAATCCACTCAGAGAAGATGACATTTTCACCATCGTGGATGTAGTAAGCCTGGCCACTCTGGTAGAGAAACAGAGAAAAACAGTGACAAAGCTGTGCCCAGGATGGCATTTTCTGTCTCTGTCATACCTACCTACCTGTCATGATTTTGTGAGCATCACAGCAGCATGCACAAGGTGAATGTACACAGAGGAAACTGCCTTCACTGGGCTTCACTGTGGTAACCCCACAGCGGTGGCAGGGCTCATGGTGATTAACCATGGTGTAGGGTAGATCAGAGCTCAGTTTCCTCATGTAGTAGCCCAGCTGTTGGAGCATTATGTTCTTCATGATGTGCTGGGCACAGAATGACCTTTGTGAGTCCAACAGAAGGGGCAGCACTGATGACATTTAACAAACAGAGCTCTGAGGTCGAGTTCCAGCTGTGCTCTGGATGAGGATTCTGCCCAGCTGAGTGCCAGGAACACCTGAGCACCAAGCAAACCTGGGACTCTGGGTTGGCATCAGTCTAAAACAGCTGTGTGGCTTCCAAGTGCTGAACTAACTGAGAACACATGGAGAGGTGTTCACCTGTGTCAGTACCTGTTGTCTGTATGTTCCTACCAATCTAAATGAATCTGGGACCTTCAAGAACTGTGAATGAAGCAGCTGCTGCAACACTGTCAGTTCTGTAATGCTTCACAGTCCTCAGATTGGTGTTGCAATTATGACCAGTAGAACAAGAATAAAATCCTTTAAAAATTGTCCATTAAAAATGGTCCAATCTCTTTCTGGAATTTTCAGCTCTGAAAATTCAACTGGAATGCCTCAGAATGGTTGCTCTAAATTTTGTGCACTTAGGTCAGAACCGATTTTCAAGAGAATAACAGGATCTATAGATTTGTGTGATGGTGAATATATTAAGGTAGTTAAAAATACAGTTTCCTCCAGTATCCCAGGAAATTATGTATTTTCAAACCAAACAAAAACATCATCAAATTATGAATGAAATGTATCTGCATTTACACTGTCTGTGTGCTTGTGGAGCAACACAAAGTTTTAGAGAATTTAGCATATGACTTTTTGGACACTCTTTGATCTCAAAACATCAAAAATTAAACCTGTTTGAAAACTCAAGCTAGTGGTGATTATACTGTTTACTTACAGCTACATAGCTCTTCTCAGGGGTGAGAGCCTCAGCAGCCAGTAAATGAGCTTGCACTAGATTTCCTATGTGAACCCAGTTCATCTGAACTTTGTGATTCCCAAACTTGAAGTTAAAAAGTCTCCGCTGGATATTTATCTAGAAATAGAAAACACAAGATAACTACATAATTCCTTTATTATGCACTATAATATCATTTTCTCTCAACACAAATACTTGGAATGTGCTGTATTTGTGTACAATTACAGCACAAGAAACCTGCCACAAGGAAAAATCCAACTAATGGGTGGTTTTGGAAATCAAAGATGGTTGCACTGACAGGCAGTGGCAAAATACAATGACATTATATTTTTTGGCGGAAATTAAAGTGCACATTTAAAAGACAATTTCCATTAAATGATAAGGATGCAAACCTAGTTCCTTTACCATGGCATTTTAGCATTCCACTTCTCCTTTTCACTGAGAAGCCCAGCTTAGTCCTGGCCCACAGTGCTGGTTTCCTAGTATTTGTTACCCTGCACCCCATCACCTGTCCCCAAGCTTTCACCACATTCCTGCAGGAATGGTTAAGAACTGCAATCAAGGTACTACTACCACTTGTGTTATGCCCTTACAACTACTTGTGGTGTCCTCCAGAGCTGACTACAAAACACATACGGCTACTCGAGGCAGGTGCCGCTGCTCTTCTGGTCCGTAGATGCCCGGCGGGCGAAGCACACACGTGTGGAGCTTGTCCCCTCCTTGGAGAGAGAGCAACAGGTGACTGTCAGACAGCTGTGACAGCAGCAAAGGGCTGACACATATTGTCTGAATTTTACACTGTCAAAATTAAGGCTCATTTTTACTATTCTGAGGGGTTCAGCTTCCTGGGAACTTGATTTCATTTCTGTGTGAAATTGAATTCAATAGCTGTGACAGACCTGAGCTTAGCAGCCTGAAAAACCTTCGTGGGGTTACAAGAAGAACCCATTGGACAGTGTTTGCAAATTGGTATTATCAGAACAGCTAATTATCCACTGAAGAAAGGAATAGAAACAAATAAATCCTTATTTCAGTAAAATATACTATTGATAAATGAGTAACCAAAGAAAGGAATGCCCATTAGCACTCCCAATGATAGAAAAGCCCCAAATGCTTTATATATACCTTTGAGTAAAGTTCCATTAGCAGCAAGAACCATTTGGTCTGCAATTGCCTTGGTTCTGGAATAATGATTAAATTGCTATAAGGAAGCAGAATAAGGTAATTACTCAATCTGTAAAGGCAAACTTATTGTTTATGACTGACAACTTTTCAATCTAGCCAGCTCAGATATCAGCTGAGCAAAACAAAACTAGAAATAGTAAGATTTAGTAAATATATAGTTTGTTTATGACAAAAAACAGACTTACACTTTAGTGGCACAAGTTTAGCTTCAGAGTGAATTTGAGTCCATTCGTATTTACTTAACTCACTTTTTGTGCTGAATGTACTGAGAACATCTACAGTAAAACAACTTCTGCTCTCAGAACAGCCTTCACACAATCTACCCTTTGGAGCACAGTAAATGCCACACCATCCCATGGACAAAGTACCTTTTCCAGTGGAAAATACGGTACAGTTTCTTCATCTCCTTCTTCAATAGGATTCCCTCCAAACACCACATTCACTGTACTGGTATATATCAGTCTAGGGATATTTCTTTGTTTGCAGACTACAGTGATACACAAAATAAATTATTTTAAAACAAAAACAAAGTGGGAGAAATAGCTGAACTGGCAGATTTTATTTTTGGAAACAAACATTACAATTATAGAAAAAAAGGTAATAGTTTAATTTTAATGTTACCTTATCATTTAATATAGTATTGCCTTCCATTCAGTTGGAATTTTTCATTAAATATGCAAATATTACACATTGTGGTCACCAAATGTTTCATGATGAGATACCTGTAACTGTCATATAATGGATTGCAGTCACTGGGGAGAGGAATTATCTTGGTGGGGGGGAAAACTCCTCCTTGAGAAACTTTTCTTAAAATATGTTCATTTTACAAATTGAATACTAGGGAGATGAGTAAGAACATTTGTTGTGGTACAGCCCTTGGGGCAGTGCTGTGGGGAGCAGCCACTCCAAGGCCACTGGGTTATTACCCTTGGTTCCATGAGCTGCCTCTTGCACCCCACTTTGATGGAACATGAAGTCACACAGGAGCACGGGCCAGCTGTGCCCACATGCCACAAAACTGCCTTGGTCTCAGTCTGTTCATCAGTGACAAATCATGTGTTAACAGGAAAACATACTCTGCTAGTGTATAATCAGTCATGCTTTAAATACAAAGGAAATTAATGTTATTTGCAAAACAAAGACTTAATTATGGATTCCAGTCCTGTGTAGCCAAGACACTGTAGCAATCTGTTGCATATCTGTCATTGCAAACTTGAATAATGTAAATTTCCTTTTCATTTAACAATATTCCTAAAGTTGAAGAGAATTCAAATGCAAACTCAGGAATTTTTAGAATTTACAGATCAGTCTGTCCTGCTGGTTCATTGGCTGATTTTGAAAATAGTAAATGTTAATTATTGTAAATGTTTGGGAAAAAATACAATAATAAGGTGTATTATTAAAATGTAGATGAGCAGGTTCATGCTCCTCCCAGTGTCTTGGTTTCCTGGGAGCCTATGGGAATTTGACATGACATGTTTCTCTGGGGTTGGAGGTTGGGGAAGGAAGAAGGCAATATGGGGCAACTCTTCCTTCTAACTCGTTTAGAGTTTTACTTGCCTGCTATTCCATTTCTGCATTTTTTCAGTAATAACACACAGGCCGCATGAAAATTAATCTAAATAAAAACTGATTTTGCTACTTTGCTCCCTTTTTTTCCCCCATCTTGATTTTTGAAGGAAAAACAAAGAGAAGGTAGCTTTGGTATTCACAGTACACTCGGAAAACTTTCTTTCTGGAATTCAATATACTGAAAGAGATCTACTGGCATTGTCCAGAGACAGTAGTTAAGAATTTGTGTATAGTAAAAAGGGGTCACAGTAAGCAGAAAGGATGGAAGGTTTTCTGTATTAATGTGATAAAATAATAGCTAAATATACATTTGTGGTGCCTGTTACCAATTTTTTGTGACACAACAAACAGTACAACAGCTCTCTTGTTATTTCTATGAGGAAAGAGGATAACACTTCTCCATTACATAGAGTAAAGGCAAAAAATAACCAGTACATGGAGGAGAGCTTTAGCTGGACTGCCAAGGAATGAAGTCCAGGTTGAAAACCTATCCCCAGTTCAAACCAGTGGCAAATCTACCAGCTTTAATGGGACCTGCATATTCTGACAGGAGGGAGAGAAGAGCCTCATTTTACTGCCTGATCTCCACAGGAAACACCCAGCTATAAAGTGTTTTAATTCATTATTTGGATCAGATGCAGAGAAAGAAAATCTAGGTACCTACCATCAATTATTATTTTTGTGCCTCCAACATTTATGGATTCAATCTGTTCTTTCTTTTGAAGCTAGAAATAGAATTTGCACAAGATTTAATTAATCAAACACATCACACTTACAATATGATGGTTACAATTGCCAGATCTAGAATAGCTGTGGTCTTTTTGTGATACATGTCACAGTTCTGACATACGTGATTTCTGACAATTCTCATTTTTATTGTCTTATTCAGTGTATGAGCAAAGAAAGTTGAAAAATGAAAGATAAATACATCTAAAAAGAAATAATAATACTTCAGTATTTTGTCACACCCCAGATAATCCATGATATAGAAACAAAAATTATGGGCAGGGGTTATGCTCCCTGAAAGCTTTCACGAGTTCTTGTTCCAGTGGCAATCTGCCCTGTTCCTAGAAATAAATTCGTAGGTTCATGATTATTTTTTTTGATAACACCTTCTGTGACTATCACTGTAATTCAGCATAACATATAGACTGTGGTCTGTTTCCTCATGACTGAGTTCACAAGAAGAAAATGCATCAGTATTAGTTTTAGAGCAATGCTGTCACTCTTCTTCAGAGAAAAAGGCTGCACCTTCTTATCCAAGATCTTAAAACTATGATCTCATTTTTCTAGAATATTTGGTAGTACATTACTTTCACACTTTGACTTTATTATTTAAGGAATACCTCCCTTATTTCCTGTATGGATGACTTGGCCTTTATAACAACTTCTGACATTAATATTGTAAAATTACATTCTTTGTTACATGCACAGTTTTTTTCTTTCTCAAAAGTAACCAAAGAAAACTTTAGGAAAACGGTACTTGCTTGTTCCAATCCTGACATTCCACATGCAGCTACATGGAAAACACAGTCAACCCCTTCACATGCTTTGAACACTGCTTCGTAATCCCTCACATCACCCTGTAAAACGAGAGAAGAATGGATTTTTGATAGGTAGAGCTCCTTACATTCTCTATAGAACTGTATTAACTACGCCTAGTAAGGAAAATCTAAAGGTACTCTGGTCTGTTTTTCACAGTATTTAACAACGATTAAATAAAATATTATGAACGGGCAGAAAAAGCAGTGACTAAGAATTTTGCCAGTATTTTGTTGCAAAACAAAGATGACTCTTGTTGGCTTCAATTATAATGCGTATTTTCACACTTAGTTCTGCAGCCTCCAGGCTGGCAAAACTTGTTTGACTTGAATGGGAGCAGCAAGTGCTCGAGGGCTGGAGAATCCAGCCCCAGGGACAATAAATCACAGCAGGAAGGGTTCAGCTGTCTGCCTTGGAATCACCAAATATTTCAAAATATTAGGTATTATTTCCTGCAATTAAATTGATAGAATAACATAGAATAATTGATAGAATAATATTAAGAGTTAATCTAACCAGTCTTTAACTCTCAACCTTTTTTTCCTAAGGTTGCCAAAGTATTTCACAAATACAGTTGACATACACCTCCCACCCTCAGTGCAATGCTACAGGAGCTAACCAGTATAAACAATATTAGCCATCTCCAAATCACTGCTCAAACCTCTGAAGTCACTTATTAATTCATTTACTAGGACTCCATAGTTCAATTTTCCGGTAACTCTCCTACACCTTGTAATATTTATTCCTTCTAAATTGATTTATAAAAAACCTCTGTTCTAGAAGATAATTTGTGAGACCTCGAGTCCCCTTTAGAAGATGTAAATTGCCACCAGTCCACAAACTTAAATTATGTAGACTTCTAGCATCAACAAATCAAGCTTATGTTGTTTGAATGGTTCTTCAAAAATACTTTATGCCTCTTCCATATTCTGTAAAAGTTGTTTATGAAATTGAACTTAAAAACATCCTGGGTCAGACAAGATCTGCTTGGCTTGGTATTCTGCTCTCCCCAGAATAATTCGTCTCCCTCTGCCTCCCTTCCACCTGCCCCAGAGGGTGATGTAGCCCAAAGGAGAAAACCTGGCATCACAATGACAGCCCGCAGGACCAAAGTCCTGTGATCCTTTCCAGCTTTGCCATAAACTTCCCAGTTCTAGAGGGGGTGGCAAACGCTCTTACAGTAACTGCTCAGAAAAGATCAGCTGAGCAATAGACCTGGGTTTAGCCAGAATTTGTGTGACATGACAGGAGCACCCAGAAAGTGCCCCCAGAGTCCAAACCTGGAGCAGCTGTGAGAGGTACTGGGGAATGTGTTCTCCACACATGGCAGTGAGCTGTCAAATACTGGAGACCTCTTGTGTTCCCCCTTTTTTCAGACACAGTAATTCCTTGAATTGTTCAAAATAAAAAATAATCAGTGCTCATAAATGGGTCCTGCAGGAAGAGTGTGAACAGGGCAAGCAAATGTGGTGCTTTCCCTTGAATGCTCTTCTAGTCTGGAAGCATTTTCATTCAGAAGATTTCTTGAGCATAATTTATTTATCTATTCAGCAGTTTCCAATGGAGGTAAATTTTTCTTGAGGCTTTGTACATGCCTTGTAACCCCTGCATGAAAAGTCACATCATTTTGTTTGTACTGAACTGACTCCTCATTCCTGATGGCCTTTCCTTCTGGTACTGGAAGGACAGTGAACAATGCCACTGGCAGCCTGTAGAGCTCTCCTGCTCCTGAGTCACCTCTTTCCCAGCCTGGAAATCCCAGAAATCCCAGTTTCCTCAATCATTCTCTGCATGGCAGTCGTTTGGCATTTGTGATCCCCGTTATTGCCCTGTCTTGGCTCTCCCCTTTTCACTTGAAATAATTCCTGTGAGCAGGAACCTTTGTCCCTTCGTTGGTCACTGTTTCCCTGGGGCGCTGAATGGCACCTCCCAGCAGAGCATCACTGGTGACACTGGGACCCTGTTTGCCATCCCTTAATCAGGTACTTATGCATGCAAGGACCTTTTACCACGGCCTCTTCTTGTCCTGAAAGGCTTTTCCATAAATGTTTTAATCAAAGGTCCTTAAGAGGATGCCTTGATAATGAGCATTAGACATGTAACTCCAACCAACCTTGAAAAAATCCGCTCCGTTTGGAATTTCCCATTTAGGTTTCCGAACATCAAACAGCACAACAGCAATTCCCGAGTTAACAAGGGCACATCCCAGATTGTATCCCAGGTAGCCTCCACCTCCTGTCACCATTGTCCTGCTGCTGCTGGCAGCCAGCAGCCCAGCAGGCTCCGTCACTTGGCTCTCGCAGGGTGGGCTGCTGTGGAGCTCTTCCGTGGATCCCTCTGGCATCACGACTGCAACAGAGAAGATCTCTTGAAAATTCCTGCATGATGCTTTGAGGTCTGGGTTATTTCAATTACTTTCACATTACAATGCTCCCATACTAGTTTTATTATCTTATTATGCTTAAAATGTATAAATTCATAATTTTGGTGGTGGGTTTTCTATGTATAATGTTTAATGAGTCTGAATACGTTTATATTCCAAGATTTAGTATTTTCCTCATATCCCTAAATTTCATATAATATAGAAATTAAGAGAAATTACAGGATTTTAGAGCCATTATAGTTACCTAACCTTAACAGCTATGATGGCATTTTTAAATACTTGGTTTAATCAAATATTTTATCCTTGAAAACTCATTAACTTCTGAGATATTAATGTCAAATTGATGTTATCCTACTAGTCAGGAAAATAAACCAAGACATTAGATAAGCAATATAAGAAAGGATACATTCTAGTTTTAAAATCAACTTTATTTCACATTTGGGTCTTTAGCAATGATAAAAGTTTGTTGCCATTTTAAGCTTTTCTGGTTATACATTAAATATATTTAGTTTTCTGTCCAGTTCTCACTAACTTTTGACCATATTGTTCTCAGTAGGGCATTCATAGACAGCTAAACCAGCAAGGGGCAGAAGAGATAAGGCATCTGCCCTGTGGGTTCATCCAGCTGGAAAACTAGAATATCATTCTAGGATAACAACTCCATGGGAGTTACCCATATGTACACCTTATTCTGTATTGCAAATTAGTTTATTCAACATTAATCACTTGTCCACAAAATTTAATTTTCCCACACAGAGAGCCCCTGTTGTCCTGATTCCATGCTTGGCCTTTGCACATTGGGATCTAGGCTCTTATACCCCAAACAAAAATCCAGAAGAAATCTGCAATCATTCATGTCACCATGAAGTGGGAGCCCAGCTGGGTGCCTGCAGTCTAGTACAGGAATATGGACCCAATCTCTGCAGATTATTTTGGTTTTCTCATTGTTGGAGACCTTCTCATGTGAGAGGAGCCTCAGAGTTAAGTACAGTTTGCTCTCAGCCACTTACACCAGGCTTCAGCAGAGCTCAGGCAGAAATGGGGCAGAGCTGGGAGCTGGCAGCTCTGTCACTTCCAGGTGACAAAAAAATTCTAGAAAAGTAACACAAAATGCAGCCACAGCACATAAAATTATGGACTGCTTTAGCCATTACTTAGTATTTTATATTTTTGTTTGTGATATTGTTCTCATTTTATATGTTGGGTTCTAGATTTCAGACACAGGAAAGGACTATATTCTCCATGCTGTTACATGGTTTTAACACCAATGTCAGCTCACTCAATTCAGTAAACTGAGTGGCATAACAGTGTAAAACACAAGCTCCTTATGTTGAAAAACATCCTGACATTTCAAAAATGAAAAATAATTCATGTTTCCAAACGAATTTTAAATTACAACTAACGTAATACAACTAAAACACGTGTGCTGTCCTGTTCAAGCAAGGAAACATAAATTTGTATCTCTAGAGTATGCTATGCAGGAGTCTTAAGCCACATAAAATTCTTTTGCCTTCTCTTCTGAGAAAAAGCATCTTTTTATACCCTGTAAGGAGAAGTAAAGTCAAGTTTATCACATGCATTACAAAAAGACATTGGAGAAACTGTATATATTTAAATACTTGTCATTAATATCTCCTTAAGGTTTTAGTAAGCTGGAGGGTGCATAAAAAAGTATAAAGTTTTCTAGAAATCTCTTTCTTAAAAAGCACTAATAGCATTAGTATATTAATCTGCTTCATGGATTTAGAAAATTGTTTTCAAATGTTGAACATAAGCAATTTTCTTTTTGAAAATGCTTCTTTTCTGAATCAGTAACTTTCTATTTTTCTCTGAATTTATAGGAGCTATTCTTATCTATTAAGGTATTCTGCATGATGAGCATAGTCACATCTCATGCAGCACATGTACTGTGAGTTCCTCTTAGCTCCCCTACTGTCACTTCAAATATCAGAAATGTTCTAATTGCTTCCCATAAGAGGTTAAAGTCAAACACATCAGGTTTTTAGAAATAGCTAAAGAAGTAGTAAGTACCCTTGGTAGAATCCTGCTGTCAGCGCTCTCCCAGGCCTTCCTGTCCAGGTAGGAGGGTGAGATGTCTGTGCTGGACAATTCGTGACTCAAGGGCATCAGGTGCTCTCAGGCAGACAGAGAAGTTCACGTGTGCTCAGGCCTTTTGCTGTTCCTGCTCGTTTGTAGCTGGTGGTTGGCTGGGACCCAAAAAAGGGCAGGGCTTAATTTGTACATAATTTATGTTCCTTTTTAGGAAAAAAAATTAAAAATTCTCCACATCAGACCATTCTTAACAGGATGGTAGCTCTCACTTGTCTGATAAAAGTATAAGATACTGCACAACACAAATATACTGTTGGTACCATCATTCTGTAGATAAACTACTAGGAAGGAAGAAAAATCCTGTTTGGCAGTGCTACTCAGCACTTTCATTCTGACTTTTACACCTCCATCGCCAACCCAATTTTGTATTTGCAGAGAGGCTTAACTGTTGGCACATGGGTTGTTCTCTGGCTTCCAAGATGAATATGAAGGTAATAAACTACCTTGTACATAACAGAGCAGGAAAAGGTGATGTGCTGTTAAATAATGCATTTTAAATAATGATGAATTAATGAAATTATTAATAATTATATATGTGCTGTGTCCTCAGATTTTAAAGCACTTTTAAAATATATATGCTTTTGCGAGTTAAACAATGAGAAATCAAAGCCAACATTTTTAAATGGGTGTGTCTAAAATTAAGTCTCAAAACAGTAGTTAAGATGCTAAAGAAACACTCCCACATCTAAATATAAATTACTACAATTTTCAATGTTAGCATGTTAGAAATAGCTCAAGTTCATAGGTAACCAGATGCAATTTAAATATAATTTAATGTTCATATGCTGACAAGAACTCAAACTGACACCTAGGTAAATGTATTTTTCACATGACATGTATGTTCTGAAGTCCCAGAATTTAGAACCAGAATATTGAACCTGTCAAATTAATCTGCACTTCTTGGATTGCTGAGTGAGTGACAAGCTCAGCTCATAGGAAAACCCCCAAGAACACCAAACTGTCTGTTTTGAGCTGTCCACAGCCCTGACAGCTTTTACCATTTACTGCATTAAATAAAGTGCCCATTCTATCCCTGAACTATTCCAAAACTCCTTCAGTCAAAGCAGCTTGTCAGCTTATTCAAAGGATATCAATCCCTCACTCTTCAGTGAAATTTAACAAAGAGCATTTTAAATTGACTTTGGTTTCCACCTTAGCAAGAAGGGGACACCTCAGAGGAATTTTCAGAACTGGTATTTTGTACCTATGCTTATTCTCTTACCTTTAATAAAGAAGGATGGTCATATTTTATTCAATACATCCTGCTAAGTATTTCTGAAAGAAACAGAAGCTGAAGTTACAAGGAGAAAGCTGCTGCATAAAGATTGGAGCTTGCTTTTGGTCTTGAATCACAACTCTGTACTGCCTTTTTCTACTTTTTCTCCTATGACCATTCATAGTTCATGTAGGCACATAGAAACAAACAAAACATCCAGTACTTATAGCAGATGACTGTAAAATACAACAGGAAGGTGTCAGGGAGTTTGTCCATTTATTTACATGGGGGAGGTCCACATTTCTGAAATGTTTGGCTTATCAAAATGTTACTCACATCCAGTCTGTAAAGCAATGTTGAAATGTAATTGCACTGTTTCATAGAGGAACCCAGTAGGCTTACACAAGTTCATTTCAAATCACATGCTGCTGGAGCCAAGCCTGAATTGAGTAAGGAGGATTTGGCATAAGACAGACAAGACAATCTCTGGTCCCTGAGCATACAAAGCCTGGTCCCTGTGCTGGTTCTGAACACTGCTGGGTACTGGACCCCAGAGGTGTTTCAAACCATGGCCCAGAAGGCAGAAGTGTGAGACCAGGTCTATGTCCTGGTCACTAACAGGTCCTGTGACCTTCACAGCTCTGCACTCCCAGGCCACAGAACAGGAGCTGTGCTCCAGCTGTGGGGTAACCTGAAGAATGGTTTTCAAGTGTGAAAGATCTTATGCCGAAAGGAGCCTTTAACAGAATAACCAGAGTGTGAAGAGCTCAGGAGAGGTGTGAGTTAAGATGACAGCCGGATATTTGGTGTGAGTCACAGGCAGGATGGGATGTTCTGGAGTGCCCAAGGGCAGAAGAACAGCAGAAAATCAGAAGAGACTAAGCTCTCTCTTAAACCTACTTAAGGACAGGGTTTTGCTGAAATACCTGCCATACAAAAGATACCCTCTCTTCAGTTGACTTATTAAAAATTTCTGCATCTAAGCCCTAAATTAGTAGAGTTGTTCAAGCTTGCTGTGTTTTTGAGCACCTGCTCGTGCAGTTGTTCAGATGCAGATGCCCCATCAGAGGTACTGACACAGCCTGTGAACTCAGAGTGGTGAGACTCGTTTGGACAGGGCACAGAGTGCTGATTCCCTCTGCAGCCCCCGAGAAGTCTGGGCAGAGCTGTTGTAGGGTGTAAGTACTTTTGACTAAGGGAACTTATCTCTTTGTGACTACAAAAACAACCACCCTCATAACAAGGACGTCTGAAACAGCAGAGAGCTGAGAAAAGGGCAGTGACAACAGTAAGATATTCACCCTTTATGTGAGAGAGGACAGAAAATGTTAAAAAGCATCTACATCAGGTCTTGCAATGTTAATGGAAGAGAAAAATAATAGAGCTCTCCTCTAATTATGTCTCACTGTGCTTAGAATTTTTAGTCAAAAAGATAAATCATAGGACCTGAATTTGGGAAAGGAATCTTCAGAATATTTTTCATATAACCAAATGCTAAACATTGGTACATATCAAACATTTCTAAGGCATGAAGTCACCCTTTAAAAAGTTTACCAACACAATATTGATACAACAACAACAAATGCAATGTAAGACCCAAATTGTTATGATAACACAACATTCTTCACATTCCTTGCTAAGTTAGAAGAGTAAGACACAGAGGCAAAGCAACTTACCCATGTCATGCTCCAAGTCCAGGCCAGAAGGGAAAGGAAGATGCAGATCCTTATTCCTCGCTGCAAAGCTAAGAGATCAGGTTCTTCTTAAATCCCTCCATTCTTCATTAACATACATAAATATTCTCACTCTATCCTTCTTTTTTCCCATTTCTTTGTGTATTTTTGTTACAGTTCTGCATATTTCACTGTTTCCTCATGGAAGGAATAAAGTACACATAAATACAGCCTTGGAATGTGCCCCATAAAATGCTTTTCAAATGACTTTGTTCTCATTTCCTTTGCATTCGTGGTTACTTTGCATGTTACACAGATTGATTTACAGGTCAAATGAAATGATAACTCTGAGCCTGCATTGCCAAGTCAGGATGGAATTACAGGAAGAAACAAAGCAACATCTCACAGCAGCAACGAACATCCCTGTATCAGCCCTTGGGTCTTGTTAAAGAAGAGGACAATTTATGCAATATTTGAAGGGAAGGAATACAAATGCGTCATAAATAAAAATACTGTGTTACATTGTACTGAATAAAGGCACGTTTCTGTACAATTAGCAGGGATCACAGCTTGGCTTGCTGCACACGAGAATCACAGAGACAACAAAAGTGTTGAACAAACGTAACAAATGCATGTTTGAAAGAAATTAGAACAGCAATTCCAACAGGTTTGTTATTTGCTAGATTTTACTCTATTTAGAAAAGCCTTGGTACCACATTACGAGCGGCCATGGTGGCAGAGGCAGCCCATGTCACTCAAAGGAGATAAACTTATGGCTTACAAGGTCTGCCTAAGCTACTTATCAAATTCTGGGTAGAATTTAAGATTCTAACTGATGAACTCTCATGTGATGTAAGTTAGAGATTATCAGACTCCTTATAAATTACTTCTGCCAGCACATTCACTACCTCAAACCTAAATTATCATTATTGTAACAGAGACAGGGAAGAAAAAGGGTATTTTCTGATGCTGGCAAATTTCTGGAATGGCATTTTCCCTTCTTCCCCTCTCTTCCTATTACTTATTTATTTAAACTAATCAGCAAGCAAACATCTCATCTCATCTGTTTGAGATGGTTTCACAAAGGACCAAAGTTCAATGGAACGAAATATACATCTGATTTAGATGCATTAAAGTGATTCCATGAAAATTCCAGGGACTTAGTTGCATTAACACTTTTGGGTGCCTAAAGTCTTGGAAGTTTGTAGTTACAAATCTAGATACATGCTGACAGTAGCAACATGCTTATACGGCACAGAGAAATTCTTGCTGAACACGATTCTAAAGGACACAACACACACTGCCATTACCTTCCTTTGAAGCAGCATGAACTGCTGGACGTGACTCAAATTCAGGCATATTTGGATGGAGGAATTTGTCACTATGCCAAGCTGTCCCACCCTTCTCCTGGAAGCTGTCCCCTGAAGCAGCTATGGCTGAACCATGCACAAAGGAGTTCCTGAACTGCCAGTCCTTGCTAAGGGTTATGAACATCTGCACCAGTGAAACCTAGTTCAGCAGCTGGAAACTGGAAATTATGGCAGCACATGAGCTGCTCCACACAGAAGTTCCCAACTCCTGCTGTGAAAGCAGCACTCTCCTGAAGGGGCTTGCACACACACGTGGAGGTAGCAACTGGTTCAGCCATTTGTCTTTAATTCACTGCTCACAAATCAGCATATTCAGTGAGTCACAGCAATGACACGACTTACAAACAAGCTGGCAGAAAAATATGCATTTGGTCAATTATAAATCTCCTCTTGTATTATGTCTTGAATACAGTGGGTTGCATTCCAGCAAGCACAAACCAGGAAAGCAAATGACACAGAGCTGACAGATCGACACTGAAGTCACTAACCGAGTATTACTCAGGTCAGCCCCACTGAGGCATCTCCTGAAAACGCCTTCCTGGATGAGCAGCCCTCAGCCTGATGGGAGCAGGCAGGATGGGAGTTTCCAGGTAGGTGGTAAGGAGATGGAATCTGTATTCTAGAGGAAGGAGCTGCTCTGAGGAGGCAGCAGGGCAGCCAGCCTGTGAGACCACAAGGCTTCGGCTGCACAGACTGAACACACTTGCAAAAGAACAGACCTTGGATGGGGTCTAATGGCACACTGCTGTCATACCTGGCTATTTTACAGCTTCTGTGCTTACACAGATTCTAACAACAACATTTGCTCCTTACTTTTCATTGCATTTTCTTGAACAGGAGGCTTAGAAGCCCTTAGCTCATACCACCAACAAAGAGAAGGCTCCTGAGTTGCCAACACCTACTTGGAGTGTGAGATCATGCTCAGGAGAACCAGAGAAACGTGCTGTGCTCTGCCCACAGAAACAAACGCCCAGTCCAAGCCAAAACAAACAGCTCAGTGATGAGTATTAATGTAGGCTGCCCCAAATTTGGGTTACAGATCCACTGACAATCAGCCAATGGAGACACTGTGTAAACACAATTGTTTTGATAGAGTAAAACCTCTGAACACCAAATATTGTAGGGGGGAAAGGCTCTAAATGAGAGCTTTGACAATTGCAGTCTGACACAACAGACTGAAATATTCTGACGCTTATCCACATTTGCAAAATCCAACATGCTCATTATGATCTTACTTCGCAAAGAGCCTCTGATACCATTTAGCACATCTGCATGAGTGTGTTTCATTTTAAGTTCTTTTAAAATACTTTTATAGGAATGTAAGAATCTATGCTACAGAACTGTGACATTTCTTAAATCATCCAAGAAACAAATAAGAAACCCTTTTTGGCAATACAGAAAGCTCATCCTTTCTACCTGGATTTACTGGTTTAACATTTCTGTTAGTACAAATCCTCATCTATACCCCAAACAGAAACGTAACCAATCCTATTAATTTACAATTAACATTTTCATAGCAAATAATCTCAGCAGTTACACACAGCCACAAATAAAATCACAGAAAGTGACACATAGCACAAAGTACCAGTTTAACTGCAGCATTCTAGTAAGGCTGGCACTAACATGGAAGGCAGGAGTCACCTGATTCAGAGCATACAACACAAAATAGATACTTTTATGATAGAAGTAATTTTTAACTCTTTATAGAGACAAAAGAGATAAAGGGACAGAAAAGACACAATCCCCCATATCACAGCATATCCAGTGGCACACAAGAGAGGCAAATGGCTCCGGAATAAATGCAGATCAGGTATCTTAATTTTGAAGTATGAATCCACTTTTATTATATTACATATATCAAATACATGAATGAGATGAATTTCTAACCCTCTAAAAGCAGTGAACATCTACAAAATACTAGTGAGCTGTCATTACAGAAATGAGTAAAAAACAAGTATATTTCACAAATCAACTGATTCTGGAAAACATATTTTTAATCTTCCTAGACAGGAAATATGTAAGAACTGCTCAGAAGACAGGCAGTGTCTGGTTATACAAGCACAACCAGGCTACATCAGCAACAGGGTATTACTTTCTTGCATGTCTAATCATTTCTGAATCATCAGCTCTAAATTTTTCTTTCCTGCCAAAAAGCAAAGAGTTGAAATAATTATTAACAAAACTTCTCTGCGTAAAAACATGAATTAGAAACTTTGTTTTCTGCACTAAGGTAATTTCTTGGACTTTCTATGCAAAACTGGCATAAAGAATTCTCTTCCTAACATCACAGCCATATGTCCCATCTGTTAGGGATAATAAGCACCAGTAAAGAATTCTCAAACCAAAAGACAAAAAAGGCAATTTAGACAGACCAGCAACTAATTGAAGGAATTATTAATGCAATGTAGTAAAAGAAACAAAAGTTGTGATCCTGTATCACTACTGATACATACACTTTTAAAATTTGTATTAGCTATATGGAAAACTATCCTCTACTTATATTTAAACTTCATAGAGTTCAGGGCTTGATTTACTTTGAATCTTGCAAAATCTGCAAGTGGAGTCAGTGCAGAACGTATCATCTGCAACTTCTTGTCTTGCCAGCTGTTGTGACAACAAAGAAAAAAATCTTTCTTTCTGCTTGAAGCTGGAAGGTTAGAGCAAACTTTGAAAAGAAGCAGGTGAATGGTATGATTCCAAACCTCTTCAGCATCTTTTCTTCATCTAAAATTTAATCCTACAAGTGAAGCACACGAATACTTTTAAAAATACAACTCAAAATATATAAAATGCATGGGCTCAGTGTCAGTGTTGACAAAATAGTAACAGAAAAACAATATAACTTAAACTGAAAGTAAGCAAGTTTCCTTACTTATATGTTTAATGGGGCTACAGTGCTATGCCCTTTCTGGAGGATTTTAACAGGAATGCCTTCCTATGCACTTCACCAGTGTGGCAAGCACATTTCTCTCTCTCTCAGGATTTTTTATTGAGGTGCACAGAGAGAAATGAAAGAGAAAACAATTTCTATTTTTGCTCTATGTTTTTCTCTTTCATTTCTCTCTGTGCACCTCAATAAAAAATCCTGAGAGAGAGAGAAATGTGCTTGCCACACACCAGCAATACAGTTTTCCTTGGAACGCTGAGATACAGAGATAGCTGTGGAACACAGCCTTTATCTCTGCATGCCTGTAACAACTTCTTTGCTCCTATAGGATGGTTTTATATCTGCTTCCTCTCCAAGCATCTCTCGTGAGTGATCAGCCCTTAAATGCTGAATTCTGCACTCAGACACACTCACACACACTCTTGCACACCAGGCTCCAGATTCCACTCTCCATGAACCAGGTGTTCTTAACCAGCAGGTGAGACTGGATTTTTTTTTTTATTCCTATTGGAATAACTGGGCAATGTTTTTGAACCAAAATACAAAATACAGCTATAGAAACAAGGATTTTTAAAAACCCAGTCTTGCTCTGTATCTGCCTTACCCAATTCCTTGATGAATATCTTGGCAGGCCAATATTCTCTAGTGTAACTCTGCAGTTGTCTGTGACCATTGTTTTCCCTCAAACAGCTCTGTGACAAATGCTTTTGCCTTGTTTAACCCTGAGAAAGTACTTCCACCCCGCAATTTCTCTTTTCCTGTGGTTTTTACTTTGCCAATTTAAAGCAGCAGGTTGGCTCTGTGAGAGGTTCAGTCTGCCCAGCTGCCTCTCCCACCACCCTGTAATGACAGTCCTGTGTTTGCTGAGGATGTCTTTGCTGTTAGTGGGGTCCTTTGTCAGCCAGCCTTGTTCATTTAACAGATAAATCATGCAGCCCATGCAGCAATTACAGTTATTACAGCCATTACATCTGGTTCTAACTCCCTAATGTGCTTAACTGCTTGCTAGACCATTACTAACTACAAATACACATCTGCCTTGCTCTTTTCACCCCAAACAGTTCTCTCTGAACTCTTCTTTGGTTATAAGGGGTTTTACTGTGGACTATCTCAGCTAAGAACTAAAATCACTACAAATGCTTCCAACTTTGGAAAAAGTGACTGCTAGAAATGAATATATTTACTAAAAAATTACCCTTCTACTGAAATACTATGATGTAAATGTGGTGACTGTTTACCTGAACACTTTTTTGAAAGCTAGAGTCATCTTTTTGGTTTGTGTTCCACTTTTCAAGCAATAATCTGTTTGAAAGAAAAACAAACTCCAAAGAATTACAGCAGTTTTTCACAGAGGCACAGAAGACCTTGGAGTCTTTGTTTAGCCCTGTCTTTAGGTGACTTTTCACTGAGGAGGTATAATGCATTTTAAAGTTCTTTGCAGGAACTTTTCCTACTATCCTATTGAATTGGTGCTTTCTGGTTCTGGATTGACAGTTAGGAAGGGTAATAATGAAGAAACATAAGAATCAATACAATCTAATTGTCCTTCATGCCTATTCTAGACAATTCTCCAGGTCTATTTTTTTATATAACAGACATTGGGAGTCAGATATTCTTGTCTTCATTCTATGAAATAATAAATACAAAAATTCTTGATAAATACTCACCTCCAAGATTTTGCCTGCTTTAAGAAATTTCTAGCTTTTGCTACTTCTTCAGTAAGTTTCTTTAGATCATCTCCTTCAAAGTAAGGGAAAACTGGATTCTGAAAACACAGTTAAAATGTTTTAACTTGCACCTATTTATTATTTTCTGTTTCCCCAACTAATTAACTGATCTAGTTATGTTAGATCTAGATAACTGATCTAGTTATCTAGATAAATTTAACTGCTCTAAATTTCCCTACTTGCAGAGAAGGTCTTGGTCTTACAAGGGGAGAGCAGAGCAAGCCTAGGTTGAACCTGGGTCTGTTCAGTAACATTTTTCTGCTGTGGCAATGCCTGAGGTCTCATGCAGGAGGAATTAATATGCTAAGCGCCATAAAAAGATTTTACAATTAAATGAAACACAAGATGGGAAAGATCAGGAGATAGTAAAAGCTGAATTTAGCTTAAAAACCACATGCAGACATGATATATTTTTTACTTCTCTTTCAAAACCTATATTGCACTGTGTATTCTTTTCATGGGCTTGGGCACCTCACCAAGGCAGTCAGCAGAAAGGCAAAAACAGATACTAAGATTTCTCTTTTTGGCTTTAATCTGAAACATCTTAGAAGTTTTGTATTATTTTTTCCTCATTGTTTTTCTTTTTTAAGTAAAGTTTCTCTACTGATGAAGAACTAAGCTGCAAAGAAACAAAACAAACCGATTTATTTAACATACATCTTCATCATCCAGCCCCTCTGTCAATATTCTGTGTGCTGCTAATTGTCCATCTTCACCTCCAGAACTGCAGTGGAAGCGCCCTCCTGTTTGGGCAGCAAGCTTCTTCAGGAATTCAACAGCTCCTCTGTTAGCACAAAGTAGAAAGCTACTTATGAGAATTATTTTCTGAAAGCAACAACAGAAGATTTTCTAAGAACTCCTTAAAAAATATGACATCAAAACAAATAGACAGGAGGACATGACTATAAATTCCTGTATGAAATGTAGGCCATGTGGCAAGTACCACATTGCTTGTCAGAACAACCTTCCCCATTACCATCTTGGTTGCACAGACTTCTGACAATAAATAAAGTAGTCATTTCAAGAGATTTTTGTTTTCTTCTTGCAAAGTATCACATACCTGTCTGCACAGCTAAAACAAATGGTGTGGATTTTAATATCTTGTTTCTTTATCAATCTTTCAATTTCTTTCAAAACCAGACTGCAACTGGTGTCTGGTTTTCCATCAGTTAATAGATACAGTGCCTCTACACCTTGGAAACTGAAAGCTTTCTGAAAAGCAGAAATAAGCTTAAATAATTTGTACATTTACATGAAATGCTATACTTCAGAACAAAAACACCATTCCAATGATTTAAGATAGTTTCTATTTGCCAATATATTTATATTTGATCATTAATCAACTTAGTTATGTCTTTTCATTTTCACTTCTTAGGGAGGGAGATCAAGGATATAAATTTGAAAATTTAAGTTGATAATTTGTAGCATAAGACAAAATATTTGTAAGCAGGGCTTTGCCAAAAACTGACTCATTGAAATAAGAAAATTAACTGGTTTTGGAGAACTACAGACAAAAGATTTTTACATCAAATTTTATGGGAGTTAAAGTTGTTTAATGTCTGAAAATCAGGCTCATTAGGACTTGAATTAATATTATGAAAATTTTCTACAGTAATTGACTCAGTGGACATCATTGTAATACACACATCTTGCAGCTCTACTGGACTTCATTCATGATGAATACCATAACATTTATTTAGAGATTGTGCAAGGATGTCTGGAAGAAGAATCATTCATTAAAGGCAACTTTTTTTTTTTATTCCAATTTAAAATCTCATGAAATTGCAAGTTCAGTTTTAAGTTATTATTACTAGTTGATTTCTACACTGAGAATTTTAACATGAGAAAAGCTTCTCCACCTGTTATAAAAGTTCAAGAATTGTACTCAAAACCCATGAGATTCCAACAAACACTGCTTATTTAAAGCCCTGTTTGGGTCAGACCAACATATCACAGCCACAGTTGTACATAAACATCAGTTTGAGCAACTGGCTATTTTCCCTCTCCAGTATTCTTTGAGCATAAATATTAATAAAACTATTGATATTTGACTCTTTTTTTTTTTTTAACTTAGTATGAGCAATTACTTTGAGTATCTATGAGCCCTGGGGCCAGAAACAGTGACTTGGTTTCTAAACTGTTCAGTGATTTGCATATGAAGATGTTGTACACTTTGACATCATAATTTTCCTAGAATGTCACCAGTCAGGTGGAAGTGTTTTGCCAGCACAGGACAGGATGTGTTCTCCAAGCTGTGGCACACCGACCTGTAAAGCTGCAAGGATGCAGGAGTTCCCATGAGCATGGCACGTGGAAGCCCACTGCACAGCATCATGGCAGCTTTCATCAGTTGCCTCTACAAGATTCTCTTTCCAACTCTCTGTACTTTCTGCAAATCTCAGCAGGTTAAACCTGAGGAGAAAGATGACCCACAACATTTAACCCTAACCAATACAATGAGTCACTTTGGATAAGACAGTTTTGAAATAAGTAAATACGTAAAATTAAAAAAAAAGAAAACCAAACCCAACCAAGCCCCCTATCAAAGAGTCTAGTGTTGGATTAGATCCTCAGCCTTGGAAGAGTCAAAAAGCATATCTTACTTTGCATGAACAGAAAATCTATGGGAATGCTGAGCCTAAAAGGGTAAACAGCATCAGCCTACAGCAGAGGCTCAGATTTTAGAAAGTTTAGAACTTAAAACTGGTAAAAGCAACAGAAAAAGCAGTTCTTGTCACATGCACATTATAATTAACATACAATAACTAATTGAATTGTGTTTCAGTGCTGTATTACTGTAATTATTAAGCAATCTGATTGCATAACAATGAGTGCAGATTTCAGTCTTTATCAGTAATTCACCATACCTGACTTCATTTTTTCTCAGCTGTTCCCAGATAAGGGAGGTAAGTTCTTTTGTGACAGGTGACAAATACGGGCCCATGGAACCAGATGTATCAATCAAAACACAGACATTTGCTTCTAAAATGGTACCAAACAATCTTCGGCTTCCTGGGCCAGAACATTAATTAAGAGTTATTATACAGGCTTATTTTATTGAGCATAATGTAAATCTTCATTCTTTAGGGGTAATTCTGGGTACATTTCTACATAATTAAGTCAAATCTATGTGGCAATTAGGTAGTTAAAAGGTTAACAATATAAAAGTGTTTGGCCATTTCAAAACTAACACTATCAAGCATTAATTACTAGCTAGTTGTAGCAACTTGCATTAAATAATTTGTCCTTTACAATCCAGCAAAAAATTAAACTATTTCCCAACAAAGATCTTTATGAGCAACAGAGAAATAAAAACAGTCTTCACCAGTAGTGATGCTGAACTTCTAAGGAGGACACATTCTAAGCAAAACATGCAGAAAAGCTAATTTTGCTTGTGTATGTTACTGTATATGTTCTGTTGATAGAAAGCTTCTACTCTGTATTCACAAACACACAAAGACCAAAACCTAATTATTTGTCAGCAAGCAAGATGTTTGTCAGCTGCACAGATGCTGCATTCTCTTGTATTCACAAAAATAAGTTTTAAACTTTCAATGAAATGCAAGACAGAGAACCTTTATTCACATTGGAGGTTCAGAGTTACATTCAGATCCATTCTACCAGAAAGAGCAGACAAGAAGGTTTTGTACATACTTGAGCTTTACAGAAAACCAGAGGCACACCAATACCTGAGAGAAGCCACTGCACTCTCTGGATATAGCGCTGCAGCACCTTCTCCAGCTGCTCTGTGTAGGTTTCCAGTTCTTTAGGCTGAAACTGCAGATGTTTCACAACCCCCTGGAAAAATTCAGTTTGTACAAGAGCATCTTACTTCAGGAAATCTGAGCTGACCTGCTATATATGCATTGGACATCAGGCTTTTTATCTACAAAGTATGATAAGAAAAATTCTGTGACTCTGTTGCTTGCACTTAACTTTCTGGGCTTCTCTCCAGTCATTACACAATCTGAAACAATCAAGATCCAACATTTTCCCAGTTTCAACTCACACATGATTTTGAAAAGTTTTACTTAAATTTTAAAAATTATTTTTCATACTGTATGAATGGAGGAGATGCTACACATTCTAAAGAACATGCAATTTGGACTTCAAATATGCTAAATGGTTTCTTGTGGTGAATAAAAGACCTTCTCTAGCTTGCTAATGGAAGTATGATTTAGAAAGAACAGGGAAGAGTGGAGAGAAAAACCAGAGCCATCAGTCAACATTCACTAAACATATACAAAGCCTTTCAATGATGTGGGTATCCAACATCTGCAAAAACCTACATTGATTTCTGCACTGGGGAAGATAGAACAGTATTTTGCTGATACTTTCTTGTGCAGAGACTCCACCGTTGTCTTCTGGTGGGTACAGCTTGGACCAAACATCAGTCTGGGCAATTCCAGTTTAAGCTTTTTAATACTGTACTTGGTCAGCCACTAGTAAGACAAACAAATAGAGCAATTGATTGTTGGCAAATATTAGAACAGTTGAAGTAATAACACATTGTATAGAATCACAATTAACATTTACATTCATTCAGATGGATAGTTCCAAAATGGCAATTTATTAGCAAGGAGAAAAATACCTCTTTGCTTGAACAAATTTCCTCTTCCTCTGGCAATTTGACAGAGCAAACAGATTTTCTTACACATATTGCCTTTGGATACTTCCGATATATTATACCTATTTAAGAAATGAACAAAGTACCAAAAACAAATCACTTATTTTAAAAAATTGTCACCTACAAAAAATTCCAAACCAAATCTTCTGTAATCAACTAAACCATATTCACAGCACTTTTCCTCGGAGCACCTCTGACCAAAAAATCTCAAGGGACTTAACAAAAGAAAAACCCAATTAAAAAAAATCAGTGGCAACAGTGGCAAAAAGTGCCACCCACCTGCATCCAAACTAAAAATCCTTACTACTATTTGGTAAGTGAAACTCTCTCCCACTCACTGTTCAAAGCACCCTGGTTATCAGTGACTTACCATCCTGCCAGTTTTATAATGGAAGTGCTGATAAGAAAAGGGCTTCACCCATCCCATTCTGATAACACATACCCACATTTCTTCCTTCTTCAGTGTAAAATACAGACACAGAAAGCTCTGGCTGCTTCCTGGGTTTGTGCTTTCCTTTATTCTCAGTCTGAGGCCATTCTTTAATTGTTTGTGCTACAAGCAATAAGAGATAAAAAATCCCATTAATTTAGCTCAGCTGGATAAAACTCTTACATGAGGAGAACTCAACCCTGTTCTTCTCTTCATATATTCCTATTACCACAATTATAAATGCTTCATTTTCTTTGATACTGATTAAGAAAAATCTTACTACAGCACTACTTCAGCAGCTTTCATAGAAATTAAACTTTAACAAATAAGAAATTACCATCAGGAAGAATGTCACAGGAGTTAGTTTGAAAAAAATTAGAGGTTTGAACAAGCATATTTGTTGGAGAGACCAGTTAACTTAGTACAGAGCACCTCAGATGCAAGTATGAATCTAGATTTGTAAACACTGCTACATATCAACATCAGGAGATTTGAAGATTAATGTAAAGAAAAATAAATTGCAAATGTTAGTGATGACAAAGAAAAACCACAAGAAAATGAAAAAATAAAAAGAAATGGAGGAGAAATGAATTGGGCTTTAAGGTACCAGCAGTAACTGGAATCAGTTTAAGAGCTTTTCAATATACCAGGAGCAGCTGGAAGAGTTAGCACTTCAGGCAACCTGACATTGGTGTTGTACTTTTCCTTCATAACTAGATCATAAATAAATCAAGTGGAACAGCATATTAATTAAAATGGGATCTAACAGATTTAGTGGCAATGTATACATTGAACCAGTAACATAATAAATGTCTGAACTGCTGAGCCTTATGGCTTCAGGTATGTGACACAGTGGGGTTCTACTGACCATCAGACACATCTGACATTTTCTGATAAGGGTCAGGTATTCAATCCTAGGACCTGGAAATCATTGCACAGCTGTGCAGAGCTCCTTCCTTGCACAGTGTAGAAGCAAATTAGGTAAATTATAGCTAAAACTCATCCCAAAGGAATCCCAAAACAAGCATGATCATTCCTATAAATCTGATTAAAGATCACAATTTCAGGAGTTTCTAAAATCTCAATTTAAATCTCTAATTTAAATACTGTCTTTTAAGCAAAACCCAAAGGAAACTGAAGACAAAAAGGCCCTAATCCATACAGACCTGGTGGAATTCCTGCTTTGGCACTAGGAGGACGCCATGCCAGTACTCTTACAGGAGTTTTTCTCTCTGCACCATGGCTGTCTTTAACATCCTTAAGCACCTTTAATAACAACAACAAAAGAAGTAAAAAGTGTTCCAGATCGATCGTAACTGCATTATTCTAACCTGGAACTATGCTTCTTTATTATGTAATTCCTGCTTTACTCTGGCTTTGACAAATCCACAGAATGCCATGACAACACATCAATTTGCAGTTTCTTGCTGGGTTAAGTAATTCTAATTGCTCTGTTTTAATTATCTTGCCAATATAATCTGCTACCATAAACCTAAAGACTAACATCTACAGGGAGAGGAGTTTGGACTATTTTTGCCACCTGAAGGAGCAGTCTAGTTTGGTAATGGCCTTGCTTTATAGAATACAGTATTTAATATCTTCCTCAGCATTTTAGTGACTATTGAAAATCTAGCTGACACCAGTAATTTCTCCTTTGGGTTTGGCTTATCCCTCTGAGGTCGAGCAGTCTGCTAAACAGCACAAGCACTTGTTGTAACCCTACTGTAGTATAAGACTTGCTGTGACACTGAGCCTTCAAGCAACTGACATCTACATTAATATACAGCTCTACTATAAATATCACCAAACGTCTAGGGACACCCTGTACTCATTTTCTACAAGTTTAACCCCTGCAAAACTATGCCCTATTGTCATTTCTGAGTAATTAGTTTCTCCTGCATTTGTGAAGAGGTGTTGAGAATATGTCACTTTTGATAAAACAGCCTGGAAGACCTACAAAGCCTTTGCAACATTCCCACACCTACATTCCCATTTCCTACATTCCCACACCTACAATGTCATTCCCGTTCCAAAGATGAGAACTGAAAGCTCCAGCAGACACTGGCCCTTTATGCATATTACAGATGTGCACACCTACTCAAAACACAGTTAAAATTAACAAACACTAGCAAAATCCCAGGGGATTCAGCAGTGCAGCTCCATGGAAATAAGCACAGCAGGCAGGAAAAAAATCCTGAATCCTGTTCTTGTTATATGCTGGCTCTCTGTGAGGCCAAAGGCATGCTACTGAGCTGCAGCTGTCTCATCTGTAAATGAGCAGAACATCATAATATTCAGTACCTTCTAGAAGGACTTGCAAAATAGATGTAATTTGGTAAAGCACATTTCTGCTTTGCCTTTGTTTGCATTAAACATTATTTTTAAGGTCAGAGGAAGGATTATTTAGACACCTTTTGACACTACAGTGTGGTTCCATGATAATTAATTACTTAGTATGATGCAGTGTTTGGTATAGGTAGCATTTTGAATGCAAACAAATTCAAAGTACTATCACAATGCTGCTCTTATTTCTTCAAATTTTCAGCTGAGCACTTCTCTGACCAAGAGGAGCATCTAATAGCTGGGTAGGATCTTTAATTAACACAGAGCATATTAAAAATGGGATCATTTCAAACCATTCCAGCCAGACTCACAGCTGTGGGTTTAGGAGATGGCACCTTCTGTGATTTTTTTTTCTCATTCCTCATAAGCACATTTGAGTGTCCTTCTGGTGTGAGGGATTTCACAGACTGATTTACTGAGCGTTGCTTTAAGGACTCCACTAGGAATGCACACTGAAATGGAAATCCACATTGTTTAGTACTTCAGATACATGGAATTTAAGGAAATGACACTTCAAAGTCAGGTATTGTGTATTTACTACTACCATAATAAATAAAATTATAATGAAGATTTACTTAAAAAGAATTCATCACAGGATTGGCTACAAAAAAGAGAATCACTTGACCTGTAAACTTGTATTTGGTATGGAATTATTGGTATGGTACTCCAACACCAGTCACTGCAGTGCTATTGTGCCTTCTAGTCCATATTTAGTCTGTGGGCACTATTCCCACACTCTAGAACGTTCCTGCTCATCATAAAAGGGTTTTGTCCAATTTCTCCTGAATTGTCAGCTGAACAAACACTGTTGATTTTTTTTTTAGGAAGAAACATGTAATTTACAAAGTTCTACGTAATTCATACCTTTTGGGAATAGTTCTTTGCTTTTTCCATTTCAGATATAATACTGGTAATATCATCACTTTCAAAAATACCTAATAATCAAATAAATGCTAATTAGCATGGGTTTCTTAAAGTGTACAAAACAAGCATTTTTTAAAATGCACAGCTATTTGTACCACATGTTAAATACCAATGCAGAGAATCAAAAAAACTTTGTTTCCTGCAAGCCTGATCCTCTGGACTTATAATATCAGTAACTCTATTTTAAAGCATCTTTAAAAAGGCTAACAGAATATGGTGAATTCAAGTAGAAAAAAAACCCAAATGAATTCCTTCATTAAGGCTGCATTATAATATTCTGCAATATGATTGAAAGTCTCAATAAAACTATGACCTATGTTTATGTCTCAGTGCTCTCAGCATATCTTAAAAAAAGTAAACTACTTGATTAGGAAGTTAAAAAGCAATAATAAATATTATTTCATTAATGAAAAAGAAGTATATGCTGACTTTCCTTTGTCATACCTGCTTCTCCAAACCAGTGAAACCTCCCATTGGCTGCCTGCACAATTTCTTTAAAAGCACTGGCAGTTTCCCTTGGGCTGGCATAGCGGGCTGGAATAATCCCACTGGAGTCAGTGCCCTGTGTTACACTGAACAGACAGACATGGAGCTGTAAATCCAAACCTTTGAAAGCCTCAGCCACGTAAGCACTGATTGTGTGCTGTAAGACAAAGGAGAAAGAAACATCAGGGGTGAGCCTCTACCTCAGACAAGCTTCCATCTACTCCACTGGTTCCTGACTGATGTGCAAATGCTCCCAGTTGGAGCAGCTCAGAACAGGAATGTTCCCTGAGCAGTGCAATGCCTCCTCAGTCCATGCAGATACACAATTGTCATTATTGCTGGTTACAGTGGCAACAGCTCTACTGCAGGCAAGAGGTGAGCTGGGGTTCGTTTGGGAACCAAAGACAGAGATTGCGGACATCAAGTTAGCTGTGCACTGAAGCAAAGTTGGGTTGAAACTGTCCATTTGCCCCTCATTTTCTTGTCAACCATATGGGCTTTAATGATTTCTTAAGTCTGCCCAGAATTTCCAGAGGTTTGGTAACAAAAGCAGGAGACACCTCACTGCACACATGTAGAAACTCATGGCTGTGCACAGGGCTTAATGGCCACGGAGCACATTCACTACAAACATGGATCCTAGCAAGGGATTACTGGGATAAAAACAGGAGTTGTCTCTACAGAGCGTGCTATGGAGTTCCACTGGAAAATTATTTGTTCCATGAGTTGTACAGAAATGATAAATTACAAAAAATCAGCTTGCTCCAATTCAGAAATCTGAAGCAAAATGATGCCCAGAGCTGAGTGGGCACGTCTTGAAGCATATCTTGAATTTTCTGTAAGTTACATATAATTAAAAATTGCTACCTCCTACACATGACTAACAATTGCAGAAATGGAGGTTTGGGATCCTGACAGATGTGCTTCCTTACATATGTAAAGAAGGAGTATTCTGCCAATGAACTGTGATGACTGGCTATAAGGGAAAAAGGGATGGGGAAAAAAGAGAAAAACAAAGTTGATATTTGTTTTGATAGGAACTTAAAGAAAAGTTGCCTATGATGACACTCACTGTTTCCTGATCAGGTATTCCAGTAGTCAGCAGGTAGAGTCCCTGTGATTTGTGTTTATCTTTGTCTTTGAAGTCAACTTCCACAGCTCTTCTGAGTGCACTCATGAAATTTCTACTGCCCTTGCACTCCAAGCCCAACACCCACCTAAACCAAGATGTTTAAAGTTCAAAGAATGAAGAAACAAAAGCTCTTGTTTCTGCTCAAAGCAATAAAAAAAAAAAAGTATCTTAAATAACACTGCACTGGAGTTTAAAAATTTTGAAAACGACAAAGGGCAAAACCAGATTATATAACAAATTATTTGTTCTGGTTTCTGTATTGCCAGCATGGCAAACTAGTTTTTAAATAAGATACAAAGCAAAAAGAGGAAAGAATTCTCTCTAATTTTATGTGGAAAAATATTAATATAGTAGAACTTACAGAAACAGAAATGAAACCAGAGGTATAATGAGAACACAGAAGATGTGACTCCACAAACAGAAACCTGGGATTTTTTTCCAAAGCATGTGTGAAAAACCCCATTGTTTAGCTCTCACATCCCAAGTGAACTTGAAGCAGTTTTCAATTCTTCATGTAACCTCTTCATTCCTTATACAGACACTTCTGTATCTGTGTACGTATGTATTATATATACATATGAAATATGAAGTCACTCTAAGCTTATTAATTTTTACAACACTATTTTCACAAGAAAACACTTTGAACAATCACTGTAGAACATGGCAGCCTATTTTTGTAACATGATAAACTTATACAATTTTTTAGTTTGCAATTTTTCTCTGTGAAATTCACAGATATGGGATAATTATTTGATCCTACCTCCAAGCCTTTTCTAAGTTGTCTGGTTGGGAAGGACACAGTTCCTGCTGCCAAGGCACAATGTCACTCCCAAATCTTTCACAGAAAGATAACAGCAATTAATTTTCAGATTATGGTTTAGAACAAGCAAAAATATAAAATAAATTCACTGAAGAAGAAAAATCTCATTTGGAGTATTACAGACATAAAACTGCCCGATGCCAATTACTTTCTATTTCAAACCATTTAATTATCCACATTTATCCATCACCCAAGGTTTATTTGATTTTCTTTCCTGAACAGTATCCCACATGAGCTGGGAAAAGCTCAAAGGAAGGATTGTGAAAAAGGAACTCCAACCCTCAGCTGCTGCCTGTATCTCTCTTGTGAGATAAGGGCTCTGTTCTCACACCATGTTAGGAACTCCATGAGCTGCTGGCTCTTAATTTTACCTGCCAGACACCTGCCCAGAGCTGCTTAGCAGTTGTGCCATGTTTCTGCCTGCCAGTGCTGAGTACAGAATTTTAACACTATAATATATTAACCAGTATTGGAGTTACTGTAAAATTTAAAGAGTGCTCTCAGTTATGGTACCTGAGACATCAAAATCCTCTTCTGGTAAGTTTTTGACAGGTGAATTAATACTGTTATGAACAATATAGCAGGATGAGTATTTGTTACAGGTATGATGCAATCAATTCCAGTGACCCTCACACAAAAAACTGATTTTTAATTAATAATCTGGTCTCCATACCTCTGATTCATGTACTCACCCAATAAGGACCAATCAGTGCTAGTCTTGCAAATACTTCACTAAAAACCATTCAATACTAAAATATGCCTATTAGTAATTACAGTCTCTCAGCATACTTCTTTCATTGCAATGCATCACAGTTATTTTAAGACTCTTAAATAGTTACTTACGCTATAATATTGAAGTAATCCTTATTTGACATTTGTTCCTCAAGTAAAAGTCGCAAACAATGTTGGATATGAGAGATGTAGGTAGAGTTTGTCACTGATATATCAACAAGCACAACTACCCTATAGAAAAAAATGCTATTCATTAAAAAAAAAAAAGAAAAAGCCTTGTTTAATTATGTAGTCTTATCTTCAGTGCACTCTAACTTGTCAGGGAAAGTATTTTCTATCTATGTATCAAAATGTGTAAACACAATCTATTTTTTAAAAAATTCTGCAAAACATCAGGTGACATTTAAAAATAAAAATAGGAACAGTAATGGAAACTTCTATCTTTCCTAAACTATGGAATAGTCAGGGTACTGGCTACTTAGTGCCATTAATGGCTCCTGAACCCCAAACAGCTCTTCCTCCTTCTCTGTACTTGAGTATCCAAAACCCTCATGGAATGTGCGGATGTTTGCCACAAGAAGAGCTATTGGATACTTTACTCTCCTTTCCCAGCCAACACTCTGGGAACATATGGAATATTACTCCAAAGACAAATGGTTAAGATTTCTCTCAGCTCATCAGTGCCAGAGTGTTGCTCAGGAATGGACTGACTGATGCTATTGAGCACGTTACCTGTTTAGAGCAAAGTGTTACTGATGAGCTGCTCAGCATGGTCAGTTTTAAGTCCTGCTTGCAGAGACAATGCAGGATGGTCACAGTTAATGGACACAGGATAATTTGGGAGCAGTAGTTTTGAAAAGACCCACAGATGTGAGACAGACAGATGTGAGATCCCAGACAGTCACTGGGATGTGAGTTCCTAGCACAACAGAGTGGCCAGATGGGCTAATTCAATCCTTAATCAATGAGCAAGAAACTCCCTAGTAACAGGGGCCTCAGCTACCTTCCTTTTGTCTGAAACTCCATATTCAAGGTTTGTAAACAGGAAAAAAAACAAATGTGCAATTCAGGTTGGGTAAGGCCTCAGATAAGATGTAAATAAACACCTTCCTCAAACACATTAAGACTACAAACCTCACAAAAAAAAAAAAAAAACCAAAATCAAATACAATACCTTCTTTCACAAACACTTCCCCATATTCTTCTGCTAGCAACAGATAGCCAGTCAATTCGTTTCTCATAGATTCTTACAATTTTAGCAAGAAGTTTCTATGCATAAATAAAGAAAATTTAAGTTAAAAATAGAAAGTTCAAGTCTTTTATTGCCAAACGCTTAATGCAGAAATAACATAACAGCATAGTAATGAAAAAAAATTTAATATTTAATGAAAAAAATATTTTCATTTAGATAGCGGCATTTCATTCTTAGTACAGATATGAGAACACAGTCCATGAAAAAAACATACAGTGATAAAAAAGCAACAAAGGATCTAAAGGTCTGTATCTCCACTTCACTTTTCCTCTTGCCACCATATTCCAAAACAATGCTCAGGCATATCAAGAAAAGAAAAGAAAGAATACAGTTAAAAATACAGTTTAAAAATACAGTTTTTGCAAGCTTACCCTTTTTTCAATAGCATTTTTAGGCAGTGTTCATAGCAAAACACATAATTTAACATAAACACAATGTTCTCAAACACATGTAATTCTTTAACAATATCAGTATGATATTAAGGTAATTTGTCCAAATTTTATACACCATGACCTTTCCAAGTCTATGTAGGTATTATATGAGGGCATACCAAGCTAGAAAAGGGCACTGAACTCACAAGAAAACATTATAATTTAACATGCACAAAACACAAGCATCTCCCAGTGAGCAAGAAGCCACAGAAGCTGCTTTTCATTTCAGCCACTTCACACTCTCCTTTTGGTCTGGCTGTAGAGTTCCACAGATTTCACATCACTCCCACTTGAATGAATTATTTGCCCTGCCTGGAAACATTCCCACAGCCCTTTGTCAAGACTGCCAGTGAAGTGGGAAAGCAAAAGGACTGACAGGCCACTATATAGCAAAGCCTGTTGCAAACATCCCAGACAGCTTCTCTTCCATTAAACTTGTCCCTCTCTCTGATGATCTGCATTCTGATCTAGGAGGAAATCCTCAACAATCACTACTGCCTGTAAGAATCCCAGTGGCTGCAGACTTACATGGACAGCTGTCTGCACATGAATCCCTGCAATACTTAGCTAACAAGACAATTAATGAGGAATAATTAGGTGGTAGTCTAGCCCTGACAAGGCCACATCATGTTAGACAACTCACCTGATAGTTGTACAATACTGGCAGGTCAACATGGATGTTTTTTACAGTTCCATCATACCACTCAAACTGCATCATCACTTTCTAGAAGGATAAGTAGAGTTAACTGTTTATAGAACCCAATATAAGATAGACTAACATGGAATTTTTTCTGGGTTATTCTTAAGAATGACATTAAGTATTTGAGTTGAATCTATGAATCAAATTTCAGCCTGTAGAATTTCAGCTAACTTATAATGTACTGATTTAAATAAGAAAGATGTAGCAATAGAAAGAAAAAAAACCCCACAATCCCAGGGAAAAAGCTCCTCATCACTTGCCTCATGTAGAGTTGATGATACTGTTTTTTTAAGAATAGGTACAAAATCTTCCACAGGAGAAAAAGCATTGGGAGCCAGAACTTGATAAAGATCTAACTTTTTAGCTATAGGAAGAAAAAAAATACATTAAATAAAACACATACTCTGTCTTTAATTCATGTTTCATACCTGTTAAGCTTTCCTTTCTGTGCTACCTTTCAATCCATATGTCTTTAACCAGTCTGCTGAGGTTTTGGACAGGATGCCTGGTGTTTGAATATCTAATGGTGCTTTGTGCTTTGGAGGCTTTGGGGAGAAGCTAGAAGGTGCTGTATTTGTAAATGCTGCGGTAACCTAAAACAGATTTCAAGAAAAGCTCTTGTAAGTTAACATAATTTATTTTTACCCTCAATTCAAAATATCCAGAATGGAATACTGGTAAACATAATTAAAACTAAAGTGCTGGGATTCCAACAAGCAAAACACTTGGAAAGTAGCTATCAGTGGTCCTCCTAAAAATGGGCTTTTACTGGGGATATAGAATCTACTAAGTCATTTCAGAATGACTTCTGTTCCATAGCTATTCTACACAGTCCTTAGTAACAATGAGGTTAGAAGAGAGAAAAAAAAGATATGTGTACAGCATAGGAAGGGTGAGGGGAAATATAATTAGAAATTTTATCCACAAAAGAATTCCTCCCAGACTTATTTAACAGTGCTACCAAGACAAGCCCTTATAAGTTTGCAATGGATTCAAATGTCCAACTAAATCACACAGGAGTAAGTATCTTTTCTCCAATTTAAAGGACTGCTGGAACCTCATTTATATGATCGTGCATAGAGTTAGGCTAATGCTCCTTAGATTCCCATTACAATGACAGGGCAATGTTCTTTTCATGCATTTTGGAGAATATTTAGTAAAATGTCTCCTTTACTGATTTTGTTCTTAATTTCCTCTAAACAATGGATTTTCAATAGAGAATACTCAAAGTTCACATATCAAAATACCTGATCAATCATACAATTTTTTCATATTGTGGACAGTTAAAATTTCTAACCCTAATTATTCAAAGTAGATCTGAAAATAAAAATATACATACATCTGCTCTTGTATTACCAAGCAAGCCACCAACTCTTCTTTGAAAACTCTGTTTGATGCTCTTGAGTAGGTCCTTAGCCTTCTGGGATTCCTGAAGTAGCAGATGAAAATCACTGCTATCAATATTCTGCAATTGTAAAAACAAATGGGGAAAAATAAGTCAACTATTGTTCAAACACCAACTGAAAACAGCTTTCTCACTTTACTGTGCAAATATCAATACAAGACTGCCTGGCAAGGCAGAATTGAGTGTGAATGTATCTAATGCTCTGCATATAAATTAGTAATAATTTATAAACAAGATATTATTTTATTACTTTGAATCACTCTACAGTAAGGCATTGCTTTTATCAGCCATAAGTCAGTAAACAATAACTGCAAAATTTATTGCACTTTTAGGAAATGTTTTCAGTTGCAGAAAGAACTAACCACAGGTTTATTGAGCACATCCTCAGCATTCCTATGACAGAGACTTTCAGCACCAATTCTTACTATCAACTCCTACTCAGGTGATAATTATTTTACCTTCTCAAAGTGAAGAATCATCAGCAAGAAAGAAAAATGCTTTGCCTCTCTCCCTGTCACCTACCTCTCCCTTGGAAGAGTAGCAATGATAACGGCCTCTTACTGCTTCTGCAAGGTTCTTTAGAACTGCCTTCATATAAAAATAGGAAGAGAAATAGTTACTTTGACTTGATAATAATGTGGGTTGTTGGTATTCAGTTCTCAGTAGAGACAGAAAAAGAATATTTGAGATATATATGTAGTGAGAAAGCCAAAAAATTATGTTTCCATCATTTGCTTGCCAGTCTTATTTTAATGTGGCTGAAAAACTGAGTAAAGCAAGTTACAAGATGATGCTCCAAACAATTTTTTCTGTGTTTGCAAATATGCTCTGAAGAGAATAGAACACTTATTCAAGAACTCTAATGATTAGGTTAGCTTCCCCACAAGTTTATGAGAGAAGGCATTTCAGCTGAATAGGAAAAAAATGCACTGCAGGAAGTTAAGTATTAACACAATTACTTACAAGAGAAGCAGGGTTGCTGCAATCATATGTAACAGTGTGAATCTGCACTTTTCTCCCCAGCGTACACTGCTGAGCATAATCACATAACATTTCACAAGACTGATCAGGGCTGATTGAAAAAAAGTAAAGAAAGAAGATATTAACAATGACAGTAATCAAATGGGAAAAAGGCCATACTGAAGAAGACATATAAGAAAACCTGGGAAAGAAATAATAAATAATGGGAATTATTTAGGTATTTAGCATTATCATGCTTTTGGACGGACCTCCTCTCCCTCATTCAACCATTACTGAGAAGTCACTACTGGAGCTTGGTTCTGTCCTGAAAATCTGGATGATATAAAACCCACTAGGATTCTATTCCCATTCATAACTGCTTGTGAATGAAATGTTCTGAAGTATTCCCTGCTAGCCCTGAAAGCTAAAGATCAGGAGTTGTGGCTTTGGCCACTGTGACAGAAAACCTTTCAGCTCCGGTATGTAAGAATGTCTTCTGTTTCCAAAGACACCAAAGTAAAACTTGGCCTTATGTTTAGAACTTAAGTGTCCCACACAGCTATCATTTCCTGAGCTCTGATGGCTAGTAAAAACCTTTCCTTGCAGCTACACTTCTGCCAGGGACTGAAATTAAGGAATTTTTCACATAGTAGGAACTTCTGTTTTCTGTTCATAGCAGATCTAAGCCTTGTAATCCATACTGTGCGTTCAATAAACAACCTGAAATTTAAGTTCAATTACTCTAAGTATCAATCTTGCCAAGCTTACACCATCCCCTTTTGCACATTTAAAATAAAATACAATTAGTAAACTAGGAGTAAGGTAAGACTCCTAGAATCCTTATTGTAGTCTTTTCCTTATAATCCCAACTCCAATATTGGAATTTTCAAATTATGACAGTAGAATTGCAGAATTTAAGTCTATAACTTATATAATCTCACCTGGTTTCATTTATTTAATCAGACATTTTAAGTTCTCCATCAGCACTACTAAGATCACAGAGAGAAGAATCTCTGAACACTTAATGCTATTTTAGAGCAAAATTTAACTTATCCTGTAACCTTCCCAGAGATGTGGACTCTTTCAGTGACATATTTAATGAACACTTAATTGATGTAAAATTAGAGCTAGCAGGCCCTCAACAGATTACTGTGATAAGTGATCTGCAAAGGAAGCACATAGGTTCATAACAGAAATGAGAAGATTTATAAATAGTAAAAAAAGGGAAGAAATAAAGGAATTCAAAGGTATAAACTAAAAATATGTAATATGCAGATATTGAATTCGCTATTTATTTTTGTATCAAGTTCAGTTTCTTGCACCAATCCTGTATCCACGTTAAATCTGGTTGTTAAGACAGATAATGAACTTACCAGCTTCCTACAATAAGAACCAAGGAATTCAGTTCTTTCATTGGAAGGACATGCCTTAAGGCTTTCAGCAAATTGCAGCCTCGACCAGGCTCCAGCTCTTGTACCCACTGTCTTGCTTCATGTAGCCTAGGAGATGGAAACAAGAAAAAGAAGATTTAGGTGCTAAATAATAGAGATCACAAAGATTACTACAAACCACAGGAGGAGCTAAAATATTTATATGTGAAAACCATCTTGAAACCACTGACCACATGTCAAATTCATTGCTTTTCTCCCCTCTTAAAATCACTGCAGGCACAAGATGAAAAACATTATTACCTACATGAGATTGCTCAAATTAAATAGAGACCTTGTCTGAAACACCTTGATTTTTCAGAGAAATTAACTTACACATGAATATTGATGGTTTTTGGACTCTCCCACAGTGGTGAAATTTCTGTACTGAATGAGAGGCAGTACAATTGCTTCTTATAACAAAGCTGCTCATCTATTAAGCACTAATAAATTTAAAAAAAATATTAATTACTATCTGTGCTGCTTCTGGCAGGGTTATTATGCAAAAGATTAAAAATAGTAATTTCCTAAAAATAGCAACAGCAATATTTTCAGTTACCACTAAAAAAGCTTCCAAGAAAAACTCATAGAGATTCAAATATTTGGTAAGGATAGAGACAAAACCTGCAAACTTATGGCATTCCAAGTAATTTGCTAATGGGGCACGAGGTAGGGATATTTGTTGTTCTGGTACCGGTTTTTCTCTTCAGCTGATGAACACATGAAACAGCAGTGATCTAGAATGCACATATTCACCTGCCAGGCAATTTCTAAAAAATTGTTAGCTCATAATCATGGATATGTCTAAACAATAGTTCAGATATTCAGGCTAAGCAAACCAGATTATGGAAACTGAGTTTTCTTGTGTGTTTATTTGAAACACACAAATGAAAAACACAAATAATATAAACTGACAGTAAGTAATTCCTGAATGTGGACAATTTAATTGTACCACGTGTTAAATATAGACATTATCTCTTCTTTCCTTACTACAAAAGTTTTCTAAAAACAAAGAGCACAATAAAGGACAAGTTTCTTCTGAGAAGACAGAAGATTATTAATTCACCAAGGTTCTGCCAAAAATTGTGAAGTGGGCCTTACTGTGACAAAACATTAACTTAAAGAAAACCATATTTACTATAAATATCTCCATGTGAAATTTGTCTCTACCTCTTACAGCTGCTTTTGTTAAGCAAGTTTATTCCATAATGCTGATAGAATTGAGAAACTTTAACAGTAACACTTCCCTTAATAATATTTTGAAATATACTGGATTTGTTTTGGACATTAACAAAGAAATTTGGAGCATACTTTTCTACAACAGAAAATTTCTATTCTATTGTATATTAGGATTTTAAGCAGACAATTTTTTCTATTTGGTTCCTGGTTTCTAGTTCCACAAAAGCTTGATTAGTATGTCAAAATAGACAAAATTTGCTTTACTGTTACTTACCAAAAGGTTCTTCTGAAAATCCAGTAGTCTAGGTCTATAACTCAAATGAGACACATCAACCAAAAGTCCGACTTTAGTTCCTTTTAGAACACCGAACACCTTAGAAAAGTCACTGTAAATATTAGCTTATCTACAGCTTAATAATTTTACTGTTTATTCTGTACAACACCATTTTTAGATCAAGTATTAGGTATTTATTTTAATTTTAAACTTTTTAGCATGAAGATAACACACTGACAAAGTCAAGGAGGAAAATAAGAAGAAAAAAAGAGAGTCCTACTGGCTCACAGTTAATCCTTACCAGTGAATCATATTACCTTCTTCCCAAGAAAACTTATTCATTACTTGAGAGGATAAATAAAAAATAACTTTGTCCCCTTCAGGCTAAATCAAGCGACTTTGTGGAAACCAGATTTTAGAGTGCTGCATTTTTCCCTATTCCCTTCAAGAGGGAGTTACATTCTGATCATTAGCACTGCCAGGCACAGTGTGATGAAGCAGCTGTGCAAGAGTGGGCAAAATGAGCTACAAGAAGCTCCACTCCAGGCAGAGGTTAAGCTCAGCATTGTCTGCTCCCATTGGAATTGTGCTGAGAGGACCTGATGACTAAGACTTCAAAGAGAAAGGAAAAGACTAAATCTAGAAAGCAGAAAACTGCATAGCAATGAAAGGTAAGGAAAATCAACCCACTGTCAACATCACTGCATATGATGTGGAACTTGTAGTAAATAATGAAAATACAAAGTATTTTCTGGAAGTGACTTTCTGGAAGCCACTTTTCACTAGTATTCAAAAGTTAATTTAGTCTTTAATGCCATATAGAGTTTCATTCTAAAAATATACTGCAAAGTTCAAGTTACCTTTCTGCTGTCCTGCAACAGCCACTGAATTCGGTGCTGATACAGGTCAATCACTCTGACAAAAGGCAGAGCACACATTTAGCTACAGCATTCTCTCACACTGGGTCTCAATGTAACAATCAACCACCTGTCTTCATCACATCCCCTTCTCACAGATGCAAAATCTGTGAGAAACAGGTATTTTAAAATATGTTAAATATTCCCTTACACAACTGCTGGTTGCAGGGCTAACCACTTAAATACTTCTTCCCCTAAAGCAGAACAACTTCCAACAGTTTAATATTAAAATAGTTATAACCTGAGATAAAACAAAATGCTTCATCTTCTCTAAAATTGTTTAACCAATGGATTTTTAATTCCATGTGCTACAAGTTGGCAAACAGAAGGTTTAAGCCAATATTTTAAAGGGGCCAATATTTTAAAGGGGCAAATCCATTTTGCTTTTTCAAAAGAGAAAAGCTGCTTCTGTTTTATAAAAGCCTGACACAGTGAGGTATGCTGAAATGGCAGCATTCTTATCAATGGTGAAGATTATTCTACAGCTTATTGAACCTATAAATTAAATTAAGTTTCTATAAATTAAATTAAATTTCTTGATTCTATAGATTTAAAACTCACTTAGAATACTTTCAACTTCCATGTCACAACTGCATCCATGACTTGAAGCTAATCCAAGTTACACCAAGTACAACCCCCAACTACACAGTGTTACCTATGGAAACCTGACCATGCACTGGCTGCCTTTCTAAAATGAGCAAACTGCTTCACATCAACACCTGGTTGATAAACATCTTCCTTAAAAAACCCCAAACCTCAGCTGTAGTGAGTGTAATTATCCCTTACTCTCAAATCTCAGGAGAAGAGATTTAATGTTGAGAAACTCTGAGGTGCCCAGAGATAACAAGTTAAGATTTAAGGTAGTGTCTACAGTAACGGAGATACAGAACCACTTATACATCAAAACAGTAAAGATGATGGACACTTACTCAGAAAGTCTGCATTCAAAATCAGTAACAGTCTCCTGTGTAAACTCCATCTCTTCACCAGCATCTCCTGAATTCCTGGAGCACTATGCATGGTTAACATCAGAGATGCACACAAGTTAAGACTGACTAGAGAAAAGGCAGCGTTGTACTTACAAAATAATATTGCCTTCATTTACCAGATACTCTAATGTTAATTGCAAGGATTCCAAACTGTAGTTTCTTATCCATTCTTCTGTTGTTTGCACCTTTTGAGATTGTGTTTTCTTCATTTGTCCTCTCTACAGATCAAGTGAGAAGAAATTACATGCAGTATGAGAAATTAAAGGTGCTATTTAAATGTGACAAAAATACAAGCCCTAAGGAGAGTTGCTGCTAGGCAGTGCATATCCAAGAACATAATTTTATGTACTGGAATACTCTTTTGAATGTGGGGTACAAAGGAAAAGAAGCTTTCACAATACTCCCAGATTGTGAGCTAAAGGAGGGGAAAAGAGAGCTTAGTTTAGAGCAGACAGGAATGAAGACAAGAAATAGGAGAGCTCAATAAAAGAATTATAATAAATATCCCAGTAATTTACCAGAGAGGAATAAAAATAAGCATCTCCCAAACACGACTCAGAGTTTGAACTTGGCTTCTGCCTTTTGGAGGAAAAACGCAATATCAACAGTTGATCTCATTTATTGTTTTGCCCAATTTGTTCTCAGATTCATCTCTGCAGAGAAGCTACATGCAGTTTCATGACATGAGTGATCACACCATCAAACTAACTGTGTATATATGCAAATATATGTAAGGAAGCATATTAGCTGTCTATCAGTTTATTTACTCCCCACTGTGAATTTATAATGGGTATGCATTACTGTAGTAGCTGCTCCATTTTGTAGGAAAACTCGCCTACCAGCTCATCTTGGGTCTTGCTACTATGTGTTCCCAGCAATCCATTATCTGGTCCTAGATGAGGCAAAGCAAAATCTTGCCATGGTGGATGATGACCCTGTGGGTGGAATTTTGTCAACCTACAAGACAATAATTTCATGAGAGCAATTCATTACCCATAATATTCCTGTATTGTCATAAAGTCATTTCAAGTTTTTTCTGTAGAAACTGTTCTATACTTTGTCAGTTGTTTAAGCATTAATTTAATATATGATATTTTGAAGGAATATAGTATATACTTCACATGAATTATAATTTAGTTTCTATCTACATATGAAGTCTCAATTAGATTTTGTAACGGTTTCCTCACCCATTTTTTTCCAAATATTGATCGTTGTCCAACAACCATGCCATTTTCCTGATGTGTGTATTCATTATATGAATAGACTTAGCCTTGTTAAAAATAGAAAGAAAGCATTAGAGCAAGAAAGTTAAAATCCTCAGGAATAAACACTATTAGAAAAGTATTAATATTGTCAGCAACTTAAATGATAATTTATATTGTATGTGGGACAACAGCAAACTAAAAAATAAAGAGAAGTTACAATTATCCCTTTATAGAAAACACATTTAGGAACTATTCTGCAGGAGTTGCTTGTTAATGGATTTTATGCAGTTAATTATATGCATGCAGAGCTGCTGGGAGACCGGCTACAGAGCTCAACCAGAAAAAGAGATTAACCACAGCAAACCCCAGAGCGGCGGCGGGAGCTGAGCCAGCCGGGCTGGCAGCGGGTGGGCGAGCTGCCCTCGGGTTTAGGCACGGAGCGAGTCATGCAAAAACCATTAAATCCCGGTTTTCTCTTGGCTGGGCTCCACTGCCTGCCCCGGGCCCAGGCCACCCGGGCCCTTCGGCTCAAAGTGGGTGTCAGCGCAGCCCTTGCCCTCCCCGGGACCCTGCTCACCTCACGGGGAAGAACCCTGGGTTCCCGACCCCGCGCTGTCCCGTGCCCGAGACTCACCTCACCCCAGCGGCGAGAGACCCCTCGGCTCCTCCGACCCCGCGCTGCCCGCTCCCGTCCGCTGAGACTCACCTGACGGGGCAAAGGCTCTGCCGTGCCCCGCCTCCCTCCCTGGCACCGCACCAGTGACAGCGACTCCCCAAACCCCTCGGCACCGCCCGGCACTGCCCCGACCCTTCGCTCGTGCGGGACCGGGAGCGGAGGGGCCCAGCCCGATCCCCGCCCGCTGTTGCGGCGTTGCCGGTGGAGACGGGGCCGGCCCCGGCGCGCCGCTTCCCGCCGCCTGAGGGCGCCGGTGGCCGGGAGGCGAGGGGCCCCGCCGGGCGTGGGGGGGCACCCCTGAGGGGGGGCACACCTGAGGGTGGGGCACACACCTGAGGGTGGGGCACACACCTGAGGGGGGGCACACCTGAGGGAGGGCACACCTGAGGGGGAGGGCACACCTGAGGGTGGGGCACACACCTGAGGGGGGGCACACCTGAGGGTGGGGCACACACCTGAGGGGGGGCACACCTGAGGGTGGGGCACACATCTGAGGGGGGGCACACCTGAGGGGGAGGGCACACCCCTGAGGGAGGGGCACACCTGAGGGTGGGGCACACACCTGAGGGAGGGGCACACCTGAGGGAGGCGGAGCCAGTTCCAGTCAGTGCAGCCGAAGCCAGTCGCTTTAGTAGACAATTTATTTTGATAAACTTGCTCAATAACAAAAATACAAGTGAAGAAAATTATGTTCATTTTATACAGTTTGTATTAACATTTGTTCGGAAATCATTAATTGAAAAAAATGCTCTAACCAATAGAAAACAACCCTCAGTAAAGCCCGGGGGGCGCAGGCGGCGGGCCCGGCTTCGAGCCCAGGCAGGACAGCCCGCCTGCAAACACCATTTCCTTCATTATGTTCATCCTTCACAAAGGTTTTAAAGGACAGCTTCCACTTTCCCGTGTGTGTGTGTCGGGGCAAACACGAACCTACAGTTGTGTTCTGGAGTGGTTAAACAGCGTGTCAGGAACGCAGGAACGCAGGGGGGCCTGGCTCCGGCGGCATCACCTCAGCCAGAGGCCGGGGCTCGGAGTGTGGCGCACTGCCCGTGCCTTCGGGACACCGGCATCGCTCTCCAGCCGGATTAACAGCGCAAAAACCACGTCAAATGGTCAGGATGGTGTGTTCTGGGAAGCACACCCTCCCCAGGTCTGACCAAACAGCTTCCAGGTGATTATTTCAGCTGAGCTTAATGGTAAGATTTACACAGACAAATTTACTAGCTTTTCCTTCTGAAAGTATTTTCAGTTTCCAATCTTACATTTTGTTAGCCAAATAAATGACAAAGTGTGCACAAATTACGTTATGATGGGGTATCAAACCTTAGGGAGGATTTAGAAGCAAAAGAATAAATGGAATTCTCTAGTGATGTATGAAATGAGCTGTCCTTCAAAAAGTTAAAAAATAATGGCAGAATCAGAAAAGTTTATGTAAACACTCAACACAAATATGGGATTACCTTTGGAGAAGATTCATATGGAAACATTTGCTTTTCATGAACTGAAAAGGCCTACAGATGTTTAGGCATGTTCAATACGAACTTCCTGGAGTTCAAAACAAAACCTTGTGCAAATAAAACCTATAAATAGTCTTCAGCAGATTTTACAGTGATGCTCTTAGGTATGAAAAGAATGCACACAACTTTAAAACAAAAGTAACAGACATAAGTTTGACAAATGATTGCACCATAAAACAGTGTTTTATATACAGTTTACAAGATATGATTTTTTGCTATAAATTAATACTGTACTATATAGTACTTAGTGACCTTATTAAAAGCAACTGTTGACAGCTGTCTCTTCAATTACTGGTTTGGGTTTTTTAAAATGCATTTGGCTGCATCTATTTCTGGATTTGAAATGCTCAAATATTTAATAAATCTATTTGCTAAACCTTTGCTAACATTTAATAATTCATAGCAATAGCACTGGCAGATCAGATCAATTTCCAGTCAGCCAGCCACAGTCTGGGTATGCTCCAAGTGTTTTTGTTTGGTTTCTTAAAAATTATTATTATGATCCATTTAATCAAAGCCTAAGATGATGTTACAATAACTGAAATAAGTAAGTTGGAGGGGCGGGAAGGGAAAGAAATTTTAGCAGCTTAGAAACTCTCCCCACCCCCCCAGCTGTGTTCCAGTCGCAAAAATCTCGAACTATTTACAAGTGTAACATTTCTGAAAATGTAATTTATAATCCAAGTTTTAGTGAATACTTTATCTTAGGACACAGTAGTGATAACACCAAAATTTTGAAAGATATCAAGCAGTTGAACCCTGCCTTTTCCCTCCACCACTATCACTAGGGGCCACAGACTGCCCATGCAGATGAAAGCTTAAATTAGGAACCAAATTATATCTAAACCATGACTTCCGAGTAAGTGCTTGGCTGTATTTACAGATTAGTATACTTTGGAAAAATTTAGTGATCCATAAACACTCCATTCTACCTGTGAATGAGCTGACTGGGAAAAAAAATACTTAGAAACCATTCCAGTGGCAAGTTGGTAAAATATTTCAAAAGAAAATATACATCAACAAATTACATTTTTGTATTAAAATACTTTGGGTGGGGGAGAGGGAAGAAATGGAGAAAGGCAGGGACCCACTATGGTCTGAATGGCACAGAGTTTAAAATAATTGTGCAAACTGTGTTAAACACTCCAGCTTATCTGGTAAGTGATTACTTTGGAAACTGCTGATTTTATTTTAACATAAATCTCATCCTGAAATGACTGTCTATTCATTAATGCAGTTCCTCTAGTAAGCTCAATGAAACAGTGCTCAAAACAGACAATTTTTTTGTTTTCAGTATTAATGTCAGGCAAACTATGTATTAACTGGAAAACAAATACTGATAGTGCAGGCAGCTTCCCTGGAACACCAACCTAGTAGTGAATTAAGATGTGGATTCAATGGTTTATTCTTGTGTTGAAAAATAAAACTACTTTTAGTGAGAAATATTTACTCCAAATTTTGGTGGCCATTAAATCTACATTTAAAATAACTTTAGTAAACAAGGCATGTATTTTTAACAATTATATTGCTCATTTTTTTTGGTAAAGAGGAATTAATACTCAGCTGAAAATAAGTTCATCCATCTTTGCAGTGGGATAGTGTTTGCATTACTTTACACTTTATATAACATTGCATTTTATATGTGCTAAAAGAAATGCTTACCTATGGTAAAATGCTGTGCTTGAACATGAATGAATGCTAATGTGACAATGAAGTAGAAAAAAGAGATTTTTCTGTACAACAGTTGCTAATAATTTAAATAGTGTCAGTTTCCCAAAATTAGGATTTTAAGGTATGACATGATCTCACCTTCTACCCTCATATACAAATAAATTACCATAAAAAGAATTTTAGCTTAACTTAAAATTGCACCTAGAAAGGCATGGGATCGTTTGTACCTATTACAAAAAACTGTTAAAATCAAGGGCTGCTACAAAGAATGAGGTAAACTGAAGACTCTCAGCTATGTGGCCTTCAGAAAAATGGCTTTTTTCTATTGAGTTCTAGTTTTGCACACCACAGTGTTTTGCTAGCAAAGCATTCTGAGTTCTTTTCCAGGAATCATTTGTGTGTATATACATATATATACATATGTGTATATACACACACACACACATACACACACACACTGTATACTGCATCAGCAAAATATATATATATTTATATATATATATATTTATATAAATATAAGGACGAAATCCCCCTCTAAAATGTTCCTTAGTGTTTCCTAGAGCTTATGGGGGAGCAGGGGATGTATGTCTTTTTGCTGTTACATACATTGAGAGAACATGTTTTGATCTATTGGCTTCTTGGTGCAGTAATGCAAGATTGATCCACATTGGTGCCAAAGGCTTTGCTCATCAGAAGGAAGATGTAAAACACTAATCTCCTAAACAGTGAGGCCAGCCTCACTTGAGTTCCTCCACAACCCTCTGGTCCACCACAAAGTTCATAAATACTTCGACTTCCAAATGGTTAGACGTTAAAAACAGGAACAGTCCAGTAATGTGGGGCGTTATGCTTGTCAGTGTAAAGCATTTTTCACTAGTTCCTATCACAGTGCAGACCTGACTGCATTGAAGTATGCTCAGGAGATTAGTCAACGTGGTCTGTATTTGGTTATGGGAAAGGCTCTCCTTTTTTTCATCCAAAGTGCATAGTGAGAACAAGTCAAAGCATTCCTCTTTTCAGTCAGTGTTTGATAGTCTGAATTAGGCATCCTCCTGAGAATGCAATTCCGATGTCTTGCTCTTTTCCAAAATAAAGTCCTGCAGTCCAGACATTCATCAGCCAGGTAAACAGACTTTGCCAGCAAATAGAAGTCCCACTATTGTAAAGAAAATGGATAAGACAAACAGTACATATGAAGATCCAACCACTGTGTTATTGGGTAATTTATATGGTTGACCTCCAACTTCATTGATGTAAAATCCTATTGGAAATATTAGGGCTGCCATACAGAATAGAATCACTGCAAAGAAAAGAAAAAGAAAAACAGTCATTGATGTGTTAAAGTGAAACTATTTACCTTTTCACAGAGCGCTCCAGAAAAACAAGCAAAATATCCTGACTGAACTGAAGAGCTGAGATCAGAGCTATCTGAGCTGATAACTTGCTTGAAATGACTGAGTAGGCTTTATGATGCTTTCAAAACATCCCTCATCTACTCCCAAGAAAGACTAGAAGTCCCCAATTTTGACTGTAATTTCAATTCTGCTCACTAGATCATGAACTCTCTTTACAGAAGAAAAAATTGGTAGATATACTTCTATCACCATCTCAAAGTTCAGTCATTTCTTCTCTAGTTATTTTAGAGTCATTTTGCCCAGTCAAGATAAAGTAACATTCAACATCGAAGAAACTTTTTCTATTATCAGTTGTCTTTTTCCAACTATAATTGCTCTCTCCCATTCTTCACATATTCATTTTCTGTAAAAGCTTTGCTAAAAAGAGAAAACATTCCGATTGTCATTATGGTTTAAGATTAAAAGATACCAGTTTCCTAACGTTATATGAATGTTTCCTTAGATAATGAAATATCCTTAGAATTTCTCATTGTAATACAATGAAATGAAAGTTTTCTGATTCAGTTTAGTTCAAGCTTCTTAGTGAAAAACTAAATTCAGACTGTGAACAAAGAGACCAAGCAAAGAGGGTTTTTATTTCACTTCAAACTCATGTATATGTTTTGTTCTTGCAACTGACTCTGTGTGAAAGTAGAAGAAATCCAGAACTCCTGTTAAAGAATTGCATTACAGATTTCACAGGCCTTCAAGTATCAATAGTAGCCAAGATTCCTCACAGCACATTTCAATACTCTGATCAAATCCAGGAGAGAACATCCAGTGTTGTTTCCCAGATGACAACTTCAGTGTTTCTGTAGCATACCTTTGGAAAAGTAACCCTGTTTAGTTTGGATGTAGCTGTGCAGGACTCTATTGTCAACCAAGGCAATGACTTCTAAATATGGCTCCTCTGAGAGGCAAGATATTCTTCACAATAAAAAGGATTAGCTTTTGAATTGATTTGATCGTATATGCAAGAATATACAATTGGGGTTTTTTAATCAGTATTAGAATAAAACAGAATTCTATCTCATTCTACCAGTTCAGTCAAGTATTAGTGCTTTACTGTTATTTCATTTCTGTGTATTTCAGCGTTGTTTCAGACATTATTTACTGTGAGTGGAACATGGCACCACAATACCTATTATACAACCAACTCCAATTAGATCTGAGGGGAGAGAGGAGCTGAACCTGCTCTGTTCTCTCACCAATCCCACAAATCCACACACCAACATCTTCTGACATGAAGCACAGCTCACACTGAAGCCCCTCCTAGTCCTCAAACTCTGCCTTATAACCTGGCCACACAGAAAAAAGAAAATTCAAGCCAAGTTACAATGCTCCTGCCTGAACAAAGTGCATCATATGCTGACTTTTTCAGTTTTCTCTAGTTAACACAGGCTGCTGCTTTTAGTTTGTTAGTAAGGGACACAGGTGCTGTCATTGTCTCCTCTTCCCTTCACCACTGCAAGACAGGGGAAACCCTGGGAATGCTGTTCCCTACTTGAGCCTCCTTAAAAGTCAAACAAGCAACATCAAAAACCACTGGTAACAGAAATAACCATCACCTTAATCACCACTCCACTGCAAGAAGTGCTGCAGCTGCTTTTGTTTCCAAAGGTATGTAAAATAAAATCAGGAGCTTGGCTGTCCCCTTTGGCCTCACCAGAACAACGTTTCTAGCCTTTACAAATGAGGAAATGATTGGCTGGAGCAGCATCAACATTTTTTAATGTAGCTCCACTACTGCTCTTCCTCACCAAACACGGATGCTCCAGTTTATCCAGCTACAGTGCCCACACTAAACCCATTTTTAAATTGACTCCGTGTATATCCAAGATGAACAGTTTGCCACATATTTTATATCTTAATGCTTATGATTTCCATAGCACAGGTCTCAGCTTTGAGGAAAAACCACTAACATTCTAGAAGATACTGGGCATGATGAATCTGAATTCAGAGAGTGTCCAAGTAAGATATGGGCATAAACAAAGAAGGATGCTTTCATAAACCATGATCCACATCAGAACATCAGCTGCTCCTTGCCTTCCAAAACACATTAAGCAGCTTTCACAACACCTTGAGCCAAGAGCAGCCAGCACCAGGATCATTCCTTCGGCTGCCAGTGCCGAGCAGGAAAACCCCGATGTTCCACTGGAGGGGGCTCGTGTCTCGCTCACACCGTGCCCGCACACCGGGTTATTCAAAGGGGAAGGGGAAAGAGCACAATCAGAAAACATCTGGAACTGCACAGTTGCCACATTCCTGCTCAGTGTCACCTCATTAGGCCATCTATTAGAACAGAACCAGACCCACACACCAGACCTTAAACATTAAACAATGAAGAAAGTTTTAATCAACACAATTATTGGTTTATGTAATTCCACATGACACAACCTAATCCTTAAAAAATGTTTCCTTTTGTTAATTGTATCTCAAACATCTGAGTCCATCTGCAGAAAGCATGGGTATGGGTATGTGTTTCTTGAGCAGACCTATGTAAGCACAGAAGAGCTTTCTAGTCTGCGTCTGAATGGTGGCTGTAAAAAACCCAATTAGTTCCTCTAATTCTTTAGTTTGAAATTGTTTTGAGCATCTAATGACAACTTCAAAAGAAATCTGGTCTTTAAAAAAGGTTTAGTCTTCAGAGGCTCACTGCAATATCTGCTTGCCTCTATACAGATACATAACCTAGAAAGCAACCTGCTACAAATCTTTAATAACTCAAGAAGCACTTTATTCACGGGGGAACACCAGAGACAGACATTCACAGGATAGCTACTGTTAGTTAAGGATGTGATTATCCTGCTCCATTTTTACTTGCATTCCAAAAAGCAGTCCATTATTGCTCATGAACTTTTAAATCCTCAGGGACAAAAACCAAACCAATTCCAGACTCTCTGGTAATTGCTGGAAAAATGGTAGAAAGAAGATTTTTCTGTCTAGCATCTTCTCCCTTGATACATCTCAGAGAAGCACCTCATTCAGTAGTAGCAGACACAGAATTCATCCCCTTTCTAGTTGCAGCAGATGTTGAGAGACCTGAATCTGTACGATGTAAAAAGATCTTGAGGGAGCTCTGTGAATTCCTGCAACAGCCAAAATTGTAATAACATACATGAGATCACCCATGTGGCCTCCATGGGAATGAGCTCTGGACATTGTTTCTATTTATGGAACTTAACAGTATCTGTCTGAAGGACCATGAAAATGACTAACATTTGAAATTTCCACACCTTCACCACATCCTATCTTATCAACTGGAAGATCGAAAACAAGCACCCTGAAAAGGCCAGAGATTTACATAAATCTGAAGCAGAGGTAGCAACATAGGAGCTGTGTCAGAGACATGTGGAAAAATACCAAAGCCAGGTCACTTTTTGGCTACCAACTTGTGTCACTATGTGCCAGGCCATAATTAATGATGAGATGGTATAGAAGCTGGGATGGCAAAAGGCTGTTCTGGTATACAAGCAAAGGAACAGCTGATCAGAGCTTTGCTTGCTACCTACACACGAGGCAGAGCTATGGGTTTGTAACACCCTGTTCACTGAAGAATCACATAAAAGCTGGGCAGTGCACAGATGAACACCACCAAGGAACCCACTCTCCATTACACTGTATGAATGTGGTACTACTGAAACACCAGTGATAGTTTTGATGGTATCTATGCCGGAGTGACAATACCGATCACATCAGTAGGAATACTAATTCCTGAAAGACACTTCTCTACAAAAAATTAAGGAAAGCCTTCACATTTACCTGTATAAGACTTTTGTCACTCATGCAGTATGACCTGGAGGACAGCAATAGCTCTCCTCTCCACAAAGCTGTTTGCAGAGACATCAGAAAGGATAGGTTTCTGTGCAGTAAACCCACCAACAATTGGGGAATGAGGCAAATGCTGTGCTTGTAAATACCCTCTGGGATGTATGCCCTCAGAAGTGTATAGAAGAAAGAGAACTGACAGGTTAAACTTCTGTCTTCTTCATGTCTCTTAGCTAAACAAGATAAACAGGACCGCTCTCAGCAACAATTCATATTTAAAGGTATGCAGATGAAAAAATTTAGCTACGGGTATTTACTTGAAAACACCTGGAGTCATCCCAAGATTACAAGGAAAAATTCCATGAAAAATATAAGTTATGCAACTATATATAAATTCCAGCACGAACTGGACCTCTTACCAGGCTTTCCCTGCCACTCTCAGAGTTGTAAGGAAAAGGCTGAGCAAAAGGATTCCTTTGCCTCAGATATTTACTCCAGACCCTCTTGCATTTGAAGGAACGGAGCTGCCAGTCCCAGAGCTTCCCTTGGAAGCCCCAGCAGACTTCCCTGCCTGCCCAGGATAGCATGTCCTGCACTGTGTTCAGAAAGTTCTGTGAGAAGATCTGCTAGCAGCCTGCACGAGGCCACTGTGTTTTGAAATCACTTGCAGATGAGATGTAATACAAATATGAATTCTTCCCTACCCCCTTCTAATGAGTTACACATTTTCATCTAAACAGCACTGGCACTTCACAGGAAGGATCTCTGCTCAGGGTATTCCAATGATTCCACATGGCTGCATGGTTCCTAATACTAACCTACAAATAGGTTACTAATTTGGGTTGTATCCAATGAACCGCAGAAGTCACTCTCAATAACTTTTTGAAAAATCTAGAATTCTTCCTTGCACTCATTTCTATTTTTCAAAATTAATTTTCCTAACAAGTAAGTTCAGAGATAAAATTTCCCATCATCTTTGTTAACAGGAATGCAAAGGTCACAGAGTTGTATGTATTGGAGATGAATACCAAAGACATTAAATTTTATAATTTCAGCAACACAGAGATCATATCTTAATAGAATTATGAATAATTCTGACTTGCAAAAGAACAAATTAGTGTTTTTCATTATTAAACATCTCATACCAAGAAGACAAGTGCTGAAATAAAAATGTCCTTCTATACTGAGACATCTAATAATGAACCTGTTGCAAGCCTGAAGAAATCTCTAGAGAAAAAAACCCAAAACAAAAAAAACCTTAGGGTATCACACTTTTTGGCTGAACTAATCATCACAGCTGTAGAAAACTAAAACTGTAGGCATGTGATGATTTCAGCTATTAAAGAAAAATATTGATATCTAGAACTCAAACTCCCCTCTTTACACAAGAGCTTTTACTCCAGCTCCCTGTAAGCATTTTAACTTTATACAACATTTTGACTTTAACCCCCACCACATATATTAGATACACATGAAATATGTTCAAATAATCAGGTGCACTGGAAAAGTTGGGATGGAATATTCAGTAATACTCAGGTCTGCTATTGTAATCATTCACTGGAAAATAAATGAAAGTCAATGACAATGGATACAGTATTTCAATAGCTCCATTGTCTGCAAGAGCAGCACTATTAATTTAATATGCTGTGTAGCAACGTTGTCAGAAAGATGGCTTTGATTGTACAAGTGCCTCAATGAAGTAGCTTTGTTGAAGCCAAGCACTTTTTAATATTATTCCCTTCCCAAAACCATGGTTAAATCTAACTCGTATTAGATATCATTACATGTCAGAGTTCCATTAAACTTTATTTATACCCGTGTAAACCACAAACTTGCATTTCTAGTTAAGTGTTCACACTACCTTTAGTGGTTTGTCATAATTCAAATCAATTTAAAAGCCCTCAGGTTTTGAGTTTTTTCATGCTGTCATCCCCACCATTAAGGCACCATTTCACAGTTGGGCTAAGCCTGTAACACACACCAAGAAAAGGAAGTTTTAAAGTTATTCCCCTTGCTCATTATAACTGTTTTTTTGCGCTGAAGTAGCTGTAGGATATGTTTCCCTGTGTGCAAACACAGGGCTGCTGGAGCAGGCTCAGCTGTGAGGAGTTACACTGGTGCTCATGCAGAGCACAGTGAAGGAGGCAGAAAAGCACTGCTACTCCTCCCTCTGGCTAAAGCACGGCTGCAGGTCACTTCTGGAAGCAGAAGTCTTGGTGCTGTGAAGCACAGCAGATGCTCTGCAGTGGGCAATCCTCCTGCATAGCCAATTAGGATGCAGACATTCTGAATAAAGCAGCTGCTGTGAGCATGAAGCAGAACTGAACCTCAACCCTGAACGAGGTATTCACAAGACACCTGAGTAAGGACAGGTTACCTCAAAAGTACCAACTGCCTCCTCGGCCTCAGAGAGGGAATTTTCAGTAATTGCAAGCTGCTAGGATTGTCCTGGATATATGGGAGTGGGGAAGTGTGAAATATTACAACCACTCAAGTCAGAACTGACCTCTTCTATCCCTGCTCATTTTCTTAGGTCAATTGATGGTACTGCCCAAGGAAGGTAAAGGGGTCAGTCCTTCCTTTCTTTCACACCATTATTCCCTCTCAATTACAGTCACTTAAGACACCAACCCCTTTATTTCTGAAGCCTTATTTTTCCCTCAGATGTGGTATTCAAAGAGAAGGAATGTTTTGCATAGCAGGAGCCCTAAGCAGTTGCTCCTTTCCAACACTATGGTGTTATTTCAGACTCCACCAGTTTATCCTGCATACAGGTCAACTGTGCAGTTGAGGTCACTTACTTCCAGTGAAAGCTATCCAGCGGGCATATTTAGTAGCTTCTCTTCGCCAGTGGGAAGCCACCAGCAAACCACATGTGACAGTTAGTGAAATGATTCCCATTATGATGAAAAATAACGTAGTGACCCACTCGGGAGGCAGCCGTGGAGGAATACAGGTCCTGTCACGTCCATGGATGGTTTGACACTGTCGCACAAGGCCAACTGTGAGAGCACCTGAAAATACATAGCAGAGAGGCAAGTAAACTTTCAAAATCCTCTCTGAGGGGCGCTCAATTGCAAACCACAGCTCAGAATTGCCCCAAAGTAAGGGATTCTTTCTTTGATGAACCTTAGTAAGCCTTTCAAACACGGAGGATGAGGGCATGCTATAAACATCTGCCTTCATGTTCCTTCATCACACGCTTGCACAAGCTGAAGTGAGATGGCTGCAAGCTGTATCTGGTTCCTGAGTGGCAATCAAGGTCTAATCAAAGGGATAAAGCACTCGTAATAAAGCCTGCCAATATCTGCTAACGTGGTAGCTGACTTGCATAGAGGATCACTCCCTCATCTGTGCAGGATGAAGTACTTTTATAGTCTAACAAAATGAGTTGCAGCCCCCCTAAAATGCATTTAATTGTCTAATATCTTTTTCCCTCATCTGTAAATACAGCTTTAAGCCTCTGACTCTTGCAGTGGAACTGCATTTAATTCATGTATGATTTTAAAAACATTTAAAAAACTCCACTCCTTGACAGTAACTCATTAAAAAGAGTCCCTCCATTCAAGACTTGATCAATCCTTTTGACTGCTAACAAGAGTTACTACATACTGAAACTGGGATAGCTACACAAAAGATCTATCAAAAAGATCCTAGGAAAAGGATAAGATTGGTACAGGAACCATAAAGATTTAACCAAAATTATATATTTTCTGTTAAATAATATATTTTTTTAAAATCCAAGTCAGTGCTTTTGAGACTCATAAATTAGCTTTTAGTGAGCTTTAATAATGAAGTTATCTTTCTAACCCAAATTTAACATGCAAAATTAAGACCCATTTCTTCCAGTGTCTCTTAAACATTAAGTTCTAGATTTCTCAATTTTTTCTTTTCTTCTGAACTGTTGTCCTAAATAATCACAATTATTCTTTATCTACATTAGCAGCAAAACCTAACAGTGGACAGCATTAGAGTCAACATCTTTCTCCACAAATTACTTCAAGTAAATATGGTTTCAGTTGACCTGTTTCAAATAAAAAGAGGACAACTTAGACACAATTACAGTAAGACTGAGAAGCTTAGGTTTAGCATGTCCTTTGGAGGGAGAAAGATCTATCATACTTTCTAGCCTCTTTCTGGGGGGAAAGAAAAAGTGTGAAACAAAGGAGAAAGCCAATAGTCAAAAGATTAACCAGTCCTAGCATGCACCTCCTGGCACCCTGGAGCTAATTTCTATAGATCCTTTCTGCTCACACCTGAGCAATGAGTACCAGCAGAATTAGCTTCTGAGCTTAGAATTGTTGGGTTAGGAGGCAGCATATTATGTTTTATTAGATGTTTAGAGTCTTATTAAATGTACTGCTTCATATCCCACGGGATGAGAAGAACCAAAAGTGAAACCATTACTGAACCTGTTCTGTTGAAGTATTCTTGCAACATTTGTTTAGACTACAAAATCTCAGTCTTATTCAAATATATCCTTTTAATTACACATCCATCAACTGAAAAATTCAGGGATGAATTTTCAGCCAAAACCTGAACAACTACAAAACCAATAAAGCTGGCATTTTCTACTGCAGCAATCACACCACTGCTGTGCACCAGGATCACACAAAACTGAGCCAGGGTTACACAAGCAATCCTGCCCAGCTCCATGCCTGCACAGTACAGTTTTACATGAACTGCTTCTCTTCCATAGCTTGCAATGTTTTCATTGCACATCAGCTGCTGGGGCAGAGGGGAGATGTGCCTGTGTCCTTAAATGTCAAGCTCCCTGGAGCACACACACTGCAGAACCTCATACAAAACACTGAGCAGTTTCCTGTAGTTTGGGGATAAAGAGGCTATTCACTGCAACATCACAGAACAGGAAATTAATCCCAATCACTGTGCAAGACCAGGATTTAACAACAATTTTACTATCCTTACAGCAGAAGTCAGTTTTTTCTAAACTGCAATTCTAATCAAAGAATGACTTCATAAAAATGACATCATACACTCAATAGATGTTTTCTGAGTTCAAAGACCTCTCCTGACTTAGGTAGCAATAATTTAGTGCATTTTTAACTTTGGAAAAAGTAGCAATGGTAAGAGTCACTCTGCTGAACATGGTTCCATTTTGTGTCTTAACTGAAACTGAAAAAAACAGCTGCTGTAGATTAGCATGTATAAGCAAGAGACAACTATTTCATTTTGTACATGCAATTTATACTAAAGATATTTTTCAACTAAGAAGAGCACACTTAACATATCAGACTCAGAGAGAACCAAAGCTAAGCCCAGAAGTACCATATCTAGAGGAAACAGAACTCCATCTTGAATTATTATTTTTAATGCAATTTCTCTTACTATCAATATCTACTACTCCAAAAGGTGATTAAAAAAAAAAACAAACACCCAAACAAAAAAAAAAAAAAAAAAAAAAAAAAAAAAAAAAAAAAAAACAAACCCAGAAATGAAAATGAATAAAACAAGAAAAAAAAAATCTCTGAATTGTGAGTACCACAGTAGCATTCCTTCTTAATACACAAGGATAGTTGGAAGAAACTATTCAGAGGATGGCTTCCTAAACATCACTTCTGGTGCCCAAGTGTATTATTTTACTCTGGTGAGTTTTTTTTGTTTTGTTTTGTTTGTTAGTTTTGGTTGGTTTTTTTTTTTTTTTTAATCAGAGTTTTAAAATGTCAGCAATTAAATTTCAAAATCTGACATTTTAGAGGAAATATACTGAGCTTTATGGTTAAGGTCTTTCTAGCCCACAGAGTATTTTTTCTTAACTCTGCTTTATGGATTACAAATCTGAAGTCGATATACTCCATATTTAAGGTTTTGAACCTTGAGTATGCAGCCTCCAGGGAGCCAAATGGAGAGCAAGAGGTCTGTGAACCATTTCTAAAGGTTTCACAAAGGTAACTGGAAAATCAACCTCATTATGTGCTCATAAATTCAGTTAAAGTTCAAGCTGACTACACAGGAATACCTCACTTGTGTGCATAAACTGGGCACAAGGAAATGACACCTCAGGGCTCATCCCATAGTGACAAATCTGTTGAATTCAGACTTCAAAAGAAGTCTCTAGTGTGGAAAAACAGAATTCATTTGCCATGAAATTCAAAAGAAGAGCGTGTTTATATGGCATTTTATTCTGTTGGTCCCATTCTGAAGCAATCAAGTAAACAGTTGCCAGGGAGTTGCAAACAAACTTGTTATAAAAAATCTTGTTTCCCCTTATCTAGTCTATCATTGAAAAGAGGAACAGAGATATGAAACTGCACAGAGTCCTTCTGCCTGTAGTTAGAGAACAGCTCAACAGCCCATCTCAAACCAATCACCAAGTTCCACCAAGATCTGTAAATAAAAGGTTTTTAAGTCATCCTCTCAGAACTACTTCAGCATAATTGCTGAAAATCCAAGCACCTAACACAGGTATGGAACAAAGAGCACAGCTAATGCCAGAAGATTAGGCAGCTGAAAGATGGATCCAGCCCTAAACATCTGCAGTAAACACAGCTGCCCACCCACCTCCCCCTGCCTGCACGGCTCAGCCCTCGGGAGCCACAGTGAGAACCCTGAGGTGCAGGGTTCACCTGCCTCTCCCTCCCCAGAGCTTCTGAGACTGGCATTATTCAGGTCAGTACAGCTAGAGCAGGAGGTGATTAGGATAGATATGCTAATTACTAAAAATGAAATTTGACCTTTATCAAATCAGAGAATGCTGCACTGGGTCTGGGTAAATGTTATTGAAGTGGTCCTTATTCTTTTCCAGTAAATCTATTCCCTGAAGTGCCAAAGCATTTCTAACACATTAAAAAACCTCTCAGTAGTGACAGTCTGTGTATAACCAGGGCTCCAGTTAATTTCAGAGAAAGATTTTTTGATCATCCAACTCCTCAAAATCACTAGTAATGCTCATTTTTCAACACTGCATATTTTTACTAGAATCAATAATTTGTCTTTAACAAATACACCAACACTGGGGAGCATCACCTATTTAACAATTAAATTTCACAAAACCATTGAGGAAAGGAGGGGGAAGGGCACCAAACCAAGGAAAGGCAAGCCCTTATTTTTCCCCCTGGTGCAGATGTGCAGCTGCCAGGGAGCCGACCCCCAAGTCCCACTCCAGCCCCGCGGTGCTCTGCCATCCCTCTCTTGTTTCCCTGGTAACTACAGAGCCACAAGGAGGAATCACACTCTACAGAGAGAAACAAAGATTGCTGCAGCCCTTTAACTCCCCCTCCTCTACATCACTTCTGAATTATTAAAAGCGGCTCAGCAATAGCACGGCTGGAAAGCAGCAGCATAATAATGGCCACTCAGATGTTCGGTGTTCATCTGTTATCTGAGTGCCAGGACATGTGGGACCAAGTGTGCCAGATGGACACAGGAGAGGTGCCAGTGCCATGAGGAGCTTACCACAGCACAAGAAACAACTAATATGGTAAAAGCAAGATGCAGTGAATGAGGCGGGGCTCAAATGTTAGGAGGTCCCAGAACTCAGAAGCTCTGCTGACACATGAACCTCCATGGCACAAACCCTCAGAACTGCTCTTGCTCAGCCTGGGGTACCTGCTCCTCCTCTGCACTCCCCTACTGTCCCAACTGGCAAATTTGTTTAGTCTTTACCATCATTTTAGATAAAATGCTATTCCTTGGGTTTAAATGCATCTGCAACTCCTTATATTCCTTGACAACTGCTTCCTTACTTCTACCTCCCATACATCAACCACATCCTTAGCAAAATGCTCAGTACTAACATTTAGGAAGTATTATGGCCAACATGCCTTGTGAGGGGGTTAAAACTGGAACTGCCCCCAGAGAGCCACCTGCTCTCCCTCCCTCCTTGTCCTGATGAGATGGGGTGGTGCTGCTGGAAATGCCAGTTGTGACTGGCAGACAGTTCCTGCTCAAAGGAGATACTTTTCTTTAGTGTACTGTGGACTTATTAAACCATCTCTGCTAAGTGAAAAGCACAGTTTAGAGGTTTCTTAATGAGGTGCTGGTGACATAAATCTTAAGAGCACTGCCAGTATGGCAAGGACACTGCTAAGTTTTATGTTTTAGTAATGAGCACAGTACATGGAGCTGTGTTATTTGGGCACACTAAAACATTCATTGCTGCTGGTTAGGTAACAGTCACATGCCAGGGAATGACAGATGTGAAGTTAAGAGCAGCTCAGTTAATCCATTCCTTGTAACTCTCACTGGGCCACAGGCAAGGACAGCTTGGTTTTGGAAACTTTCTAAGTTCAATTCAGCTGATAAACTTGAATGGGAAAAGGTGTAGGTCCACCTAAGGGGAACAGGATCCAGCAATGAGCAGAGCTGCAGCTTGTTGCCCATCCAAGTGGAAACTTGAAAGGTCTAAAGAAAACAGAGTGATTTGGTCATGGCAGACTAATTCTAGGCACCAGTGCTAAGGATAAGCATCAAGCTGGCATTGGCCAGCTTGCCTTTAAGATGCTGTCCCTTGCCTGCAACCAAGCTCTCTGACAAGACTGCTTTCAATGTGAGTGAAGTGTAGCCGAGGAATTTCTGAGAGGAACAAACAACACAGCACGGAAAGAATAGTTCCAATGCACCTACCCATATAGGAAACAAGGAGGAGGGACTTCCAAGAAGAAAATTTTCAAAGTCATCAAAGGAATTTGGCAGTTGAAGTGGGATGTTTGCCATTCTTACATATGGAATTTATTTTCCTGCAACAGGCACTTGAAGGGATGTTGCTGTACAGAGGGGGAAGAGAGAATCACTTCTTTAGGTTTATTTATATATATTTTGTTTTGGGCAAAATTTCTATGAATTCTATAGTCTAGGTAATAGTTTCTTGGAAACAAAGGGCTCTCCCTTCTGCCTTTCCCAAAATCCAGGGAACTACAGTACTGATCATTCCCTACCACAGTCTTGGAGGTACTCCATACAGTTAATTCTACTTTTCCAGTGCAAAACAGCATTAGAAATCAGGCCCTCTTATGAGATTAGCCACGCTCAGAATAAGCAATGCAGGGGTTAGGGAAAAAGTTATGCCTCTGTAGGATAAGCACCACCTCTGGTGTGAAGGGGAAAAAGATAACAGCATCCTGCTGGTTTGCAAAACCAAGGAGGAAAAAAGAATTAACAATGCTGGGGAAGACCACCAGAGCCTGTACAGGAAGACCTATGTTGTAAGAGTCAAACAGAATCATGGGGTCTCTGAATGTCAGGTCCCACTGAATGAGGCCCACAGGCACAGCTCACAGAATTGCTCTGTATCTACAACTGTTCACAGTTACAGCCTTGTAAATTATAGTCCTCATCTCAATTTTCAACCTTGACCCACTATATCAATTTTTAAAAGTTTACTGCCTCAAATAGCATCATATCAGGGCATTTTTAAAAACAGCATATACACATAATTAACTGCAACTAAGTAACTATATGCAAGTGGAACACCTTGTCTTCCACATTTGTGTTTCAGTCACTGTAGGACAACACAGTAACTAAGTTATATCTGGGTAGGTATAAAGGCTATATAAAAGAATAAAAAAATAAGATCAACTGCCAGTCTCTAATCAAGTATGAGAATACAATGTCTAGTACAGTTCTTACAAAAATAATTACTTCTTTTGTGAGGAATGGAGGTAGTTTGAGTAGATGCTCTTTAGCACTTATGCTGCTAAAATGACTTTGAGGTTACCATGCAAGTACAGTATTCAGGATGTAGCAGAACAGATTGATTCTTTCACTGCGGATGTTCCAGTACTTTGTTCAGGTAGCAGATTAACAGGAAACCAAGACTCACTAAAATAAGATTTATGAATGTTAAAGGATGATCTACAGGAAGGCTGAAAGATCAGCTGCAAAGATGCAGAACATAGAATAGTTCAAAACAAACAGACTATAAATTATCTTTCCAAATCTTATGCTTTTGGCCTTCACTCCAATTTGTCTCTCAAATCATCTAACAGGTATCATAACCCTGGGAAAAAAGCTTTGGAGTTTCTCACTTTAAAGAAGACCAGATGCAAGATCAATTCATATTCCCACTGGATTTCTATTGGTGTGAAGCAAACAGCTAAAAAATATTTCTACTATGTTAAAAAGTCAGTTTTAAATAAAGACCTAGATTTATTTGTCAAGTTCCTGATATATCTAGAGAGCCTCTTTTAAGAACCTTGTTGTAAGAGTCCTTGTTGTAAGAGTCCTTGTTGTAAAATTATGTTATACAACCTGTTATCTCTCTTCTACTCCATTTATCCCCTCTCTCAAATCTGATGCTCTCTTCCTTCCAAACCAACTTTGAAATGGATCATCCTTCTTGCTCTAGAGATGTAAAAGATATTTACTTGCTTCAGGAACAAAGTACTCTTAAAAATATTAATACAGGTGAGGTAATATCCCTGGATTCAAACACAGCTTATGTTAGCTATGAGCTACCAATTTATCTATATTTAACAATCTCATTTCCAGAGAACTGAACTTATTAGGTACCATTTTTGGTACTCCTTAGAAATCTTACTGACTTTTAAAGAGAAGAATTCCAAATTTTAAAGCCTAAAGCTAATGTCCAAAGAGTTGTGGTATATTAGCAGAAAAGCTTGCCTTGCTGCTGGAAGAACATCTGGTGCCAAGCTGCCTCAAAATTTTTCAATTCTGTGTTTGTATCATGCCTAATGCAAACCAAATCCCCCTTCCACAAAACCCACAGTCTTCACCCTCCCTCTTCCTTTCCCAAAGAGAAAAAAAAAATCAGGGCCCATGTATTGAGAAAGACTTACACATATTAGAAAAGTTTATTACTACAGATGACAATCATTATGATACATTAGTCTAAGAGATGCCTAAATTGCAGACATTTGAACTAATACAAATTAAGTTTATTTCTGAATTCTAGTAACTTTCAATGCCCTGCTGCTTGTGTATTAAGTCTACTTAATGTTTTTTTAATTTTGCAACCCCTCTCTTTTTTAGATTTTTTTTTTGTGATGAATCACCAGACTCTCTAAGAGCTACCCTCAGGCACTAATGCAGGAACAACTCTCCTGACACAACAAAGGCTGTGTGTTCTCACATATCAGAGCCAAGAAATCTGCCTGTGCTGAAGGTATTCTTTCTTCAGAAGAAGGTATCCATTCCTACTTCAGAAGGCAGCATTAATTAAATGTTGGTTAAAAGGACCTCTAATAAGCTGCATCCTTCTAGTTGTTTATTTTCTAGCACTATAAGCATTTTCACAATGGAACAGTTTTGTCAGTGACTAGAATCTTTACAGTTTCTGAAGTGACAAGGGCCTGGAAAAAAAAGAAAGAACTTTCCTAAAATAAGAAAGCAATGTTTTATTTAGTATAAAACACAAACAAAGAATCTAGTTATTTCCATTTTTCCTCCAACAAAAGTACAGCTACTCAAAATTGACAAAATTCACTGACTAAAAAAAGAAAGATCAAAGGCAGTGTCAATATTTAAAAGTGATTTTTTGAGTCAGCCACACCATTTTATGCCATATGTTCAGCTGAAAGCCACAAGCTATGACACCCACAGCTGTTCTGCCATTTAACATCTGATGAGCTTGTGTTCTTTTTAACAGTTAGTTATGTTTGGCTTCAGACAGAGTTGTAAAATGATACCTCTTTATCCAATACACCACACGACCCTGCCCCAGCCTTCTCAGAAGTGGTCTGCTCAGCATCTGCAAGTGTAAGGGTGATGTGCAAGTTTCTGAGGCTGCATCACCAACAGGAGCCAGTGACATGAGGTGGCCAGGCTGGCACAGTAATGGCAGCACCAGGGTTTGCCATGTGGTACAACACAACACAACCAGAACAACACAGAAATTCTGGATCTCACAGTACAGTAGATCACCTTCCACACAGGTGTCTTAAAAGATGGTCTGTTCACAGGCTGGCAACAACTGGAATTCAGAGCCCTCCATCTTTATCTCCTGCATATCCAAAAGCATAATTTCCCCAAGTTAGCCGAGTTATAAACTTATTAGATATGTTTAAGCAGATCAGGATGGATACACCAAAGTTCCCAAACCACACCAATTAAATTACCCTATTGCTCTCCCTCTTTTTATTCATGGAGCGAAAATAACTATCAACCCTCCTGGTTACAGCCTAAATCAACTTCTCTAACATAATAACAAAAGCATTCAATGTCGGGGGAGGATTCAGGTCCTGGCTCTGACTTCAAGATTGCTTGTGCATTTTAATAAATTAAATTCATGTCGAATAAGGGGTCCTCTGTCAGACATAACTGTTGTGCTTTGCACTGATCTCAGCTTGCATCAGACATGCTCCAAGGACACCCACTGATCTGGCTCCTCCATGGCCTCATGAATCACCCAGTGGTGAAGGTGAAAAGAGAAGTGTTGAAATGCATTTTGGCATTTATATGGTTAGAAACACATTTGCAAAGTTTTGGTGTCTGTTCTACAAACAGCCTAAATACACCTTATGTGCTTCAGTGTTTGCCTACACCTGAGCATAACCTTCTCTTGGTCCACTACTGACAGAGTATTTTAGGCCTAGACTACCTGAAAGTACAACAGACCATGCTAAATAAAGAACAGAATATTCAAACCCCAAATCAAATGTACTAACAATTGTGGCAGTTTCTTTACATCACATAACTGATGGCAGGATTGTATTTATAGCAATAAGGATGTGAGAAGGGGGGTTTGCAGGTAGAAGTAATCCTTCATTAAAACCACTAGAAAAATTGGAAAGATTAAGCACATTTCTGGTTTTGCAAGTCCTTCCTTGGACACACAGATTACCAACACTGTACTTGCTGGGGATATACAAGATCCTGTCTTTATCTACTAGTCTTGCTTTTTTCATAAGGCACTTGATAATCAACTGAAGAACAGCACATATTTGCCCAAAGAATGTATTTCATTGCAACTAGAACAGTATTTCAAGTAAAATAAAACTTTATTTCTAAAGGCGCTTTCTAACTGTTGCCAAATCTGTGTATGACATGCTTGTAACAACTGGGAATACAGGCTAAACTGCACTTCAGATAGGGATTAGGTACACGGCCAAGATTTTATTATCTACAAGTAACACTTCATGTGCTGAAAGACAGACTGAGATATAGCTTAACTACATACAAGTCGTCCTTCAGGACTGCTGGCACACAGTTTCCTGGCTAATTAACATTTTAAGCCCCCACCAATACAAAAGGCAAACAGGAAAATAAACAAAACCAAACTCCAACTTTCTGCGTAATAATTCTCAAATTTAGGCATTTACTTGCTGTTCACATCACAACAAAAATATTAAAAACAAAGATGAATAGGAATGCAGGAAGCATATTCAGGATTTATCCTGAAGTACATATTTTCTTATTGCTTTTGCTAGAGCAAGTCCTTGTTTTAGAAGCCTGCATAATTTAAGCCTGAATTATTTAGGCAATTAACAGGTGCTGTCTGTGTGGTGATAACACTTTCTCCCTTATCATAAATTGGCATCTACAAAAATAGACTGTTAAGAGTCTGGAGAGTTCTCTTTTATTTTTTTTTACTAGTTTAAGAGAAGACAGACCATTCCTGAACAGTTAAATTTGCACTTCACTGAAGTAAAATACCACTTTATTGAAAAAAAAAGGCTCAGTCCTTTGCAAGTAGGACTGTTCTTGAAAAGCAACCAAATGTTATATAGTGCTCCAAAGAATGCATCTGTTAACAGATGTTTATACAGTTGTTATACTGACATTCTGAAATAGATTGACTCTAATTTTACATTTTATATAAACAACCAAGAGATCCTCTGTTCTTATCACCAACTTCATCTTACTGAACATCTACTTACAGGGAACATTTACTTCAGATTACATTGGGCATAAGTCAACAGTCTTCTGTTTGTGAAACAGCAACTGCTACTTCTGGTCTTTACTCTCTTTATTTCACCATTTTTCATGTATTAAGCTTCAAGGTGCTTCTTGAAATTGCTGAGTGACCCAGCAATATTCCACTGAAAGAATTTATGGGACCACATTAGAAATTCCTGGCCTTTCAATCTCTTCAGGTTTCCTGTACAATCTCGTTGCATAGTTTTTAAATTGAATTAAGTGTGGGTTTAAAAAATAAAGTGAAACATGCTTCTTCCCACGAGTTTCTAGGATGGAGAGCACATCATTAACGCACAAATTTAGGTGCACAATTAGTTTCAGAATGCAATTCAGCCTAAGGAAAATAAAAAAGTTCTTTCTTCACCCTTGTGACTTCTCTTCCCCCACAGCATGAAACGCCTACAATGCTCCTCACATCAACAGGCATAGAGGAAGCAGCAGTGCCTTTTCTCCTCTACAAGAAAGGAAATCAGATTCTTCCACTGTTGCAGTTCTGGAGCTGACACTTCCACTGACCATGGGAATACTGCTGGATTACTGTCTATGATTGAGAAAAAAATCTCTCTTAATGCTCAATTTAGAGTATTTCTATTTTGTATAAGGAAGACCAAATATATCAAAGCAAATTTTCAAGTCAAACAAGTCACCCACTATACAGAAATCATTCTTCAGAAAACTTGAAACCCATGACAACCCTGTATGAATTTTCTTCACTTTACTTTGGTATAAAGACATTACAATTAGAGGTTGTTAATGTTTGATACATTAAGCTCACACTGATGAAGTCACAGACGAAACCATTCCCCCTTACTTGTACATTTGCCCTGCTTATCAACGAAGTCAGGATCCCTCTCATTTCTGTGTATACAAAGATTTTATTGCAGAACTTAGTATATATGTCATCAATTTGAGAAAAGTACAAAGAATCTAGGTTCAAAGCAGCCCTTCTGAAGTATTCACAGCAAAGCAGTTCTGAGGTACACTGAATGATCAGTTGTCCTGTTCTGATCCCACACATATTCCTTAAAATACAACTAAGTTACATTGCTGCCAATAGCAGAAAGTAGTCACAGCAAGAGAAGTGGAAACCACTCTAGAACATCCTGTGCAAAAGAAAGGAAAGCCCAGGAATGGGAACTGCAAGAATACAAAGTGGGAAGGTGGCTCCACGATGAGCACTACAGAAATAATCTACCTGACTTTACTGTCCACGAACACTTGTCATTTGATTATTAAATTCTCGGATGTACCAAGCTTAGAGACAGCCCAGCCCTTCTAATGCAGTGTGCAAACAATGGCACAAAGAATTGCTCACCATCAAGTAAGTTCAAGGCCAAATGTGAACTGTCTTCAACTGGACAAGTATTTAAACATCCAAGTGGGGTATTAATCACTACACCTTGAGAGACTGTCATCCTTAATGATCCCAAAGTGCTTTGTAATTTATGGCATAGAAGAGCAGCTACCATGAGGCTTTTGGGCAGCAGCCAACTGTTGCCTATTGCACTGGGCTGTGCTGGCTTTGAATACTGCAGTGAATCACTGGAAGGCTTTCCATGTCCTCATAAGGGAGCATTTTAGATCAGCCCAAGGACCCAGATGTAACAGACTATGTTTTGCTCAAAGACGGGAACCAGGCTCTACACACTCTGTGAATTTTGAACTCTTAGCAGCAAGTATTTCCGACTGGATTAGCCCATCCCACAGCAAACCACCACTATCAGACATTTCCTAGGGTACTTGAGAGACCAAACTCTTGTCATCAACTCTATTTACAAAATTTAAAATATGTATACAAGATATCAGACAGGAAATAAAATTATATCATAGGAAGAACCCAAAAGCTTCACACTGAGAACAGAGATAACCTATGACCATTGATTCCATACAGATCCCTACAGAATCAGGCCAATAGGAGTGCTATGCCAGTCTAGCTTGTTTCCCTTCTCCTTAAAATAGACACGTACCCTGCACAGATCCTCTTCTTGGCCATATCTCCAGTTTTTCAGATCTGTGTATATCTCCATCAGTCAGAGGCTTGGGGAAGAAAAGTGAAATTGAACAAAGCAGCTGGAGCATACATAAGGGGATTGCTGCAAAATTATCAAATAACTTTTTTCCTGCATATAGCCCTTACTAATAAAAAATTCTGTCAATTACTAAAATTTTAGGCACTGTGAATTACAATAATAACTTACAGTTAGATAATAGGAAAATTATTTTGAAATCTCAAATTGTATGACCTAAAATTTTAAAATAATTTTATAGTTTTCCCAAATTACTTTGTAGAAGAATAAAACAGCCTCCATATTGTATTTGTTCCACCATACAACAAACATAATTTTGTATCTGTTTCTAAAATAGATAGCAGCATTTATTCTCTGTGAAGTTCAATATACTTCCTCATCCATGAGTCACTTCAGTTACATTCTTCTGAAATACAAAGGTCCCATCCACTGCTGGAAAAGGATTCAAGAATGAGGTGAAGAACTCCTGCCTAAGATGAAAGTCCTACACACTGCACAGCATGAAAATAAATGGGGAAAAGTTGAGCTGTTGTGAAGTACCTATGAAAAAAAATAAGTAGGTCAAGCTTAAAAGTTTGACCTACTGATCTTCTTTGCTTTGGCAAAAGTACAAATGGAGTTTACATAATGCTGCTCAAATAAGTGCTGGCTGGAAACTAACAATACAAAAGTTTTTAATAAGCCCCAGCCATTAACAGGATTCCTTTTTTATCATTTCAGACAATTTTATATCTTTGTTTTGCAGTACACACTATTGAATCCTTACTTTTAAGACTCGTACATTTAAGTTACTCTTGTGTTGATTTTGGTATAAGTTTGTGGCAACAAATGTAATACACACACCTCCAATCAGGTCTAAGCTGATTTTAAAAACAGAGGAAAGTCAGGTAACTTGCTGAAGCCACAAAGCTGAAGTTTCAACAAGGCTCCTTTCCCACAGACAAGCCATCTTTGTATAAAGCAGCTTTACAGTTACATACTTCTTGAGTAAAGCACAGGATGGACAGAAAACAAATCTTTATCTGCACATACTGAATAGAATTTAGTTCTGTAGGAACTGTGCACTCTGCTGGTAAGTATATAAAAAGGTTATTCCAAATATCTGAAAGTCAAGTACCTTATCCAAAGTACCTACTATTAGAAAAGCCAAATGAAATGCCAGTTATTCTGTGATTGTTCCCCTTAGTTAAATAAAGTAAAACTGTGATAGGAAACAAAAGTTAAAGCCAAAATTAAATTAAAGCTTTGCTGCTAATGCTAATAGAAGTTACTGTGATAAAGATACCATCTCTGTTTTACAGAGGAAGAAACTGGGGTACTACCACAATAATTTGCCAAAATCCAAAGTCAGCCATGCCACGTGCTGGATTTGAAAGTTACTGGCTCCCAGATCTGTACTCTATAATCAGGTATTTATTACCTAACTCTAATTAGAGAATGAGGAATTTAACAGGATTTGGTGGAAGGCAAACTGACAGTTTTGTACCTTTTTGTATGCTAAAGAGAAAACAAAACATGCACCTAACAGGAGCAGCATGAGTTTGTATTTGTTAAAAAGCAGATGTAAAACATCAGTTCCTCTATGGACAAAAACAATTGGCTCTCTCATGTCTTCTCCGGCAGGCTCAAATAACCAGGCTGACACAGCTCTCTTTCATGAGATTCTTCCTACACATAAAATAGTTCCATATGTTTAAATGCTGAGTGGTTTAGTAAGCACAAAATTAATCCATTACAACAATGCCTTTCTATTGATTTTTTCTTGTGCCTTAAGGCCTGCTCGATTAAAGAACCCAAGCACAATTCAAACACTCTACTTTGTCACATTTTTACATCCACTTGAATGACGTCTACAGACACAAAGTAGAATGGAAACATTCCTTTTAAAGATGGCACTGACCCTCCCAGTTCAGGCAGACCCATTAACAGGCTACTCTTATTAGAGTATTCAGATTATGTGGGGTTCAGAATCTTGTTCTTGTTTGGGTTTGGTAGTGTTGTTTTTAAAGCATTGTCAAATTCTCTGAAATGCAGGTGCTGCTTGCAGGGACTGCATCTTAGGAGCAGGAGGTCTTCATCCCTCATTGTGGGGATCAGCAACACATCAAAACCCACCACCACCTTTCCCTCCTTCCTCACACACCTGGGAGCATCCATCAAAGAAATGTGTTTTCCTGAAAATTATGTCCTACAATCTAATTTTAACACTCTGATGTTCAGATGGCTTGGGAGATTGCTTTTCAGAACTCACCTCTAGGACCTGATGGTACATAAATCTTCATTCTCTGTATCATCCTCCTTTTATTTGTATTCTCAGCATGCAATCCAAACAGGTTCATGAAAGGGCAAATAACTTCTCCTGTCACAGTCACTACATGATAGCACAAAAAACATTAGGAAAAAGTAATTTTGTAGAATTGCTTCCTATCATGTCCTATCACTTTCTACTGAGAAAAGCTGGGAGATGCATACTGTGTTTTTTGAGTATATTGCAAGGTGCTTAACAAATGATCGCCAGAACCCTTTTACAGACAATTTTTGGAAAGCCAACTCTCCACATATCACAGAAACAACACTATCTCCTTCAGAGGACAGCACAATGGCTGCTCTATACCATGACTTGTTCTCAGGGGAGCACTGAACATGAACAGTTTCTCAGCACAGGCCCTAAAGGGCAGAAGTCACTGGTAATATGCCATACTGACTTTTACAAATCACTACTTTTTGAGCAGACAACTTCATTTAGAACAAAAATGCCGGCTGGAACGCAAGTTTAAACCCTCTTTAAGTTGTGGATACTTTATTTACTTTATCTGTTTTATTCTATTTAGAAGTACTGTTTCGTTTGAGCCCTTCATGTGGTCTTGGGTTTATTCCATGTATAGCCAGTGCTCCAATTAGAGAAAAATATTTCAGTGGTCTCAAGCTCAGCAGGAGCCAGGAATCACTGCTTGGTTGTACTACCTGTGTTGGGAAGCTGATCCCAACAAAGCTACAGTTTTCTGTTGGAACTGTGAAACAAAATTCCTCACGAAGAGCTATGACATGCAGAGGAATAACACTGAACATCAGTAATTTTCCACTAAGTACTAGACAACTTATTCACAGGAGCAGGGAGGTAACTGCCTCAGGAGGAATGGCCTGCTGTGCAGAGCCTGCTCTTCTGTAAGACCACTGATCTGAAGTCACCCTTCACAAATAAAAAAGTGAGTATGCAAACCCCAAGAACTACACATAACACTTCAGAAGATACATAGAAAGACAGCACTGGTAAACAGACAACTTTAAATAAATGTTAGAATAAATTCTAGACTTACAGTTCATTATCACACTGTTACTGCACAGCAAGATACAGAAGGCAGTTTAAATGAAAAGTATAATTCCTAACATAAGTGACCTTGATCTTTTTGTCCATAGATCAAGATGAAGTTGGAAGCTCTGCTGAACACAAGTATGTTGGGCATGTGCTGAGTGCCCTGGCCATAACATTCTGCTGTGTGTTCCCTGGTGACCTGTGGATCAGCACAGGAGGATGTGATATATCCTTGCTTTAGGAGTTACCCATCAGTTAAGCACCCCTAAATCCTGACATCCATGTTAACTTAATGACTGCTATAAAAAGGGTACACGTTGTTCTGGAAATTGGAATCAAATGAACAATCATGCTACATAGGAAGGGATGACTAAGCCACATAAACAAACTGATATCTTAGCTTTCTGAAGGGAGATTTTACTTGATTAAATTATTCCCTTGAATTACTTGACCTATCCTAAACCCCATAAAAGCATTTCAAACTGTCAATCCCCCCACGTGTACAGCTTTTAACATCTCTAATTTCAACTGTGCATACTATTCATACAATTTTTCCTATAAAAGAATAGAAGCCAGAGCTGCTTCTGTCCCCCTTCCTCCCCTACTGAAGACAAAATATCAAAATCATTAAAGACCCTCCCACACAAAAAAAAAGGAACATATGGAGACAAAACTATCAGCTTATGAAGTTCTTTGCAGAAATGTAGGGATACAGGAGCAGAATTCCTTCCTACTGAAATCAGTGGCCCTTTAGGCATTGGCTGAAATTAAAGCCAACTCTGTCCTTATTTCTCACAGAGAGTGTCAGTTTGATAAGAAAAGGCAGTCAGTGCAAGAATACTGAGCAGCCACTGGTTTCCAGATTGGAGTTATCAGTGTTCTGTACTTGCACAGCACGAATAACAAAACCTCACTGAGAACTCACTGTAAGAAAAATCCATTTAATTTTCATCTTTCCTTTACCATCTTAAAGACGTATGAAATATCTGAAACCAAGTTAATGAATGAATGATTCTTACAAAACTGCATAAAGAAAAAGTGCTCAACAGAGACTTGGACTCATGTTCACAAAGGTGTAGTTCCTCTGGCCTGAAGACAGATAAGCATCTGAGACCTTCAATAATCTCAGTTGCAATCCTTTGCTGATAATTGCTGGGGAGAAATTTTTATAGCCAACATTTTTCAAATGACTATAAAACTTATCTTTAAGAGTAAGATTTAGGAGACTAATCAGCCCTTCTATATTGATTTAAAAAAATATTGAAAACTATCTCCATTTTTCAGAGAAGCATTAAAGCCAGTGATTTATTTTGCTATCCAATTTAGCTAAAGCTCATCACTATCTCTGGAGTAAGAGGTACATATTGCTTAGCATTCAAATCAGATTTTTTTTTTTCTGAAACATAAGCTCAGGTGCCCAACCTTAGGGACTGTAAACAGCTCTGAATGAGCCTTCCCAGGTTTGCCAAGACCTCTGCTCTCTGCCATCCTCAAACAGCTGCAGTATTGAGGAGATCAGGCTGTTCCACACTGCCTTTCAGAACCCCCAGGACAGCAGCCAAGCAGAGACACACTCTTACTCCCCTTCCTCCTCAGTACCAGGCTGACTTGTAGAAGCAGAATCCAGAATAATTCCCACAGGAGATGAACCTAAGAACACAGAGATAAAGCGAAGAAATATTTTCTTTTACCAAACAGTTCCTTTCACCAGCTGAGTGCAGGATGCTCCAAAAAACCCTTCTTCTTAGTGGCACATATGGAAGCTGAATGCCTTGGATGTGCTCCAAGCACACTAGTCTGCTGAGAGTCCCTGAATGTCACCAGCAGCTGGGACAGGTTTTACCACCAGGGCTGTGCCCTCCTGTGCCATATCTCTCCCCAGCAGTCTCTGGGTAATGAATGGCACTCATAAAAGCATTCACCTCAGAATTCAATACTACAGGAAGTCCTTGGTTCAATGGGCATCTCCACATTCTATTTACAATTTGGGCAAATGGCTCATTTTAGACGGTCTAAGCACCTGAAATACACATTTGTGTTGCTTTTAAACACAACTCTTATAATAATGCATTGAATTCTCTATCAATAAAAATCTACAAAAGAGTCATTAAGGATGGCAGCTAGCTCTCCTTTATGGTTTTATCAAGACAACAATTTGTTTGGCTTCAAAACAGAGCAAAGAAAAAAAGGCTTAGGTCTGTCAAAACATTCTTTGACTGCTGAAGTCCTTCAGAAAAATCCAGATTTCGTGTTTGCCAGCCTAATTAAAACTGTTAGTTGCACCTCAGAAATGGCAAATGATTCTTAAGTAATCATCCACTAAGTAAAGAAATAATGACTGCTGCTTAAAATATTTTAGGAAACAATTTTTATATCACAAAGAGATAGAAAAGATTCTTCTTTACAAAAGAACGTAATGGACTGTGCTTAATTCCCAAAGGGCTGCTTCTTCCATGAGCACTTTTTTCAGAATACTTTTTGTTATCTTCTTCCTATACATGCAGAGAGAATCCAACAACTTACACATTGCACAAGATCTGCTAATGTGAGGCAGGACTTCAGAAAGACATATTTAAATATTTGAAATTAACACTATTTTATTTGACTTTAAACCACTGAAGAAGTGCTCATTACTACAGCACTGCTGTTAGGTGGAATTATAAGAGGAAAGAATCAGCTGTTTCATCTAGCCATAGGCAGTAAAATCATCACAATTAGCTACAGGAGGAACAGTGAAGTCACCCAGGGAGTTCCTAAAGGCTGCACTTTGGGAAGGGACTCGTTCCTTTCCTCTGAACCATGTAGGAAAGTCCGGGTTCTAGACTAGGTAATTAGAAGCAAATCAAATAAGCCATAAGTACAGTCACCAATCCCAAATAGTTTTTAATACTCTACTTCATTAGAATAAAGGAAATACGACACAACTTGAATCAGCTCAACCGTTCATATGCATGGAAGATACAAGCCAGATGAAGAAAATTTTTCAAGCCCTCTGCAAGAATTTATGACAAAAGTCTTTACAGCCAGATCAGTTTTCTCTGTACTAACCTGTGGTTTGCTTGGAAATTATAAGTTTAGGAAAAGTCACAGAATCTCCTGAGCTGAAAGGAACCTAGAAGGATCATCAAGTTCAAGTCCTGGTTCTGCACAGGACAGCCCCAAAAATCACACCATGTGCCTGAGAGCGTTGTCCAAACACTTCTTGAACACACAGAGGCGTAACGCCGTGACCACTGCCCTGGGGAGCCTGGTCAGTGCCTGAGCACTCTCTGATACCCTAAACCTCCCCTGACACAGCTTCATGCTGCTCCCTCGGGTCCTGTGACCGGTCAAAGTGGTTAAGTTAGTTTAATCTGTTGGCACTAAGGATGGCTTCCTTTCCCAAAGTGGAGCTTTGGGTTCCTCTGGGACATGAGATCAAAGAGCTGCCCTTCTCCTGCTCTCTCTCCCTGCTTCACTGATCACAACACGCAGGTCTTTATCAACGGACTGAAACACATTGTTTGTAGACAATTACATCATTAGTAAAAAGACAAACGCCCAAGCCCTTGTTCTTTTAAAGTAAACAATGTCACACTCTAAAATAAAAAACACATGGGATCTCGGCTTAAAAGCTGATAAAAATCAGCATGCAGGAAATATTCTGGGGGGAAAAAAAGATGTAGGGAAGCAAGAACTTCCTTGCAACAAAGGAAACGTCAGTGTAGTACGAAAGACTCCAAACCTGCCGCAAACTAAGCAGAGACAGATCTCAATTCCCTGTCCAAGGTGACGGCACCTGGCAGGCACAGGCAGGGATGCTGCCCTGGCCCTCAGCTTCGCGGAGTGAGAGCGGGCCGGGGGACTCTGCAGGACCCCTCGGGAGACCGGGCTCCGCCGAGGCGGCCGGGGGACTCTGCCGGGGGCTCTGCCCGGGGCTGGGGTCCACCAGCTCCCCCGGCCGCTTCACTCGCCGCCGCCCCGGGGGAGCAGCCCCGGGAGCCCCCCGGGACCCGGCCCAGCCGCTCTTCGGCAGCCCCCCAGGCTGGCCTCACTTCGGCGCCTCACGGCAGCCCCACGGCCGCCCCGGGCCCGCACCCCGCCCGCCCCCGAGCCCCCCGGGCGCTGCCGGAGCCCTCTCCCGGCCACCTGCCGCACGCCGCCGCCGGGTCCCGCCGCCGGCCGCCCTCACCCGCGGACTCGCCGGTGTTGATCCAGTCCGGGTTCGCCAGGCTGGCGATGGCGAAGATGTCGGCAGCCAGGAAGAGGCATCCTGAGATGATGGTCAGTTTGTCCATCTCCTCCGGCTCCGGCGGCACCCGGCTCCGGCCTCCGCCCGGCTCCCGCAGCGGGCCCGGGCCGGGGGCGCCTCACGGCCGCGGCTCCATGGGCCCCGCGCCGCGCTCGGCGGCGGCGGCAGGAACGGACCCCGGACGGCGCCGGAAGCGAACCCGGCGGGCGGGGGCGCGGCGGCCGCTCCGGAAGGGGAACCCGCGGTCCCCGGCGCGCGCCCCGGGCGGGGCGGGGCTTCCCCGGGGGGCGGGGCCAGGGCCGGGCGGGGCGGGGCAGCTCCGGGGCCGCGGCGGCTTTCCCTGGGCAGCGCGGGGTGAGGGGCGGGGCCTGTCTCTGATGGGCGGGGTCGACTGTGTGAGAAGGGCGGGGCTTGCGCTGGTGGGTGGTGTTTGCGCTTGTGGGCGGGGCAAAGGGCGGGGCTGGAGAGAAGGCGCGGAGCCGGCGGGCGGGGCCGAGCGCCGCCGGTGGGTGTGGCCTGGGCAGGGGGCGGGGCCTTGGTGAGGGTGGGGCGGGCGGTGCCCCAGGGCGGGTCTGCCGTGAGGGGCGCCGCTGCCCGCGGACCCTGCCGCGCCTGGTCCCCACCTGCCTCGGGCCCGGGGAGCCCCAACACCTGCCCTGCCGCCTGGTCCTTCGCGGCCCTCAGGCATCGCGATCCCCCGAGGTGTTTTGGAACGAGAGAATGGGCCTCTTGGTCAGTACCAAGGGCTGGGGAACGATCACAGGTCTGTGTTCACCACAGAAAACTGCTTTCTGTTTCTCGACTCCCTGCTCTTTATCCCTTCGCAACGCTGGGCATGAGCTGAAATTCCAGAGCTGCTTCTGTAGCACTGCTGGGAACAGGGGACGTGGAAGGACTGAGGTTTGGCGGCTGTGGAGCCCCTCAGAAGCGCTACACAGCGTTGTGTCTGTGCCCTGTCTTTGGAAGGAAATCTTAATTAATTGTGACTGGAAATCTCACCCAAATACAGCCATTTTTGATGGCATGCTTTTCCATGGATTCAGCTATACCGAACTGTGAGAATCTGTAGCCGGAAAATGAACAATGCACCAAATGTGCGAAACCAGCCCGGTTTGGGCCATGATAGCTCTGTGCCTTTGATACTGTCATTCTGGTATGGGAATGTTGAAGTAAATGAACCAAACAGTCCCCACATCTACAGGTACTTGGAAAATATCTAATAGTTTCCATTTTTTCCCTTCCAACAGTGAACACCCACCTGTTTTTTCCAGAGCAGCAAAACTGGTCTATAAGGAACATACCGGGAAGCCAAGTGGGCGATTGCCTGTGCTGTTTATTTTTATGTATTTTACGTAGATGGCAGACTGTACAAACAAAATGGAGATATCAGTAATTGTAAAGTGTTCAACAGCAATCAGTAGGATTTGTTCTTTGGAGGACAAGCCCTGTACTTAACTCCCATAGAAATCGCCTATACTTGACAAATTTTCTTAAGGGTGGAGAAAATTGTAAGGCTTTTCATGGAAACTAGCTGAAATTATTCCCTCTAAACCAGAAAAAATTGGTGCATGGAAGAAATAGTGATTTGAAAAATCAATTTGCTATAGGCATGCTGTATTTTCTTGAAGTCCTTAGTAGCTGGAAACTCCTCTGTTCTGTTATTTTGTGACCTGGTCTCTATCTTCCCTGAATATATTGCTGTTAGTATTGAATGCTTAAGTAACAGCACTGTTGCTCCTCCTCTTGGCAAAATGTGTGACTTTTTAAGAAATAAGTTTCTAACTACTTTCAGTGTATTTATTTGCAGAAACTACGTTTATGTAGTCTTTTGGCAGCAACTCAGCACACAATGCCAGTCTAAGGAAGTAACTAAGGATGAGAGGCTTAACTGTTTGGATACTTAAGAATGGGGACAGCACCTTCTCAAATGTCTCCTTAAACGTTTTATTGAAGAATGATATCACACTTTCAGCTAGTAAAGTTTTCCTCTCATTTTCAAAGGGCTGTTGGCAGCCCTGGGAAACTTCTCTCAGCACACCCAGGTTGCAGCATTGATGGCAGAGATTGGGAGGGATGAACAAGGACTAGCCCTCACAATGGTATGGGATGGGCCATATCTCCAGATAACAAGCCTTGATGAAAAAAGCTCCACAGTAATGATGGAAAGCTGAAACCAGGTAAAAAGAACCAATAGTGATATTAAAATTTAATTGCATTGAAGATATCCTTGTTCTGCATTTATGCTTTGAGCTTGTCTCTGATTTATTTACACTTACAGACATCAAAAGAAACTCAGTTCAAAATTACAGAGAAAAGAAACTAGCACAAACTGTGTAAAGCTCAGTGCCAGCATTCCACTGTGATGAAATACCTGTGATCTTAAAATAGCTGCTATGGTGACTGTTCCATAATCAGTTCAAGATTTAAGCCTATACATTGTTCTCCAGCAAAAACAGATATCCTACTCACCAGCAGATTTTTTTCCAAAAAATATTTTGACTATTTCCTTTATGTAGCAATTAGACTTGAATAATAACATTCTTTATTCAGTGCATTATTGCTCAAGTAATTTCATTCTACAAGTAACACAAATCTTCACAAGACTTGAAATTAATTTGCCTTATTGTTTGCTTTTTATTTCTCTTTATTACACAGAGCAGTTACAAAGTGGCAACAGACTAATCTCTGTGCTTTAACAATCCACACAGGTGTTCATTTGCTAAATGTTTTAAACCCGAAATGAACCGTATCAGAACTAGCAGACTATTACCAGTTATTAAAGGTTTCTTGTGGAACATCTGACACCTGTATTAAACTTGAAATTGAAAGCTCTGTAAATGTGAGTGCTTCACATGGGTCCCCAGCCCAATTACATTAAACTCATGAACTACAGTTCGGGGACGCGAGTGCGCTATGGTAATTCCCAGCATGAAATTGTCTCTTAACATTGAAATCTATGAAGCGAAGACTGGAGCGTAATGAAGTAATTGAGCAATTTACTGGCTGTACAGTGAAAATGCGTATCTTTAAATTAGAACAATTTTCCTAGCAGTGCCTTTATAGTTTGGGCAGTCCTTTCTTCAGAATTGCAAGTACCAGGAAGAAATATCTACTTGCTCGATGAAATAAAAACGATCAAGTGAAGTTCTTAGCCTTTTCTTAGGAAAAAGGCTTTGCACTTCAGATCTGAGTATAAAAATCAGTGGAAAAATCTGGAGCATAAATTTGAGCTAAACACTTTTTTATTATTATTTTCTTAGGATGCAATAGCATTCATCCATTCCCTGAAAAAACCCCTTTGATATACAGAAGTATATATATGATACTGATTTGGTTGTTGGTTTGTTTTGATGGGTTTTTTTGGTTTTTTTTCTCCACCTATAATTAGACTACTAATAATTGAATATTAAGAATATGCACCACTGAAAATAAGTAGTTTTATTTGCAACAATTTGAAGAAGGCAAGCATCAAAAGCACTTTCAATAAAGGCTACAAGGAATAAAATTATTTACAGCATGTGATGTGTTTGATTTACTGCAGCAAGTACAGAAGGGTATAAAGCGGGTTGGGGACTTGTAACAAACATTGTTCCTTTGTAGCTGATCTTAGTTTTTGGAACCAAAAGAAACAAGTCGAGCATGCTTCCTGGAGCACCTGGATCTAACTCAGCACATGCCATATGCAAAAAAAACCCCACACCAAACAGCTGAATCTGTTCAATTCATGTTTAGGATGAACTTACTTGTTTAGGACCAAACCTGTAAAATTTTGCAGAAAATGTAGTATTTTGTAGAAGCTCCATCTGTTAATAATAACACAAGCAGCACACTTATTTTGGCATTAGTATCAATGCACAGAGCATGGGGCTTGAGAAAAGTAAGGTGCACAAATGCACTATTTAGGAGCTTTTCTTGCAGTGAATTAGATTTTATCTTTATGGACTTTTTTCCTCATCTGATTAATATGAGTATAATCTGAAAAGTTTCAAATAGGAACCCAAAAAGACCAGTTCTATTACTGCTTGTAGTGTGAATGAGCCGGTGCCACTCTGCTGACTTTAGGAGGAGGCAGAAATTAACAAAACTAGTGGGAGGTACTAATGTCTTAAAATCCCACAGTGACTCACCAAACTGGCATGGAGGCATGCCTGTCCTTTCTCCATGCCAGCAAGAAGAAACAGGGCTGGATGATTTGTGCATCTCCTCAGAATACCTTCAATGGTGCAAGAAAGAGTTTTATCTCCATAAAAATCTTCAGTGGCTGCTTTCTGCTGGAATGCCTCAGCTCTTGCAGACACCTCCTGCTTAACCTCTGGCTGCTCCTGACAATGTCTTGTAAGGTCCTTTCCTGCCTCCTCTGTGAGCGTAAATTCTAGCTGGCAATAAAACCACTGAAGTCAAAGGCCATGGCCATTTGTAATGGACATTAGTATAAAAAACACATCAAGACATAATCAGCTGATGATACCAAGATGGAGCTCTTGCTACAATCCTGTACAAAGCTTATTTGTTTCTTAATCAATTGAACTCCCAACAGTGATTAAAGATCAGGACTTTTAAAATTAAACAGGAAAAAAAAAAAAAAAAAAAGCACTTTTTGTGAGAGCCATGGCAGACAGCTTTTAAGAATATCTTGCTCTCAGTGCTAAGGGTGGTCCACACAGGTAGTAGAATTAATCTAGATGGGTTACAAGGCAGTTCCAAGTTTTCCCGAGGCACAGAGTTTTAACAGAAATAAACCTCAGAGGTAGGCGAAGGAACACAAGTATTAAAATGAGATAATTAGGCTAGAAGAGCAGAAAGGAAGCTCACACAGCAAGGGGCTTTCCAAGAGATTAAACCTTTATGTTTAAATAAATCATTTACTATGCTGAAAGAGCAGAAATAGAAGAGCTTGCTTTTCTGTTGACTGAGCAAAGAGAAAGACCAAAGGAAAGAGTATACAAGGGATAATGAACAATAGAATGTTTGATACTACAGCACTTCAGAATTGAAGAACTTGTCTTTAGAACAAGCATTTGAAAAAAAAATGAAGATCCCATAATTAGCTAACTAAATGGCTTGGGAATTACTGCATGTTCAAGTACTAGCATGCTGTGTATTTCCAGTGTGAGTGAAAACACACTGGGCCCAGTAGTGATGATGATATAGACTTGGATGCTTTTCAGTATAAATCTTCACAGTTACAGTGTTGCAAGTTCACTCATGTTACCAGCAAGATCCAAAATTTGATGAATATCTGATACAGGCCAGACACTTGAGTAGGCACAGTGTGATGCTGTACTCCATAATGATGCTGGTGCACTGTGCAATCCTACATTCCAACCAGTGGTGTTTGACCTCCTTCATATTGAGACTCCTTCCTCTTCCTCCTGCCCTTCTGTATCACGTGCATCCTGTCTGTAAGTCTTAGCTTTGCTTCAGAACAGCTCAAGACTTGGCTTCTTCAAACCCTCAATTTCTTATGATGTATCTGTTTTCTTTTAATATATGCCTAGACTTCAAAAAATTGATGTCCTATGAGATTTCAAATTATGTATTAGCTATATATGGCTAATCCCCTCAAGGACTTCTTCCAGCACTACTTGTGGAGAAGTCATAGAGAAACAAAATCTCTTCTAGTCCCAGACAAGTAGGAATTGCAAGCTTTGTTTGAAGGCAAGTCTCTTTACTTAATTCATATGAGGAAAGTAGAGACAATCTATCAAGAACTTTTCCTGAATATACAAGAATATATGGCTAACCAGTGGTAATTACTGCATTTGCCTTCATTGTGGTGATAATTTTTTACATATTTATTTTACATTTACCAAAACTCATCTTGTTTTTGCACTGTGGTTTTTACCTCCACTGTACACAGCCAGATTTATCAGCTTTTTATATACCATTTCAGTGAAAAAAACTACATAAAATGTATGAACTCAGCACTTTATTTGATGAGTGAGAGCCCACAATTACTCCAGATTAACTTTCTGAGAAGAACTGAATTCATAAATAACAAGTTAGTAGTAATTCATTTAGAACATAGGTGACTTAGACCTCAGGTCCATCTTGAATCAAACCCATCCCAGATTTGTTTTTATAACTCATCAAGAAAAGGAGTATTTCCCAAATCACCAGAAGCTGCCATTGATTTCTTCCCACTGAGGAACTTCTTTGCAGCCTGAAAATAAATCAGGAAAGTGGATATGAGGAAATATTCACTACAATAGAGTTGATGCTACTCATAGCATCAGTTTCAAGTTACTAAACAAATAACAAATCCTGGCACTAATACACCATCATGTAAACAATCCTCCTTTTTCTTTTTAAATCTAATTGCTTCTAATGCAGATGCTCATTTTATAATCTAAACAGAAATGGCAGATAGATGGATATAAAAGGCATGAACTCTAGAAATGGTTATTCCTAAAATAATTATTGCACCATAAAATACAGTGTATCTCATTACTACTAAAGCTATTGCTAGTTGCTGCAATACAAATAAGCAATGACTATGAAAAACCAAATTTTGTATCTCAGAATTTCTCTTTATGATAGATTTTTAGAAATCAGCTTCACATATAAGCAACAAGATAATGAGCAGTAGCAACAAAGTTACATCAATTTATCACTGAAAGCTTAATTGTTTTTTTAAATACACCCATTATTCTAGACTCAGGAATCCTAAAAACCTTGACACAGAATCACCTGCACTGAAACTAATATGAAGTTTTCCATGAATATTAGTTGCCAGTTTTGGTAAATTTGAGTGAAGAAGATGAGAATTTTACATAATTCCCAGCTACACTAGTTTTACAGTGTATTAAAGAGTCTTCTGTTAATTAAGTAAGTGAAGACATCAAAAGATACCCAGCTGGTATTCATAAATGAGCTGCCTTTTCTATTTTTAAAGACAGTATACGTGTGTGTTTATAAACACACAGAAATGAGCATCAGTTTTCCATAAAAAACCTGACACAGTGATTAAGGAACACCTGTGGGTGCTGACACATACTTACATTCACAACATCAGCAGTGGCTACAGAGTCGATTTTCTGAGCAGCAGCAGATGGGGATGTGTGTGTGCCAGAAACCAGGGACTCAGAGCCAATTTCATTCAGCAACCCTTTTGAGGTCTCCACTGACATCAAATAGTTGGCTTTCAGCTGATTTCTGCCATCAAACAAAGCATTAACAATGAGCAAGCTTGTAAGCCCTGCTATTACCTTCCCTACCACCCCATAAATACAATGAGGTTTTGGTCCTTTTAAACTTCTCAAGATTCCATTTTGAAAGGTTTTCCTTTTCGATTAGGGAAGGATTCCATGGTTAGGAAAGAGGCACCATAAACAGTCAAAGCATGAAAATGACAGGTACTTGAACACCTACTGTCTCTCCACACAGTCAGAAGATCTCTAGCTCAGGATTTGTTTCTGTCTGAGGTAACTAATGCAGTTAGACAAACTATCAAGTTTAAATCTAATTTTCTCATCAAGAACAGATGCATGCAGAGCAATTTTGTCCTAAGTGACAAACAAGCACTGAATGTAAATGCTCAGGCTACTCCTGTAATAGTTCCATAGTTCCATGTTTCATTAAAAGAGTTTGTTTTTTTGTGTTTCATGTAGAATCACTGCTACATATGAAAACCTTATTTTTGTAAGCCTGTCCTTCTATTCTAAAGACAGAAAGATAGAAAATTATTTATTCCAATAGCTCATTATTAAGTAGCTTGGTATTTCTGATTGAATTGCCAGACTCTGCAAATAGAACTGACTGGGTTTGGGCTTGTTGTTCTGGTGTTGGTTCCTTTTTTTTTTTTTTTTGTTGCTCCCCCCGCCCCCCCCAAATAAAAGAAACAGAGGAATACAGGAAATGTATGAAGCCATTCCAGAAAGGAAACTCCAGAGAAAAAGAAGAAAACTAGCCACAGCAGCACTGCATGTAACTCTAACTCCCTAATGCCAGGCAGCTTTATTAAAAAAAAAGAACAAAACAAAAACCCACAAAACCCACAACACACAAAACAAATAATGCCCAGTAAAAAAGTCCAGAATCCACCATTTAGCTACTAGTGACCAAGGCAGAACCAATCATGTCTAGACTATCCTATTTTGTGTAACTATGCTTTACAAGAGTCTTGTATTTTATACATGCAACAGACAGTATTTTCATTTTGCTGCTTGAGTCTGTACTATATTGTTGTTTTGCACAACTGCAGCTCGAGAAGTTCAATGCAGTTTAACACTACTTGGAGACCCCCTCCCCCAAATATTCCTCGGGGCATGTATTTCCAGCACTTGGTGTACCATCATTAATTCGGTGCTTTACACTTGCAGACCCTCATTACTCTTTTTCTTTGAAGATGGCACAGATTGCTTATTGTAATTGTTTTGGGAATTGCTCAAGTAACTGTAAAGGGAATTAACTAAATAATGCAATTTAGGATTCTAATTAAAATACATCTTAATACTACAGAGTATGATTAAAATGACAGCACCTGCTGACACTTGCTAATTTCTTACACTGAAACAGTCTTCAGAAAATATTAACACCTCTCACTTCTGTGTTTTTATTAGGAAATAACACTACTGGAGAATCAGTACAGCTTTCAAAAAGAATATTGACAGGGTCTCAGTTTTAATGCAGGACTGAGAGTAGTTCTGCATGGAAATAATTACAGGGTTAGCTCTGCTGTACAGAATAGTCTGTGTGTTTCACAAGTAACTGTATGTTAAGAAAATTCTCTTTACACACATAAGAATTCTTTACACACTTACTTTGCTGTTTTGACATCAGCATCAGTGACACCGCCCTGAGCAACTGCCTTTACCTGGTTCAAAGCAGCTTTAATGACCTGAGGAAAACGAAATAATTTAAGGTTTCTTCCCACATCAAACTTCAACATGTTACTTCTATTATCTGCTATCTTGGAAACTTCAAGGGAAGAGCAGCTGACAATGTGCGGACTGTCTGCCTGAACACAATTCTGAGAAGTTTTGTAACAAAACTAAAAACACTGTAATGAATGCCCAAAAATGCACAAAAACCAGTGTGGATTTCAACTGCACCACAGCATTAATTTATATGGTGTCACCATTCTTCATGAAAGTGCTCAGTTCTGCCAGCTTAGAGACAGCATGCTTTTCATTATATACTTAGGCTTACAAATGTATATCAGCAATTACAGTCAGCAATTCAAGGCATAACTTCACTTCATATTATGTATCTGTCTTTCCCACAAAGCAAGTCTCATTCCCAGCTTACAGAGATAAGTCATAACTGAATGTGCAGCATTCTTATACAAGAAGTCATATGAATTTCCTTTTTTTTTTTTTTTTTTGATGAATCAGTCACTCTCTCAAATCAAAACACTACTTTGGAGATTATGTTGTTAATGCTTAAATTATAATCAGCAACTCACCTCCCCAGCATTTGGAGCCTGGGATATGGTATAAATCCCGAAGAGCCCAGAATCAGAGTAATTAACATTAAATGCAGAGACCTGCAAAATAAACATTATCATTAACTGTTTTAAGTATCAGAATAATTCAGCATCAAGCATTGGAAAATAATTACTATTAGGATCTAAAATACTGTAATTCAAGAAGCTAAACTCCATCTGTGCTGAAGAAAGATCAGAGTGGAAGCCCTTCCCTGATACACTGTAATGTGTGCAAGAATGAACCAATTAAGATTCTAGCTGAAGGTAGTAACCTCTCAAAGATAATACACATTTTACCTAGAAATCAGAATACAGTAATCCTTTGAACTTACATCAAATGGCTGGCTGGTTGCTTTAGCAACACCCTGGGCCAATTTGCTGGTAACACTGCTTCCCCTCTTGACAAGGGGCCCAGCACCTAGAACATACTGAAGGACACTGAAGGCATTTGCTTCTGGGCTCCCAACAACAGCTCCTTCTGCTACAATAGCAGCATGGACAAGGCTATCACCAGTCTGTTTCCTGATTTCTCCTAGAAATACAACAGAAAAAAGGTAATACAGTGTTCAATTAGAAACTACAGTACATTCACAGGCATAGAAAAGAAACATTTCCCTTTAACAAGAGAAGAGCAAGGCCTGAAGTTACTGCATGTCCCCTCAGGAAGGGAGCATAAGGCTGAAGGTAATTTTAAGTCTTTTACATTCAAATTTTTTCTTGCTAGCACAAAACCCAGTACCTTACTATGCCTTATTTGAAGCAGACTCTAAACCATACACAGTGTGAGATGATAAAACTCAAGCGTCTCCATATAACAAATACCCAGAGAATAGTGTACCTTCTGTTCATACTAATATTTATGCTGGCTTATAGAAACTGAAGTTATTCCAGTAAAATATTGAATGCTGGAAACTTTCTTTTTCCCCTTCATGTCTTTACAGAGACATCTAATACTCCAACTAAATAAGAGTTGTTGGCAGTGGTACAAACACTGCTCTGACAAAGCTAAGCATTACTTAGAACATTTAACACATCTTCCCTAAATAAAAATCCTACCTCCACTTCCTGACAGCCCTTAACCTACTCTTACAGAAATCTTACCAAAACAGCCAAGAGAAACCATTTGGCAGCTTACTTTTCACTTTATAGAAAAAATGATGTCTCAGGTAAAACTTTGTTGAAGAGCTGGGTTCAGTTTTGTCTCAGAACCTTCTGCTTATTTAAATGGGATATGCATCTGAACTGTCACTTCCAATGCCTAGCATTTAGTGCAACAGTAGAGTTTTCAGTTGTAACTTTGAATACTACTACTAATATATAAACAGAAAATCAGTCACTCAGAAAAGATTCAAGAAACATCCTCACCCCCTCGATAAACAGCCTTTGCACCAGGAGCACCAGATCCACTTCGGATATTTAGGAATTGCTCTGCAACTTGCTTTAAGGTAGAGTGCTTTATACCTGCAATACAACAGTTACTCCAAGTAATACAATGACATTGAAAAACTACAGCAGTTAAATAAAAGTGAAGCCTATGGTAACAGTTTACTTCTACAGAGAACTCCAATTTCTCCAGCAGTTTTCCCACATGACCTGCAGTGTTCATTCAGGAACATACATACCTATTCCTACGAGAGCCATTCTTGAACTTGTGAAATTGTTCTGTACAAAATGGTGAAGCTGCAACAGTAAATTAGCATTTTAGGATATTTTGTTTAAAGAACAAAAATTGTGTGTTTCTGACATAGCCCCTTATACTTCTTAAAGCAAATTCCAAAGCTTCCAAAAGGAACTGTCTATAGAATGTAATTTTATTGCATTTCCCAGTGACAACTACAAAACCCTTTTATACAAGAACACCTGCATTTCATTGACAGCCTTATTGCCAACAGAAAGCCACTGACAGTAACCATCTTTTTAAATGCAAGCATCAGTTCTATACCCATACTCAAAGTTGCATGGAAATAAATTATTTTAACACCAGATCAATAAGGTAGTAAATAGTGACTGTATATATACTAAATTAATTTTCTCTCACCACCTATTCCTGACAAAAAACTGAGACAGACATATAGCACAATACAAAGAACCCTACCTGCTCAGAAGTAATTTTTCCAACTCTGTAGTCTGGACAATACAAGGGGTTTGCCAGAGCATTTTTGTAAGCTGCAGCATGCAAGTTTTCCAGCACTCCTGAGAGGAACAAAGTTTCAGATGATTAACACAAGACCCACATGTAATGAAGGTTATGAAAGAAACTAAATGAAGGAGCTGTGGTCCACTTTAGGGACCAGACAATTTGCAAAAGCAGGTCTGGAATAATCCAATCCACAGGGAAGTTTTCAAATCCTTGGGCTGGAATAATCTGGCCTGAGGCCTCTATTCTTTAAATTATTAAAAAGTACCCAAACCAAACTTTTATATATAATAACTTTAATATATGGTCAACACTTTCTGGCTTCAACAGCAAGCTATAAATGCAATCCGTGTTTAGAAGAAGGGGAGCAGCATCCTATTAATTATCATCTTTGTAGGCATCCCTTGCTCTTGAGAAAGAACAGGCTCTCTAGAATAGTATTTGTAGCTTTGTGAGGTGTCACATCTCTCTCCCTGCTCAGATGAAGGATGCTAGTGTCTTCAATTCCCTTCTCAATATTTTTTTTTGCACTCCAATAGCATTCTAGTAATTCCTGTTCTGATATTTTCCTTGTATCTGCTCATACTTTTTCCTCAAGAGAAAGATTCCTTTCTTTATAGTTCTGTTTCTGAACATAACTGTAACTGAAAATATTACATTACTACAAAAACCAACCTGCAGTTGATGTAAGTTAAAAAAAAAGATTATCATTAGTTTTAAAAAATAGTAGCACTTCAGTATGAGCCAGAGATTTTTCCAACATTACACTGTCACCTTCAATGGGTTACAAAGGTAAATATGCTTCAGAGTGGTACAAATTTATGTTTATTGAGTAGAACTACCTGGGTGATCTTGGATGATGAGAGTTAATAACAGAAGATATCCTGAAATAGGCTTGATCTGAGACTTTGTGTTGTGTTTCCTCTTTGTTTTCCCTTAAGCACAGAAATCTAAATTTACAATCCTAAAGCTGGAACCCATTTTCAGTGTGATAAAAATACATATTGTTTTTATACCAAAATAACCATACAAATTCAAGAAGTCTTTTGCAGGATACTATTTTCACACCAATGAGTAATACCTAAATATGGTTTTCAGAACACAAGCTTCTGCAAATACATTGCAACCAACACTTATGATTTGCACATTCTTTGGTTGTATTTGAAAAGACTTGAAAATGTAAACTGGAAGCAGTCAAGGAGAATGGTGTAAGATATCTTCAGCATGTTACTTGCTAAATGTTACCATAGGCTGGAAAAACCTGTGTATTAAGAAAAGTTTCATATCAATAAGCTGAAAAATTCAATGTTCATGTGACAGAGCAAAATGGAAACTATTTTTTCATTTTGAAGGAACTCCTGCAGAGCCAATACAGTGGATCAAAAAATACACTTACCAACTTGAGGATTCTGACGTGCAATTGCTTTATCAACTTTTAATTGTGGCTGAAGAGCAGCTACTTCCCATGGTCTGAACTCGGGTGCTGTGGTAACATTCAGGAGATATTCCATTACTGTATCACTAGATAAAAAAAGTTACAAAGGCATTAAACACAAGTAACATGTGCTTCTTCTGCAGTTCAAATTAATCTGTAAGCAACATGTCAGCAACAAAACACATCACTCAAGCCAGAGCAATTATCAGCACTGCTGTACAAAGTAGGATAATTCAATTCTGTAGCATTTGTATGCTCAGTAACATAACACAGAAGTTGAATATTAATATAGTAATTTACTGATTTATTACAAAAGCATGAGAAGAGATATTCCTCCCACCCTGTAAAATGACAGGTCTTCACTACCAAAGAGTGTTAAAGAAGGCAGTAATTCCCTTTATAGCCCATCCAGATACCTACACATAGTCTCGCAGACACTGAACAGAGTAAGCCATTTGCTCTCTTGTTGCGTGCACACTACATGAGAAAAAAACCAAAATCCATTTCAGCAAAGAACACAAAAGTGAATTCTCACACATACTCCCCGTTGATCAAATTAATCAAGATACAGACTAAAGTAACTACTTAACCTAAAATCTGTCTGGGATGACTGTTTAAACACATACAGAGCAGAAACAGACTTAATTAAAACTCACATCTTCAGTATCCAAGCAATAATATTCAAGTAATAACTAATGTCCTGTGACCATGAGAATTTAAGATACCACAATAATTCAAGGTAAAACAGCAAGTAAGGCTGAATAGCAAAACATGAAAAAAAAAGTGTGTATGTATTAAACAAGGCATTTAGGAATTACTCTCTTTGGGCAGAAAACATAGTTCATCCTGTCCTTTTCCTTCAACATATTTGTTACTGATATGACCAGAAAAAGGGTAGAGTCATAAAACACTATTTTTAACCAAATTCTAGATAAAAAGATCTTACTGGATTATTTCCAGATACACTGAAAGAAAGCAGGTACAGTGAGATCCCTCTTTTATTCCTCTTAGTCTTGTTTTCTAGGCTTAAAACTCTCAAGTCACAAAAGCTAACTAATGTCTGTACTGTTCCCAAGGCTGCAATCTATTCACAAAAGATGGAAGAAGGAAAAAAAATCTGACTTTAGGAAGTTTATTCTCAAAGTCTGCAAAGACAGAAAGAAAATTAAGCTTCTAGACAAATTATATTTCTTCCATGTGCACAATATTTATATTTTGTTTACTGAAAGGTCTTTCTAAAATACAAATCATGAGCTCACACTTGAAGCTTAATAGAACAAAAAGTACAAGATCTTCCTTGACAACATTCACTATTCAAGTACCACGCTGAGCTTATCCACCTACACATTTTGTGCTTATTTTCTTATGGTCCCTTCAGTCCTAGAGCTCCTTTGCATCTCAGCAACAGATTATCTTTCTATGTGGGTACAAACCTCAGGCTGCCCCCAACAGCTTCAATGCCACGAGTGATCCGGAAGGAGGAAGCTCCTTTAGTAGTCTATTAAACAAAAAAAAAAAAAAAGGCAACTTACAATTCTAGCTACTTAAAAAACAGATACTGAGTTGATGGCATCAGTAAGAGAAACTACTCAGAAATATTCCACACATGCACAAGATTGAGTTTGTATCAACCACCTGAAGTAATTTTTACTGCAGCTTAAATAGAATTAGTTATGTGCATATTTGAATATAAATATACTATATATATCTAGTTTAAGACCCTAGAGAAAATAATACTCATTTATATACAATTATAAATGAGTATTACTTCCCATCTTCCAGGACGCAGTATCACTTCTGCACTGAACCACACAACCAAGTACCACTGTACAATGTTCTCCACTTCCTAAGATCTCTTACATTAAATTTTACCATACCATTTATTTTTGCAATAATAATCTTTTGACCATTTCACCTACTGTCAACATAATAACAAAGGCAATAAACACCTACCAAATTAGATGCAAGACGAAGCAGGTGAGCAGTTCCCAGGTTACTGGTGGTTTCATATCTGCTGCCTGTTTTAATAAACACACCAATTCTTGAAGATGGAGAAAAGTTTTCCAGAGATGCAATAACTAAGCCATTTGGTAATTTTGTGATCTGCATTAAAAAGAAAAAAAACTTTGTTTTCATTCAGTAGAAGTACTACCACAGCTCTGCTTTGACTGAGTTTTAAAAAATAAATTAAAAAGAGAGGGGGAGAAAAACCAACCTGCATTTTGATACTGACCTCAAGATCCTGAGACTCTGGAGTTAATTTCACTTTTGCTGCAGTTGCTGAGGATGAAACTTTAGGAGCTACTTTAAGTGAGTAAAATCTCTTCTAGAGGAGAAAGCATAAGAGAATTGATTTCCTAAATTAGTTCATCACATTTTCTTACATACTGAAAAAGAATCCGACTTTAAAGTAGAAATACAATGAAGGATTTCAAACACTGGAGTAAAAACAGTGATTGCCTTGTAATTCCTCTGATTATTTTTTACATCAGTCAGAACCTGTGCTATACAAGTTCTCTGGAATTTCAAGAAATAGCACTGTAAGCACTTCCTCCCCTCCTCTCTTTGCAGCTGTGCAGTGGGTATCCCTCTCCATCCCATACAGTTGTAGGACACCTGCAGAGCAATTCACTGAACCAAGAGGCACAACAATCCACATATGCACCACAACACCTTGGAGGTAACTTTAAATTCCTCAGGAGTAGGCAGTTCAGTTCCTGAAGAGTCACCTCAGAGTTCCAACCTGTCTGCACTGACTGCTGCATGCAAAGAGGACATGTAGGGAATTCCCCAGACTGCAGTTTGGACCAGAGGGGGCCATAAAAATCATCAAAGGAGCACCTCTGCTACACAGACAGGCTGAGAGAGCTGGGGAATCCAGCCTGGAGAAGAGAAGGCTCCAGGGAGACCTCACTCCAGCCTTGCAGTACCTTAAAGGGGCTCTTAAAAGAGATAAAGAGGGACTTTTTACACAGGCAGATAGTGACAGGACAAAGGGAAATAATTTTGAACTGTCAGAGAGTTGCATTAGATTTTAGGAAGAAATTCTTCCCTGTGAGGTGGTGAGGCACTGGAACATGTTGTCCAGAGAATATCTGGATGCTTCATCCCTTGAAGTCTTCAAAGACAGTTTGGATAGGGCCTAGAATAACCTGGTCCAGTGTAAGATGTCCCTACCCATGGCAGGGGGCTGGAATGACACGATCTCTAATGTCCCTTCCAACTCAAACCGTTCCATGATTCCAGGCTTTTACCAGAAGCAGTCCTTCACGTGAGAGGTGAATACCACAAGAGCCCTGCATTCAGCAGCTGGCAGCAGAAATGACAAGACTACTGATTTCAAATCTGAAATGCTATTACTTTCCACCCGCTTTAGAAGTTGCTTATACTAGCAAATTTACATATTACTTTTCTTTTCACATTAGAAGGTAACTTAATTCCTATGCATCTCAAGGTAAAAACCGAGTGACAGAAACACCACAGCACTCGGCTATACAGACGCCAGCGACGTAATTCTCACTGCTTTACCAGGGACCGTTCATTGTATGAATCTAGGAAAAACTCCTTTCCTCCCGCACCAAGGCTTTGGTAAGACGCCTGGTTTTAAACTCTAAGTCTACTTATTTACATCTAAAACTGACTCCCACGCTGTCACTCAGAAGTCATTCTCCATCCCGCTGGAGCGCATTTCCAGCGGACATCCAGCACAGGTTCCACCCAGCTGTCCGCCAGCTCCACGAGAGCCTTTGGGCAGGACAAGCCCTCTGCCCCCTCCCCGCCTCCAGGACACGGCAAGCGCCAATGCCAAGGGCACCACCTTGTCTCAAGCAGCTGAAGCTCCTCCAGCGCGGCGGGATCCCCTCACCTCCCTTCTCTCCGTGCCCCGCGGGCCGCTGCCGGGGCGGCTCTGGCAAAGCCCGGGGCGCCGCTGGCCGCGGGGCGCTCCGGGCCCGGCCCGCGGCCTGTCTGACCTTCAGCCGCCTTCCCGCCGCGCCGCCCGCCGGCCCGGCCCGGCCCGGCCCTGGCGCCCGCACCGACCCCGCGGGCAGCCCCGCTGCCACGACCGCCGCCCTCCGCCCCCTGCCCGGCTCATCGCCCCGGGCTGGCCGGGGTCAGGCTCGCCCGCAGTCCCCGGGCCCAGACAGCAGCTGTCACCACCAGTAGCGCCTCTCCCGCACCGCGCACGACGCGCTCGGATCCCGCTCACCGAGAGGGAGCGCGCGGCCACCGGGAACCCCTTCATCGTCCCGCGCCCCTCGGCTCGAACCCGGCCAGGACAAGATGGCTGTCCCGGAGGAAGACCCCACCTTCCCGGCACGCCCCGCGCCGCGCTGACCTTCCAGGGAGCGCACCCCGAACTCGACTGCTCCGGCGGGCGGCGCGCCGGGCGGCAACAGCGCCACCGCCCGGGCACCGGAGGCTGCGCACCTGCGCGGGGTGTCGCCCCCTCCCGGGCACTGCGGGCCGCGACACCCTGCGGCGCGCGGGGTCCCGCTGCCGACGGTCCCTCGGGGACGGTCCCTCGAGAACGTGTCCCGGGAATGTGGCCCAGGAATGGCCTTCGGCACCATGCCTCGGGGCGCGGGGTCCCGCTGGCGGCTGTCCTTCGGGCTGTCCCTCAGGACGCGGGGTGCCAGGGTGACTGTGCCCAACCTATGTCAGGGCCATTCCGTGGAGCTCGCAGCCGCCTTCCCCCGAGCGCTGCCGGGTGAGGCGGGACAGCGGCGGTGCCTGCGGGTACGGCAATGTCCGCAGCGCCGGAGCCGCCCTCGAGCACGATTTCAGCGCGGACATCGCGGCGTCCGCCGCGCCCGTGAGGGGCGTGGGGCGCGGAGGCGGAGCCGGGAGCGGCGGGGCGGTTTCGCGGGGCGGTTCCGCGGCGGGGCCGGCGGCAGCGGGGCCGCCCCGGCGAGTTCTTAGCGGCGGTGCGGGCGGTGCGCCGCGTCGCACTCTCGGAGTGCTGTCATCCCGTCCCATCCTATCCTGTCCCGTCCCGCCCGGCTCTCGCCATGGGCTCGACTCCTCCCGTGTTCATCGGCGCCGAGGAGGTGGAGAAGCACCTGCACCGTGCCAGCCTCCTGCTGCCGGCGCTGGAGGCCGCCCTGGCCAACTTCTCCGCGGGCGCGGCGGGCGGGGTGGTGCAGCCCGTGCGCACCGTGCTGCCCGTGCCCCGCCACGGCGGGTGAGGGCACGGCGGGGCTGCCGGGCGGGACGGCGAGCGGGGATAGCGGCAACGCGGGGCGGACTCGCGGCGGGGAAGGGTCCGGGTGGGCGGATTTGGAGCATCAGAAAAGGCCCTCGGTACCGATTACTGATTAACTAGCGGCGTGAGGGTCGCAGCCCGCTGGCTGTGAGCTCCCGTGATAACGGTGCGTGAGTAACGCAGGAAATTCTCCCCCGAGGTACCTCGGAGTCATGCCCGCGTACAGTGCTGCAGACGATGCGCTGACAACCAAGCTGGTGACTTTTTATGAGCACCTGAAGGACTCCTCTGTGCCTTCTCACCAGGCGACTGTTCTCCTATTTGACCCCAGCAATGGTACTTTGAAAGCTGTAAGTCTCGTGTGTCCTGCATTCTTCTCTGCTCATGCTGTCAGTTCTCACTTCTGCTTCTTGGAAGCTGGGGCTGGTGTAAATTGGCCTGAGTTTACCAACAGGATTTGGCCTAAAGCTGCCTATGTGTTGTTTCTGTTAAACTGTACTCACTGTGCTATTTACTGCTGCTTGTGATTTGAATCTGATAGCTCAGAGTGTAACTGGAAGAGAGAAATTCTTAGGAGAAGTTTACCTTGCATATGAAAGAAAAAGCACCCCCCACGTTGTTGGGTAAAGAATGGATCTTGAACCGTCTTAAGTCTCAAGTTGAAAGAAAGTTACAATTTGCATTGCTGGGAATAGTATTTAGAGTCTGATTACTTTATCTTTATTTAAAGAATTTAAGATTTTTTTTTAAGAATAGTGATGATTTGCATTGCACTTTAGTAATAATGATTTATTAAAGGGACAAAACTGGTCAAGAAAACTATCTTGTGTTCTTCTACCAAAGCTCTTGGGTTTTTGCCCCCATAATTAATAAGTATGCAGTAGCTAATGAACATTGAGGCAGGAGTATGCCATGTGTGATGCACATTTGAGGAATTCCATGGTTCCCTGTCACCTCTCTGTACAGACCAGGACAGTGCAGACTGGGGAACCACTGCTAGCTTGCAGTGCTCTTCCTGGAGCACAGAGTATTGGAGTATCCATGTATTCCCTGTGCTGGAGAGCCAGGGAAGTGCAGTGCATCAGGAGCTGGGTGAGTTAGAGGTGGCTCTTCTCTGACCATTTTCACTCCTTTTGTGCTGATGGAATGATATGGAAGAACTGGAGTAAACAGAGGATCTGCCCAGTTTAAATGGGACTTCGTATGGTTTGTGATTGCTCTGATAATAATTGCTTTCTTCTACATGTGTATATCTTTTATATCTGTAATATCGCATCATTTACAAATTGGATGAGAATGTTTGGTATTTATTTATTAATTTTTCAGTGTTCATTTCAGTCTGTTTGACTTTTTTAAAGGTCCTGGATGGCAGTGTCATTACAGCAAAACGAACAGCTGCAGTTTCTGCCATTGCTACCAAGGTGTGTCTTCTGTTCTCTAAGTGGGGCTTGGAGTTAAAAAACAACTGGAACAAATGATGCAGATGGCTTTTCATTCACTACAGCTTTAACTTAGATTTATAACAACATATGGCTTCTATTGCACCCTCTTCTAGGAATTTAGTAAGCTGTCTTTTGCTGTATTTTCTTTCTTTTGTGTTTGTGTTAACATGCCCCTTTATGGCTTTGGGTGATGTAGCTGTGGTGATACACTGAATTTTATTTAGATAGATGCCTTCTGCTGTTGGCACAGGACAGGTGGGCTGCACTGGACCTCTAAAGAGGGGGGGAAAAGCACATTTCCATTTCTCTTAAGATAGATGATACCCAGTATAGATGGATAACTTGTCCAGAGGTGCTGTCTCTTGTCACTGGAAGGTGTCCAGATGACTGTCCCTGACCATGGCCGTAAACTTCAGTGTCTAAAGACAGGTGAGGTGTATCTGGCTGTGCGTTGCTTTATATCACTGCAATTTCAGTTGGAAATTGTTGTGTTGGATTTCTTTTTTAAAAGCTATTTTTGGTTGGGCTGCTAACATCAGGAAGAGAGCAAGTGACCGTGCATTGCACAGCAGGTTTTTAGCCTTCACCTCAAAGGCTGAGGCAATAAGAAGAGGGCCAGAGCTGAAAAATAGTGTTGTTTGTCACTCCTCAGCTTTGCATCAGAATGAAGGCTGATGTCATGGTTTTGTGAGGGGCAGTCTTCATGCCAGGGTGACTCTTTCCATGGTAATGGAGCTACCCTGGCATAAAACTGAGTGAAGGACTTGTCCTCAGGAGCTTCTCCTGAACCAAAGGACAGAATGATTTACAGTGAACTCCTTGGACAGGAGCTTACAGGACCTCATTCATTTTGGCCATTCTGTATTTGGTCAGTTCTGTGGTTTTTATGCAGTCCATGCTGGCTTCAAAGGAGCTTGGCTGCTGAAGGTACTTCAAGATCAGATCCTTCACTGTCATCTGGTTTTTTGGAAATTTTCAGGAGTGTTTGACTTTAGCTCATTTTTGTCACCTTGTCTTCTTTATGGCATTTGTTTTTCAAAGACCCGTGCTCTTATGCAAAAGACCTTTGAAATCAGTGCTTCACAGTCTTTAAAAGGCACATTAAAACAAATTCTTACTACTGAAAAATGAGATCAATGAGATTTTTCTCCATTTGTTAGCAGCAGAATAAACCTTGAGAGCCTAGACAATTCTAAAGCTTTTTAGGCAGGAGTGAGTGGCCATAGCAAACGCGTAAACAAGACACAAAGATAGTTAGGGCTGGACTCCAGCAGCTCTGTCTTCCCCTTTGCCAAGTACTGGTGAATCACAGACTAGAACTAAACCAGAAAGCCAAAAGCAACTGTAGAGCTGAATTTTATTATTTGTTCCTCAGAACCATCCCTACTTTTACAATGTCTGTGTATTATGGCTCTTGCAATGCCAAGATCTGCTTGTGGTTTGATTTATGGCTTCAGTGAATTCAGAGGTGGATTAGTGTGGGGCTGCCAGGACCAGTTTACCTATGCAGAACACCAGCACTGTGGTTTTACACTTAATCAGCCACATGGCTGTGTTAATATTGGAGTGTGCTGAGGCCCCAGAACTTACTGTTCATGCTGCTGCATCTTAAATCTGAATTTCAAGTCAGACAATTCAACACTTGGTTTAAGCCAAGATGTGCTTTGGTGCTACTGATGCTTGCATTTGTATTAAAAAAAAAAAGGCCCAGTATATATAGTGATTGTTGAATACTTGTTTATATACTTTTTTGTTATTTAAAAGGACTAACAGTACTGCTTTCTTTTGTAGTATTTTGATATATATTTGTAATGCCTGTTAATATATCGTCCTTACATATTCTCTTTTATTGTTTATTTCTGATACTGTTCAGTTGTTAATGCCAGCTTTTGCAGAAGTGCTGTGCATTTTGGGAGCTGGTGTTCAAGCATACAGCCATTATGATATCTTCACAGAACTGTTCACATTTAAAGAGGTAACAGATACATTTATTTTTCTCTAGTATGTTGCAGGATTCATTGTAAAAAAGTACAGCCTGGAATGGAGTTCCTGTTCCCCAGAGCAGCCTTCACAGTTCTGTGCACTGGCAGCTCCAGTGGTCTGATAACACCCCAGTGTTCTGGCTACTTCTGAGCAGTGTTCACATCAAGGCTGTCTCTCCAACATTTCTGTTCCATTAAACTGCCACTAATATTTCCATTTTATTTTCTCTTCCCTCTCCCTGTGCTGCTGGGGAGGGGAGTGATGAAACAGTTTTGTGGGCACCTGGTATCCAGCCATGGTCAATCCACCATAAATGTTAAGATTAATCATATTTTGGTTCTGTTTCTGCAGAACCCAAGAATAGTCAGAGTAGCAAGAATTTCTTGCTCAAATGTTGGTATTTAAAAAGAAAAAAGGTTGGAATCAAAGTTGTTTCAGATAGTTTTTTGTCTGAGAAGATCCTACTATATATGCCATACTTGGATAAGTTTTTTATGACTTTCCCTTAAATGTAATTTTCAGAAATATTTGCATTTTATAAGAATAATCTCTTCTACAAGGAGATGTTATTCTGGCATCACAGAACAGGCATTCAAATGTAGCTGAACACTCACACAATTTTCTCATTAAACAGGGAAAAAACCCCAACCTTTAGGAAACGTTTAACTATCTACTGAAAACTTAAATTAAGTATTCTGTTTCAGCAAGGAGAAATTCTCCAAGTTAATCTGTGTTTGTTTTGTTTTGTTTTTCTCCCTGCAGGTGAGGATATGGAATCGCACCAAGGAGAGGGCGGTGAAGTTTGCCAGCTGTGTCAGCGGGCCCGTGCGGGTCTGCTCCTCCGCCCAGGAGGCGGTGACAGGGGCTGATGTGATTGTGACAGTCACTATGGCAACAGCTCCCATCTTGTTTGGAGACTGGGTGAAGCCAGGTGCCCACATCAATGGTACGTTCTGTTCCCGTGGTGTACAGCAGGTGTTCATTAGCACTTAGTTTAGCATCACCATCTGTTGAGAAGCAGTTCTCTGTGCTGCATGGAATGAATGTTCTTTACATTCTGACTTTTCCTCTTTAGTGAGGACCACTTTTCCCAGCCCTGTGCTCCTGGAGTCAGAATGCCTGCATAATCCAGCAGGGGATTTTTGCTAGAGCATGAAATTTGCTCTTTTCTCATAGTGGTGGATCATCTTTGCCCTCGTGTTGTTATTCTCACTTTGCTCTCCATTTAAGTAACCCATACAAATGTTCTTATTTCTAAGTAGTTACTGCTCATTGTTACATGGCCCTGGTGGTGTCATCTTTTCTTCCACCAATTTTGTAATCTTCTCTATTTGTTTCTTTTGGGGCTGATCACACCAATTTACTTTTTTACTTGAGTTATGAAGATGCAATAACTGAGTTAAGAACATCATAATTTAACCTCTAATTATAATGAGGTTTGGAGGGGTGCTTTTTTGTTGCCTGCCTTGTAATGATGTTGCCACACTATTGTTTGGAGTCTCTGGACATGCCTCTGTTTGTTTATTTTTATTAATTGTGGGTCCTGTTCAGATGACCTTGTGCACTTTCCAGATAGCCTGGTAATAAGACAAAAGCAAATTCTCAAAAGGAACAATTTAAAGAAAGGTCCCACATTCCAGCAGCATCCTACCAATTTTTCAGACTCGATTTAGTCCTTTGTCATTGAAAGTTGTTGTCTGTGTTGTGTCATGGCACGGAAGTCAAAATACAACAAAATCAATTAAGGTCCACAGTCACTGAGGCAACACAGACACAAAGACCTCTCTCCTTTCCTTGCCTTTTTTTACCCTTCATTGAGGCATTTGTACTGTTTGAAGAGGCATGTGAGCAGCAAATGCAAATGTAGCAAATGCAAATTTATTGTTCCTTAACAGTTGGACATGTAAAAAATATCTGAATAGAGTATAACTGGGTAGTCCTTTTAGTTTTTGTTGGGTTTCTTGTTTGCTTGTTTTTAAGCCCAAAACAAGTTGATAGTGATCTTGGTGCTGTGTATAAAAAAATAAGCTCCATGATTTGTTTTCAGTTTCTCTGAGTAAGTGATAATCTAATAAAGGTATGTAAAATTAATTTGGTAATGTTCTGATGAAAACAACAGTATAAGAGATAACAGACAAAGGGAGAGGATTTTCTTTGCCTCAGCTACTCAGACTCTTCTGACAAGGTTATTTTACTGATGTATCAAATCTTGAATGTTTTTTTTTTGTTGTCCTATCAATCAGTATTTCTCCAAGGCTAACACTGGATTTTTTGTACATTACATTTTCATAATAGTGTTGATTGTTACTTCACAGGTGTCTTTTGAACAAAATGTGGTTGGAATTTGTTTTAAATATTGCTCCTAAGTTCATCAGTTTTGTTGCTTTAGCTGTTGGAGCAAGCAGACCAGACTGGAGAGAACTGGATGATGAGCTGATGAAGAATTCTGTTCTGTTTGTGGATTCCAGAGAGGCTGCTCTTACAGAATCAGGAGATGTTATTTTATCAGGGGTAAGACTTTCTGAAACTATGAGCTTTATTTTTGTGGCGATTGGCTTGCATTTGAAATTAGCTGGTGTTGATGATGTCCTGCACTGAAACCTTTAGGGCATCAAATGTAGCTGTTAATACTTTCCAGGCAGGGATTGAAGGATAAACTGGTTTCAAACTGTGACTGCTCTGTCTGTGACCAAGCCATGCAACCTCTGTATCTACCATTATATGACACCATATTACAGTAGCATGTTTTCAGCATTGGCTTTTGATGATAACAGTGTGTTGCTGTTGAAAGACCTACATTTCCTGCAGTGTTTGGTTATCATAAATATTCTTCAAATCCATTTATTAAAACCTGTAACTTTCTTCCTATGAAACTTCAGTGTGATTGACACTGAATGGACCAGCCCAAAGAATGGACCACACAAGTCAAGCAGACAATGATCTGCACAGATTTGCCAGCAGGGACTCTTTGAGGTTCAATAGAGTTTTCTTTTTCTCTTTCAATGTGTCTGCAGAATAAATATGATTTACACTTTTGAGGTTTAACATAAGAGCTCCAGATATGGTAATGTGTGTGGAATCCCATGTGTTTTGTTGGACAAGTAACAAGCTATCCTCTGTAAAAAAACTTACTGGCTGAGGAAAGTCTGCCAGCTGTTTTTCTTTGAAAACCATTCTGCTCCTCTGATTTCTGTCCAGTTTCTATATAATTTGTCTGAATGTTGATCTGCTTCACCATGGAAAGTAATCAGTTTTGGGATGCAGCACTGGAGGAGTTCTTTCTTTTGAAGTCACTCAGAAGAAAAGGGTTTTTTCCCTCTTAATGTATGTATGGGCATTATGTTTTTGTATAAATATGTATTTTTTTTCACAGGCGGAGATTTTTGCTGAGCTGGGAGAGGTATTGAAGGGTACAAAACCAGCCCTGCCTGAGAAAACAACAGTGTTTAAATCGTTGGGTAAGAACAGCCCCTCCTGTGTCCAAGTCGGACAGAAAACAATGCCTTGTTCTTCATTAGGTCCCCCATGCGTGGGAAAGCTGCTGAGCATCTTCAGAACCGCTGTGGCAATGCACTGTCCACAAGAAAGTAGACTGTGATTTGCATTTTCCCTTTTTATTTCCCTTCTTATTTATCTAGCAGGATTGATGTAATGAAAAGTGATAGGAAAGCAGGCAAACAATAGAAGTCCATTTTCCATTTCACAGTTGTTCAAGACATGACTGCAGCATTTATTAACAGAGCTGCAGCCCGACTGCCCCGCTGTTCCACCCGTGGGGTCTGTCTGACCTGAGACAATGTGACAGTGTCCTGTGGGGCTGGGGTTTGGGAAAGGGTGGCACTGGGCATGAATTGCCATGCTCTGAGCTACATGACATCTCCAAAAGGGCCCAGTTGTGATAGGAACACTGAAAATTAGATTCCTACTGTTACATTAACTTCTTACAGCACACCCAACACTGCATGATGGTTATAAACTTTGAATATAACACTGTAGGTGTTTGGGATGGGAAATAATTCCTATGCCTGTCCAGTTAGATAATGTCCTGAGTCTTCCTGTTCCCCTCTCAAGCAAAATTATTTGTACAGCTGAATAACTCTTTGAAGGTAACTTCAATTCTTTTTCAGGGATGGCAGTTGAAGACACAGTAGCAGCAAAATTTGTTTATGATGCATGGTCAGCTGGTAACTAAAGAGAGAAGTTTACAACGCCAATGAGGCCAAGAAAATCATTTGCACTTAGTTTCCTTGAATCCTGTGTTAACAAGAAAGGCACCAATCCTATCTAAATGTGGCTCTTCTAGAACATTCAAGAAGGAAAAGTGAAATTTCAGCAATATACTAATTTCTAAAGTCTTCTAATTTCAAGTATTAGATACTTGCAGTATTGTTAATAAATGTCTCTCTTTTGTAACAGCAAGTATTAGATGTTTGCAGTGATACTAACAAGGATATCTTTCCATGTTTTGGTATCATTCTGGAATCAATGCCTTTCCTCTCTAATTATTTATGTAGCATAAGCCTTTGTGTAGATTTCATGGTTTTTAGAGGGATAATTCATTCTGGTGTAAAATAGATCAGTTTGTAGAATGGATTCTGGCATCATATTCACCTGTGATGGTACTTTAAATGCAGCTGTGGGTTTCAGTGCTCCAGTGACAGTGACCTTGTCTTCAGCCTCCTAGGCACACAGCCCACCTCTCCTGGACACACCTTCTCTTCCAACTCACTGGAAGTCACCAATTTTTTTACCCCTTGCAATCTACCTTCCTTTACCCTCAGACTTGGTGTTTTTTCACTAAGGGCACAGTTCTGAGTGGGGGTTTATGTAATAACAATACCTCCCTACAGCTGGGTTTCTGCTTAGTACTTCCCTTAGTACATGCCTGCTGGGATAGTGCCATTTTCAAATTGCAAGGAGTCACACAGAATGTGAGAACTAATATATCTTTTGATTTAACTTTTATCTCAATTCTGCAGGGAGATTTTGCTGTTAATCTATGGTGCCTCTAAGTTGTTTTTCTAAGCTTCTTGAAGGCTGGAACCACATAAACTGATTTCAAGTATACAGGCAAATATTTTCAGTTTGGCTGTACCATGCTTCAATTGCTAATTGTTCTATTATCACAGATATTAGCTGGGGCAGGAATTTTCATGATCCTTTCCTGGCAATAGAACCCAGTGACATAAGGAAAAGTTCCAGTTTTGTGCTATTATTCAACTGCCTTGCAAAAGAGTGAGCATCTGCTGAAAAACAGCTATTGCCCTGGAAACAAATTCCTGTCTCAGGCTTACAAGTTGTGCCTTGTGAAATTTAATTTCCATTTGCATATTATTTCATGCAGGCTATTAAGTGTTCATGCTATGGAAGAGTTGGATGACAGGGCATTTTATTACATGCCAGTAGAATAGAGCAGAGCAAAAGGAAGGAGGGTCAGGAGCAGCTGGCATTATAGCCCTGGATGGTGCATAGGTAAGTGTAGAAGAGGTTAATGAGTACAGTGCAGGTGTGATGTAAATAATACTCCCAGTTGTAAGCCTGGTGTAAGCTAGTTGGAAAATGTGCTAAGTGGTAGAGGTAGCATAGAAAGGTATCAGACCACTGATAGACCTGAAGGATGTTTCATGTGGATCCAAACTGAACTCCACTGATCCTGTTTATTCTATCAGAAAAAAACAACAGAAATGTCTCTGTGAGCTTCTGTGTTTTAATTGTAGCAAAATTACTCTTCTGTTTTTACATGTCTTGTTTCTTCTCTGTCATTTCTGAGGTGTTCAGAAGTTTATGTGTTGACTTAGTTTGTTGGTTCATTCATGCAGAACTACACTAACCTGAGGTAAACATGAAAGCAAACAATGCTCCATTATTCAAGAACTCTGTGGAAACTTGCAATAAATAATTATGACAGTATTATCCCAGTTCTGGGCCAGTGTTATACCAGATTTGAAATCTGAAGTGAGATGTAGTGTTTGGGAAGAAGACAAGTCCAGTTTATTTTCACATGTATCCCCTACAGACTATGCACTTTAAAAAAATAAATGGAGCCAGTCCAAAGACCTGGTTCTGAAAACCCACATTGTTCTCAGCTTCACTGGCAGTGGGAGATTTTGTGAACCTGGCTTCAGTGTTGTACCTCTGATGTCATGAAGAGGATTTGGTTCAGTCACAATGGGAATTGCTTGGATGCCACCTTTAGATTTTCTGAGGGGAAATAATAGCATGAATTTCTGTGTTTCCTTCTCTTACAAACTAATGGATCATGAAATTGTGTAACTTGCATTTATATTAAAATTAAATAGATACTGCTGGTTTTTTTGATGCTCATTTTGTTGTCCATTTCTTTTCTGGTTTGTGGTTGATTTATTTGATGACAAGAAAGAAAGTATTCAAGTTGTTGCAGCGACTGCTCTCTCAATAAACGTGATCACTGAATGTAAATGGAAGAAATAGGGAGTTCTCTGTTTCTCTGTGATACTCAGTTTTTCTTAATGTCTGTTCAGTGCAGAGTATTAAATCCTTAAGGAAGGAGAACCTTGTACTTGGCAGGGCTGTGCTTGTGTGCCTGGTTTTATGATTTGGGTTTGGCTTCTGCTCTAGGATTGCACATGTGATACATAAAGTCTCTCCAACTGAACTGAAAGGAATCACAGTGCTTCCAAACTCTAAAGGAAACAAAGGGGTTGATAAAATCTGAAAACAGCAAAGCACATGAGTGGAAAAAGCAATCATAGAAGGTTGCACAGAACAGGACTTTGATGTGATTGCTTAATATAAGAACATATCAACCTGCTGTGTACAGGAATCCAGGCAGGGAAGAATGCAGTATAAAGTCCATCCAAGAAAAGATAATATCCAAATCACAATCACAAGATGATATGGAAAGAAGAAACATGAAAAAACAGGTCATTAACCAGGATTAGCATCCACAAATGCAGCATACCCCTAAGGAAAAAATCATAACTGGCTAATGAAAGATATAAAAAGAGCTTTAGAGATAAATGTTCTGCTAATGAATGTGCATCTAAAATCTGTGATGTTAGCCAGAGCATGGCTCCTAAAAGCACTTCATTAGATTCACAAAACTCAACAGGAGTGATTAATTTATATCTCATAGTTCTGGCTTCCCAAGGGAGCAGGGGAACCCTGCTGTGAATGCCTCCAGATAGAGTGTGAAGAGCAGGAGCTTCCACAGCAGCACAGCTCATTTTCTTTTTTTGTTTTCATGAGCTGTGTGTGTGATACACAGCTCTCAGGCTAAAGCTGACAACAGCCCACAGAAAATGGTGTGTGATATGAATCCTCATTTCTGGGACTTTGCATGAAAAATGCAGCCTATAGGAACCGAGCTGGGGATATACCAAAATAGATCCAAAATTTTGAAAATGAAACCTCAGCTTCTTGTAATTAAAAGTATTGCAGCCTTGATGACATTTAGGACATGATGGGTGCTGGCAATTGGATCCAGTCTAATGAGACAAGAAAGGAATATACAACTCACACCGAACATCTCTTGGGAAGCTACTTCATGTATTTTTAAATTATTGTCAATACAGAAGCAAAAACTTTACTGACAAATATATGAAACTTGCTGTAAATTAATCTTATTTACATTAATTCAGAGGTGATTAGAGTCAATAAACCACAGCTAAAATCAAGATCCAGATTCCTTTCCTAACATTTCAGTCAGTACTAGGAAGAGTGGTTTTACTGATCTTACAGAAGCAAATTGAGAAAACCCAAAGCTCTCAAGCTCTGAGAATGCTCTTTGCATTGTGGTTTTGGAAAAGAAAGGAAGGGCTTTATTAAGGAATGCAGCAGGCCTGGCCTTCACTGATACTTGAAATTATCTGGACCTAAAAGAAATCCAATCCACATAAACAGTTCAGGGAGAAAAAGCTTTTTGGTTTTTACCTTCACATTCTTGCTTTTTGGCAGGATATACTTAATATCCTGTTCACCATAACTACCCATCCAGAGAGAAAAATTGTTACTCCTGCTGTACTTCCTAAAGCAATTGGTAACCTCTCTGCCTTTTGCTTTAGCAGACTTCTGAGTAGAGTTGAACACTCTTTGGAGAGAGGGAAAGGTAATATCAGTGTGTAGGTTACAACAACAGGTATGATAATTTATAAGCAAGTATCTACAGTTTTCCCAGGGTTCTCGAGTGCCTGTTTTCTTTTATTCACAGCATTCAGGACTTTCTTTCTTGGCCCAAGCTCCATCTGAATGCTCTGTAGATCTTCATCACAACACAGCATCAGGGCATCTAAATCAATTTTTTCCCTCATGAAGACTGGAAGAAACTCATCCAGCATCTGTGATGCCAGAAATACCTCAAGGGGCGTATTCTCTATTTCCTCATCATCCCAAACGACTTCTTCCTCATTCCAAGGGACATCAGCACTGTTTTCAGCATCATCTTCCCTGCCATTCTCTGTATTTTCATACTGAAAGAGCTCACTGGCTATTGTAACTCTTATACCTTCTTTCTCAGAAGACGCAGTTTCAGGATTTACCTCTGCAGCCAAATTTCTTCCAAACACAATCTTGCCAAGACCTGGCCGCTGAAAAATGGAGAGCTGACTGTCATTACCAGCAAGGTTTTTCTCTCCAAGGTCATTCAGTAATTCATCCTCCTCTTTCTCATCAAACAAATGCATCACACTTTTCCTGCCCATATCATCCTCTTGGTCATTTCTTTGAGTTTCCTGCCTTCTTGTGCTGTCTGCTGTCTTTTTCGTCTTGAGTTTCAAGGTATCTTTCAGGTTTTTGGTTAAAGTACTTGTGGTATTTGAAGCAAATAGACCGGGCAACTTTACCCTGGAGTGGGTTCCTTTGGAAGAATTCACTGTGCCAACCTTTTCTTTAATATAATTCCGGTTCATTTCATGTTGATGTTTCTCCTGGCGCTTCTCACATTCCTTGATTTGTCTCTCAACATTCCTCTGGGCCTGTGCCTTTTGTTTGGAGACCTTCTTTGGATTCAGCAAGTTCTGCTCAGTGGCAGCTTTGTCCAGGATCTGGACACACTCCTTGCGGTCCCTGCTGGCCGCTGCCTCCAGGGGAGTGCGCAGGTCGTTGTCCAGAGCAAAGATGTTGGCACCAAAGCTGATCAGAAAAGAGACGCAGTGGATGTGGCCATTGCAGGCAGCGTGGTGCAGGGGCGTGTTCCCCCAGATGTCACACTTGTCTGGGTCACCCCTGCCAGGAAAAAGAGCACACAGTGAGCTGGGCTGCCCACACTGAGCTCTGCAGTGGCACTGAACAGACACCACACGTGTCACTCTGCTCTGCTCTGAGGAGAACAGCCCAGGGACAAAGGCTCAGCTTGGCTCCAGCCACTAGAACTGGGCTGCACCCACTGACGCAAGCCCTGAGTGTGGCTGTGTGTGGCATGAGCTTTAATTCCTGCCCTGTGAGTTACACGAGTTCACAGGGCTGACTGTGACTGCATCTCCCCATAAGGGAGCCAGGGCACTTCCTTTGTTGTCCCAGGGTCTGGCAACTAAAAGTGGGCTCAGGCTTTGACTTATTCTCATTGGAATTACTGACAAAACTGTTACAAGAACATTTGCATGGAATATTTTAAAGTGCTCTTGGTGATTCTTTCCTTTTGCATGTCAAATAGAGGGCAATATTAGAAGGTTTCCTCGCTGGCCACAGTGATACACACTTAATGAGCTCCTGCAGTAATTTTTAGGTAGGTAATAGGTAAATGATCTGGAGTAAAGCCCTGATTACCCATTTGTCTCCATTGCTATTAGTTTAAGGCCAGAGAGATGCCATTGTTTTTCAACTCTTTTGTTCTCTGTAAGCTGCTTTTACTCATGGTAGTTTGAAAAGCAGAAGTTAATTTGAAAATAAAATGCCACATTTTTCAATTGAATTTAAAGCCAGTGAAAAGTATTGCTTGATTTTTAACTCTTGCACTGACTTCACACTGAACTGCTGCCTGCAGACAAGAATCAACTTGAATATTTAGATATACATTTGGCAAGGTCAGCCTTGGCAATGTTCAGAACAGAGCTTGTGTCCTCTTGTGACCAACCAACAAGGCAGCCACAGAAGCCCAAAATCTTTATTGACTTCAGAGACAGGGACCAAATTTACAAGAAGAATTTCTACTCTTGGGAGTTCAAGCATTTCAGTGACTTGGAGGTTGGTGCCATGGCAGCTGTACTGTGAAAGACATGGTACATCCTGCCACAAAATGTCCTTCAGGCACTGATCTCTGGCTTTGGGGCTCTGAAGAAAAGCACTACCAGGTTTGTTGAGGGCCACATCTGAACACACCCTTCAGCCTGAGCTGCCCCAGGCAGGGACGAGGCCAGGGGTCCGGCAGAGCCCACTGTGCCGGCCACGGGAGCTCAGGCTTTGCCACAAGGAGGTGGCAGCTGAGGATCAAAGTTTCTCCACCCAGACATGTGGAAGCCATGTGTACATATTTCTACTTTTGTGGCTGTGCCCTGGGGAGCTGCCTGGCTGTGGCTGGGCGTGCTGGGTTCCTGAATTCCCACATTAGTGAGCTGGCTGGGCACCCTGAGCCTGGGGAGTGCCGGGTCATCCGTCCCCCCCAGGGCCCTTCAGAGCTGTTTGTGGTCTCTTCTCCCCTGGAGAAGAGGCTGGAACCTGCCAACCTTTGAGTCTCAAACAATTGACAGACTCGAGTGGCTGCTCCCAGCTCAGCGGGACTTTGGACAAGGTTTGACATCTGCTCTGGGTTCTCACACTCCTCCTTTCCCTGCTTTCCCAAGGAAAAGGCTCACACAAAAGAGAGCAGATCCTGCTATTTGGTCTTGCCTTTATTCATGTACCTGCAAGGCAAGCAGAGAAAATGTCTCCTGATGCCTGGGAAGACAAATTATTTCAAGATGAAAGGGGTTTATTGCTAGCTTTCCAAGGGCCAAAGCTTAAGAGTCCTAAAAGCTGCAACCACTCTAAAGAAAATTGCCCTGTAGCTCAGAGCCTCTTTCAGGAAACCTCTTCAAGGAAAGGACAAATTTGTTGAAAATAATTAAAATACTTTCTCACAAGAAAACATTAACTGACTGGAGAACAGCTCAAACATCTTCTAAAACTCAGCTTCTCCCCAAAAACACAATGAGAATGCAGCCATACCTCTGATACACACATTGTCCTGATTGTCTCAAGAAATCTTAGATTAGGATAGAGGTAAACACATATGTTTGAGGATTTTGAGGTGATACTGTCCCAAAGCTGTCCTCTAGCAAGAAAAAGACTTAGAAATACATGAAATAACAAATATACAGAAATTTTGATCTTTGTGTCATCTGCTGTGATTTCTGTCAGCTTATGTGGTAGGAGATATATTTTTCACTCAAATTTAAAAAAAAAAATCTATTTGTTTCTTATCTAGTTGTTCTGGCTTGCAGGTGTTCAGGGACAAACATTATTGACAGGTATTTCCTGGGAACTGCCTTAATTGCACAAGTTGAAAAGCTGTCAATCTACTTTTGCTTCTCCTGAGGACACAGCAACAACCACGCAGTCCAAAGGTCTTTTTCATTTTGATACCACAGCCACACCTGAGCCCAAGCAGCTATAAAGCAAATCTATGAAAAAAAAAAAATTCAACTCCATTTTTTAATAAAAGAAAACTCAGATACATCCAAATAGTTATTCAACTATTCCCTGCAATCTGTTCACTGTTCTGCAAAAGAACATTTTATTAACTCTATCTCTACACAAGAGCAGAGTTTCTTTAATTAGGTGTTATTACAGAATCACAGCTTAAAAGGTAGGCTCTGAGCAATAGAGTACTTATGGTGGAGAGGTAATTACCACTTCAATAAGACAGTCTAACCATGTAAGACATTTAAATGACACAGACATTTTATTACTAGAAAATAAACCTGTAGAAAACATTCCTTTCATTTTTTCCTTTTTTTTTTCCTATTTTTCTTTATGGTTTACAAGGGTCCTATCATGGCTTCTGAATCAGTATTCTCTGTTTTAGCCTGATGATAGCTGTTAAAAAAGCACAGAAATAACCATTTTAGATGTTACTGCCTCAAGGCTATCTGTTGTGACTCGCCTCTGGACAGCATTAAATCTTCACAAGCGCCTACTAACTGCACTTTGGAAGCAAATGGGAGATCTTTTTTGCTAAAACTCTTTCAAATTAGGGATTTCTCTATGAAACCTGTCTCAAGATATCCTCAAAGGTTGTTGGCAACCTTCTCCAGTGAGGAAAGGAAAGGTGCCAGGGCCCTGCTTCTCTGAGCTGCTCTCTGAAGGCCACGGTGTGGTCCTGTGGATGCTGATGTGCTTTCACTGACAGACACTGACAGACCACCACTCTTCAACCCCTGGCTGAGAAAATATCAAAGAGACCTGCCTGCAGGCTCGGGACCTAAACCACTGCCACTAAAGAAACAGTTATTGGCAATGCATTAAGGAAATTACTGTGATTTTCAGCCTTTTGGGCCGGAGGTCATCGGGGCTGTAGAAACACGACACAGTAATTGTAGTTTTGAGGCCCAGGCTGTGAGCAGTGGATGCTGGCTGACTTACCCCCTCCGGCAAATGACTTCCAGAGCTTCCAGGTACCCGTGGTAGGCTGCCAGAAGGGTGGGAGTCATCCCATCTTCATCAGAAGTGTTGAGGTCTTTCCTGGTGGCCTCTTTCAACAGGTCCACATTGCCATCGGCCGCTGCTTTGTGATACCTGCTCGACATTTTCAGCAGCTCCTGGTTTCCAAAGCAGCTCTGAGCGATATCCGGGCTGCACAGTCACTCTTCCATCACAGGAGAGTTCATTAATGATTACAAGCTGAGACATCCCTGTGAGGAGGGGAATGGGGAGGCAAAGTTCATCCTTGCAGGCTCTTTGTCTGGAGATCTGCATAGGTAACGAGGCTGTGGTGTGGGGAATGCTTTCGTTTCCTGGAAGGTGGCTCTGCCATGTACAGTTTGTTGCATAATTGACTGCTTAGAGAGGGAATCCAGTCATCTTCTCCATGTCTTTGCCTGACTGTTCTGTGGGAATTGCAAAAGGACTTCAAAACAACCTTCAAAAGGCCATGAATGTCAGCATGCCCAGGTTTCACCACAAGTAATAAAGTATCCTGAGTTTGATGGGAGGAAAGGCACGAGCAGTTACCTTTACTGGTGAAGCTCTTTGTAACTCATCTTTTACTGGGATGCTGTATTTGAAAACAAGTCACTTCCCTGCCAAACCAGGCACTTCCATGGAACCATTTTGTGTACACAGACTGGAAATGATGAACTGGGTGATGTTTGGATAAAACCCCCAACAGGTCTGCAAGTCATAGCTGGCAAAACCACAGCTGTGTAAATTGCATTTCATCAGGAGGTCTTCAGGAAATTGGCAAAACTCCTCTGACAGGTATTGTTATCTCTGTTTAGACACAGAAAATATGTGCAGGATTCCCTCAGGATACCACAGGGAATTCCAGAAAAGGAAACATGATGGGCCTGCACCCACTGCCCCAGCTGGGCACTGTGGTCCTTGCCTGGGAACAGATGGGTCCATCCCCCATCACAAATAGTGATTTCTTGATTTAGAAATAATTTCCCCTGAGTTCAGTGGCACTTAGGGCTACCTCTACAACCAGAAACTTACAGAATTAGACTAATTCTAACTTAAAGTTCAAAAGAATTACAAAGAGCAAGCCATATAAAAAGCCAGTTTTCAGACAGCAGCTGAAAAGTTGGTAAGAGGCTACTGCAGCTTCCTGGAGTGCTGTGAGCTCAGGGTTCTTCTGGCCACATTCACAAGAGCTGCCACATAAACATTACTTTTTGCCAAGCTGTTTTCTGTGACTCACTGAATTAACCTGGATCTCAGAGGCTCTACCCTCAGCAATTAGCAGTGGGGTTTTGTTGCTTTTTGGCCCCCATTAGAAAATCACAAACCAACTCCTTGCTCAGCATTGGTGCAATCCCCAAATGGAATTCTGCCACCTCATTTACATCCCATAATTCTGCCCCTGTGACACACCAGAGACCTCTCAAAATGGGCTTTCTCTCTTCATTATTTTCTCAGACAGGCACTGAAGAGCTCTTCAGGAATGAACTTGTACCAACCTTTTCCTCCCCATGAGGACAAGGAGAGCCAGTCAGATCCTGTGACAGGTTTGAACCTTTGAATAAACAACTCCAGGTCAGAGCAAAGCAAAGCCCTGCTTGTCCCTCATGTCACCCCAGGCACAGCTGACCCTGGTGCCCTCTCAGGGCAGTCAGGATGGGCTGTGCCTCACCAGGCCAGCGTCCATCCCCACTTTAGAAGACAGTTTTGCATTCAGGTTCCCTGCACTTCATTAATACTTTTCTAATAAAAATGGAGCCATTTATTCTCTTTTCTATTCAACCAGGCTCAGCACAGAGCTAAATTTACAGCTACAAGAAAAACTAGCTGTTGCAGAACAAAGATAGGTAATACGTGTGTGTATATATATAAGATCAGCTGTTTATTGATGCTGTTGAATTTTATTTCTTTTACTTGGCCTTTTTTCAGGGGTAAAATGATCACCATTCACATACTGCAAATACCACCAGTGCATGGTAGGAGAGAGGAAACAGGACACACTCATGAAAAGTGATTTGGTGGCAGAAGGGTCCTTTTAATTTTCAAGATCCTTAGTTTTTACTACAGGAATACCTTAATCTGCTTTTCTCTTAATTAATGCAGCCCATAAAGTGTTCATCTCAGAGTGATTTTTACCATTAACATCGGAAAATATTGATTTTAAACTTACCTGGTATAATGCTAAGTGGGAAACTATTGCTCCAAGTTTTAATTAGAGGTAAAGAAAAATCCATGTCAGCTAGGGAGAAGCTTCAGACTTTGCAAGCTTTATTATTATTTCTGTCATAAAAGTGGGCATCACAAAAAAAGAAGAAAAAAGAAAAGACCAAACAAAATCTTCATCTGTTTCTAAACTCCTGGTACTTGTTCATTGTTGTCCCATCCAAAGACCTCAACTTGAAATGGAATAAATGATTCAACATCAAATGAGGAAAATTTCTCAGCCTGAATGGAGATTATTCTTTTGAGACTAAAGCTCAAAATTGTGAACTTTTTAAACTCCCTGGATAGTTAGAATTAAGCTTTTCTTTTTGTGTTTGAAAAGAACTTCAGAACCATTCCACTTCCAATTGAAATGTCTTACCAGGCTCATGAGAAACTCTGTTGTGATGGTACATGGTGTTGTAAACTAATGAATTATTTAACCAGCAGCTTTGATTTGTTATTGGATTTCACTGTGTATATGGGTATTATGCTATTAATTTGAGAATTGTCTCAAATAAAATATTGCCAGTTAAACAAACTATTTAGATTGAAAGGCTGCAGCATCACCAGTTAGGTTGTTGCAGATAATGTGGAGCATAAATCTGCGCAGTGATGGTGTGCCATCTGTTTTGCATGAGGTATTTTCCAGCACATTTCCTCATTGCAACTTTTATAAGCACCAAATGTGGTATGGTGAAGGCCATGCAAGGGGAGGCAAGTAAGTCTCTGCTTGCCTAATGAGATCTTTGGAACTAATGGGCTTAGAGAAGAATGAAATTAGTCACACTGGGTAATCGTGGCTACACCATTCAGAGATGATGACAACATTTAAAACAAAAATAAGAGCTTATTTCTTCACTTCTTAGGGAGGCCAAACTTCTGTGCCCCAGGATGCTGCTGCTGGATGTCCTGTTGAGCAGCCAGTCCCCACAGCCAGGCTGAGCCTGACCCACACCAGGCTGAGGGTCACCCGTGCCAGGCTCAGCGTGACCCCCAGCAGTGCAGCCTGACACCCACCTGATGTGATTGCTGTTCTGCTGTGGGCCCAAGGGCACAGCCTGCACACAGCAGGGCTGGCAGCAGTGACATTAGCTGCTCCATCATAGGGACTTCTGCAGTTCTTGCTGTGAGTGCTCAAATGTAGAAGTCCTGACCTGGCATTCAGACTCTTTGCTTTGTTAAAACATTTTCCTTGGTTTTGGGGATCTTTTCCCCCATTATATCTTCACCAGTGTTTCAAATAGTCCCAAGGAAAGTTCATTGGTGTCTCAAATGCTGTCATGCTGGCACAGAAAACTCCATTTAAAAAAATAACTGCCAAAACAGACATGCATTTTCCCATGAAATATCTAACATGGGAATAAAGGGAATACATTATCAAAGGAAGATAGAACAGCCCCTGTGAAAGACTTAGTATTACCTTAAGGTCTCCTGTGAGCCGCCCCACTCAAGGAGCAGCAGGTGCAAGTGCTCTGTTCCCTGGGCAGCAGAGAGGTGGCACCTGTGTGAGCCAGACCCAGGGCTTATAAAACCCTCTCTGGGCAGCCAAAGAGCAAGCTTGTGGTGCCCTGAAGAGATGGGGTTTGGGCAGCAGTGCTGGAGCACCTCAAGGATGTGGTGAGTGTGGTTTGGGGTACAAGGGGAGGTGGGGTCTTTCCCTGCTGCTCTCTCACGTGATTCTCTTTTCCTTGCAGGTTGCTGCTCCTGTTTGGATTTTTGCTGTGCTTAGCCCCTTGTGCTGATGGCCTGGGGGATCAGGATTTCTTGGGTAATGTGTCCTCTCTGGGCTGGCTGTGGTGGGCATGTAGGGTTTGGGTTTGCTTGGAGCCATTTTCCTCTGCCTTGGCATGGAAGGGCTCTGAAGGGTGCCTGGCTGGGGGGCTTGCAGGGTGTGTGCCTTCAGGAGGATTTGCTGGAGCTCATGGTGGCCTTCCCTCTGCAGAGAATGTGACCTGTCATGGGCATGGGATGGAAGTTGAGTTTTCCAGAGAGCTTAGCAACTACTCCTGGCACGTGTGGGTTGTTGGTATGTATTGCTGCTGCCCTGGCCCCTCCTGCTGAAACCTGCCTGCTGCAGGGCTAATCTTCCACATCCCTCCTAGATGTGAGTGGTGAGGAGATTGTGTCCTGTGACCACACTGTGGATTATGAGAGGCTGATACTCAGTGTCCTGTTTGTCAACTGCACCAGCCTGCAGGTAAAGGGGTCTTCATCCTGGGAAGCTGCTGTAATGGAGTTAGGAGATGTTTAATTTTTTTTCCCTGGACAGGACTGGGTTTAACAGGGTTTCTATTTCTAACTTTCTTCAAGACTGATGATACTTATACTTCTGCTAATCTAAAGTTCTTACAGAAGAACACTTCATGCCAAAAATTGAAAAAGAAAACCAAACCCAAAGCTACTGAAATTCTTATTCTTTCAACTATGCATTAAATCCTTCAGCCTGCCGTAAGTGTTATGCTCTCCTGTAGAGGACTCAAACTATGTGACAGGTTTTCTTGTAGGGAGGTGGGTCAGGCTCGAGAGTTTCAGAGCACCAGTCTGTTTAAATGTGTATTGAAGGCAATTAACACCATATGCTGACCATAGCAGTTGAAGTAGAGTAGTAAGTGGGAGGCCAAAATCAGGTGCTTTACTGGTATCTGTTGCTTTGAAGTATTTGAAATACCACAAGACTTTTGTGCTGTTTATTAGCTTAGTGTGTGGTTTTTTTGGTTTTTTTTTTTTTTTTTTTTGGCCAGCTGACTCTCTGGCACTAAAATCTGCTACTCCTCGAAGTTTTCTTGACTTCTGCAGTTATCTTGGTATCTTCTGCTCTTTAACCTAACCCTGTGCCCCCCTGCTTTCCTAAAGAGCTCATTGTTTTCCTTTGGGCTTTTAAGATAAGAAGTCATCTTGTCCTTGCACTGGTGCAATCACCTAAACCAACTCTGATGTTAAAGTTCAGTCCCAATGGCTTTTAGGTGCCCTCATGCTGTAGTGAGTACTGCTGCCTCTTTCTAATTAATGTCTCTTGTTTGCAGCATGGTCAGCACCAGCTCTGGTTGAGGCTGATGGTGAATGACACAGTGGGAGAGGAGACAAATATCACCTACAGCACTCACTGTGACAGCATTCCTGTAGATGAAGTCACTACTCCTGTGTTTGCTGGTGCAACAAACTGCACCAAAGACTTCATGGCAGTAAGTAGAGGAGTGGGAATGCTGTAGAGCCTGCCCTGAGGCTTGTAAGGCAGGGTGGGCTGTCTCCTGGGGTTGTGCCCAGGATGTGGGGAAAGCTCCAATGAACTGCAAGGAGGTCTCTTGGCTGCACATTCATTTTGGCTTGGCTGCTGGCTCTTTGGAGAGCTGGTTTGCAAATGGTCATTAATGATGCACCCAGTCTGGCTCTAGTCCTATTGCAGGGGAAGCTGATGCTGGCTGTCTACTTTGGGAAGCTGTAGTAGGGATTTTGCTGTGTGGCTGCTACCCTGCAAGTTCCTGCAGTCTAATTTTCATGATGTGTTTCAGGTTACCTTCCCAGGACTCATTTCAAGTCTCAGTGATGAGCATAAGGTATGTTCCTTCCACCTGGTGAAGGGAGCTGTGAGGGAGTGCCTGGGGTTTTGGCATAAGCTGAGCCTGATGTCTCCAAGTTTGGGCAGGGACCTCTCTGGACTTGCATCTTGTTGGAAAGCCTAGTTCTGCCCTGTCAACACAGGGAGCTGGAATGTAAAGCCTGGGAGGTGACAGCCCTGCAGAGTGAAAATCTAGTGCCTTGGTGCTTCTGTGCCTTCCTTCCCTAAACAGGGATTTCCTGCTTTGCAGGTTCCAGCCACTCCAATGTCCTGGAATCTGTCAGTTGATGATGGAACCAGAATACATCAGCTAAGCCTTGGGCAAGCAACGCAGCAAGGCTATAACTTTCTAGTTGATGGCCACAACCTGATCTTTCAGGTGGCCTTTGCTGCCACTGGAGTTGTGTCCTACAAGGTATGTGAATGGAGATTCAGCACTGAGGAGTTACCCAGCCCCTGTTTGGGCAGCACTGTCTCCCTCCTGTAGACCTGGGGGAAGCATTTTCAGGCCAGGGCCAGAGCTGATGTCAGGCTGATGCACTGCTGGGCTGAGTTGGTGTGTGCAAAGCTGTTTGGCTTTGCACAGCTGCCACTGAACTGCCTGGCACAAGGATCTGGGAAGGCACAGTGTGCACCTCAGACAGCAGCACAGTGAGTGGGAATCTCCAGAAGCAAAATTCTAGCTACAGCCAGTCCTGGGTACATCTGACTGTCAGTCTCATGATCAGCAACTCCTTTTAGAAAGGGTGAAACTACTGTTGCAAACCTGAACCTGATGCCTCTGGGATTGGTCTTGTGATGGATCAGAGCTGAGCACTGTCTAATAGAGCTCCATCTTCTTTGTCAGCACAATGACAAGGTGCTCTACACTGTGGCACTCAAGCTCATGTATGGCCCTCCTGAGCACAGACTGACTGTGGAGTCAAGAATGCTTTGTGCTCCAGGTAATGCATGGAAAAAGCCAGAACCTGTCCTGCTTTTGCCTCAGGGAAACTGGTCTTGTATTTATCAAAGATGTTGTTGCAGGTCCAGCAATCTGTAATGCAACACACATGACTGTTGCCATCCCAGCCTTTCCAGGGATCCTTGTGGATGTGGATGTAGAGAATAAGACCATCCCTATGGATCAGCTTCAGGAAAATGGAATCACTTTGGACACACAGAGAGGGATCAGGCTGTATATTAGCAGGGGAATCCTGAAGTCCAGGGTGAGTTCTGATCCTTGTCACAGGTGTTGGTGTGATCCTTGGTGTTTTGAGACCCTGAGGCACAGTAGCTTTGACCTTGACTGAACATCTGTCAAGTCAGTCACAGCCTGTGGCTGGCTGAGGGCAGGTGTGATTAAGATGAATGCAAACTGAATTTGTAATAGATAGGCATCATGCGAGGTAACTTGGGTTTCCTGGAGTCTTTTGGCAAAAACAGATGGAGGTGAAAATATTCCTCTTGGAGGGGGTAGGTATTTGGCATGCTGGAGCAATGCAAATGAGCTTCTCCTGTGGCCACTGTGATTTTCAGGCTGGACTGATTTGTTAATCAGCTCTAACAGGTGCATGTGTTAAAAAGAGCTCTTGTCACACTCCAAGTGAATAACTCTTGTCCTTCAGCTACGTGGGGAGAGCTGCTCAGGACTTCAGTATTACATGTCCTCTTTGAAACTGGCTTTTCACTTCCATGGGGAGACTGTGGCAATGGTGATGCACCCGGAGTGCCCCTGTGAGAAGCACACACCAATAGGTAAGTGACTCCTGCAGCTCCTCAGCTATGCTCCCTCAGCATGGCTCATGGTTACACTTTGTGTTGGATTAGCTCATCTCACCAACAGCTCCTGGCAGACAGAGCTATCACTGGCTCACATGACAACTTTGTGAACCTCTGTTACAGCTGCTGTATGCACCCAGGATGGCTACATGGATTTTGAAATCCTAGCTGAGAGTACCACACCACTGCTGGATTTGGATACGCTCAGGCTCAGGGATCCTGTGTGCCGGCCAGCCTACAAGTCACCTTTGAATGACAGGGTTCGGTTTCATGTGCCACTGAATGGGTGTGGGACCAGGCACTGGGTGAGTGTGTGGCCAGGGTTGGTGGGGGTGGGATTCAGGCACTGGCAGTGCCCTCACTAATGCTGTTATTTACCTGCAGTTTGATGGGGAGCAGATTCATTATGAGAATGAGGTGAGGGCATTATGGACAGACCTTCCCCTGGGCAGGATCTCAAGGGACAGTGAACTCAGGTGTGTCTGGAAACCTCTTTAGGCCATCCAGTACTATATTACCCACACAACAATATATGACTTACCTGCTCCTTCCCTGTTACAGGTTAACAGTCATATGCTCCTTCAGCAATGGTGATGCCTCCCTCACTGTAAAAGTAGATGACCTTTCTCCTCCACCTTCTTCTGTGAATCAAGGTTCCCTCTCCTTAGTTCTTCTAAGCTACCCAGGTAAAGTTGGCTGGGAAGTATCTGGAGCTTGTGGAGGGGAGGGTTGGATGAGTGAGCTGTTCTGGTATATGGATTTTTTTTCTGTCCTGATGTGCTTCCTTCCTGCTCATTCATGCTGCTTGAAGCAGGTACCCCAAATATGTGGCCCTCAGACAGCAGTTGTTCAACCAGCTGCTGTCCAAGAGCTTGAGACCCTCTTTGCACCCTGAGTTATTTAACATAAATGACTTTGGCACTTGCAGAGGACTCATACAGGCAGCCCTACCGTGAGGATCAGTATCCCATAGTGAGGTACCTGCGCCAGCCCATCTTCCTGGAAGTTCAGGTCCTGAACCGCAATGACCCCAACCTCCACCTGGTACTGGATGACTGCTGGGCAACAGCCTCCCAAGAGCCAAGATCGCTGCCCCAGTGGAATATTGTTGTAGATGGGTGAGTGCCCTGCCACACAAATGAAAGTGCCTTTTGCAGTGGTTGTGAGGAGTCCCTAACTCTCCCCTGCTCCCTCTCAAGTTAAGAGAGCCTTAAGTATGAGTGCCTTCTAAGTACTGCCCTGGGAGGCTGGAATTTTGTAGGAATAAGGTAGCACCTCAACATAGAACTTGATCTGCTGCTTAAAAGAGTCAAGGCTAACAACCCAAACCTTCTCTACCCTGATGTTCTGACTTGGTTTTTATTTATTGGCAGCTGTGAGTATGACCTAGACAGCTACAGGACTGTGTTTCACCCTGTGGGACGTGGTGTCAGCTATGCTAACTATCGCCAAAGGCTGGAAGTGAAGACTTTTGCTTTTGTTTCTGGTGACAAAGCCCTTCCTGGCCTGGTAGGTGACATTGGACTTGGAGCAGTAGTAGGAGCAGTTGCTGTTTCAAAATGAACAGATATCTCATTCTTCTCATTCTGTCCCAGGTGTATTTCCACTGCAGCGTTCTGATCTGCCACCGTTTTCACCCAGACTCCCCATTGTGCATACCAAGATGTCCGAGGCCATCTAGAAGCAAGCGAGGTAATGTTTGAGTTGATTTTAGATTGCACTGATCCAAGACAACCCACTGCACTGTAGGGGTCAACTGTGCTGTGTTTCTGTTGTAGAAAGTGGGATGGTAGCTGTGAACTCTGCTGTGGTGAGCCTGGGGGGCCCTGTCCTCCTTGTGCCAGAAGAGTGGTCTGCAGCCCGAGGTACTGAGCCAGTGTGGTGCTGGGGGGTGTTGCCTGGGCTTAGTGAGGCTCTGTCTCCACAAACAAACTGCCTTTCCCCTTGCTTTGCAGGGAGCACTCTCCTGAGCAAGGAGGCATGGGCTGGCATTGCAATGACTGCTGTCGGTGCTCTCTCTCTGGCCACAATGCTACTATTTTCGGCTTTTCTTAAATGCCTGAAGAGAAGAGCATACATGGTAAATGTGGTACATTAGTGTGTATTTCAAAATAAACTTGAAGTAGTCACTTTGAATTATGTCTGTCATGTATTCCTTCTCCTGCATCTTGTTATGCAAACAACACTGCTCATCCTCTGAATGCCTCCTTAATGTAGATTTGCCTTTAACAATTACTATAATACTGAATTTCCTGAGCATCTTTGTTCTGAAACAGACCCACTGCTATGTTAAATTCCTGTTGGACTTTGCAGCCAATTTCCTTTCTTGAATTGCTTATTGTTCACAATTGTGATTCCATTTAATTGGATTTTTAAAAATCTATATTGTGCCAGTATCTGTGGTATGAGTAGCTCCTCCAGCTGCTCTTGTCAACATGAGCCCTGCACTGTACCTAGAAATTCAAACCTGGCTTTATTGAAATTATTTAGCAAAACCCAGCACTTGTGTTAAAACTTTACTGTGTAAAAAGAAAAAAAACAAAACCAAAACCTTTGTCCTTATGGGAATCATAATTTCAAAAGGTTTTTATAGGAGATATACAGTAAAGCCTCCCTTCTCTGTGTAGAGCAGCCTAGAAGGACACTAGAAAAACTGAAGTGGAACAGACTTCCTGCTGCCAGAGCTGGTCTTCTGATGACTGAAAGTTCCATTGGCCACTTAATAGGGGCACTAGGAGTATGTCATTTGGGGTCTCAAACTGGGGGAAAAGTGTGTGAGTACAGCTAGAGCTGTCTTGTCTGCAATACCAGCTACAGCCAGTGCTGTCAGTAATGCTTGCCCATCTGAGGTGAGGCAGCTTTTTATGCAGTTCTTATTTTGTATTTTGTGCATGTTGCCTTGCATAGTCAAGGAAATGAGGCATGAAATATAATTGCATGTGACAGACTGAAAGGGCTTTGTTGCAGTAGGAGTGCAACAGCCTTAGGTTAAACATTGTCTGGCAACTTTGTGTGAGCAGGGAGAGTGATCATCACAAGTCCAGCTCTGTGGTCTCTGAGTGTGCAGGGTTTCAGATTGAATCAGTGGCCAGACCCTGACACTTGTCAAACATACTGAGCATAAACAGCACAGGCTGTGGGCCTGTCTGCCACAGCCCCTGCTTCACTTAGGCATTATTAGTGAGTTATTTTTAATGCAATAGGCCCCAGGCTGCATTTTCTAAGTATGAATGTGTATTTCAGTTAAAGAGAGTATGGAGTAGGAACCATGATTAGCATGATTATTAGGCCTTATTCTAGTATTTAATCAAAATTATAAACACAATGAGACTATGAATCTCACATTGGAACCACTTAATTACAAGTCAGTTACTGTCATTGGCCTGATGGAAGTTAGGGTTGAAAGGATTACTTAAGCTACTGTCCAGCAAACAATCTGCTATACTTAAGTCTTGTTGACTTAGCATTTGGCTGGAATATGAAGTATTTCTGCAAAAGCCAGGTAAGTGGTCCTTGATGAAGAGGGTTTATGTACTTAACTGTATGTTGTACTTAACTGTATGGGCTGTTTACCTCTTCTGCCCCAAATAAGACCAATCTTAATACTTGCTCTCTTTATCCTTGTTCTGAACTGTGGGGAAGATATCTTTGTGTATGTTCAGGTAGAGAAGTTTCCTTGTTTCTCATTAATAGACTTTGAACCTTTGGTTTAGGATGGTTGGAGCTTACGTGTCACTGTAACATTATTTACTAAATATGCTAGTTAACATCCAATTAGCTAAAATATTTCTCACATGTCTTGCATACATGAATCAGCAGACTTGCACAAGAGAAGGTATTTAAAATAACTCTAGTACCTTCAGTATGAGAAGCAGTGAGAGCTTTACTTTTGCTCTTTGACTTCTGTATTTTGTGCTATTTTTACTGCCTGAGGAGGTGAGACTAAGAGCTTGCAGATGGTGACAGGCATCTAGGTCAAAGAGAAGGTTGTTCTTGCCTGGTTTCTGTGCCTGGCTGATATTGTTTTTCCTAGGGTAAGACTTCAGATGTGGCATGTGAGAGGAGATCTGTCCCTCATTTCTGGGGGGGTTAACTATAGTTCTCTCAGGGTGGCTCATTTAATGCTCTTTAGGGACATTGCAGGGGTGCTTTGAATGAAGACCCTTAATTTAAATCAAGGAAAATGCAGGATTGTGTTCCTTATTTTGTACATAATTTACCCTAGAGCCCAGCAACATGCATTCTTTCCCTCCTCCTTTGTGTGTGCTGCTGCCTCTCTGTTCCCTGTTAAAGTGTATTATCTGGAAAGTTTAAGCTTGTCTTACAAAAAACCAATATTCCTTTCCTGCATTCAGGCAGAGGTCTCTCTCTTCTGACACGGGGCAGGGTGAGGTGGGGATGATGGTGCTGCAGGAAGGCAGAGGAATTAGGGAACCTGCTGCAGGTGGAGGCAGCATTGACTCTGCAGCCTGAGCTCAAGCAGCTGCTTCAGGAGCCATACCACAGTTGGTTGCTCCAGATCTCCTTAGACATGGGATGTTTGGGGTCCACGGGGGCTGTAGGGCCACAAGAGTGGCTGCCTATTAAGGCATGTTTATGCCTCAAGTGAACCAGATCTGTGAGAACTGAGTAGGCTGAGCTGGTTGGGAATGGGGCCATGGGGTGGGAGTCTCCTGCCAGCTTCTTGTGGGGTTGGTGGTGTTCTGCAGAAAGCTGAGAGCAACTGAGAAAAAGGGGACAGGGCAGGATGTCCCCAGCCTGTCTTGCTAAGGACTCAGTTCTACTGCAGTCTTTAATAATTCAAAGAAGAAAACAACCTCTGCCCTCCTTTTAAGGGATGCCTTACTGTCTCCAGTAAAACACCTACTCTATGCTGACCTAGTTTTTTTCTTCAGCATCTCTCAATTGAAACCCTTACTCTGGTGATGGCACTGCAGAAAAAGCAGCTCTTGGTGAAAGGACAAAGTGAGAAGCCTTGAAATGACAGGCTGATAATCATGCAAAGGTCAGGGCAGCAGGGGCAGAACTGTTTCATGTTACTGCAGGTAATTGAGAATTCAGTTTCAGCTCTTGCTAAGTGCTGATGAGAGCATGAATTATATAATGAAAAATAAACTTAAAATGCAGAGGGAAATGGTTCATGTTAGGTGAGACTGAGTGGGACTGGATTAACTTATTTTTGTGTCTGCTGATTTTATTAAGTAATGCCTCTTCCCTTCAGAAGAGGAGGGCATAAAGGAAAATGAGAGGAAAGGATTTAGCTGTGTAGTCATGTATGAGCTGTGCTACAAAGATTTGGAGTGTTGTAACTTCAGGCAGGTGTAAGGGCTTTATTGCTCTGTCTTTGGAGGTGCATCCTGGAAAGCTCTTGCAGGCTGGTTATGTGGCTTTGTACTGTCTGCTGAAATAATGTGCCATTAAAAGAAAGGGCTCCTGGAAATCTTCTGGGGATTATTTCACTCTACAGCTGAAGTGTGGGGCCAGCTTAGCCTAGGGGCTGAAACTATTACCACCACTACTGTGTGACTCACATTGCAGCTCAGGTAGGCTCTGTGTCCATGTTGCAGTCAAGTAGCAATTTGGTTTATGCAAAACTAAATAAAACTAATTTAGACCTTAGACATCTATGTTTCCTTTACAGGCATGAGAAGGGGAGTAATCTGCAGTTTGTGGGTCATCAGTGTTGGCCATATAAAATACTTTATTCAAGGAGAAAATCTCAGCTCCAATTGTAGCCTTCCTAAAACAAGGTGTGAAAATTTTGTTTTTTACTGTAGAATAAAACAGACTAACAAGACAATCTGGTTAAACAAACAGCACTTTATTAAACTAATGTAGTTAGATACTGTCTTAATGCTTAAAAATATAATAACATTTGCAAAAATGAAAAAAGTTTAAATAACATACATGAAGTTACAACTGAGAAGCAAACCAGGCAATTTAAATAATATCTAAAGAAGACCTAAGCATGCCCCTGATATGATGAAGCAAGGAAATCCCTTTGGAATAACACAACATCTAAAGGGAGAAAAAAAGCTTAGACCATGACATATGACAAACCCACTTTTCCCTTTATAATGAACATAAAGCAGTGGCCTGGTGTACTCATACTATTTTAACAAAGGTTGTTAAGGCTTACAAATATTTTTCCATGTTCAAAATGTGTTTCTACTGTTCTGAACTGTGATACTTCGGTATCAAAATGACCACTGCTATGTACTAAAGAGTGTGTTCAGAACTCCAGTATCTGGGAAGTCAAATATCTCCCTCCCCTTTCTGTCCACCTACTTGCCATTGACTTAACAGTATCCAGTATTACTATATCCCTTTACCAAATTCTATGGAACATTCCATCATGCCCATACTCTCACCACTGCACTGCTGCTTCTTCGTTATTCTTAAAATCCCTTTTACAGTGCCAGTGTAAGATGTATATTGATTTTCCTCGGTTTCCAGGAGTACACAATGACTGAATGCTTAATGAGTAAACAATTACATAGCAAATGCTGGGATTGTACAGCTAAGTGCTTATGAAGCAGGGAGAAACCTACTTATTCACTCTTTCCAGTACTGGCAGAAAGATCCAAGCCAGGCTGCTTCTGTGGTAAACTTCCATTAACATCTTGCTTCCTCATCTGACCCCTGTGTACATGAGAAAAGAATGGTTTTATTGGCTGTTCCTCCCTAAGATTGTCTTTTAACTTTTTGCTCAAAAAAGCTGAGCAATGTGAGCTGTCCCAGACAAGTTTATATCTGCTGCTAGTCTACCTAAGCTTCTGTCAAAAGACAGAGGAACACAAAAATAGATGGTATTATCTGTTTTAACATCAACATTGTAGCTCAACAGGACTGGTGTGTAAGATGGATTGTGCATTTGGATATGCTATGGAAAAGTCAAGTCTTCTGGAACTGGTGGGCAATGTTGTGGACATGGCAGCATGCCCTGGAACTGGGCCTTGCACCATGCTTTTGTCACCCTCAGGCAGCTTTGTGTGTCCTCAAGAGCTGTGCAAACACAGCTGTGCTGAAAGAGCTAACTGAGGAAGCCTACAAGAGAGCAGCTGTGATTTTTCTTCTTGCTCTTCCCCATGGCACAGTGATTACTGTGCTTCTTTTCCTGGCAGGTATTTCAGGGGGGCACAGGTGGCACTCCAGCACAGCCTGCTGCTGCCTCCTGCTCTCTGCTGCCTGGCTGAGGCAATGCTGACTGAAAAAGGCCTGCAAGCCTAAAGTCCTGAGAGGCACAACTGGCAACTTACACAGTGCAGTACCCTACAAAACCTGTTATTTTTATTTTGACCACACTGTCCTCTACCTAGCTCAAATCTACAATGAATTTTGTTCCCTTACTCTATAAATGCAAGTAAGCAGAGATAGCTGGGTCATCATGCAGGAAAAACTGCAAGGTTCATCTACACAAAATTCAACCTGGCAGTAGGTTTTAATGATGTTTAAAGCAACACATTAGAGTAAGACAAAGGTGTATTTTACTGCCTAGTGTCATGTTGTGTTAGCACGTTCACATTTAAAGACCATTTATGTTTCCCTGCCCCAAATAGGAAAAAAAGGCATGAATTAATGCTCATTAGAATACCTACTGATGATCAGACATCTGCATGCTGCACTTTAACCATGAGGGTAGCCCAAAATTCAAAGCATTCAAGAAACATTGATAAACTAAGCAACACTGGCTCATTTAGGAAAAACATGAAACAATGTATGCAATAGCACAATTGCAGAGTTTGAAACTGATCAAGACATCCATACTCACCTTGATGCACACCAGTAGTTGACCAGAGTTGAAAGTGCAACGTAGGAAACACTCAGCACTCCAGAAACTCCCAGGGACAGGGCTCCCAGGCCACACAGCACACACAGCAGGGCTATGCCACCTATGGCTATGACAACACCTAATAAAACATCACTCTGTTACTTTAACAAGTCTATGTACAAATAGAAGAGCTGACATTCTACCACAGCCCCAATTTCAAACAATTTGGGAAAACCATCTTCCTCACTCATCTGGCTAGCCTCTGTAAAAGCTATGCATGCTCAAGATAACTGGTTTAGGCATATCCTAATGGCTGAGATTAGAAAAGGAAAATAGGATTTCCCCTGTATAGACTATGCTTAATTAGATTACTATTCTTGTATTAAGAGTTTTACTACTGCTGAGACCTGAGGACTACACACAGAAATCCTCAATTGCTAGGACTCAGACTTCCAGAAGGAAAAATTAAAAAGATAACATGCCTTAAAAGGGAATAGGTAAGTACATCCATGCATGCATACAGTACCTTCCATGACTATCACACCGATACAGGCCATTACAGCTGTTGTAACAACAAAAACCAGGAAAAATCCAACAGGAATAGCTGACACTGCAATAAACATCAGGAGTGATAAGGCAACAAAAGGATGGTCATCTAAATATTGGCCAACGCGAGAATTCATAAAGGCAACAACCTGCAGATGAAAGAAAAACATTTCAGATTTTTTTAAATCTCTTGTCACAGATACCTTTCACAGATCACTGCTACCGTAGTGAACCACAGGTAGGATAGATCTTTTGTCAGTCTGTGGCTGGAATAGGGAGCACCTCTTGCCTCTTTGTTTCAAAAGTATGGGACCTTGCTGCAAATTTAGGAAACTTCAGGGCAAATATAATTCTACCAACAACAGACGTGTTTTTCTTGGACTTCCCGGTTCTATTCTGGCACATATTATGAAAAAAACCAAACGCACAAAAAAGCAACCAATCTGAAAACAAGTGAGAAAAAAAAAATCAGACTAGCTGTAGCTTTCACTGGGGTCTTGGCAACCATTATTTTCAACTAGAGACCTCTATTTGTTAATTTTAAAAATCTGCAACGTTTAAAAGTGCTCAACTTTTCTTTTATCCGTGGCTTAGTAATATCTGCAACCTGCTCATTTACTGAATCTAATTACAGTGCAGGCATGTCTGTATCAGAAAGTTGTTAAGAATTTAATAATATTACTGGTAAATAAAAAATCTTTTTATAGAGGCAGTCATAGCTATACACTAGAATTTTACTGTAGCAGTTTCCCTTCCCTTAAGGAAACATGTATTGTAGTTTTAGTTCTCTTTATAGCAGTGCAACCATTTCACTAAAATGCCACTCTACTATCTCAAAGGGTTATGCCAGTAAAACACAGAAATGCAGAACAGGCTTCCCTCTTTCCCACACACTGAAGGTGTGGGAGGACAGGCCTTCCCACAGGCCTCACAGTGTTCACTTAAAAAACAGGGAGTGCATTTAAATAAATCAGGGTGTGATATCCCGATAGTTACAAAATACAGCTTTATAAACATATAAAATTACAATCCAGACCCACATTTGCGTTGCTGTGGATGGTCTGCATCACGGAGTGCCATTGCTTCTGTAGTTCCTGCATTTCTTTAGACATGTTATTAATCCTCAGCCACAACCTCTTCTGAACAGCAAGTTCTCACTCTGCCATCCAATTTCCCTTAAAATTAAGGTACAATTAGTAACAGGCCCATACAAATGCTTTTTGAAAACAAAATGTTTCCTTTCTATAAAGAGAGAATGCAGATTCCAGCTGAAGTGATACACAGTCTAAAACATTACTTTTACAAAAAGCACATCTAATGTAGAGAGCTTATCCCTGCAAGCTCTTCTGAAACTCCCACAGGCAAGTAGCAAGATACAGGTGACTCTCCCCTTCTTCCTTTTTAACATTAACCCCTTCCTTACGCGTCAGGGTATTCACTTACCAGTAAAAACATCACTTCTAACCGCCTGCATTGACAATTTGTTGCTATGGGTTCTGGAAACCGGTAACACGCTAATGAGACTGATTTCAGTGAGTATCTTTGTACTCAGCATCGAGAGCATACCCCACATAGCTTCAAAACCCGGTGTATTAAGGCAAAATGCTTCCAGATGCTATGAACATATTGAATTGTGTCAATTTCAAGGAAACCTCAGCTCAGTAATCTCCCAGAAAATGTCCAGCTGTTGTTGCAGGGGGACACTTACAAGGGGCAGGTTAGAGGATGCATTTTCCTGTTTGCTACCCCGAGCAGCCAGGGCGGCAGTGTCCCTGCCGGGGGGACACACACGGGCCCTCCTGGGCACTCGGCACGGTCACACGCAGCGGGTGAGCCCCGGCTGCCGGCAGCGCCGGGCAGGAGCTGCCCGCGGGGCGCGCCCGAGCCCGGGCGTTACCTGCGCACCGCCCGCGGCCTGCACCGGGCACCAGAACCGCGGCCAGGGCACAGCAATCACCCCCCTCGTCACCGCTGAGGCCACCCCCACGAAGCAGCGCCCCGGGCGGACGGCGGGTCCCCGGCGTGTGTCCCCCGGAGGTAAGGGGGGGACACGGCCCCGCTCCCGCAGCGCTGCCGGGCCGCGGCCCTCCCGCCGAGCCGGGCAGTGCCGGAGCCCGGGCTGGCGGAGCGGGGCGGCGCCGGCCCCGGGAATGTCCCGCTCACCTGCGGCTGCCGCCCGCCGGGCCGCGGCCCCGCTCGGCCGCTCGCCCCCGGCTGCCGGGCCTGCGGGGCTGGGGCAGCGCCGCCGCCCTCCCGCCGCTGTCTCCTCCCCGCCGGGGCCGGGCAGGGCCCGCCTGTGGCGGCGCAGAGCGGCCGTGGGCGTGCGGCGCCCGCACCGGGCTGCAAAGGCCGCTGGTGCTTGGCGGCGGTGGCTGATGCCCCCCGGGCATCCTATCGTGTCCCCCTTGTTGTCCTGCCCTTCACCCCGGCCCTACCTCAGCCGCTCAGTCCGGGCACCCTCATGAGTGTCCTAGAGGTTTGTGTTGTTTTAGGACATGCAGCCTGAAGCTTTTTGGAATGGAGGACAGAAAATGAGGGTATCTGCGGTCTCCGTGCCGCTGTGGAGGCGTGCAGAGGCTCGCACGGCCCCGGTGCCAGCAGTGGCTCCGTGGGTGTCTGTAATGCCACCGGGCCCAGGCAGGCAGGCAGCGGAGGCAGCTCGCAGGGAGCTGGGAGCGTTCAGTCACGCCGTGAGGAGCGCTGGAGCAGCCGCTGTGGGACGCCTCACCTGGCTCCAACACCTTCCCCCGTCCCGGCGGTTGTTCCCACACGTCCCCACCTTGTCCTGATGCCTCCCGGTGTTTTGGTGCCCACGTGGCAAACCTGTTTGGGGAGATGTGCCATGTGAGGAGCGATTACGTTAAGAATTCAGCTGGGATTTCAGCAAGAGCAATGCGGCTACCGTGTCTCAGCGTTTGGCTGGGACCGTTCCCGGCAGTGATGCTCGGTGAGGTGTGCCGCACCATGGTTTGGCCTGGCTGTTCTCCAGAGCCATCGTGATGGTGTGAACAGGCAAGCGTGAGGCTTCAGTGAATTCCCAGCTTCTGCTGCACCGATTTTTTCATGCTGCAAATTGCAATCAGAAATGAGTTAAATAATCATGCTTTAATTGGTGCCACCTATGAGAGTATTACAAAATTGAATGTTAACGGTTTCATTATTATTGTTTTAAAGGCAAAAAAAAAAATAGCATGTTTCATTTGGAAATTAATGCAAAAAGAGGTTTTATGAAGTATGGGGGTTAGACTTATCAGACTGTTGGAGCTCTGTGTCTTTGAGGTGCTGATCTAAATGATCTCTGCAGATACCAGGATTTGTGTAGACAGAGGGAGTAGGATTTGCATATTAACACATATTTGCACTGTGGGGCCTAGCACAAGATACCTGCAAGAAAAGGATGGTCATGGCAAGTGTATTTTGCTTGAACTCTTAATGTGTTAATCTGTTGTATTATTAAAGTGCACAGTGGATTGATTTTCCTGGTACACTAGGGTATATTATAATAAATTTGTTGGTTTGTATACTTTTTTTAAAAAGTGAGCATAGGGAAAACTAGCTGGCAGAATTGCAGTGTGACATAACTCAGTGATAAAGGTTAATGGAGCTGAATTTAAAGTATACTGGAGATTTTAAGTTTCTGGCTGTTTTCAAGCATGCCATAGCTGCAGTTTTGAAGATAGTCTCATACTTCTTAGTAAATTATTTTCTTGCTATGCATAATTATATCTTCTGCTAAAAATTCATACATAATCTTCCTCTATACCAAACAACTGGTTTTAATGTTTTTAAAGCAGCAGAGATAAGTTATTCAACTTAGAAGAGCATGCATGTATAAGCATTCAAGTTGATGTGCACAGAGGAACAGTAGTTACTCTTAACTGCTGCTTAATTGAGCTTGTCTTCATGCCAGTGTCAGCTCCAATTAGCAGGAAAACACTCGTGTTGCAAACTAGCACTGAAATATTTGGAGAGTTACAGCATACATTAGCCAAGCAATTATCAGCACCAGCAGTGCTGATTTTGTACCCTGCACTGCTGGCCCATGTGTAAAGAACAATGGCCAACAACAATGTTCCACTTGTAGCTGGTATAAGGGCAAGACATAAGGAAAACTGTGCTGTTTACTCAGGGATATCAGCTATTCTCACAGCTCATGGAAAACTGGATGAAAATTAGCAAAGATTATGGGAAAAGGTTTAAAATTGAACTCATGTTGTGTTGGCAGAACATGTACAAGACCCTCTTGAGGGTAGCTATTAAGAAACTATGCTAGATTTCATGTTGGATGGTTGTAATTCCCATTTGTGGAGGAATGTGATGGAAGACTCTTTCAGGATGTAGTGATGACTGTGAGTGGGAGGCAAATGCGTACTGGCTTAGAGGAATTGAGACTGTCCCACCTGCTGTGTTCAGATCTTCAGGGAGTTAGATTCTGAATGGTGGAATAGTGGTAGAGGTGTTTGGATTCAAGATTTTGACTCTTGAATATTTTTTTTCCAATTCTTCTTAAGAAAATTTGGGTTTATAGAGCCTTTACTGCTCTGGAAGCTCTGTGCAGTGCTTTCATGCAAAAGTTAGAATATCTCAGGTATCTCAGGACTACATTTTTTCATAACTTTCAGAGGTAAAAGGAGCCTGTACCGTTCCTCATTGGTTCCACAACTGAATCTCCCTGACCACAGCTTGGCACAACACTAAAAAGGGCTGTTTCCTCTCTGCTGGGGGAGGAGGAATTCTGTCTCCAAGCACCAGCTATGCTGTAACTGGGGCAACTGAGCTGAGGACTGAAAGGCAGTGTCAGAGAAGTTCACCAAGCTGTGACAGGCAGAGGGACTGGTAACAAGGGCACCTGCAGGTAGTACCTGCCCTTACCCTGCTCACCTGTGCATCTTGTGGATGTGTGAGGCATGCAGGGTGTCTCTTTCTTTCTCTTTTCCCATTCTTTTTGACATGGGCTTATTCTTCTTGGCAATTAATGTGTGGTTCTGCTGTAAAACACAGCTGGGGGGCCCAGGGTCCCTGGGACATTGGAAGAAAACAGGCAGTGGGGAAGAACTGGTGTTGGAGAAAGTGGAAAGGGCAGGTTTTAAGAAAGTCTGGCTTGAAGGATATCTTGGGGGAGGGAGTTAAAAAGATTAAGGTGAAAAGTGAGCTTGAGAGGAATGGTGAAAAAAAGAGTATAGAAGTTTGGAGGAAGAGAGAGCTTATTGCTGTAAACAAGGAATGTGAGAGCTGATTTTTCTTCTTCCTGGCAACTGGCATAGAAGCTGATTGACACTTTGTGTAGTACCTGAAATGAGTCTCTTTTTCTTTTCCAGTGCATGTAACAACAGGATGTTCACACTGAAGGGGAGGACCAAAAAATTCTAAGCAAACGGAAAAGCCAAAGCAAAATAAAGCAACACAGAGCTCGAGTCTCCTGAGGGTAAGTTCCTTCTGCAGTGACTGTGAAAGATCAATAACTTTGTCAAAACTTCAGATGCAATTGGCCATTGCTGGTGGTTAGTGGTTTGATATTGGAAGATCTCTTGTCAAAAGACATACGTTCTTGTTAAATATTCTTTGGACTTAATCCTTTATAATGTACATTTTATTAAGGATTTTTTTTTTAAATATAAGGTGTTTGAAAGATTAGTTGGCATATAAGTCAGGAGTTTTTTTAAGATGAACGATGGCTTTTTTAATGACTCTTGTACTTTTAAGAGTGAATGAATGGATGAATGAATGAATATCCTAATGAACTGTATCATTTATTCATTTTTAAAGTACCCTAAGGCCCAATCCTTTAGTCATTAGTCAGAAGGAATTCATGCTCTCTTTAATGAGTTATGTCTGGCAGTGATAATGTCTTTATTTCTGTGTGTGTGCAGGCATGCTGAGGAATACCAAGGAGGTAAATCAAATCAGTGGTTTCTCAAATTTTATTTCTGAATGGGCTCTACTTTGATATTGAGGAGGGCACAATTTTGTCTTCTAGAAAAGCAGGTTCCAGCAGCCTCGTTTTTCAGTGATACATCAGAAAGCAATAACCATGTGCTAAAAGTGTGTTAAAATTATGTAAAAAAAAAGATTATATCTTATTCAAACACAATTGTATTAGGTAATAACTTCCTCTTCCATGGTGATTTAACTCACTGGTGTTCAGATACAACACACTTCTACTTCCTTTTTCTCATAGTGTCACTATGTATTCAGGAAATTGTTCCTTGTGAATCTCCTAAACAAGTTTCATTTAGGAAACTCAGAACAGACTATAGGTGAGGCTTTGGCCTATAGTAAGGAAGGTTGCCATTCAAAAGCATCTTAAAACATTGTGAGGTTTAATAGTTCTGTGAAAATATCCTGACAGAAGTTTGTATGGCATCCTGGAGGCCATCTCAAAGTATTGTCACCTTGAAGAGGTGAAACACAATCCTAAAACATGTCAGATAGCCTGACATTTGTAGTACAACACTTTGCAGAGTACTTGTGAGCAATTTGTTCTTCCAGCAGCATCCTGGTAATAGCTTCTTCTATAATTGGCTCCTTGTAGACATTAAAAAATTCGAGAGGGTTTTTTCCCCTCCCCAGTAATACAGTTCACACAACTTGACTGTTTCACTGTCAATTTGGCAGGTTGGTAGGATATTCTAATATCCAGAGTTTATACCATTACAAACTCCATGTGGAGTTTTAGTATAGCTTAAAGTATTTAACTAATTTTAAGTAGTTTTCAGGGATATAAAAATAAGAATTTTTTTAAACTGGTATTTACTGGTGTTTAGAAATCTCATAAAATGACTGCAAAAACCATGTTTTGCTGGGGAACCCACCACAAAGAACGGCTGTTCCCTTTAAATTTGAAAAGTTGCCATATGTAATTTTTGATGAACACTGAAGGACACTGTTCCTTCTTAATGAATCTTTTTTGAAACAGAGTATTTCATAAGTATCTTTGAAGTTGCTTTTCATTTCTATCTAGACACAAAACGATTCTGTGTGCGATATGAGTCGTCCAAAAGAGTCACCGAAATTATCATTCCTACGCAAGCCTGCAGCTGCTTCTGCTTCTGCTTCAGATGCACCTTCAGACTTGTATGAGGTATGTGGTCTCTCCCCTGCTGTCAGGGTATGCACACATTCCACGTGCTGGCAAATTCCCATTCTTTGCAGTGGGGTTTAGTGGGTGTGGTGGTACTGGGTCAAAGGTTGAACTTGATGCCCTCGGAGGTCTTTTCCAGCCTTAATGATCCAATGATTCAAAGTATATTCATGATTGTATCTCTTGTACATTTATCTCTGAGGGTATTTTGAGACATGCATCTCATGTGCCTGTGAGCTATCTTGGTAAAGTTCAGACATCAGGACTGATCAAAAGTTCATCAGTAAGTCACCTCAGAAAGCATGGAATGAACAGACAAAAGAAGTCTATTACAAATTCTTACTGATATGAGAGAAAGATGAGAGCTGAATTTGTTAACTTGTACTATTTTTCAACTATTACAAGGACTGAGTGTTCAAAGTAGATAGGTCATTAATGAAGGCCTAAGGAATAGGAATTTTATAAATCTAAGCAAATACAAAGAGAAGAAAAAAGCAAGATAGAGATGTGGGGGAGTAGAAAGAGCTAGATAATAAACGGTGTTCTCTTATTTATAAAAGGTACCTTGATTATGCAAAAAAAAAAAAAAGAAGCCTGAGTACGACCCAAGTGTTCTGTAAAATTATCCTTACACATGTGGAGAGCATAGTGATCTAAAAATAGATCGGTGGTCAAATGCATGGCTGACCTGTGTATTTGCTTTTTATACTAATTGATGTTTAATCCTGTTCTAGCCCTAAGAAGGCTTTTTAAATTACTGTGCTTTGTAAAACTTTTGCTTTTGTTTTTCCAATTTCAGGTTCTCCTTCAGAAAACCCGTTATCCTCCTTTGATGCAGGAGTCATCATGGACTTTGGCAGCTCCATTCAAGGAACAGCATCACTACCGAAACCCAAGTGATTCCATAGCTAATAACTACACTCCTACTGCACAGGATTTAAAAATGAAAAATATTAAAAAAATGAAGTCCTTTTCAATGGTAGAGCTATCACAGCCTTCACTGTGTATCCATATTTGAATGTGTTTATAAGTTTAGACTTGCTTGTTCTAAGCATTGTTATCTCTAATTCTTTATCTGCTAAAGCATCATCCCTGGAAAACATCACTTATCCCTAATGAACACTTACAAGCTTATCACCTCAGAGTCAGTATAGACAAATTTGCCAATGCATGTATAACTTGCAATAAGTGTTTCACATTTACTACTTAGGTTCATCCCTCCAAATAATCACATGCAGTGCTTCTCTGTGACATTGTATTTTTTTTCTTATTTCATTATGTGATTAATTATCTTAGCTCTGTTTTTCACCAATATGAAATACCTTATTTGAAAAACATGTCTGTATGTTATTTTTTTTAACTGAGATTTAAAGCTGCAAGGAAAAAGCGGCGCTGGAGTTCCGACAGGTAACATACTGTAATGTTATAAAGATACAGATTATCACAGTAAATCTGGTTTCAGCTGTGATTTAATATTTCTTTTTACTGAATGCTGTGTTAAGCATTCAAGCATAAGAATTTAAGGCCCTACAAAAAATGTATGTGCATCAAGATTGGCTTTTGAATCACAAGATTTTAGTAAGATAATCACATGAAAGTACCTTATGATCTTGGGCATACTAAATAACAATCCTAGTAGGTTTGACTCTGATAGAACTGCTCATAAAATACTGCCTCTCTGAGTGATACTGGGCAGTTGTAAGGTTTGCATGCTTGCATCCTTTATGTTAAAGTAGTATATTGTATTATGCAATTTTAATGAGAGTTTTTTAATTGAATAATTGAAATACTTCCATAGGTCATACTTGTCCTCAGTGTAGCACAAGTGCTTTATGTAATCCTTGTCATCTGTTCTTAAACATTACTGCTTCTTTATTCACTAAACTTGTATTCTTTTTTTCAAAAGTACTTTGTTAAAGAGTGTGAGTCGCATTTCACTGAGTGTACCTGCTCACACACCAGAACTGCATGTCATAAATTATACAAACAACCAGCCACTGACTCCAGAAGAACAATTTGCTCTCATGGATTTACATGAGAAGGAGATAAGTAAGCGAGAAAAGCTACCTTCAAGTGATGATTTAGAGGTATTTATATAATTTCTTTTTAAGGTGAAAGTAGTAGCAGTAATCATCTCCAAGATATTTAGAAACAGTTTACTAAAAGGTAGCTGAGAAAAGCAGGCAGTACATGAGGATTAGGAGATGTACATACTCAGTATAGCAAACTGCTGTTAAATATTGTCAACTCCTTTTTCATTTTTTGTAGCTACTCTGTTTTTTGTTGTGAAGGGTTTGCAAGTTAAGTATATTCCCAAATTCTTAACCTCTCATGTTGTTCTCTAGTACTTTTTTGATCAGTAATTTAATATGCTGAACTGAGTTCTAGTGGTCTATGTGCTTGCATCAACACCGGTGGGCGTATTGTAAAGATGTCAGTGCTTTAAAAGGAGCATAGATAGATGCCCAAAATCCATTATATTCAAACACCTTTCAATTACAAAAAAGGCTCAAGTGATAGAAAAGCTAAAAATACTTTGTAGTAATTAATTATCTGTCACAAAATTCATACAATAAGCATAATCTTTTAAACATTTTTTAGCGGTACTGTCACTACATATATAATGGAGTGCGAGAAGACATGCTGGCACCTCAGGATAAGGAAGTGGTGAATAAAATTTTAAAACATATTCCAACTCACATTCTTCCTAGCCCAGAGCTAGAGAAATTTGTGGCACGTTTAAAAGAAGAGATTAGGAAAGACTATTGTATCAGCCTGATGAAAGCCATTGGTAAGACTCACAATCTCTAAACAGTCCAACTGTGTAGACATTTACTGCACTTTGAAAGCAAATCTCTTTCTATTCTTAGCATCCATGGAGAATTCCCTTGAGGTCAGTAGAACTACAGTAGATCTCTGAGAGAAAATAACCTGTAAGCATGCTATATAGCATTCAGCAATTTCAACAAATATCTATTTATGAAACTTTACATCCCATCAGGTAGAGAGACATAAAGAAAAATTGTTTCTACTGTCTCCTATTTTTAGAATCAGGACCAATTATCTCTTTTTTTTTTTCCCCTTAATAATTTTAGGGTCAAATTTGTAATTTGGTTATTGTGCTGTCATTTATGCTAAAAACATACAAATAACTATATGATTATGTTAGTTTTAAATGTGTAGAATTCTACTTCTTCGTGAAGATATAGTGGTTCTGAATGTAGATTTTGGCTATATATGCTGTCTAACCATGGTATATATGATTTGTTCTAGTTGATTATATCTTGTTGGATCCAGCTGAGAGGAAGAGACTCTCTATTCGAAGCACCCCACGCCCTTTTCCCCGGAGAGTTATCTGTGCACCAGTCCCATGGCACAGCTCTTACAAAGAAACGAAAAGTTGGAATGAAAGCAATCTGTTCATAGTGAATTCAATGATGCCCACTTTGCAAGAGCTCTGGCTTTCTCAGTAAGATGGCTTGTTCATAGGACCTCAATGAAATGTAGCATGTTTTTATTTAATGATTTGGTTAGAGTGCATCTGCTGAGTTCTCTACATATGCTACAGAGATCCTGGGGGAGCCACTAGATAGAAAGTGGCAAAATATGTCCTTTTTTTTGAGCCTCTAAGAATTTCAGCATAAAATGATTGTTTCCTGCAATCACTGAAGGCACATGTGCTACATGATGTGAAATGATCATCCCCTTTGTTAAAAAGATGCTATGCCTAAATTAAAATCCAGTGCTCAAGTAAATGGTGATTTGGAATTTTCCTCCTGGTTGCTGTTATGAACAAAATTAACTCTTAAAACTTAATATCTTTCAAATGTTTGTAGTTGAAATTTGCCCTGGGGACACTTGAAAATTGAGATGTGTTATTTTAGGAGGATAATATGGTAATTAATAATTCTGAGAGCTGTTTTTGAATTTAAAAAACATCTGCAGGAATTTAAGTTTGTATGTTACAGACTGTGATATATGCCATGCTGCTGAAATTTCATTTTTTTCCCCATAGAGGAGTCAGGATAGCTACTTAATAATATGGAATAGAAGCAGTAGATTTCATTCTGTATATTCTTTAATGACTGGATACACTAATGAATCTAGGAAAAGGAGAAGGCAACTTTAGCAAAGAATTAAGAGTTTCAAATACAACAAGTACAACTAAAATTTGTGAAACCCTTTATGTTTGTTGATAGAAAAACCCAATCAGAAATGCACTTGTCGGACAGCTTGGCGATGGAATGATATTTATAAATGAAATTACATTTTTAGAGTTTGTTATACCCTTGAGGCCTTCCTGGCTATATTTCATGGATTTTTTTTTTTTTTTTAACAAATGTGATTTTTTTATAAGGATCTCCCATGTGTTTCCCTTCCCTAGGTACAGCCACCTCCGGTTTGTTCGTACTGCAGAGATGCTCTGTGGACACCTGCCCCTGCTGCCCGCGGAGTTCGAGGCCATCATTCGAAGGCACTGTGTGGAAGCTCGTGACATCCTTCAGCACAAGTCAGTGCCAGCTCTGGTAGCTGTAGATAAATAGAGTAGCTCAGGGTCTGACTTACAGCAAGGCCCATTTTTAAAACAGATCTTCGAGATGACAGCAGTCCCAGCCACAAGGCTGCCAAAACAAAGGGGGGAATAGCCCCCAGAGGAATAAACACTGGGACACTGTCAGAGCCTTTGGAACTGCAGGAGTGCTTGTGCAGGAATAAATGGTAATAAACTATGAATAAATGGAGACTGGAATTCAGAAAATTTCTAACCGTGAGAGGAGTGGAGTCTATATCTGTAAAAATGGTGATGGATTTTTTTTTTTTAATTAGGGAAATCAGTCAGTTTAAGAAAGAGGATATATGAGACACATGATGGAAAGTGTTTGCATTCTGCTGCCTGAGATATCTTCCAAACTTGTTTCTCATTTAATGCTAATAATTGAATATTGTTTCACAATAAATAAAACCATATAATTTACTATTGTTTTGTCTAGTACTATTAATTTAAACTAATCATGGTGGTCCATTATAACAAGCATCCTTAGCTTTAAAATTCAGGTTTCCTCTAAGTCCCAGAAGGTATAGTTGTGTTTGATATCTAATTATCAATTCTCTTCTAGCCTTTTTGGATTTTACTCATTCTTTGAGTAATATTGGAGTTTAGATTTTGTTGCAAGGAGCATAATTAAGACTAATGAGCCTTTAAAAACTTTGTATTATTTCATTGTAGGTGGATTCCAACTTGTGCATCTATTTTTATTGATCAGAGACATATGTGGCTTCATTTTGCTCCTAAAAGGGACTCTGATTCCTCTGAGAAAGTTGAAAGCTATTTTAGCTCTGTGGCAGCTCTAATGTCATTACAATTGCGTGAGATGGTTATTAACTCCTTAGAAGATCTTCTTGCATTTTTTATGATCCACAAGGTATGTACTGTCAGGTATATGTATAGCTTTCTGTCTTACATGGAGATAATTCATATAGCCATAAAATCTCGTGCTCTTTGAAGTCTAAAATGTTCCAGATGGCTCTTGCCTTCATAAAAAAATGGCTGTATCCTTCCAAGGCTTGTGTATACTCATTGGGTTTTTTGCACAGTCAAGAACCGCTGACCTGAACAATCACTTGGCAGGTCTAGGGTTACAAGTAAGGGTTTATAGCAGATTTCAACTCAGTCTTGAGTGAGTGTGCATTTAGTTTATTTTATTTTAGTTTTTTTTTTTAAATTTAATTTTCTTGGTCTTAACCAGTTAGAGTATTTCTCTGAAAGCACAGAAATAATCCCCTTAGAAGACAAAAGTGTGCATGTGTGTAATCCTTTGCAGAGGTGATTTATGGGTGTGGGGTCCCTGTCTATATCCAATGAGTGTCCTGTATAATTTCAAGTAATGCACAGAATTATAACAATAGCCATTACACCATGGGAGTTCTTACCACTGTTTTGGCTACCATAAAGTTGCTTCTTTGATGAAATGAGTTTTTTAAATATAGGATTACCCAGGACGTACCTTGCTAAGACAAAATGAGTAAATATGGTGGGTTAAATACTGCATTGCAGAGGATCAATTCAATCACTCTCTTGATGCAATTTACTATCAGACCTTGCACTAAGCCTTGCCACTAAGCTTTGCATCTGGATGATGATTGTGTGGCTGATGGTTAGGGTTTTAAATTTTTTTTTAATTTCATCTGGTGGGTTGGTTTGGGTGAGCTCTTCTATTTGTTTTGTTTTGTTGCTTGTTTTGTTATTTTTTTACTTATTATAACACCTACATTAAGAATCTAGTCTAGGATTAGGACTCCATTATTGTAAAGGCAATTTGGGGGTAGTGCACTTCTTACTGACCATACAATTAAAGGCAATTAAAACTAGATTCTACAATTTATTTCTGATAGATATTATAGATTACTTTTTAAAAATAAATTTTGTTCTGTATGATAATAGTTATGTACTTCTGTTACTTAAGAGAAAAGGCAATTAGACTTAAATCCAGTTTCTTAATTCTAGCTTTTATAGATTCATTTAGGAGTCAGCACCACAGGATCTTGTTTGAAACTTCAGGTTTTGTATAAATATCAGGGAAGATGATCCCATTGTTGTTGTGTAGTAAGGATATTTGGGGAGTCTGAGCAATTTAAAAATTTTTATTCCTATATATCACTTCCTTGTTCTGTAAATTTTTCCTTCTTTCCCCTAAGGATGGAAATGACTTTAAAGAACCATATCAAGGAGTGCAGTTCTTCCTGTCTCAGATACTCACAGTCAAACTCTGTGTGAAAGAGCCTGATATTGTCTTTGAGCCACCTTTGGGAGCATGTTGGGATTTAATCAGTCATTGCTTCAGGAAGATCCTGCAGAGTGCTGAGGAACTCCCAAAGGTGCTGGATAAGTTATAGCTGCATACAAAATACAATATTAATAAAAACTATCTATACTATAAAAAGTTATGAATGAGGCTGAAGACTGACAAATAGAAGATAAAGATGAGGATTGTGAATCATGAACTGTGCAAACTTTTTGGTTATAGAAGATATTTTTCAGATTCAAGTTATATTGAAGCACTGGTTAGATTTTCATATTATTTTCTCAAGCAAACTATGTGAGTAATCAAATGTTAATTAAGGATCAGAGCCTTTTCACATTGCACTGTTTTTACCAAATAATGATTTTTTAATGTGGTGGGTGAATGGGTAATAGAATACATTTTTCTTTGCTATTCTGTGTCTTGTTAAGTATTTGTAATGATTTCTTTTAGGTAGAGAAAATTCTATTTCCAGAATTACGAAGAGGTGATCTCACTCTTAATACAGTCAAACCACATGAGTCATTGTTTTTGGAGTATATAAACAAACTTGAAAAGATCTTTGAAAGCAACATTCTTGGTCCAAATAAGTAAGTTTTGGCTGGTAACTCCATTGCCCTTCCAAACCCTCAGTTTCATAGCACCGTCCATTTGACTAAATAGACAGTTAGAGTGTATTTGTTTCTTTCTACAGAGAAACTTTGCATCAGAAACTTATGTTTGTTTTTGTGGTCTTCTGTGTTTAAGGTATTTAAATGTGTACAGGAAGTACAGCAATCTTTTGAACAACGAATCACGGCAAGATGTCTCAAAATTTTTGGAAAAAGTTCCTTCTTTAGATGCTTTAACTGAGGTAATGTGTTCCTGACAAGTGCAGCATGTCCATACAGCTGCTAAAGCACCACACGTGACTTCCTAACTTATTGCCTCAAGAACAAATCACTTATTTTACCCTTGGGAATACTAGGGAGTGCTCAATTTACATAGCTCCTTACTTTAGAGCTACTGTGCAAATGTAGGAGGAGATTTCTTTATCACCTCCTTCTGTCAGTTTTGTTGTTCTTAGCAGAAAAGCTGCCCAGAGTATTTGGTCAATCTGCAGCTTGCTTGTCTTTTAAATGTCTTATCCTCAGTCAGCCCTGTCTACTGTTTCCTTTGCATCCCTGAGTTAGCATATGGCTAAATGCTTCCCTAGGCAGCTTGGGGTCTTCCCTACTATGGCAGATTACTGTGCAAAGCTTTCAGCCCTGGAATCTGTGGATAAGAGCAGGTCTCTGGAAAGATAAAAATGAGTTTTCCTTCTTCTATTTAGAATAAATGATCCAGTTTGTTGGATGGAAACTATTAGTTGTGTCAGATTTTTTGGCTATAGACTTTCAGGAAAAATAACAAGATTTATTATACTCTGTTCTTAGAAGATTGACAGCTTCACAAAACTGAAAGGAGATATTGCTTCTATGGATATCACTATTCCTCTGGCCATGTTCTGTCTGGATGCTTTACAACTGAATGAGGAACTCTGCAATCGGACCCAGAATCTCAAAGACACATTGATTGAATTTGAAGTGATGGAAAACAGACAGTTAAATCAAAGGTACCTGTTTGCATGGATGGTTCTTGGTGTCTGCCTGCATTGATGCTGTATATCTGTGGATGAGATACCTTTATTCATCTGCTGGGGTTTTTTGTGCTGACCAGACTAAAGTGCAAGATGGGCAGCCTGGCTGAACAGGGAACTTTGGATAGAACTTGCAGGGAAAAAAAAAGTTCAATGTATGAAGAAATGTAATTTATTTTTTTCAAAGACAAAATCATTTTACTAGATCTTGCCTCTCTCTTCATTTACAATCCCAGTGATATGTCTATTCTATTTTTGTTGAAGAATTTGCGAGGAGTTTAACTTTATTGCAAAGAGAATGAGTGAGGTGCCCCAGAACACTGAACAGCTAGTGGAATATGAAGCATTCTTAAAGAAATCCAGTGAAGTTACTGTTGTTAAACTGAAAAAGGATCTTGACAAAGCAGCACACAGGCTGCAAGTCCTCATGGATTATGCTGATCTCTCTGGTATGTCTAACTATAGAATATAAAATTTCCATATGAGAATATTTATATATTGATAATGGGCTTTGCATGCTTAAATGTTGTATCTTCTAGGGTGCTAATGGAAAGTTCCAAAAGAGACAGAAGGGAAATAAAAAGAATTCAATAGAGGCCAAAATGTACCAGTGCAGCAAGGAATGGTAGGGGAATGGGACACAGCATAGACAGAGCTTTTTAATGTGTTTTAGGTATTATCAGATAATGTTATATAATCTGGCCAAATGATGTTACACCTCTATGTTATTAAATAAAAATTCTCCACATAAAAGCCATCCAAAAAGCCATGTGCCAAAGGCTCTAAGACAGCATGTAGAAAGTGTGAGAACTTGCATCTCTGCAGCTGAGGATTAGATCAGAACAGGCCTTTAGTTGTTTTGCTGTCATGGTTTGCTGTTCTTAGTTAATATAAAGGCTGTTCTCTGAGACTGAAGATACATCTGTAGAAGTTACTTTTAGTTTGCATTTTAATTCAAAGCAAAAATGTAATTCACAGATGCAATCTTTTATTTGCTGCACCTAAAAAGGAAGGGCAGTTAAATGAATGCAAACCTATCTTAGTGTCAGGATTATACTGTTTCCTTAAGCAGAATACATTCTTGCATCAGACAGTGATAGAAATAACAAGGATATGTCATGTTCATTAGACTTCATTTATGATAAAAATTAGGATGCCTATGGAAGCCAGGACAATTTTCTGTTACATTTTGTACTGGTAACATCTTATTTAGATAATTTCACATTCTTAACTTTATTTTACAGTTTTGCTGTCAATCAGACTTTAAACATTTATTCATCTTATGTAGGTATAATATACATTTAGTTAGGAGTGGTCTCTCTGTGTGTAGTTAAATGGAATTGATATTCTGGAATACCTGTTCTTACTAACTGTCTCTGCCTAGCTAACATCTTATTTAGATAATTTCACATTCTTAACTTGATTTTAGAGTTTTGCTGTCAATCAGACTTCTTGTAGGGAAGAGTTTCTTTGCAGTATGGATAATCCAGCCACCAGTTTCTTCGCTTATTCCTAAACATAGTTTAACTATTTTGCTTGTTAGTAGCCATTCCATTATATAATAACCATTCTATTAAATTATTAAAGGCATTTTCTTAAAGGTGACTATATTTTTTATTTTAGATGAAGACATAAACCTGAACAGTGCAGTTTTCCATTGGCCTGATGAGATTAGGAAAATATTTGAAAGCAGTAAAAATGTATTGACTGAGAGGAGGATTCAGGTGGAGAGGGCATTGTTTGAAAGGTATGGTGATAAGTAATTTTTTTTCACTGGGTATTTTTAGAGAAAGGAAAAATCTCAGCATGAGTAGAAGGGAGATAATTTCAAAGAAGGAAAACTCAGAATGAACCTGAGAAAGTAAGGAAGAAATCTAACTTGTAGTATTATAGAGATTTCTGAAAAATACTATTGATGAGTATCCTTACACTTAAATAGATCTGAAAGGAAGAATGGAGAATTGGTCCAGAATATTCATAATTTTATGTTGTTATATTGATTAGTACAGCAGTACACATAGTTTTGTTAAATTGTTTTCACTCTTCCTTTATTTTCTCCAGGTAGTAGAGGTAGAAAATATAAGTAAATAAATTGTGAGGTTTGAAAATGAATCTTGAATTCTAATCCTGTGAACTGCATAGTATTGATATAAGTGATTAGTGAGCTTTCACTGGCATCTGTGTTTACACTAGTATTGAGATTAGATTTCATGTACAGTGCCTGTTGTAATTAATAAAATAATTGAAACCTGAAAAGGAATGAAACACAACATCACATTACCTTAATTATCTTTATCTTAGGTGTTCTCAGTTTAAGAAAATTCTTGAAGGTTATCATAAAGAAGTAGAAAGCTACAAGAAGCGGGGAGATATCGTGACCGCAGAAGAATTGAGGAAGAATACTGAGAATTTTGAAAAGTTAAATAAGAATATAGATAGTGCACTAGCAGAATTTGAGGTTAGTATTTATTAATTGAGTATGGAGTGGGTTACAATGTGCTGGATGAGCAAAAGTTTGGTTCGTGCCCTGATTTCTTTTTCAGGGTTCTGGCCATATATTGTTAAGAAGGCTTTAAAATTTCCAAATTCACCAAGATGTGGCAAACATCTTTGTGTGCCTATATGCTGATTTGTTCCAACTACTGAGTTGAAGAGCAAATTTTGGGAAAAAATATTTCAGGGAGTTTTTAAATTGAAATAATGAATTTCAGTGTTTCCAAGCAGTCAGTTGTACCAAGATGCTAGAAAACAGAAAACAATTCCTCTGGCAGAGTTGGCAGAGGCAGAATGTATGTGAGCTGGCATTTTCCCTGAATCATGGTTTGTGCACTGGAGCTGTGTTTTCAGTTCCTCTGCTTGTTCTCTAATTAAACCCAAATGTTTTTCAACTGTTTGTATAATTTCCATTTAATGCTGATAGGCATTAAATATACATTTTAACACATAACAGGAATTTCAAATGCTAAGGAACAAACTAAAGACCAAGATTTCTAGATTCTATTCAGGGCTCTCCATCCAATTTACTGTATCATCCTAAGCTGAACAGTTTGTCTCTGTCTGAACAGCTGTGACTCTGCTGGGAAATGAGAAGGGCTGTCTTTGAGAGATCTCACAAGCTTTGTGAGGCTTAATTAATCTTCTAAATAACAGTCAGACAATGAGATTTCTCCATATACGGAGCCATAAGGGTAAAGATTTTAATTAAGTCCCACTCAAAAGGAAAAATGGAACCAATTAATTGAGTTCAGAATTTAAATAAACTGGTAGTCCTACACATCAACACTATTTTAATGCATCTAGTAGATTTAATTAATGTGAGTTTACAGCATGGATATGCTGTTATAGGTAGATCAGAACAACTAATTAAGCCTAAGTTTCTTAATACATGATTGCAATGAGAGCTGTAGATACACAATTTAAATGTCATGACAATTAGCTTAGTGTATTTAAATATTATCTTGGAATATGGATCTTTATATTTTTTCTGCCTGCAGCTCATATTGAATGATTGCAAGTTTTATGAAAGGCCTGTTAGCATTATAAAAGCACAGATTCAGGACTCAATCTGAATTCCATGTCTAAATTTCAGACAGAATTTCTCTGTGCTTCACATCCCTACCTGTAAAATGAAGAAGACAATACTTTTTTAAAATCCAAATCTTTGCACATTGATTTTTACTGTAAAATCTTTTGGATGAAGACAATGGCTTACCATAAATAAATATAGCAATTAACATCTGTTTTGGTGGGAGCTCCCAGATAATTCTGTAAAAGAAAAAATCCTAATCATGAGTTTAAAAAAAATCCTACAAGTCTCTCTGAAGGGCTTACATTTAGATTTCACTGTGGATTGGAAACTTGTGAGCCTTGTTTTCACTGAATTCCATAGTACATTATCTTATTCTAAAATGGATTTGGTTTTTAAAATTTATTTGAGTAGTAAAAGATACCCACAAATGCTGGGTTATCCACTGGACTTGGTCTTAGAATGGTTTAGGTTGGAAAAGACCTCTATGATTCCATGAAAGAACCGGGGGAATTTTCAAGAACACCATCACTTTATGCACCTAAAATCCACAGGCCTATATCAACAGATCCATCTGGCTTTAAGGCATGTCAAATAATTGTGTTCAGTATTGTCTGTTTAGAAGTTAAACAACAATATGAATTTTTGATGGGAATAATATACTTTTCTTTTTCCCCTTAAAGGGTATTAATCATGAAGAAGATTTGCTTGGGCAGGAGAAGAGTCAATTTCCTCTCTTGCAATCTATAATTGCAACCAAAGAACCTTTTGAGCAGCTTTGGGTAACAGCATATGCTTTCCATACCAAATCTGAGGAATGGATGAATGGTGAGGCTTTGATGTTCATTTGAAGAAACATGTTATTTGCAGTTACTTAAGTAGAAGCTGAGAGGGTTGATTAGTCATGAGAAAACAATTTGAAGGAATAAATGCTGTTAAGCAGTGTGAAATAGAGTTACTGACTTGGATTTTGCATGAAGATAATTTTTTGTAACACAATTGATTTCCAGTTAGAGGACAATGATGAAAAATAGCTGTAATTAGGCCACCCTGGGAATCTCCTTGTGATGAAGTGCCTGCTGTCCTTTTTTTATGCTGTTGTATTCAGGACCTCTTCAGCAATTGAATGCTGATGAAATTAATGAAGAGGTTGGGAATATGTGGAGGACCATGTACAAGCTCAGTAAGAGCTTCCCAGATGTGCCAGTGCCCAGGCGCATGGCAGAATCCATGAAATTCAAGCTTGATAAATTTAAACAGCATCTTCCTGTCCTGTCCATTGCCTGCAATCGTGGAATGAAGGAGAGACACTGGGAGCAGGTACTTTAAACTCTGCTTTGACTGTGGAATTATTCTGCCATAGAAATTGACAGTCCAATATCTTTTATCCTGTGACATGATAGATCCAGATTTGAAATTTGTAATGCCACAGGCAGAAGCTTCTTTAAATTAATAATTTATGGCAGAAAAGCAAATTAGGGCGTTGCACTAATACTTCGTTGGAATTTGTTGCTTGTCGTTTGAAAGTATTTTACAAGAAGGCATTTTGATAATAGATTTATTTCTTACTTTATTTTCAGATTAGTGAAATTGTAGGATGTGAGATCAAACCAGATGAAAACACTAACCTTAAATACATGTTGGACTGTGGACTTTCAAAATTTATTGAACAGTAAGAAGTTTAATCTAGTCTCATTTTTAGACATTGTATTTTATAGTTCAGATACCAAATATTAGTTCTTTTGGGGTTTTGTGTGCTGTTAGAACATGCTGTAAAATCAGCTATATTTATCAAGGTGTGAACTGTCAGTTGTTCTTGTAGCACAGAGGCATAAAAATCCAGTTGTATTCCTAAATCACTTAATTTGCTCATTCAGAATTTTCTCTGTATTTGTTTTCCAATTAATGTCAATATCTCTAACTTGGTGAAACTGAAAGTGGAAAACTATTCCTTGAAGAAAGAGTCTATGATATTAAGAAATTATTATGAAAGGTAGTCTGATATGCAACTGCTTTTTCTACCTACAACTGCTTTTTTTTTTTTTGCTCTTCAGCTATGTTACAAAAACATTTCAAAGATATGTTTCATTTCAATTTAGAATAGAACCTGTTGGAGCAGCTGCAAGTAAGGAGTATTCCTTAGAGAAATCAATAGAGAAAATGAAATCAGAGTGGGTCAACGTGCACTTTGGTTTGGCCAAGTACAGGGATACTGTAAGTAAACACCAAATCAATATATATATATATGAACATGATTGCTTTGATTCTGAATACCAATTGAGAAATATTAGAGGGATGTTGCTAATGACTCATTGTGGTGCAATGGAAAGTTGTATCTTAGCCCACAGCTAAACAAATGTCTCCATTATTGTATCTCCTTTTATGTGGACTTTAGTATCTGGAGAGCTTGTGATCTCACATACTCATCCTAACAAATCTGTGAGCCTGAGGACTTCCCCGGTATTGTATGGAAAGCTGGACAGTAGTGAAATTTTGACTTGCCCAGAAGAAAGAAGAGTCACAGTGCAAAAGATGAAGTCAGAAGGCACCAGCTTCCTATCACAAAACAATCTCTGTCTGGACCTTTGAAACAGAGGTGTACAGAAGAGATTCCATTTGATGTCTTCACATGATAGAGTAGGGGGGAACAGGATGAGTGGTGAAATAAAGTGACTGCCATTTGACTTACCAAAATGTGATTTGTTTACAGGACACCAACATCCTGTCAGCAGTGGATGACATCCAGCTTTTGTTGGATGATCACATTGTTAAGACTCAGACAGTGTGTGGCTCTCCCTTCATCAAACCAATAGAAGCTGAATGTGTGGTAAGGAAAAGCCAGTTTGACAGAGCTTGCATGTCTCATTATAAGCTTTCCTCAAGTGCTTCAGGGTATTTTGACATGATAAGACATTAAAGAGTTATTAACTAAGAACACATATTCATATTTTCTGATTTTTTCTTGTTGTAATTTTGCTTAACTACTAAATGTTTTCATTGCAGGCTTGGAGAGATAAGCTGTGTTTAATGCAAGATATTATAGATAGCTGGTTAAAATGTCAGGCAACATGGTTGTATTTGGAACCAATTTTTAGTTCAGAAGACATTATAGCTCAAATGCCTGAAGAGGGCAGAAAGTTTAAGATTGTGGATTCATACTGGAAAAACATTATGACAGAAGTGGTAAGTGCTAACATGTCATGAATTGTGCATTTTTTTGCCTACCTGGTAACATGATTATTAACATCATGTGCATATACTGTTCCTTCCTGCAGTTGGGTATTGGTATCAATGAACTGGAAAATCCTTTACTAAAGTCCAACAAATTCTAGTCTTGCAGTAAAATTGTAGATTACATCATTATTGCATTGAGATTTTTACTATACAGTAAAGGCTGGATGTTGAATGTTGAATCATAGCTCAAGGAAAATGAATTCTAAATTTTTTAGCTTTCTTATGGCTAAATGGTCAAAATTAGGTAGAAAGATGAATGATTTGTGCTTTCAGGATGTGGTTATGACTTCACTGACAAGGTACAAAGCTTTGTCTGGATACAGTGAGAGTCTGCATTAGACTTACAGGTGTACACACTTTTGAAGCAACTAAATGGATTTCTTTTTCATGTGATTTTTCTCTAATATGTGGCAGCATGGTTATTTAAAAATTTAGTGAATATGGACTGTCACAGTAATGTGCCAGGATAAAATAATGGGGATAGGAAGTGCAGTTTGGTAACCTGTAAATAAGAAGTTTGAGTAAGAGGCCAGACAGTGGTGGTGTGAGCTGAGATGTTTGTCAAAAAAACTGGGAGTGCATGGTTGTATGGTAAAGGTGTTGAAATAATCAGTGTAACTAAGTAGGAGTTGAGACCTGTCCAACAGCTCAGACTCTCTGAATGATGAGGCCTCTACTGAAATAGAACCCTCTGAGGAGGACTGTTATCAGAAGAGAGGACAGGGACTAATTGTCGTGTGCTGTGTCTCTGATAGAACTTATTTGTGAGTGGAAAACAATGTAGCAAGCTCAAGACACAGGAGCAAGTGCCAAAGATCTTATTTGTTGATATTTCCTTCATTATGTCTATGAATTTCAAGTTGGTAAAATTGACAGTCTGAAAAGCAAAACTATCAAATAATGCAAATGTATTTCATACCATGAAAGCACACTACAGAGAAGAATTACAGCATTTTAGCCTCCTGCAGAATATGTGATTGATGCTAACAATTTTAATGTAAAACCTATTGCAGTTTTTAGCAGTTTCTGCCATGTGTTTGTTTTTACAAAGGTGAAGGACACAAAGGTACTTGTAGCAACTGAACAACCCAAGATGTTAGACAGACTTCAGGAAGCAAATATTCTCTTAGAGGACATTCAAAAGGGGCTGAATACTTACTTGGAGTCAAAAAGATTATTTTTCCCAAGGTAAATTAGTTAAACAGGCCTAAGTTAGAAACAAGAAGCTGTAAGCTCTTTCAAACCATTTCTACTGAACTTAAAAGTCTAATTTCAAAACATATGTGGGACACAGTCACATGCAGCAAAAAAATGGAAAGCTGTTCTTATCAACAGACATAACTCATTTTCCTCAGTTGTGAAATGCCAGAACAGGTGGGGATGGGGAGGCACAATCTGTCTATCCCAATGTAAACTTGGATTGGAAAGGCATTATTAATTACAGGGTATTTTTGAAGGAGCCTTCCCATGGCTGATATGCAATTATGTCCCTGCCCCACCCTCTTTAGAGGTGTGTGATGCGTGGGAGTCGTTCATGATCATGAGGAGCAGGATTCAGGGTTTTTACAGGGTACTTAATCTGGCTGGAGCCATCTGGTCTTCCCTGCCTGCATTTGAGAACCCTTATTCTTCCTTTGCATAAAAAGATGATCACATTGAAATTCTGAAAAAACAGATGTGATGAGTTTTATAGTGTTAAAAATTGCTTAAGGAAAGGGATATGAGATACTAATTTCCTCTCTGATACACTAGGATCTTAAGCAACAATAAAACCAATTGTATGAGTAGATTATTAATGGAAATTTTCATGATTGGAAAGTAATTGTGTTTTTCTGGCAGATTCTTTTTCCTGTCTAACGATGAGCTGCTTGAAATACTGTCTGAAACAAAGGATCCACTTCGAGTACAACCACATTTAAAGAAGTGTTTTGAAGGAATTGCTAAACTGGAGTTCACAGAAGATCTGGAGATCATAGGCATGATCAGTTCAGAGAAAGAAACAGTTCCTTTCATAGATAAAATCTATCCAATGAGAGCAAATGTAAATTGTTTTTTAATTTTACTATATGAAATTAGATTAATATATAATACATTGCATAAAGTGCATGTTTTTGAGGGAATTAGGTTTAAACCATTTAGGATCACATAATGAAAGGAGTTTAGGAAGTGAGAGTGTAGACTGGTATTCTGGAATAAAAAGGATTTCCTACAAAGAGGAGTAAGACATACCAGTTTTGCAGTAAATTCCTCTGAAAGGTGGGGCATGTTGTGAGTTACAGATACTCTTTTCTCTTAATCCTGCAGGAACAAAGCATGCCCTGGGTTAAAGTGAGCAGGCTTAGCTGATGATGCAATCTGTGTTTTTTGTTTCAGCTTATATGAAACATATCCAGCTGTTTCTTTAGCTGGGTTGTCTTTAGAGTTAGCTTTATAATACCTGCCTTCACACAGTGTAAACTACAGTATTACCAGTCATATTTTGGGTAATTTCAACCTTTATTCCTTTTATATACAACACCCAGATCTGAAGAAAGCATATTTAAGCCTAACACATTTCAAATAATTTGTCATTGAAGAAGAATACAATCAGGAAATATGTATTGACTCTTAACTGTTTTTCTTTCTTGAAGGGCATGGTAGAAAAATGGCTTCTGCAAGTAGAAGAAATGATGTTGGCCAGCGTAAGACAAGTTCTTCAAGATGGCATAAAAGGATATAGCCAGGTAATTATTCCTGAACTATGGTATAAGTTAGATTTCACAAACAAATATACATGAATAGGTTGCTCAAATTCTTAACCAAGGAAACATGTTTGAAGCTAAGTGGAATCCAACTTGGAATGAACTCTTCTTGTTCAACAGTACCAATCTGAAGTTTTAGTTCTGAAATTTCAGGAAGAAAAAGTAATAAAGCTTTAGATGCTGATTCTCATTTATTTGCAGCATGAGACAAAAGACATTTGAGGAAAGTAATTGTTCTCAGTACCATAATCTAATGTGTTTATATGACTTCTTGTGTCTGAAATTGATCTTTTGGTTTAAGGTTCCTCGGAAAGAGTGGGTACTTCAGTGGCCTGGACAGGCAGTTATTTGTGTTTCATCCATTTACTGGACAGAAGAAGTGTCTGAGGCTATAAGGAAAAAAGCTTTACAAGTAAGATTTTCTTCTAACTTTCTATTTCTAGGCACTGAACTCTGATTAATTAATTAAAAGCTCCTTCTAGCAAAGAAGATCCTCAACAAGATATTGCAATTTACTCATGCAGTGCTTTATTTTGTTTTTCCTTTTGCATTGGGTCTTAGCAGAGGTTTGTTCCCATTTGCTTTGGTGTGTATCAGGAGAAATCCTACTGAAGGAAATTGTATTACTTCATTTATGAGTGATACTGGTGTGAATTAAAGTACCAAAAAAAGTGACAGACCATTGTTAAGCACTATGTATTTTTATTTCTAATTCCTGTCTCTACGTGGGAAGCCTCAGAGAAACATGCAGGCAGAAATCTCTCTTTACAGATAGGTGCAGTTATTTCAGAGAATCACAGAATCAATGATGTTGTAAAAGACCTCTGACCATCGAGTCCAACCAATGACCCAACACCAGCTTGTCAACCAGACCATGGCACTGAATGCCATGTCCAGTCTCCTTAAACACCTCCAGGGACAGTGACTCCATCACCTTCCTGGGCAGCCCCTTCCAATGGCTAATCACTCTTTCTGTGCAGAAATTCTTCCTCATATTCAATCTAAACTTCCCCTGGCACAGCTTAAGACTACGTGTCCTTGTCCTGTCACTGGTACCTGGGAGCCCAGCCCTTACCTGGCTCCAACCTCCTTTCAGGGAGTTGTAGAGAGGGATAAGGTCACCAGTGCTTTCTCTGGTTATTGCTTGACTCTCCTGGTGTGAGGAAGGTGCAGCAGCCAAACTTGTTATTTCATGCAAGAAACTTTTCTTACTTGTTCATAGTGCCTCTGTCACTACAGCAGTTTTAACTATCAGTTCACTGAGGCTTTACTCAAACACATGCTCAAGTAGTTGAAATAATTTCTGTTTAATTCAATGGGCTTTTCTGTGATCCTATTTAAGCTAGGTGGATGAGGATTTATTTGGAGATTAATTCTGTCAACAGAATGTTTAGGCTGCTTTTTAAATGTTGAAATAGGAAAGTATTAATAAACTTTACATCAAATACTACATTTTAATAATGGCTTTTTGTTTCTGTATCCTTACTGAATATCTTAGCTTTATTGTTTAACAGCAGTTGAAGATCTTATTCAATATATCCAGACAGATCTAAAATGTTTATTACTTTCAGAGAAAGTATCCTGAATAATCCATAGCTGAAGAAAAATTAGAAGGAATCACAGAACAGTGAATGACAGAATATAAGGGACCTCTGGACATCATGTAGTCCAACACCTGTTTAAAGTAGAGCCAACTAAACCATGTTGCTAATGGACTTTGTCCTGTATGCCCATCCTTTCTTGAGTGGGGGAAGCTAAACAAAGAATATCTGCTCCTCTCCCATTGCAGAGTTTTGTCACTTCCATTAGGAAGAAAGATAAAGCCTTCTGCTAATAAGCCTTCTTTCAGGCCGTAAATATTTTTGAAGTGTTCATATTAAAATAAAATGCCAGTATACCAAAGAGAATTTGAAGTTTTTGTGTAGTGCCCAGACTACCATTAATATGTTTTGTTAGAGGGGCTCTCTCCAATGATTGCACCCACAGGATCTTAGGAACTGCTGGCTGCAGCATCCCATTAATGGCTGTGTTTGTTTCTGTGACAGGATTTCCTGGAGAAGAGCAATATACAGATCAGGGACATAGTTGAGTTGGTGAGAGGAAAGCTGTCCAGTGGAGCCCGGCTGACCCTTGGAGCTCTCATTGTCATCGACGTGCACGGTAATGTGCAGCTGCTGCTACCCCTGGGACATCTGCGGCAGTGCTGCTGTCAGTAGCTGGGTGGACTGTTGGAGAGAGGCACCTAAAATGCTTCCTCTCACTTGAATCAACCTTTACAGAGTTATTGCTGAGCTCTTTGGGCAAATGAGGATTGCTCACTACTGCACAAGGGTCTCCCATCTACTTAGAACAGACACTGGAATCTAGTTACAATTAAACTGATTCCCTATGCAAAACAATTGCAAATTCCTCTCTAACATGAAAACCAGCCTTTAAATGTTGAATTACTCTTACATAGCTCTAAGTAAATGTTACTTTAATTATAAGTTCTTTTAAGTAAACTACCACAGCAGAAGTGTCTAGATTTTTTAAACAATCTGTGTCTTACTCTGCAGCTCGTGATGTGGTCTCAAAATTGGTTGAAGACAAAGTCACAGATCTGAATGACTTCCAGTGGATTTCTCAGCTGAGATACTACTGGGCAGAGAATGATGTAATAGTGAGAATGATCACGACAGAAATGAAATATGGTTATGAGTATCTGGGTAATTCCCAACGTCTGGTTATAACCCCACTGACAGATCGATGTTATAGGTAAGGACATACTGTCTGGGAATAAGGTTTTCTTTTTTTTGATTGATCTGTGTTTACTTTCATTTGTTCTAGTTAATAATAGGAGGAACCTCAGCAGCTAACATTTTCTTGTAGATTTTGCCCAAATATGGTAAAAATATTTGCAATATATAGCCTTCTACAGCAGTAGAGTAATAGATTCTACTGTATCCAAGAAGGTGCTTCTGAAAAGAGGTGGCAGCATGTGGTATTGGAACTGCAAAGAATTCTACAGTAACACTGGTCAATTAATTTATCTGAAGTAAGACACAGAGTTTGGGTATGCCTGCCTGTAAGATAAATGAGGTAATTAAAAAGCCCTTCACAGATACTTGAATGCAGATAGCTTCCTGTTCCTCCACTGGCTTGCAAGAGGTTGTAATGGAAATACTTCAGTCCTCAAGGTTAAAATATTCATATTTCACTTCTGGTGAGCCCTCAATACATGAGTCAAAGCCTTTGAATGAGCCTTTTGTAAAATAATCCGATCACTCCAGTATTAACAGGGATCTCATTTTAGTAGGATGTTCACTTGAAAAGCAATGTGATTCTCAGGTTTTTGAAACAATCTTTATGCTTTCTCATCCATTTCTAAAGATTGACTGAATTTATAAAGCCGGCTTCGAGCTCTTGCCTGTTCAAGGGCCACTTGAGGGAAATGCATGCTTTTGCAGACTCTACCATTTTGCTCGTGGCACTGTTCATTTGCTTGTGTAATTGAAGGTGTACAAGGTGGATGCATGTAATAAAAGCCTTGACATCCCTTTTAGGCCAAGTGGCCGAATGTGACCTTCCACTATTAGGAATCACTTATGAGACAATACTGGGTTTTTAGAGCAAGCTGTGAGGTCAGTAGAGAAACAAGTGAATTGTTTTCAGGAGAGTCTGTAGAGGAAAATATGCATCAATCCATTCAGAAACAATCTGTCATTAAAAATTGTTGTATCTAATGCCTGTGTTCTTGATAATGTAGGACATTAATGGGTGCCTTGAAATTAAATCTTGGTGGTGCTCCAGAAGGGCCTGCTGGGACTGGCAAAACAGAAACAACAAAAGATCTAGCAAAAGCTATAGCTAAGCAGGTACCAAAACTCCCTTTTTTTACTTTCCACTATTTATGTTTGGATATCTAGATATTAAAATGCCATTCTTAAGCAAGTGCTGCTTATTTTGTAACTATTCATTTACAGTTGGACTTGAACATCTTAAAGGTCCTTCCCAGCCTAATGATTCTGTGATACCAACTATTCACAGGAATAGCTGTTAACAAACTCACATTTAGGACTGTGTCTATATGGCATCCTGATTTTCTGATCCAAAATTAGCAACTGTAATCCCTTCCCATTTTAGATGCTAAGAGTTTTATAGTGGACTTTGTGGTAATACTGAGAAATGTTCTCTGTGTTTTCGTTGTAGTGTGTTGTCTTTAATTGCTCCGATGGCCTCGATTACAAGGCAATGGGCAAGTTCTTTAAGGGGCTGGCACAAGCTGGGGCATGGGCCTGCTTTGATGAGTTCAATAGAATTGAGGTAATGTTTTAACTTGGACAAATAAAATGAGAAAGCTTCCATTTCAGACACAAGAAGTTTTAGATTTAGACATGACAGCATTATTGCCAATTTTCTGCTTTTACTTGTGGTGAGGCCTCTTTGTTTTGATAATTAGTGATGCAGAAATAGGCACTCAGCTGCCTGCTCTAGAAGCACATGTCTACCTGTGCTGTGTTGCAGAATTTTGTGTTCTGGGTCAATTTAACTGAAAAAAAATGTTCCTTTACAATTTTTTTCTTTTGTATGTGCCACTCATTTGTTGGGAAAGAAATGTTCTTGTCTTCTCCTTGAGAAATCAAGCTACAGGTGTGGAGTTGCATTTGTCTGAGTTCAGCACGGGACAGACAAATCCCAGTGGAGGGATTCCTGTAATGACTAGAGCTGAGTGTCACTAACTGGGTGACTTGATTATCAAGCTGTGTAAACTGACACATCTAATTCTCCCCTTTACCTTCCTCTGTTCTTTTTGGTTTTGTTTAATGTGATCACTAATGACTTTGGATAAGTTTTATTGTTACTTTGATGAAATTCCATTTAAGTACATACTAGTAAATGTGGAAATTTCATGAAATTCTATTTTGTATGTATTAGTATCTTTAACTTCTTAATTTTTCCATTTTTCAGCTGCAGCTTGTTTTCTAGTGAATTCAAGCATTAGCATTTCTTTTCCAATATTCTGTTACCTTGATACTTTCAAACAATCAGCAAGCCTTTTCTATTATTTACCCTCAATTTTGGACATTGAGTGAATCAGTTTTTCTGGAGAACCTAAGCTATGTGTCTGACTTGAAGGGAAAGTGCTTTTAGAGGCCTCCAGAGGGAGTTCCTGTCCAACTAACTTAGATGTCTACATTCAGGCACACGGTATTTCCCTGAGGAGGCTTTGAGAAGCCTCTGTTAGTTCAGTAGAGAATAGTGGCACTAACTTTCAGAGGATCCCCTCAATAGACAGCTAATACATAGGCTCAGGGCGATTTTTCCCTGGAGGAATGCAAATACAGCCATCAAAATATGTAAACAAAACCAGTTTATATTGGTTCTCCAAGTGTCTTATGTTTTCCAATCTGTTCTGTCTGTATTAGGTTGAAGTATTATCTGTAGTTGCCCAGCAAATACTTAGCATCCAGCAAGCTATAATTCGCAAACTCAAAAAATTCATCTTTGAAGGGACAGAGATCTCTCTTAATCCCACATGTGCTGTGTTTATTACGATGAATCCTGGCTATGCTGGACGGGCAGAGTTGCCTGATAATCTGAAGGTAATCTAAATCCTGCTTTCTTCTAGAAATTAAACTGACTTTGTGACTTCTTGTCTATAATAATAAAAAAGTCATCAATTAAATAATAAACTGATGTCTAATGCTTGCTTAGCTTAAGGAAGGAAAATGCCATCACTCTGAACACAGCCTCTCTTGCTACTTCAGCTGAGCATGACCCCATGTGCTCTGGAATATCCCTTGGGTCAGCTGTCCTGGCTGTGTCCCCTCCCAACTCCTCCTGCCCCCATTCTCCTGGCTGGTGTGTGGGGTGAGGAGCAGAAAATGCCTTGACTCTGTGTGAGCTCTGCTCAGCAATAACTAAAACATCCCCGAATTATCAACACTGTTTCCAGCACAAATCCAAAACACAGCCTCAGGCACTACTGTGGAACAATTTAACTCTTTCCCAGCCAAAACTAGCACTGATAACCTATTCAAATGTATCCTGCTGTGCTTTTCACCAAGCTTTAGTAAACAGAAGAAGGGTGTCAGTCTAATCATATCGATACCAGTTTAGAGCTTTAACTGTGCTCTTCCTAATTGGAAATTCTCTGGGTTTACAATGGTTTGGTGATCCAAATACCAATTTAAATTTATTATAACTTTGTGAGTTGCTGAGATACTATGGAGAGACTGGTATGGTCCTGTTTTTTTTTTTCTGACATTGCCACAATTCTCTGCATGATCTTGTACAAAGCATTAACCACAACATGTGCTGGATTGTCTGTTGTGAAAGTGAGATGAATGTCACCTCCCTTTTCCTCTATTTAGTTTAGAATTGACTCTTTCTAAGCATTTGTTACTGCAGTGCTTAGCACAGACCTCTTGAATCTCTTGACAAGATCAGAATTGAACAGTATTCTAAAGCAGTCTTATAGATTTCAGAAGATTCATGAATTCTCTGCATTCATGAATTTATGGAGAGATGCTATTCTTACAAAACAGGCACAATTTATTACAATATTCCACAGTCAAAAGTTGGTATCTTACTTTTTTTCCTTACAGGCATTGTTCCGAACAGTTGCCATGATGGTCCCAGATTATGCCTTGATTGGGGAAATTTCACTTTATTCAATGGGATTTCTGGACTCTAAGAGGTAAGACATGCTGAATTTTCTACCTTAGTTGAGTCTGATATATCTCATTCCTCTGTTGGGCATATATGTGTGTTTCAGGCATATATGGAAGAATGTCCATGTTTTGTTTCTTTAGAAAATACTTTTTAATTTCTTGCTTTCTTGTCAATTCTCATTTTCCACCTCATGTTGCCAGATGTGCACTTCTACACAGAATCATTTGGAAAATGTATCAAAATACCATACAGAATTCCTAGATGATGCACACATTCTGTAGCATGGCATCATCTACAGTGTTGCTTCCCAGGTGTCTTGAGCCATCTTGTCAGCTGCTGTGTCTTAGAATCACTGCAGATACTTTGTGTATATAGGAAGGTGAATTATTTTCCTTGCATGGTGAGATATTTTCACTCTACATGTTATATTTTATTATCCACAGTCTTGCCCAGAAAATTGTTGCCACTTACCGTTTGTGCTCGGAGCAGTTGTCATCTCAGCACCACTACGATTATGGGATGCGTGCGGTGAAATCTGTCCTGACAGCAGCAGGGAACCTAAAACTGAAGTACCCAACAGAAAATGAAAGTGTGTTGTTGCTTCGGGCTTTGATGGATGTTAATTTGGCCAAGTTCTTGTCCCAGGATGTGCCATTGTTTCAGGTAAGGTATCAGACCAGTGTGTTCTAGGTTTTATCAGGCCAGTGTGTTTTAGGGTTTATGATGATGAGATCTGTTATAAGAACTCACAGAAACAGGTCATTATCTTAATTTAGAACAGTTTGATCTAGATGATGCCATATTAGTGTAGAGTTATTTCAGTCCACTGATCTGGAGGAACTCTTTGGTTCTGTTAGGATTATTTTGAAAAGCAAATTTTCAGTGGTGCCTTTAAATTTATTCTATAAAATGTTTTAGATTATATTGTGTTAAAAATCATCTTGTGCTGTTTCATTCACAGAAATCATTCTTTGAGGTTTGTTTTCTGGCTTTATACTCCAGAAGAGATGTGGATAACTAAGTTAAGGTCATTTAGAAATCTGAATTCAGAATAAAAATTATGATGTTTATGTTTGCATGCTGCTTTAATAGCAAATAAATTAAAATACAAAGCACTCAATATTGGGGACTAAAAGCTAGGGTAGAAGCACGGCCAGAGTCAGTGCTCTGAAATTTTGGAACACATACCATTCTATTTAATCACTGAAATTCTTTCAACTGCTTCTACATAATTTTGTGTAATCCTGATGGGGGCAAATTTGCAAAGGTTTAGCTTCTTTTTACAATAGCAACGTGTTCATGAAAACTGCAAGCACAGGTTTCTGTTTCATGTGCACAGAATACTTCCATGGCTACAGTTTGCCTAGAAGTTAGTTTTGTCCAGCTGAGGACATCTGGTTTGAAGCTCTTGTTATCTGTATGAATATTGTTTTACTTGGGAATTTTCTCTTTTTGTAACCTGTGTTTAAATAGTGTTCTATTCTGTCTTTCCTTAATAGGGTATCATATCTGACCTGTTTCCTGGAGTGGTTCTTCCTACACCAGACTATGACCTATTTATCAAGGCATTAACTGAAAACATTGAAAAATTGAATCTTCAACCAGTGCCATGGTTCATTGGAAAAATTATTCAGGTTTATGTTCACATATTTCTGGGGAAGAAAAGCATGAGAGCAGAAACACTCTTCATTCACTGTCTGTGTCATGATGAATAACTAATACTTTCTTCAGCAATTAATGGAATATTACAAATGGGGTATTTTTACAGAGTACAAATCATGGAATAAAAGCCTGCTTTGGTCATAGTGATTTTTATAATTCAGACAGTCTGTGAAGCAGACAATGTGTGCAGCCACATTGTAAGGTTTGTGCTTCAGGATTGAAAATTAAACTGAATCTGGTACTAGCTGGGGCAGTGTAGTCTAGTGAACAGAATGCTGGACTGGGAGTCAGGCTCTGTTCCCAGTTCTGTACAGTCTCCTTGAGAAGTCTTGAAAGAGGTGACCTTGCTTATGCTTCACTTCCAGCCCTGTGTTCCCACTGTCTCCCATTTACTAGTATTGGGGACCTTTTAAACAATACTTAACCTTTTTTCTTGTGCAGCCTAGTGACAGGGTAATGGCAAGGGTAAAAGTGTGTGGTCAGGGGTCATCAGAGGCCTCTCCAACAGTAGTTCAGACTTCATGGCTTATGTTCAGACTTGCATTATGCTGCTTTCCAAACCATACTGTATCTTTCATTTACACATGGGTAGTGTTAACTGGTTAGAAAGCTGAAATATGAAATATCAGCCTTAACATGATTAAAAAAAAAATCTTCTTAGGGTTTATTAGAGGTCTGCTTGATAGTGGCTTCACTTTGACTTGAGCTTTGACAAGATCCTGTGGGGTGACTGAAGAAGTTACCACTCTTGCAGTCCAAAATCAGCCTCTATGGGACTGACCATATGCCACATGCTCCGAGCTGTAGTTCCAGTCCATTTTTGTCAGCTTCATTGGTAACCACTGATTTCAGTTCAGGGCTCTGATCTGCAGTGTCTGGTTAGTGCCCTCACACCCTGTATAGTGCTGCTGTTGCAGGTGAGGGATGACATTTAGCAAGGAGAAAGGGAGGATGCCTGGGGAAAGTGACTTCTTGAGTTGTTTCAGTGAGAATTGCCATAAAAGCATGACTGCCCTCTGATTTGGATTAAGGCTTTGGTCAGCCAGCAGAGTGCAGAAACCTGGTTGTGTCACATCTGAATGCAGGAGAGAGGCTTCTATTTTCATTCATATAACATGTAACACTTGCTTTTGTGCCATGCTAAGGAGTGGCTCTCCTGTCCCTGTCCTGGCAGGTGTACGAAATGATGCTGGTGCGCCATGGTTTCATGATTGTTGGAGATCCTATGAGTGGGAAGACCAGTTCATACAAAGTGCTGGCTGGAGCCCTGGCTGATTTGTGTGCAGGTAACGTTGTCCAGCCACAAGCTTCTCATTAAATGAAGTCAATTCTATGACTCTTATTTTTCCTTTGCTGAGGTATGCCCAGATTGTTAATTGTCCTATATTCTCCTTTCTTAATTAATTTAACTATTTTTGTCTGATAGTATTTTTCTCTACATCTACTGGAATAGTAAGCCATACTAACGTGTTCATGTTTTTCTACATTTTTTTAGGCATTTTATTTGTGCATAATACTCTTGAAAAAATTAGCTCTGATAGGATATTGTAAGTAGCTCCCATAAATATATGAAATCTATGCTGCTCTGCTTTTTCTTTTTCACATGTGTTTTTTTACAGCAGACTTCTTGCTTGCTTTGTACAAGTAAGGGAATTTCTTATTTACTGCTACCTAGATGCCACATATCTGGGCTTTTGCTTTGAGCAGCTGGAGTAGGATCCTCAGAAATCATCAGCTGTTGAATAAAACTAACCTATCAAATTCTCAAGCTCATGTATTTGCCTTTTTACACAGCAAACACCATGGATGAGTTTGCTGTTGAATACAAAGTTATCAATCCCAAAGCCATTACTATGGGGCAGTTGTATGGCAGTTTTGATCCTGTAAGTCATGAGTGGTCAGATGGAATTCTTGCAAAGGCCTTCAGGGAACAAGCATCTTCTACCACAGACGATCGCAAGTGGATTATTTTTGATGGCCCTGTGGATGCAGTTTGGATAGAGAACATGAACACTGTGCTGGATGATAATAAAAAGGTAGCCTAATTTTTGCCCCTGCCCTCGTCCTTGAATAAACACACTTCATTTTAGTAGCAGTAATATTGTTACTACATTAGCCAAAGGAGGTGTGAAATTCAGGAAAGGCTGATGTGCCTAAAAACACCGCTTTATTTCCCCAGTTGTATGAGTGGGTTTAGATGGTATTAGATAATACTAACCCATTGTCTTGCTCCTTCTTTATTGAAATAAGGCTGATCATTGAGGCTTTTTAATTGACCCTTTTAGGAAACTGAAATACATGTACTCGGTTCTGTGACTGAAAATTGAACTTGCTTAAATTACCTCAAGAATAAATGAATTTTAAAAAAGGTGCAGGTCATAACTGCTTTTTCTTGCAGAGTTATTTAAAGTTAGAGCATTGTTCTCTGTGTCTCTGCAAGCCTTACATTAAGACATGAAAAAGTTGAGACAAGGTCATAAAATATCATGTACTGTAAGGATACAAATGAATGAATGAGGAGTGACACTAAGTGGAATGTTCAGTGATTTTATGACAGACATTGCTTTGACTGTACAATCAGCACTAACATGACTAGACCATGTTTATATGATGCTCTTCTTCCAGTTATGCTTAATGAGTGGTGAAATAATTCAGATGAGCCCAAAAATGAGTTTAATCTTTGAGCCGGCGGACTTGGAGCAGGCATCTCCAGCAACTGTCAGCAGGTAAAGTGAGAGCATTCAAGCTTGAGCTGTCCCACCTTGCACATGTATTCCTCTACCATAGGTGTTTGTTCTTCCCAGGTGTGGTATGATCTATATGGACCCACAACAGTTAGGCTGGAAGCCACTGAAGGATTCCTACATGAAAACTCTGCCTCCAAACCTGCAGGAAGAACACCGAGAACTGGTGCGAGACTTCATTTTTTGCACAGGTCTAATTAGAAGATTAACTATAAGGTGACATTCACAGTTTGCCCACTTGAAGGCAGGCATGCAGAATCAAAACTTTTTTATTATTACCATTAATAGCTTAGTCTTCAAAGCCTTTTTCACCTCATTGCTTGTATGAAGGAGAGCTCTTTGTGCTATGTATTGTACTATGTTTTCTGTCGATGCAAATAAAAATAGGTGTTGGTGAGAATCAGCTTTTAATGAAAATTTAAAATCCCTATTATTGGGCATAAAAATCTAGTAAAATAATTGGAATACTATTATGATTGGAGCTGTAGAAAACTTATTTATGTGACTTGAGAAGACTCCCTTTGAGTTTTTGCAGGAAATTAGGATCAAATTACAAAGAAGTACCAAGACTAGAAGAGCTCTTTATTTATGGTTTTTTTAGTTCATCAGAGTAAAGTAATTATTCCTTAACCAACAGATAGCCTGACCCTTTAGTGGATCTCCTTGAGTACTAGTCCCTGGGAAAAGGGTAGGTCCTGATTTCTGTCCTGTTTTCCAATTAGAGTTCACAGAGCAGATACCACCAGCCATGGTCAGGATTTACCCACAGGTAACACCACTCCTGCAGGCACCAGTCAGCCTCAGCATGCTGGAATTTCTGCTGTGGCACAGTATCTGTGCTGGGCCCTCTGTAGGGGGCCTCTTTTTAAGGGACGATGAATAATGCCTTTATTTCTGTTGGAATAATTTTGTTGTTGCCTAAGCAAGATAGGAGTCTCTCTAGGCTGAGCTTCTGCTCTGCTGTCTGGATTAGTAACTGGGTAACAGAATTCCTGCTGAAAACTTCTTTGTGGTAAAAGCAACTTGTTTTCACCATCAGACAGTGATGGTGTGACTTTGTGAACATTTCAGTACTGCCTCACACGTGGCCTTTCCTGATCTCTCTGCCAACCTGGACAATTTCTGATGCCTAATGTTTGATTGAAGATGAATTGAGTGACAGTGGGGAATGTGGCAAGTCCTGCATTGTCACACAGCTGTTTCCTTTTCTCCTGGTAGGTCAATGACTTGTTTATGTGGCTAGTTGAGCCTTGTTTAGATTTTATTGACCATCATTGCAAATTCGTGGTAAAAACATCCTCTCTTCACCTGAGTTACAGCTTGATGAAACTCTATTCTTCTCTCCTTGGTAAGTACCCTAAGCCACCTGGTTTTTATTTCAATTTTTCTTTTTTTTCCTGCCATGTCCCAGGACAAAATGCAGCTTATAAGATGCAAGGAAATACCAAAGGAATTCCTTACTGTTGAGTTCATATAACACAGTCAGTGATCTCGCTGATCAGTATTATTAATAGTTCTTTGCACACAGAGCTTTCACATTTGGAAACTGGTATCATTACAAAACTAAACATGTTCTATGTTTTGCTTGCTGTTTGCTACCATCTTAAGAAAAGAGTTAGGACTATTTTTCTTCTAATTTTGTTTTTATTTGTAAACAGTATTTTACACAGACAAGATTCTCCATTTGTAGATTGGCTTCATTCCACTGAAGACAGTGCTCTACTTTTGTCTCAGGATGCTTATGTAAAAATGCATTTTGAATTGGGATTTATGGTTATTACTGGCTTTTAACTAAAATTCAAAATATGTGTTTTAGATGAAATAAAGGAATCTGATGAAGAGGACAGCGAAACCATGTCTGCTCAGCAGATCACCTCGTGGCTGCAGGCCCTTTTCCTTTTTGCTTTGGTGTGGACAATTGGAGGGGTCATTGATGCAAACAGCAGAAGAAAATTTGATTCGTTTTACCGCAACTTGCTCAATGGAATGAATGAGCAAAACCCACGCCCTAAAAATGTGAAGCTTAACAAAAACAATATCTTCCCAGAAAAAGGTGCTTCTTCATAACTGTGCTTGCTTGGCCTTTTATAAAGCAGTAAGAAAGCTTGGCACTTGGTGTGCCTGGCAGATGTTCAGTTTGCAGCAGAGCCACCATCTGCCAAGCCTTGGGCTGCACAGTTGGGTGCCCTTTCCTGGCTCTTTTAACCTGGAGTAGCATATGCCTCCAGTTATACTCAAACACTGTGGCTGAGTCTGACCTAAAATCATTTGGTGATGATAATGGCACTGGGGGGGTGGGGCTGGGGGTTGGGGGCGTATCTTGTGTACTAGAAAGCTTCCATCACCTCACAGTTTGGAAATCTCATGCTAAAATTAATGACTTTTTTTTATGATTTTCCTATATTGTATTTTTCAATTAACAGGGAGTGTTTATGACTTCTATTTTAACAAGCGTGGCCATGGGCAGTGGACTATGTGGACAGACTACATCACAAAGGAAGAGCAAGTTATCGCCCCAGGGGCTAAGGTGCACATTGGTATCTTTATTATGGAAAAGAATTATTTGACTAAATAATTTAGAGGTATAAATAACTATATTAGGCTGTTTGAAGATTGCTTTGCAACATTTCATTAGTCTCTGTGAGCTCTCTTTCATGCTTTTGTTTCAATTCTGGAAGTTCAGCACTGCAGATGCACATGGAGCCCTGAGGTTGCCTAGTGGTTAAAATTTGGGTTCTGCTTTGTTCTCTTAACAGCATTTGATATTGGGGAAACCGTGGTGTGAAAAAGACAAAGCCTGAATTTCCATTCCTTCATTTCTCTTTTCAGTGGTTGATCTAATGATATTGTAGTATGAGTTACTTAGAGAAAGCAAGCAAAGAGACTTTGGGATGTGGGGAACAGCACTGAGAGTCCTGGATCCCCTCCATTTCCAAATAGGGACACTCAGATTTTGATGGCAGCTGTGAACTGAATGCAAGGGAAGCACAGCAGAGATCTGCAGATGAAATTTCAAGATAACTTGAGCTTGTTCAACTTTTCATGCCACTGAGGTTGCAACTGTCTATTAAGTATATGAGAGATGTAAGATGACATTTCATTCTGCTGCCAAAAATGTTTTCTCAATATCAAATCCATAGCTGCTAATTATAAGTAAAAATTGAGGAAGAGAAAAAAATTTCCATACCAGTGTTCCTTTCCCTTTGCATAGTAGGGAAACAGAACTAGGCCATACTTAATTCTGTAGTTTTCCAGGCTTTATATAATGTCTGTGAACCATAATATAGTAATACTGGTTGTGCTATTGACTGTATAAGCCCTTGAACAAGAAGTGGGGCCATAGTATTTACTAGAACCTTGTTATAGCTTAGGTTTTCAGACAACAGGACTTTTTAAAATGCATATGTGCTACAGGGTTCCTGTAGTTGCTTGCAAATAGTCAAGTTGATTAAGGTATTAGATGTTTGATTTTCATCTTGTATTTTACTTTCCTGCATAACAGGTATCTGAGCTGATCATTCCAACAATGGAAACTGCCAGACAAATGTTTTTTCTTAAAACCTATGTGGACCATAGTGTCCCTTTGCTTTTTGTGGGTCCCACTGGCACTGGAAAAACAGCTATAACAAACAACTTTCTACTGAAACTTCCAAAGGAAAAATACATCCCAAGTTTCATCAACTTCTCTGCAAGAACCTCTGCTAACCAGACCCAGGATATTATTATGTCCAAGCTGGACAGAAGAAGAAAAGGATTATTTGGACCTCCAGCAGGGAAAGAAGCTATAATTTTTGTGGGTAAGACATATTTTTCATTTTTTAAAAATATTTTTTGTTCTAGCTTTAGGCAAAAGAAGTGGTTCACCAAGACTAGTAAATTTGGATTGCCTCAGTGCTTTTTTCAGGCATCCAGAGAATCCTAGAATCTCCTGAGTTGGAAGGGACCCACAGGGGTCACCAAAGGATTAGCACTGCCCTTGTTGAGAGGTTTAAGTGGTGGTTGTCTCCAGAATAGTTCTTAGAGTTGCAGTGGGACATGGAATGAAATAAAACAAAATAACCAGCCACACTAAGTTAAGCCATCACTCCTAATTATGCCTGTGAGGTGTAATGGTATTTGATTTTGGTTAGTTCAATGGGAAGCAGGAATAACAACACACAGCCTTTTTCTACCTCTAGTACAGTTATTTTACCTTCTTAGAAGAAAACTCAATTCCCAAACACTGAAGTTTTTTTATTCAATGTCTGTGTTCTCCATAGATGACCTAAACATGCCTGAAAAGGAAGTGTATGGAGCCCAGCCAGCTATTGAGCTTCTCAGGCAATGGATTGATCATGGGCACTGGTACGACAGGAAAGATGCATCCCACATCAGTATCATAGATGTCCTGCTTGTCACAGCTATGGGTCCCCCTGGGGGAGGCAGGAATGACATTACAGGTAGGAAATACATTACTATGGCAAGTGGTTATCTAGCAGACTGAAGTTAAAGGGTGGGTTCAGGTTTGCTGATGGCAAACTGGACATTTATCTACGACTGGTGGATTCACAGGTGCATTCACTGAGTGCGTCATTCCAAGTACAGATCTGTTATGCTCAAGTACAAATGTGTACCTTTACCAGAGGGAGATTAATCACCATTAGAAACAATTTTTAGAGTTGATTAAACTGTGAATGACAGAAGTTCTTCTAAAATTAGTGATGGAGATTATTTTCTGTTCTTTGGAAAAGAGAGGGAATACATCTGCTTGCCATGTCTCTGGCAAGTCACTTCTGAAGTTGTATCTCCTGCTGCTAGGGTAGGCTGCCTGCATTTATTTACAAGAATGTTACCTGCAAGTCCATGATTCCTGTCACAGCACCATAAGGGAGATTATATTTTCTAATGAAAAAATTACATAAATAAAAGCCCTAATGTAGCTGCAGCTACATTATTATAGGCTATATACAACTGCATTGTTATAAGGCACTTCATGCTGCTTTGCTTCTTATAAACACTGTGATAGAGATATAACTGTGTGTTCTGAGGAGGCTTTATGAAAGTAACTCTTCTGATATAGCTAAATTTCTAAAATTTACTTATGTATAGACTGATTCTTTTTAGGTGAAAACCAATAACAAGATGCTTGACTTTGTAAAGGTTTTACTGTGTCATATCATAATCAAAAGACTGATGTGAGCTGAAATTTTAAATTGGGTAATAGCTTTGTAATGTAGATTCATGTTTTACATATTCAAAACAGTTGTTTTAAGTTAAATACTTATAGAAAATGTAATCCAGTTACTATTTCTTTTGCTTCACTGCTAGGGCAAAACTTTGCCAGAAACAAAATCATGAAGCTGGTGCAGATTCAAATATTTTTTAATGACAGGCAAACCTAGAAGAAGATAGCTGAAAAGTGGAAAAATATTTGACCATTTAAATCTCTCTGCATCCTTCTGTGTGTGTTACAGGACGCTTCACACGGCACTTGAATATTGTCTCTATCTGTGCTTTCACTGATGACATTTTAACCAAGATTTTTACTGCAGTTACTGACTGGCACTTCAGCAAAGGCTTTGATTCTTCATTTCTGAGGTAATGGGATCTGTTTGCTGCAGCACCTTTGTTGTCTTTTCCCTATGATTTATCTGCAGGAGTTAAAATTGTGTTTCTTTTCCTTCTTAAGGCTGGGTAAGATGATGGTCCAAGCGACGTCGGTGCTTTATAAATTGGCAGTTGATAATTTTCTCCCAACTCCTTCAAAATCCCACTATGTCTTTAATCTACGGGATTTTTCCAGGGTTATTAAAGGAGTTCTGCTCTGTCCACACACTCATTTGCAAGTAAGTTGTAGTTTAATTATGTTGATGTAGGAGAGAGCAGTGAAAAATGTTAATTATTTTTACAGTACATGAACTATGATTTCAATAGATTTACAGGGTTTAAGATCAGAATAGTCCCTGAATTTCTTGTTATGTATTTTCTGTCTGTCTCTGAGGGAGAGAGCTGTCATTCTGTTAATACAATTTGATTTGATATAGTAGAGAAAAAATGCTTTGACATGAGAGTCCCAGTTTGTGTTGGCAGGAAGGACAAGATGGTAACTAGGTGAGGAATCCAGTTAAGTTAGCAGATGCTGGGCCATGTGCTGAATGGCTTGGGATTGAAAGATTCCCACTGAGTTTAGTACAAGGTGTAGCAGGGTCCAGATGGACATTTCTAACCTTTTCTTTTTGAACAAATCCTGCCTGAGCTATATTTACCCATTCTTTTGTATTTCTGTTTTCAGGATGGAGATAAACTGATCAGACTTTGGGTTCATGAGGTTTACAGAGTTTTCTATGATCGCTTGGTTGATGACGATGACAAGAATGTTTTCTTTCAGATGGTACAAGAGACAACATTAAATAGCTTCAAGCAGAACTTTAATAAGGTATTTTTGGGTAATGTGCTGGGACCAAGATGATACTGATGCATTTTTAGAAATACTTAAACATTGAGATTAAATCAGTATTGGACGCATTTTGCAATATTTTGATCAGTGAATTTAAAAAGTATGGACAATCTTCTATTCAGCATCAAATATTCATATCAGAATGATTCATAACTTCTGAGTTAGTAGAGAGGACCAGCTGGAATGGAATAAATGTCTTGCACAGTATTTATCTGTGCTTTTACCCAAGATAATGATTTGGATGATCCAATGGGTGTAGTGAGTACCTTTCTGAGAAGCCTTTTTAGAACTATCCTATATTTGACAGCAGTATCTCTCTGTGAGGTATGCATATGTGGAAACCTGCATGTCAACCTACAGTATTATTTTCCAGACCAAGGTTGTAACTAGAACAGTGAAAAACAGTGCTCTCTGTATTAAGTATTAATGTATTGTTATTGTTAATGTATTAATGTATTAAGTATTCTGTATTAAGTGCTTTCTTTCTGCCAGCAGTATTGATGCTATGTAGATAAGGATTATCACGACTTTAAGGAAAATAATTCTCTAATAGCTAGAATTATCTGTTGATTCTTGTCTTCTTCTTAGGTATTGAGTCATCTCTCACCTACTGGAAAAGTCACTGATGATAATATTCGCGCCCTGTTCTTTGGAGACTATTTAAAGCCGAGCAGTTCTGTCAAAATTTATGATGAAATCACAGACCTAAAGCAGCTGACAAGCGTGATGGAATTCTACCTTGAGGAATACAACAATATCAGCAAGGCCCCGATGTCCCTGGTCATGTTCCAGTTTGCTATTGAGCACATCTCCAGGATATGCAGGGTACTGAAACAGGATAATGGACACCTGTTGTTGGTGGGCGTTGGCGGGAGCGGCCGGCAAAGTGCGACCAAGCTCGCCACCTTCATGAATTCCTTTGAGCTCTTCCAGATCGAAATTACCAAGTCCTATGGCATCAGTGAATGGAAAGATGATATTAAACAAGTCATGCTGAAAGCAGGTGTTGGTAACAACAATGTGTCCTTTTTGTTCTGCGATAATCAAATAAAGGATGAATCATTTGTAGAAGATATCAACATGCTTTTAAATACTGGGGATGTGCCTAATATCTTTGCAGCGGATGAGAAAGCTGAAATTGTTGAGAAAATGCAAAGTGCAGCAAGGATGGAAAACAGGAAAATTGAAGCCACGCCCCTTGCTATGTACAGTTTCTTTATTGAAAGGGTGAAGAAAAATTTGCATATTGTCTTAGGTCTGTATACAATGCAGTGTTTCTTAGAATGCTTTTATTCAGCTTTATTTGTTTTTCTGCTTCCTAACTGCAAAGAAACTTAGGTAACGATCATATTTTTATTTTTGTAGCCATGAGTCCTATTGGAGATGCATTTCGGAATCGATTACGGATGTTCCCTTCACTGATAAACTGCTGCACCATTGATTGGTTCCAAACCTGGCCTACAGATGCTTTGGAAATGGTTGCTAACAAGTTTTTAGAGGATATTGAGCTCAAAGATGACATTAGAAAAGAGTATGAGTCTATTTGTCAAGAAACATGTGAAGCAAAAGTTTGTTCCTCTGCCCTTGTGTTCCCAATGTATTTGATCTGTCCTTATAAATGGACAAAGCTAAGCCAACTCTGGGTTTTCAGTGCAAGTCAAAGATACTGAGACAAATTTATCTGATGTTTCTCAAAATCACACCACTCTTTGCTCAGAGTCCAAAATATTTCTAATAATGGGGAAAATATATTTCTGCCTTCCCTAACACTAATATAACTTCATAAGCTTAGAGTAATTTTTTGAGAGTTGACATAAAGACAGACTGTGTTTTCAAAGTAATGTGGAAAATTTTTCCCTAGGGTTGTGTCAGTGTGCAAATATTTCCAAGAAAGTGTGAGAGAACTCTCTGTTGGCTACTACGCTACGCTGCGCAGACACAACTACGTGACGCCAACTTCCTACGTGGAACTGATTCTCACCTTCAAGACCCTGCTGAATAGAAAAAGGGAGGAAGTTGACATGATGAGGACTCGTTATCTTGTGGGACTTGAAAAACTTGAATTTGCATCTTCACAAGTAAGTTTCGGATGAAAAGGCTGCATATGTGCCATATGCATACTTCAGTGTGGGGTCTGTATGGCTGAAACTTATAAAAATGAAACTTATTAATTTGTTCTTCACTATATTCATGATACTATTGATTGTTTTCTGTAGAAAGCCAACAGGAAAAGTTAGATTTCTGCTTAGTAAGTTGAAGAAACTGTGATCTCTACATTTGGATTTTAGCTCTTAATAGAAAACAAAATTAAAATGAAGGTACTCATTAAATGTTGAAGGAATAAATATTATAAATTTCATTATTTTCTCAAAACCTTATATGGAGAATCCACCTCAGCGTTCTAGTACCTATTACCCTTTCCAAAACAGGGGAGAAATTGGAAAACATTGTAAGACAATATTGAGCATTAATTCCTGTGTAGATTCCAAGTAGGAAATTAATCAGGTTCAGATAAATAATTCCTTTTTCAACCCATGTGATCCAGGGATTGATCTTTCCAAGATACAAACTAAAGGGGCTTCTAGATACTTGCTGGATGAAGAAGATCCAGTTTGCAGCTGTTGCTGTCACAAATTCTGTGTTTCATTCCAAGTTTCTTTTGGATTTTGTTTTCCACCTGTGCACTAAAGCATTATTTCGACTTTCATTATCTGAAAGTGACTGTGAGGGAAAAATCAATATATTTCTCGTTATTTACATTAATGAATCTTAAAAAAGCAAGTGTATTGCATAGATCATGATAAATATACCTTTTAAAATCTAATCTAAATGAAACAGCTCTTAGCAAAAATAAACTAAAGAACCAATTATTTAGATCAAGTGTCCTTTTTTAGATTGTATTACTATAGGGTCTTCCAATCTTTATTCCTAAGACATCAAGATATGAAATGCAACCAATGTTTGCACAGATTTCTTCTTGATTTCCTGTTGTATTCATCAGGTTGCAGACATGCAGAAAGAACTGACTGACCTTCAGCCTGAACTGATTAAAACATCTGCAGAAACAGATAAAATGATGGTCAAGATTGAAAAGGAAACCGTTGAAGTAGATGCAAAAAAGGCAATAGTGTCAGCAGATGAAAAAGAGGCCAATGATGCAGCTGCTGTTGCCCAGGGTATTAAGGTAAAGCACAAGGGCTTGAGCCTGGAGCACGATGGGTTCCGTGTAAATGAGAGCTGTGATGATGTGTTAATGGGGTGAGCCAAGCTCTTAAAGTAACAAAATTGCAGTTGATGGATGACACGCTCCTAATAGAAACACAGAAAATTCAGGCTGTTTGGAGTCTGACTGCATCTCACAGTCCTGCTGCATAACTTCCCTTTCTAGTTCACGTTCCAAAAGCTGTATAGCTCTTACTTCTCTATTAATATATTCTCATTTTCAACAGATTGAATAATAAGTTTAACTGTTTCCAGGCCCAAAGACAGTTAATTTAGAGTTAGCTGAGGTAATTTGGCATATGCTGCATGTAGTCCTATTAGGCATAACTTTAGAGGTAATGCCATAGCCAGACGTCTGTAACACAGAATTTCCTGTGCGAAGATTCCTCAATTTTTTTTCTGTAACTAGCTGGAAATGTCAGTGATACTTAATATGGATAATTGCTGAGATCAGAGTATATGATAAAGAATTTAAGATACACAGTATCCATTTTTCACCTGATCTGCACTGTAAGATCTAAATAAGAACACCTGTATCTAATCTTTATTTTAATTCTCATTGCTAAACCAGAGAGACTTTGATCTTGAAAGCTTGTCTGACTTTTTCAACTATCAGTTCAGTTTATGGAAGTTACTAATTTATCTACAAACCTTCCCTCTTTAAACTGTGCAGTCAAATTTTGAAAGCAGTTTTCTCTCCTAGAAACACAATGTTGTGAAGAGTGTATTTAATGGGTATTGAACAAGAGAGAAGGTTCTGTGAGGCTGTGCTGTAGTGGGGTGATCAGGCTGCAGGCCTGGTACTGTGTGAAGATTTACAGCTTTCTGCCCCATGTCTTAACAGGATGAATGTGAAGCAGACCTTGCAGAGGCTCTGCCAGCTCTGGAGGCAGCAGAGGCAGCTCTTAACACCCTGAATCCTTCAGACATCACTCTTGTGAAATCCATGCAGAATCCACCTGGTCCTGTCAAGCTTGTCATGGAGAGTATCTGTATCATGAGGTCAATTAAACCAGAGAGGAAACCCGACCCCAGTGGCAGTGGTAATGACTTTTGTCATGAAAGCCTTTTTTATCCCTGCCCCAGGAATGTGTGGGTGCTGCTGTGGTGTGCGGGTGAGGTGCTTCTGGCACGAATGCAGCTGTGTGCTCTGGAGGTGCATTGTGCTGGCAGTGACAAGTCCACTGAGTAGTGAAGAGCTGCTTTTGCCATGCTAACATGCTGCCCTTGCCTGACACTGTTGTACAAGCTTTGTAAAGATGATCCCAGGCACCAGCATGAAGCCATCTCTTCAACTTGCTTTGACCCAGCCTTGAGCTTTGTGTTGCCTTGAGGAACTCTGTGTGCTGGAGGTGCGCTGGGCACCGTCTGCCTGTGTCTCCCCTTGTAATCCCTGCTTCCAAATTATCAGTTATGCTGGGAGAGGGAATTCTAGTTATATCTCTGCCATAGGGGATTATTCTAACAAGATTTTTCTGTGTGGTTTAATGTTGTTATTGTGGGATTGCACAGGATTTGCAAGGTAGAAAAGAGACCTTTTTCTTTTGCTTTTCTTCTGCTTTATACCTATACAGTTCAATCCTTCATAATTAAAAATAAGAATTATATAAATGCCTTTCATCCAAAATGATCTTGTCTAGATTAAGAAGGAATACTTCCACAATTACTGATTTATCTAATAGATGATACTAAGAAAGACTGTATAGTAATTTGTTTCCTGTAATGTGCTTGGTTGATTTAGAATTAATATACAGTTAATAAATATGACATTGGTTAGTGATGCTGAAGGTCCTTTATGAATTCCTTTAGGTAATGATTTTCCCAAACTACTTAATAGTCTTTGCATAATAAAAGTCCATTGCTATATCATTGATGTTAATTCTTCATACTATGTTTCAAAGTATTTTTTTCAGTTTAATCATGCATGTATTGAGCCTGATGTTAGTCTTATTTACAATACAGGTAAAATGATTGAAGACTTCTGGGGGCCAGCCAAAAAACTTCTTTCAGATATCAAGTTCCTTGACAGATTAAAGTCATTTGACAAGGATAGAATTCCCCCTGCTATAATGAAGAAAATTAGAGAGAAGTTTATGAATCATCCAGATTTTCAGCCAGAGGTTGTAAAAAACGTCTCATCTGCCTGTGAAGGCCTTTGCAAGTGGGTGCGAGCCATGGAGGTCTATGACCGTGTCCAGAAAGTGGTTGCCCCAAAGCGCGAGCGTTTGCAGGAGGCTGAAGCAATCCTGGACGTCCAAATGCAGAAGCTGCAAGTGAAACAAGCAGAACTTAAAGAGGTTGTTGATCGCCTTCAAGCTTTGCAAGATGAGTTTGATGAAATGAATACCAAGAAGATAGAGTTAGAGAATAATATTGAACGTTGCTCACAGAAGCTTGTGAGAGCTGAACAGCTGATCAGTGGTCTGGGTGGAGAGAAGGAGAGGTGGACAGAAGCTGCACGGTTATTAGGAATTCAGTACATAGACCTAGTAGGGGATGTGTTGTTGTCATCAGGAACTGTGGCTTATTTGGGAGCCTTTACTGTCGATTATCGCCTAAAATGTCAAAAGCAGTGGCAGGATCTGTGCATTGAAAAGAACATTCCCTGCTCCAGTGATTTTAGCTTAAGTAATACGTTAGGGGACCCAGTCAAAATCCGTGCATGGCAGATTGCTGGACTGCCAGTTGATTCTTTTTCCATTGACAATGGTGTAATTGTTTCTAACTCTAGAAGATGGGCTTTAATGATAGATCCTCAAAGGCAAGCTAACAAGTGGATAAAAAATATGGAGAAAACTAACAAGCTGTCAGTTATCAAATTATCTGACACACATTATGTGAGGACATTAGAAACTGCTCTTCAGCTTGGAACACCAGTCTTGCTAGAAAATATTGGTGAAGAATTAGATGCTTTCTTAGAACCTATTTTATTAAAGCAAACATTCAAACAACAAGGAGTAGAATACATGAAATTAGGGGAAAATATAATTGAATATTCAAGAGACTTCAGGTTTTACATGACAACCCACTTAAGAAATCCTCATTATTATCCTGAAGTGGCTGTGAAAGTTTGTCTACTCAATTTCATGATTACACCTTTGGGTCTTCAGGACCAGCTTCTTGGAATTGTAGCTGCAAAGGAAAAGCCTGAGCTAGAAGAAAAGAAAAACCAACTCATTCTAGAAAGTGCAGCCAATAAGAAACAACTAAAGGAATTAGAAGATAAAATCCTGGAGGTCCTTTCCCATTCAGAAGGAAACATCTTAGAGGATGAAACAGCAATTAATATTTTGTCTTCATCCAAAGAGTTATCTGCAGAAATCTCTGAAAAGCAAAAAATTGCCTCTGTAACTGAGAAGGAAATAGATTCTACTCGAATGGGGTATAAGCCAGTTGCTGTTCATTCAGCTGTTGTCTTCTTCTGCATCTCTGATCTGGCTAACATTGAACCTATGTACCAGTATTCATTGATTTGGTTCATTAACTTGTATGTTCAATCTATTGCTAAAAGCAGAAAGAGTGGACGTCTACAGGAGAGAATTAAAAATATAACTGACCATTTCACAGTAAGCATCTATAATAATGTCTGTCGTTCCCTGTTTGAAAAGGACAAGCTGTTATTCTCCTTCCTTCTAACAGTAGGCATTATGAAGGGAAAAGGGCAGATAGATGATGCAGTTTGGCGTTTCCTACTGACAGGAGGTGTTGCTCTTGATAATCCTCACCCCAATCCAGCTCCAGACTGGCTGTCTAACAAATCATGGGCCGAGCTCGTACGTGCATCTTGCCTGACCAACCTGCAGGGACTAATGGAACATGTAAGAGACAATTCTTCCAAGTGGAAGCTAATCTATGACTCTGTCAGGCCACATGAGGAAGCCTTCCCAGATGACTGGAGCTCACTGACAGGGTTAGATCGCATGGTTATTCTCAGGTGTTTGCGACCTGACAAAATTGTCCCGGCAGTGCAGATCTTCATTGTGGAAAACATGGGAAGAACATTTATTGAACCACCTACATTTGATCTTGGAAGAAGTTACAGTGACTCAAATTGTTGTGCCCCTTTGATTTTTATATTATCACCTGGTGCTGATCCTATGGCAGGTGAGATTGGTATTAGTAAAATCTTTTTTTGTCTGGTTAAATGTCACTGAGTCTGACTAAACTGTTAATAGTGTAGGCCCCCTCATTTGATCTTTAAACTGTCTTTAAAGTACAATACAGCAGTGTTGGAATATCAAACATTGGCATCTGCCCATATATAAACAATGACAGTAAAATTGTTAGAGGGTGGAATGAAAGAAATGGTGAAGAAATGTCCCGGTCTCTGAGCAGCAATTTGGGGATCTAACAGACTGAAGCATTCAGACCAGTTTATAATTTGTACTTGCATTACAATTCTTTCAGTGGGTGTTGGAGGTTTGCCTCAGTCTTTATTGCAACCCTTCCTCCAGTAAGTTTCCTCCCTCTTGGTTACTAATTAAATGGTGTATAGGCCACACTTAAAAACACATTTGTTGAATGTCCTTTAAAGTATAACCACACAGATTATTTTTAAATCTGGTTTTCTGCCAAAAGAATTGTGATATGGAGCCATACCATAAGGATATATTTCCAGAAAGTACTGATTTTGATAGCAAAGCTGGAAGTCTATTTTTAGCCAGATCTAAAGATCCAATTTGCAGCTCAACCCCCGTAAACAATTGTACCCATCCAATAGAGAGAGTCCAGGCAGTTCTGCAGCCTGGGACTGAACACTTGGGGCCAAAGAAGAGGTCACCCATTTAACCTGGCTAGTTTTTGGGTTGTTTGTTTTTTTTTTTTTTTTAAATTAATGCCTTATACCCCTAAATTTTAGTATATGCCTCAGAGACACAGTGACTGATACAGCATATGATACTACTTCTGGGTTGTTGAGGTGTGGTTTTTCTTTTGGTGTTTTCTTTTTTCTTTTTAATTGAATAACATATTTGTTGATTTTTCTCCCCTTAATTTCATTATAAAAACTATGAATATAACATATTCTACTTTCTAACAGACTTTGTAATTTTTTTTTTTTTGCATGCATAAAACTTGCCATCACAGGTTTGCTAAAATTTGCTGATGATGTTAGCATGGGAAGCTCAAGCATTCAAACAGTTTCACTGGGCCAGGGCCAGGGCCCAATAGCAGAAAAAATGATTTACCAGGCTATTACTGATGGAACCTGGGTAGTGTTGCAAAACTGCCATCTTGCAACCAGCTGGATGCCTGCCTTGGAAAAGATCTGTGAGGAAGTTATAGTGCCTGAGAATACCAATGATAAGTTCAGGTAGGAGTTTTAGTATTTTGCACTTTTTAATGTAAGCATTTTCTGTTTGCTGAAGACACTACTAAAAATAAATTAAAATACTTCTGTAAGAATGCTTGAGTATGACAATCATATGATAAAATAAAGATCCATAATTAAGAGGTCATCTTTTCTATCTGTCCAATATAATCTATTTTATGCCTGCATTTTAGACCAAATTTAGATGTTATTAGATGTTTAGAACAAATTTAGATGTTAGGTTTGTTAGTTAAGCAAGTAGTAAAACTTATTCTTCTAAAGATCAACATGTAGGATTATATTATTGATTTTTAAATTATTATTATTATTACTACTACTCTTACTATTATATGATTTTTTAAATAATGTGCTTGTCAAACTTCTTTTTAGGTTGTGGTTAACTAGTTATCCATCAGAAAAGTTTCCTGTTAGTATCCTCCAGAATGGCATCAAAATGACAAATGAGCCTCCAAAGGGCGTGAGAGTGAACCTCCTTCGCTCATACCTGAATGATCCCATCTCCGACCCTGTGTTTTTTAAAAGCTGCCAAAAGCCAAAAATGTGGCAAAAACTGCTTTTTGGTCTTTGCTTTTTTCATGCTGTTGTGCAGGAAAGGAGAAACTTCGGCCCACTGGGTAAGTTTTAGATTATTTTGCACTTCATTTCAAAAAAAGACTTGTGCTTTTGAAATGCATTGCTGGAGTCTCTCTGTAAAAAGGCAGTACTGTTAACTGGAATACTGTTACCAGTATTCCAAGAGTGCAATCTGCATTGCACAGAACATCACAAAGTGTAAAAGCTGTTAATTGCCGGGATTCTTATTCAGCAAAACCTACTTTTGAAGCTATTAAAAGTATTACCCTGGGGAAGACTAGAAAGTACTATTTTTCCAAATTTGTATATTATACAGTACTTACATGAAATTATAGCTTACTAAATTATTAACTTACTACTGTGGTTCTTAGTGACAATCAAATTCAGATCTGTTTTAAATTTTTTAAATTAAAAATATGCCACCTTCTATTCTGCTTTTGTTATTTACATGCATACTTTGTTTTATCAAACCTAGTGCATGTATTTACTTGGTGTGAAAAAAAAATCTATGTAGCTGCAGTGTGTTGTTTATAACATAGCAATGAAAAGATATGTATGCATGAGATTTGTGCTTCAGCTTTCTCTGTAATCTTCAAATATGTAGAAAACGATATAGAATTTCTGTATAGCATAGAAATGAATGGACTTAGAGAATCCATTTTTATAACCATATAAAGTTTATGCTCTGCACTTGTGTAAATGAAGTTCTCAATCTTCCATTCCAGCTGAGTCTCTCTTCCCTCATAACAGGTTGCTGTTAGGAAATATTTTGACTGAAAGCTACTGCCATTATTTTAATAGTCAGCTGTTTAAATAAGCACTGAACTTCCAGTATGAAGACACTCATTTATTGCTTTAGAGTAAAACTGAATTTTCTAGAGGCCATTTTCTAATGTAACATCTACTGCTAATGTGACCCACTGTCTGGGTGAAGAAGGATAGTTGCATCAATAGCCCTATTTTTGGTTTGCATTAGGGATTTAGGCTTTCTGAAGGATTCTTTTATGTGGAGTATGTTCCTGTTTGTTTGTCTGCTTGCTTGCTTATTTTGTTGTACTGTTACTGAGAATGTCATCTGCAAATGGTATTAATAGATGGGCAGATTAAAAATTGAAATCAATAAATTGATTAAAGCTCCTGTTCTCATTGTGTCCACATAGCAACAGATTAGCTTAAAGTACCAAGCAGGTAAAATATAATTTTCAGGAATATTGTGATGCCACAATGCCTATGCTTAATAAACAGCCTGGTATATTCCAGGCTGCTTCTAGACTATCTAGCAGTTGTATCTTCTGCTCTGTAGGAGCAGTGTAGTACCAACACCACCATTTCCTGAGCCCAGCTGTCAGTGCATTGCACCACTGCCCTGTGTATCTCTTTGAATTGAACAGGTTGGAATATTCCATACGAATTCAATGAGTCTGACCTCAGAATCAGTATGCAACAGATCCAGATGTTTCTGAATGAATATGAAGAAATCCCATTTGAAGCTCTGACCTATCTAACAGGTACAGACATTACATCCTCTCACATATGTTTGTTGACTTTGCTGGGCAGTTTCAGCTGATACACTGATAAACTGGTGAGTTCTTAAGAAATTGAGTGGATTCCACACTGGTTGGTTTTACTGACCTTCCACAAACAATGTGATTGTCATTGGATGGATATTGGAGTTGGACTGTAATTGGAGCTGGATCCCAAACCCTCAGATGTCATTGTTTTGACTTGTATATGGCTACAATTACTGGTGGCCCAGCAAACCTCCTGGTCTTTGCTTCATACTCATCAAATAAAACCATCAATGGCCTCTGGTTCACCTTTGCTGAGCAGTGTGAGTCTGACACAGGAAGCCTTGGGGTTTCACCAGAGAGTGTGGTAATACTCAGGGGTTTAAAGCAGGAGGTGTCAATGTGGGTAAATAAGTCAGCTGCTGTGGCTATTTTGTTCTCTTTCTTCAGGGAAGTAAGCTGCTTTTTGGCACCTTCTTTGTCAACCTTGTCATTCTTGATTTTTGTTAATATTATGATTAGCTTTATGAAAAAGAATTGTGGGACATGAGTAGCAGTTTCTCAGAGCAACTGATAGTGTTCCTTGAACCTTCCATCATCAAGACACATAAATTTGGCCCGTAGATGTCTAATTTCCATTGAATCAATTGAAGTATAAAACCTAAAAACTTTGGAAGATCTGGAGCTTTGGAGCTTCAACCTCATAGATTTTCACATTATTGCAAAACAATTTTTATTTGTTCATTAACTTTCAGTTTTTTTGTCCTGGTTTTCTTTGTCTTCTTCCAGGGGAGTGTAACTATGGAGGCAGAGTGACAGATGATAAAGACAGGCGTCTTCTCCTGTCCCTTCTTTCCATAGTCTACAACAAGGACATAGAGCAGGAGAAGTACATGCTTTCAGCTGGAAGTGACTACTACATACCACCACATGGCCCATATGAGGTGAGAAGACAACAAGTGTAAATTCTCTGAATTATTGGGAAAGAACTTACCTACATTATGAATACAACAAATAGAAAATACACCCCATCATATCATAAAGCCATGCCAGAATGTATCTTGTGTGAAGATGAAAATGAAGAAGAAATATGAATCTGGTACTTAATATCTGCCATACCCTAATGGGGATGTAGAGATCATCCTATACTCTGGCATTTGTTGATGAAGAGAGAAACCACCCCTGTGCAGGTTTCCAATACAGTTCTAGAAAGCCAGCAGGAGTCAGGCTGCAGGAATTTACATGGTACTTCTGCACTTCCTTGCAACCAGTCTGACACTGAAAGCAGCAATCAGGAGGCAGAGGTGGAATGGCATGTGTATACTCAATTTCCATTCTCTTTTTCCCTTCTAACAGCTGCAGAGAGATAATGAATGTGCTCAGATCCCACAGTTGTAGGGATGACACATCCAGCATCCTTCTTGACTCCTACCAGCACTCCTTGGATATTTCTAATGTACTTTCCTTTCTCTTGCCACTTACACGAGGGTGGTAATAACAACTCCTCCGTGCGTTTTTGAATCACTCAGAACTTTTATATTTATCTCTGTGGAGAGTCAGTCAATTCCTGGGTGTGTTTAACAGGGAACTACCATCTTTAGTTGTAAATGGGAAGGTTCTGTCCCAGCTGGATCATTTATGACTATCACATTGTATGGTGTCTGGTGTCTGAATGTTTGTTTTACAGTCTTATGTTGAGTACATACGAAGTTTGCCAATTACAACACACCCTGAAGTGTTTGGACTTCATGAAAATGCAGACATCACCAAGGATAACCAGGAGACCAACCAGCTTTTCCATGCAGTGCTCCTGACTTTGCCTAGAGAAGCAGGGGGAGCTGGCAAGTCCCCTCAGGTAACTGGGGAAGAAAGATCAATTTGCACTCTGGAAAGGTGCCCTTTCCTGGCATGTCCTAGGTCTCAGAGTAATCCAACACCTCTCCTCTCATGTCTGTAGCTCTGGGAGTAGATGTGAATGTCCCTGTAGAGAAGCAGATGGATTTGGCATAGCACCTTTAATGATGGAAGATACCTTCAAGACTTTGCATTCAAACAGATTAATACCACAGTCCTGGCAGCTCAGTTTACTCAGGCCAAATCCATGCCCCTTTGAGATATGGATAAATAACCTTTCAAACCTCTCAGATTTGACATCCTACATTTTATACACAAGTGGATTCTTGAAAAGTGGAATTGATGGAGCCTCATTTCCTGCAGGGTTGTCTAGTGATCATATTCTCTGATGTCTAATATTCTGTAAATAAAGCCTCTCTTGTGGCTGGGTTATTCATGGGGTCTCCCCCTTATTTTGCTCATGCTGCATGCTTTATCTTTTCCTTCATTGTGGCAGTAATAGGATTGTGCTTGTCTGCTCTCCTGCCTGCCTCCTTAGAATTTGCCTAAAACCTTGTTGCAAATTAAAAATTACTAACGAATTTTAAATTATTGAGAAGGAAGGAGCAAGCAAGGCACATGCAGAGACAGACAGGATGATGCTCAAAGCAAGTAAGAGCATAAAAGCACTGTATCTTTAGGAAAATGGACTAAAATACCTATGTGGTTATACAGAAAAAATATAAAATCTATAGTGGTTTGTGGAATTTATTCAATAAAAATAGGAAGGGAAAAAAGGAATATTTGTTATTCACTGCAAACTTGTGACTTCAGGAAGTTGTTGAAGATTTGGCACAGGACATCCTATCCAAACTACCAAGTAGCTTTGATATGGAAGAAGTGATGAAGGCATACCCAGTACTTTATGAAGAGTCCATGAACACAGTTCTGAGGCAAGAACTAATTCGATTTAACAGGTATGGCTCAGTGTTTTGTGTAGTACTTCTTAAACTGAAATATGCTTGTGTTCATTGGTGCTAGCTGCTCACAAACCTTAAACAAGCCTTTTACAATGCATTTTTCCTAACATGTTAGATTCTGCTTTGGATGAATCTTTTAAAAATACTTGAAAGCTGCATCTGAGTACCTGAATATAGCAATAGTACTTGTATTCTTGGCGTATGAACTTAAATCACTTTGAGTTTGTTGTGCTGAGGTAGAGCAGCCTACTTTAGTCTTTGTGATACCCAGGCCCCGATATTCACAGCACACTATGACAATGAGTGCTGCAAGCTTTAAAGCTCTTGTCACTTGATTTCCCTTGTCTAGAGTGAAAGTTTTCACTATCTTTTATTTGTGTGTGTGTGTCCCTCATTTGTTTGCTTTTCTAAAGTAAGAATTACAGGTGAGATAAGAAATTTCTGACAGGACATTTACCACCTCTATCAACCCTTCATTCAAGTCGGCCTGAGGGGTATTTAGCCAGGTAGTAAGAAGTAAATAATGGCAATTCCTTTGTTTTCTCTGAAGGCTTACTGAAGTTGTTCGGAGCAGCCTCATTAATATAGGCAAAGCCATTAAAGGCCAAGTGTTGATGTCTTCTGAGCTTGAAGATGTTTTCAACAGCATGCTAATGGGAAAAGTGCCATCAATGTGGGCTGCCAAATCCTATCCATCACTGAAGCCTCTGGGAAGTTACGTGTCCGATCTCCTCTGTCGTTTGGAGTTCTTCCAGGTCTGCTGAGCCGAGACTGAGGGGTCTGGGGAGCTGTAGTTGAAAGCTGGATGGGGAGAGTGTGTCAATGCTGTCCTTGCTCAGCAGTCCCTGGGTAGCTCCAGACTGTGAGCTGCTCATACACACTCGTGGCCAAATACACTCTGCAGTAGCAGCACTGCAGTTAGCTGGGCAATTGCTCAGGGTCCCTTGGTGCTAATCCAGTGCTGCTTTTGGTGGTTTCCATCTTTCTATTTCTAGAAGATTCATTTTAGTTTGAATTGGTGTAGCAATGACTTCCTTGCTGAAAGGACACTGAGCTGGGTGTGAGAATGCTATAGAACCACTGCATAACAGGCACTATGAAATTTCGTGTATGTGTCTGTAAATATCTTCCAAGTTTCATAAAATGTGACACCACTTTCAAACGCTTTTTGAACAGGCTATTTTATTTTTAACTCACCATTCCATTATTTCCTTTGCACTCTTAAAACTACTTAAAATTTTAGGTGTACCTTATATAGTGAGCTACTGAAATGTAGTGAAACCCCATAGAAGTCAGGAGAAGAGAAAGCTAGGAAGAAGTGTCTGAGATTTATAGAAATGGTAGAATTTCCTGTTTGCTGGATCAGAGCATTGTATAGGCTTCATTTGACTCCAAATAACTTACAGTAGTGTGAAGACACTGCTGTAACCTGCCCTTGTTTTGCTTTTTCCTACTGCATTGTGTGGACAAGGTCCAAGACCTTCTTATGTGGCATCTTTCTACAGGAATGATTTCCTCTGCTAGGATCTGATGTGTAGGCTGTAGTGAGTGCCCTCACAGTGATCAGTAAAGAATGTAAAAGATTTTGGCCTTTTAGGAGACTGGTGTTTACAAGACTGTAAAAGAAAGTATTTTGATAAAAGTGTCCAAATTCGATCACTTGTCTTGTTTTTAGAGGCCACTATCTAGACTTAACAAAACACGCTTATGCTGCTTTCTGAAATTTTTCTCAGTAGCAATGAGTTCTGGTTGTTTCAGAATGAGTGATTATTTTTGCTGCCATCCTAAAGAACTGACTTCTGTGATTTGTTGTCTCTGAAAAACAGAAAATTTATGGAAAGACGCAGAGGGTCCCATCAAGGCTTAGATCTCATTGTGCTGTTTGAGTGTATCTGAAATGATATCCTTTTCTGGTGAACTGGCACAGTGAAACCACAAATATACTGGATTTTTTCTTACATTTGTTTTCTCTCTCCTTATTCAGGATTGGGTTGACAAGGGGCCACCCACAGTCTTTTGGCTCTCAGGATTTTTCTTCACTCAGTCTTTTTTGACCGGTGTTTTACAAAACTTTGCCAGAAAATATACCATCCCAATTGACCACATTGGATTTGAGTTTGAGGTAAGAAAAATGCAGAAGAATTTTGTTTTTCTTGAGCAGCTTGAAACATGTTCTGGGGCAGCAAGAATTAGAGTTTTCAGATGAAAAGGTATTTTATTTAAAGGAGCAACTTCAGACTGTCACTTATAGGATTTAGTATACTCCAGACAAAAATAAAATCAAGCAATGGTTTAATCATTCTAGGTGATGAAACAGGAGCACACTATGGAGAAAATGCCAGAAGATGGGGCTTATGTGAGAGGCCTTTTTTTGGAAGGTGCACGATGGGATAGAGAATCATTGGTAATTGGAGAATCACTACCAAAAATCCTTTACGATCCTTTGCCCATAATATGGCTGAAACCTGGAGAAAGTTCCAAATTTCTTCATCTGAACATCTACTCATGCCCCGTATACAAGACAAGTGAAAGAAGAGGTGTCTTATCCACCACTGGGCACTCAACCAACTATGTTCTGTCGATTGAACTCCCTTCAGACAAGCCCCAGAAACACTGGATAAATCGAGGTGTGGCAGCCCTGTGCCAGTTGGATGACTGAGAGGGTGCAATATTAAGATTGTAAAGATTTCTTTATTCCTCAATGGCTGCATGGCTGTTTTTTTTTTGGTTTTTTTTTTTTTTTTTAAATGAAATCAGGCCTAAAGAGTTTTGATGCTGATTTTACTGGGAATCTACTTTACAACTCTTGCAAAAAGATTTTGGATTTGCCTACCACTTCTGTGTTTCAGGAGTATGTAGGACAAGGAAGGAGGAGATTAAAATATTCTGCTGTCAACATATGAAACCAATCCTCCAGTCCTCAGATAGAATGAACTACCCAAGCTGTATTATAAAACTGTAGTCATTCCTTGATGATGTGTCTCAGAATTTCCATGGGAAACTTCTCGACAGCACATGTATTGGGAGCTGCCATTTCTCAGAAGAGTATGCTTGTGCCATATAGCTTTTTTTTTTTCAGTATTATTTACCTACATATTCCAGGTACCTGATACATGGAGCTGTTTTCTCTCTCCCACAGTCTCACTTTACTTCCTGCCAGCAGCCCAGCCCCACACAGCCTTTCACTCACACCATTCCCTCCACTATCTCATGGGGTAAGATAAAGACAGTTGAATAGAGAAAGCAAAAGCCATGCACACAAACAAGGCAAAACAATTAATTCCCTGCTTCCCACAGGCAGGCAGGTGTTCAGCCATTCCCAGGAGAGCAGGGGCCCATCACATATAATGGTGACTTTGGAAGACGTCACTCCAAATGTCCCCCTCTTCTCCCCCACTTTACACACTGATCTTGATGTCCCATGGTCTGCAATGTCCCTTTCCTCATTCGGGGTCACCTGTCCTGGCTGTGTCTCCTCCCACCCTCCCAGGCATCCCCAACTTCCTCCACAGCCTGGCAGTATGAAAAGCAGAAAAGGCCTTGGCTCTGTGCAATCCCTGCTCAGCAATAACAAAATCATCTCTGTGTTATCAACCCAGTGTTCAGCACAGTCCAAAACACAGCCCCATACCAGCCAGTGTGAGCAAAATTGACTCTACCCCCAACTTCCTCATCTTGCTCTCTTGCACGTTGGACTAATAACTGCCTGAAATTTTGTACTTGTTTAAGCCCTTTCATCAGAGAAGCTCAAAGTAGCTTGCAAACATTAATTAAAAATAAAATAGCCCGAACATCTTCAAAGAGCTGTGCAGTCATTAACTAATCCCCACAGCATGCCAAGAAGGTACTAAAGATGCATCATTAGACTTGTTGTGTACACAGGACAAGAGAAGCACAAAGATCAAGGCAAACATTTAAAAAAACATGCGCTACACAGACATCCACTAATTTGGGGTCTTGTATTTTTTTTCATTGCCCAAATTGCAGCATTTTAATGACTTGCTGGAGGCCTCACAAAGTCAGAGATTCAGCCATCATTTGGCAGTTCCCAGTATCCTGCTCCAAGCATTAAGGGATGCTGCTACAACTCCTTAAAAGACACAGATCTTGTCACAGGAATTTGTCTGTTGTGTTGTCTTTAGGTGAAAACAGTTTGTTATTGTTTTATTAACCACTGGTTTGTTTTATGCAGGTATTCATAAAATAGTAACTGTTTTGCAAGGTCAGGCAGAAGTGTTGGGGGTGTGTTGTGCAGTGCTGCTCTGCAGGAAGGTGCACAGGTAAACAGCAGCTTCATGTAGCACACCTGACACCTCATTAACAGTCCAGCACGCAGGCATTTGGTGCATCATTGGTATGTGGGAGTAGAGCAAAGATGTCAGGCCAGGACACCTAAGGATGTTTGTTTTAATAAAAGGGACAGAGATGTGCAGGTATTTCAAATTACTGAGAGGAAGAAACTACTCTTAACAAATTAGACTAAATTATATTTGGCACCTATACCAAAATAAAACTTGTTTATGAATGTTACAGCACACTCATCCCAAACAGACAACAGTTTTTAAGAAGAGAATAATGTTTCAGTAGATCTAGAAATAAATTAAAATTGGTCCTTGAAAAAATTATTTTCTTACACTTCATAAGAGAGATACTTTGTAGTTTTCATATAATTTTAATTAATAGAAATTTACTATACATTTAAAAATGCTTGTGGTGATTACTGTATTTTTGAATGTCTGCATCTATTTGTTGTAATTGCATCAACAATTCAGATCACTGATTAGGTCACTGTGGTGTCAGAGATAACAAACCAGTCATGAGCCTCCCTGTATGGAAGCTCTGTGTGCAGGCCAAGGAGGCAGGACCTGGCTGTTAAATCCTTCCCTCTGGATTGATCAGCTCAGTCACTGCTCTCAGAAGGGTCTTTCTGCTCAGACATAGATTCTGTATTGTGGCACTGGTGACACCTCACCTGCTGAAAGGGAGTCTGGGCCAATAACAATTAGCTCGAAAATGAAGGTTTGTCAATCCTCTTACAGATAAGTCTTGCAAACAGTCCTCTAAATTAATCAATTTTTTAAAAGTCAGATTCACTACCTAAATTATATTTTATGGAGATCAATTACTTTTAAACTGTTAGAAATCTGTGTAATAGCTTGCCATGTGGGTTGCTTGTTAACCCCTTTTTGTGAACAAGCAGTAATTGATAGTTTATTAAATGACACAGTTGTGGTTCTTGTGAATATACAGTGATTTTGCTATGACATGTATGCAATGTCTTTGTTACTGTGTTGATTTTCTAAATGCTGCCTGTGTGCTGATGTTTAGATTTGACACAAAGGCATCTCTTGGAATGTCATTAAAGATGTATTTTAGGTTTTTGTAGACATGATAAAAATATATAGATAAGAGAGGAGTCTGTAAGAGAGGGCTTGTGCATCCCCTTCCCCAGGGATCAGGCATGGCTGAACTGCTTTAGCTGATGATTGCAGCTGTACATGATCTCCTAGGCTGCCCTCCTTAGTACAGAAAAAGTAATGGAATTTACTGTCAAGGGATATCTGTCTTAGAGATATTTTTCTGTGGTTCTTTGAAATGAGCTTCCCAACCTTATTTCCTTAGCATTGTCTAGACCTTCCTGGAGAATGATAAACTGGCTAAGCATTAGAATTCACAACCTTTCTTGGCTGAGATGCATTTAGAAAAAAGAAAAAGGCAACTCAGCTGCCAGTTGGACATGATAGAAATGTGAAACAATATTGGACAAACTAAGTACCTTGTAATAGTAGTATTAGAATCCGTGGATTGACAGGTTTAGAATTTTCATTTCTTAATTAGACACACTCATTAAATAAGCCACAAATCCCACCTGTAATTACTTCAAATTGTAGATTTACAGCTTTGGTAATAACTCAAGGCAGATGGAAAAAGAAGCATTACAGAGCAAGAGGTATTTTTCCCTTAGCAGAGACAGATTTCCAGCTAGGGATGCTGTAAGACAGACATGGTTTGTATATTTTCTTAGGAGACTGAAACCTTCCTCTTATCTCTACAAAAATTCTTTTTAGAAAGTACTACCCCTGTAAATTTTAACACTGTTGGGCTGTTAAGGGAAAAAATATACAATGAAAAAGCAGAAGACAATACAAAGGCTCCAAATTCTTCCATTTATAGCTAGAATATTGGGCCTAATAGGATTAGAGTTACTAGTGAAAGTTGCAGGTCTTTGCTCTAATTGCATTCTTGGAAATGAATGAATAGGCATGATCAAATAAGTGACCTTTCTGTGTGTGGATAAAAGATGGGTGTTACTGCTACCACTTCTGATGGATACATAGTAGGGCCCAGGAGAGTGAGGTCCAGCTTATTTTCCTCACATCTGAAAGGTATTACAAGAAGCAGCTTGTATTAGTAGGAAGATGGATCAGGTAACCTAACCTGTTTTGGTGCTGTGATGCTGCTGAATTGACTGGGGAGCTGCTGCAGCAAAATGAGCATTTCCTCATCCCCAGACAACATTGAGGGGGTGATTCAATAAGGAGGTGCCACGTCCACCTTCTTAAAAGGCTGTGTGCTTGCTAATGTTAGTCATAAGTGCACAGCTTCACAAATGACAACCTTAGTAATGATGGATTTAGGGACAGAACTTCCAGAAAGGAGATGTTATTTAGGTATTCAAGGCCAGATACTGTGTCAACAAATTATTACTGCCTTGCCTACCAGCTGGCTTGCAGGAGACTGTTCATGCAACTGACTCAGGACTTTTGTTTTTGAAGTATATAAAGTTAATGTCATCGTTTTCTTCTAAATTATTCTAAAGCATCTCCTGACTAGGGTGATAAATTGGAAAATGACAGTATTTACTGGAAGGGGAGCAAGAGAAGGTTCAGCAAGTACAGGACAGTGTACACTGACTGAGTGAATCCAGTGCATTACAAATTCTTCAGAAAGCAGAGGCATTTTAGGACAACCTGTTTTTGCAAGTAAAATTAATGTGTAGGAATGACATTGTGCAATCATTGGGACACTTCTTGACAGAAGTTATAAGGGCCTTGGCATCTAATACAAGGGTACCAGTTGAGATGTCTGCCTACCTGCTGGACTGAGTTCCAGATTAATTTTTTTATGAAACTCCCTCAAGATGGTAGTTGGTCAGTTTGATCTCCAAAAACAAAAGACTTTAGTTAGATTCTCCTTTCTGTACCAACTTTAACTTAATCTATGAAAGAAAGGGTTTGCTCTCTAGATTTGAAAAAAGAGCTGATCTAATCCCTCCTTTAGCTGAACAGCCTGAAGTTTTAACAAATTTCAGTCTTTGCCTTCTGGTGAAGGAGAGTAATGAGGATGAAGCACCAGTTAATTATTTTTCAAACCCTTTGAAGAATTATTAGGCTGTCTAGCATTTTAAGGCATCTCAAATAATGTGATGCTGTTACTTGCTGGTTTCTCAGTTAAGCAAGTGGATACTCATTTGAGTTACTTGATGGTATTTGAACATTTTTAAAATTGCTTATTTGTATTTTCATTCAGAAGTAAATTCAATCTCCTGTTATTTCAATTTGGTGTAAATCTTCTGTAATTTTAGGGCTGTTCTTTGGAAATAATCTACACCTTACAGTATGTGCTTAGGAAAGAGTTATGACTATAACCCAGACAGTAAATTTAGACTGCTCATTTCCATGGCTGTTTATTCACCTGATGTGTCAGAGCATCAGTACCTTCATTAGTCACATGAACTTCAGCAATTCAAAAGATTCAAATGATAGTTTAATGACAAAAGAGTGAGCTTAAGCTTCCATTCAAACCCCTTGCCTCTGCACATTTTGGTTGGGCTCAGTTGACACATCCCTCCACTGGTGTATCAGAATTAGGATATCAGATTAGCCTGTAGTTAGACTTCTTTCAATGAAGAATTAAGCAGTGTGTGCAATCATGTTAAATATTTTTTTCTTCCTTTTTTTTTATGCAATCCCCTTTTCCTAGGATAAAAGAGTTTTGTTTTGTGTCTTCCTGGCAGCAGTAAATTTACAAAGCTTCCACTGACAGAACAATGGCATTTTACCTGTTACTCCCCACATGAGGCATTCCCAGGAAATAATTATATGGGAATAGAGACCTTTGTGGACTGGAGCCATAAAGGGTAGTGAGAAATTGGGCTAGCCAGTACCTGTCATGCTGATTCACTCTTCTTATTGTTTTCTTATACTTTCTCATCTGCTTGTACTTTTTTCACTCTTAAAAGTGAATTCTTTGGGGAGGGACTGTCAGTCAGTTCTGCACAGGACCGGTTCTAACTTTTCAGGTAGACAGCAATATTTCTTTATCTTTTTTTTTTTTTTTTTTTTTTTTTTTTTTTTTTTTTGCCACGATTAAAGTCAGGCTACAATAGGTTGTCCTTAAGTGCTCTGGACTGTGCTTAGGTAGTGTCCAGTACAGTGTGGCTCTTGTCCAAGCTTGGTCTCACTGGTATTTCAAGCCTGAAGGATGGAAGGCTCCCCTAACTTCTCTGAAGAGAACATGTCAACAACCTGGTAAAGTCAGAGGACTGCAAAGGAACCAAAACAACTGGTAGCCCATGAAAAGAAAATTAATGTCATTTTACTTCTATTCATGAGGCACCTGGGAAACAGAAATATCCCTCAAACACAGGAGACTTGTAGATACTTTCTTTTACTAAAGTTGGGGTTCAATCCATAACATAAGACTTAAAACCTTATAACAGTAAAATTAAAATAATTGTTGAGAAAGCCAGTATGCTGATAATGCTGAAAAGCTGACAATGTGAAAACACACAGTGAGGACACCAAAGCATCCTAAACTTGTTCCCATAGTGATACCCTGAAGGCAGTCCATACATGGGAACCTGAGGAACCCAACACTGGAATGTTTTACTCAGAGTTGTGTAATAGCATTCCACTCTTTGCATTTCACATCCACACCCTCTCCAAAGGAAGAGAGAAAAAAGCTGACATAGAGACTCTAGGCCACTCCTCTGCAGTTTGCAAAGGAGCAGTGGCACTTCCGCTGTCTCTTTTGTACTGTCCAGAAACAAAACTTCCCCATAAGGGTACTGTGACACTGGAGCTCTCCTCCAGGACAGCAGGCAGAACAGGGAGCAGAGAGGAAGGAGAGCAGGTGCATGGCGCAGTGACTGTATTGCCACTGGCATTCAGAAGCTCTGGAGGAGCTGTGTCTGTTTGACTCTCCCAGACTTGCTTAATTTTGGCTGACCTTGCACAAGGCACACTCCTGAGTCACAACTGAGCACAGAGACCCCTCAAACCACCAGAGAACCTTGTTACAGATAAACAGAGTTTGAAATCCTGCCACAGTTTGTCCTGATGTCAAAGTAATCTTTGTGTCACACCTCACTCCTTAAAAAGTGTTACTTTTATTGACAAGTCAGTGGTTGAAATGTAATAAATACTAAACCAACCTCATCCATCATACACAATGGATCAATTGGCTTTTTGGCCTCAGGAAATGTGTGAGCAAGTGACCACACTATTCACAGTCGTGCACACAAATCACCCAGACTGCAGTTCACAGTTTAAAGGATGTGATTACACACCACAGCTTAAATGGTGGCTTATGAAACTTCATCGTGGGATTTCAGATATATTGGCTTAGAAATCTTCCTTAACTTCTCCTGGTGTCGCAATGTACGGCCTTGTTTATGGGCAAGGCCCATAGGAGGCAGATGGATCTGGAAAAGAAAATCCCACCAGTTAGGTTCATATTGGGAAGAAAAATACAGACTAAGTTTCACTGAGTTTTAAATCATTTCTTCACACTTTGGAGAGAGTAACTCTATTGTCTCAAGCCAGGTTATTAAATTTCTAGGAGGAGCACTCTCTGAAGAGTGGTAAGTGGTGTAACTTTCAGAACTAATTAGTGGTGTAACTAAAACAGAACTAATTGTTCTGTTTATTAAAATCCTATGTATTTTAGGCCTTAATAAAATCCTATATATGCAAGGCCTTAGTAACTTTGTTTTGCAGTTTGGTATCAGACTGCAATGATACTTGATGAAATAGGATTGCTGACAATGTTCCAGAACAGTAAGAACTAGAAACCCTAAAAATTCTTGAGTAATGTCTTGAATCACTGTGTGATTTATTCATACCTACTTAGCAAGTTACAAAATAACCCCAAACTGTATGTACTGAAAGCCTGCCTTTTTACTGTCATGATTATATATATATGGCACATTAAAATGCACAATCAGTGTCATTGACTCCATAAGCAGAAGGAGCAAAAGGTGACAGACTCTTCCTTTGATTGACAAAGTCTTTATATTTCATATGACTGTTAGTGGGAATCATGCAGCTGTAACCCTGAAATGACTGAAAAATGTAGGTGGTAGCAGCCTCAGATGTTGCTGAGGCTGTCATCCTGTAAGATGGGTGTTTAGGTGCAAATAGTAGTAAAAGCACTGACTAAAGCAGCAGTAGAGATTTCTAGAATCTGAAAAATAATAATCATCCAGTTTGTCTGAGAGAGCAGATCCCTTGGGATTTTGAAACCACTGCAGAGCACACATTTTAGGCCCATTTCTAGGAACATTGTTTGCCAGCTGTGCATTGCTATTCTATATACTGAAATAGATGGTAACAGTGACCACAGTCTAGGCAAGCATTTGATAAAGACACAATTTAATTTTGACCATGACTGCCTTGATAAGGGAACTATAGATGTGAAAATAAAAACTCATCAACAGGAGTAGAGAGGATGTCTCTAAGGGAGGCAGCATAAAGTAGTACTGACAGAAGTGACTGGGCAGTGAGGAAACTGTATTGAAGGGTGCACTAGAAAACTTTGCTGCAACTTCCAGCATTTCAGTAATCTTGGACGTGTTCTTCTGTAGGAAGAAAGGAAAAGAAGCAGCAACACAGACAGGTATTTCATAAGGCCTGATTTGTGACCAGGAGAACAGTTAAGAGTAATGTAGGCTATAAAAATTATTGTACCTACGGCAGATGTAATTAGGTATTTTTATTCTCTCATTCTCTTCTATTATTTGATTTCATTACCATGTTTCTCTATATTCATTGGTTGGCTAAATATTCAGAGGCCTTGGGAGTTTAGTTAATACAACTCCATCTAGGCTTTGACTCCTTACTTTGAGAATAAATTCTCCAATTTACAGTGAAAGATAAAGAACATCTCAATGTAACTTTGGCTCTGCTTTAGCATACATTTAAATGCCAGCTCATCTAAAAATGCAGTGCAGTGAGTGATGGAAACTGATAGTTTTGTTGCACAGGGAAAGCTCAGCAGGTATCAGTGAAGACTTTGTGATTTATACTCACAGGTCTTGGGTAGGGGATGTTATAATGAAGTCCAATTTCTATTCTTGCCTCACATTCTTCTATGCACTGCTTAATCAGCTTTGGATCTGTTACCTATGATGATCAGACAAACAAGTGTTTTATATGAGTACAGTAATTAACAATTGGAAGCTCAAGTGTAAATGATGCCCAGCATGTGGCTTTCCTTAGCTTATTTTGGCAAACTCAAGGATACAATGAATTGTACTTTTCAAACCCATAAAAGGTAACACTGGTATTTTCCTGGACTCAATAGTTCTGGGCTTGATGGTGCTGAGTTGTTAACGCCCAGAGGCTTTCAGGACTGAGGCTACAGAAGGAGTTTTTTACCCAAACATGGTATTTTCTCTGTAAAAAGACAAAACACATGTAAACTACTACTACATCTATGAAAAAAACACGCTCATCTGTTCGTCACTCTGTAAGGTCACCAGTGGAGAAAGGAAAGATACTGCTTGGTGTACATTCTGTTATCATCCTATCCAGAAACTCTCTTTGAAGTGAGAAATGTGGTGTGAATTATGACTTAAATTAATTTTTTTGACTTTGCATTACTTCAATTTAGTTCCAGACCAATATGGGATATAAAGTGTTGTGATCTTGAATTACAAGAAGGGCCTTTGATTACTAGGGTTTGAAATTTCTTCCTTAAGAAAAAAATTAAAGTGCTTCTTTTAAAAGAAGTGCCAATAATTGCAGCTTTGAAAAGAAAAAAAAGAAGCTGCTGAGTTCTGCTTGCCATTGCATGGGTAATGATACACTTAGCTAACTTTGTAAAGATCAAAAGCTGCTTCAATTACACAAGCAGTATCTTTAGAATTTAATTTTTTCTTGGCACTTTTTTACTGAAAAAAGACCTTTTAGACTTCTACAGTAGTTAATGAAGAGCTGAAATGGTTTGCATTTTCTCATGGATGATATTTAAACTGTAACCCCAATACACCAGCATTTAAGGTAAATGAAATTTTGGGAGCTCAACCCTTATATTCCTATCTTAGCATCCAACCACAGAGTGCAAAGAGCAAGAGAAGAGTAATTTGGAAATTCAACACTGTGAGGACACTCACATTTTTGTTTTTTCGGAATAATGTTCTGGCTTCATTTCTAATGTACTCTTTCTCTCTCATGGTTTCCTCAATCTGTCCTGATGCCGACTGCCAGTTTTTGGCTATTCGGAAAACCTTGCGGTAAAGGCCGAGAACTTCTTGTCGAGTTGCTGGTGTCATCTAAAAAGACGAGACAAACCCCCCAACACATGTATGAACATTTGAGTTGCCAAAAGGCCAGCAAGCAGGACATTTGTTCACACCATTAAATTAGTTTAAAAATATTTCCGCCATCGGAAGATATGCTGAACTATATGAAAAAAACCCTGAAATAGCTGTGAACAATAATTAGCTGTTGAAAGTTGGAGACTCAGTCCAGCAAAGTATTTATACAGATACTTAAATCTATCTCCATTCAAGCAGCTTGAGCTCTTGCTCAAAGTTAAGCACTTGGTTCAGTGCTTTGTTGAATCAAGCCTGGTACAAGAAAGCCTGGGTTCTGTTTCACTGATGTTTTGCAACAGACATTGGGCAAGTCACCGAAACTCTACGTGTCCCCCTACCTGAGACATTGTTGTACCAGTGCTGACCCTATCTTTGCAAATCTGTGAATGAAATACATGATAAAACCACCACAATATTGCTGAAAACTTGTATAGGCTCCAGGGGCTGAGAGGCTTGTGATACCATGACAGTAGGCAGTAATGATTCAGCTGGAGTTTGAAGTGATGAAAAGGTAATGAAAGCTATTTTATCTAAGCACTCAGGAGAGGCAGACTAACTGTGGATTTAGGAAAGTCTTGAATGTCTTGATTTTCAGAGAGCTGTGCACCTTCTGAGCCCACTGAATCAGCCTCCAGGTGTGATAAGATGATTTGTCAGAAGAAAGAATGAAATCTTATTCTTGTTTTATGTAAACGAGTATTTTATCATGTAAGTGGTTACACTATTTCATGACAGACCACAAATATCCCTGAGACAAACCCACTTCTGGATAACAAAATTTCTGTCATAAATCAAATTTACAGAAACAATGACTTTTGCTTACGGGGCACTGCAGCTGTCAAAGGTGCCTTACTGTCCCAAAGGAAGGTGCTGCAGCACTTCCAAGTAAGTACATGGATGCAATGAGGAACAAGTGTCAGGGACAGGATATTATCTGACTATCGGGATCCATTTGCCAACCTGGAGATCTAATTACTGTGGGTGAATCTACCCTGAAATCAGACCTGTGTGCTGGGAATGGACAGTTTGGAGCAGAGTAATTCAGACAGCCTGACCTTCCCCCTGGAGGGGGCACACTCTTGGCCATGAGGAAAAGCTGCTTCCTAATGCAGCACCCAAACTACCATGGGAAGTTTGGCAGTGTGCTGTGGCTCAAATCCCTGCAGTCTGTGGCAATTCCTAGGATTCTGGGTTGTAAAAGAGGGGCTAGAGCCAAAGGCCTCTCAGACTGTACTGTTCTTGAGCTCCAGCACAGTGGCTGACCAGAACCAGCTTCCTGTGGCTCCACACATTCACACCTTCTTTCCCTCACCAAAGTTGAAATTACAGATGCGAACCTGACCACAGGATTTGGCTCATGGTTTTTTTTTTCGTAAAAAATCCTGAACTATAAATTCCTAGCCTTATCTTAACTGTTGTTGTCATCTAAAGACCTTTCGTGTTTTCAAGAACTATTTTTCTCTGATTCTTAAAAGCGAAAATTTTTGTTTTGGTATTTGTATTTTAACATGTTTAACCAATCATATATTTTTCCCCAGATAGAAAATTATTCTTCCTACACAGCAGAAAGTACTTCTAGTAAATGTTTATAGTATTTCTAGGAAATGAATTCCACAATAATATAACTAGGTAGTCCCAGCTTATCAGTTTGGAGTAAGTGCTTCACTTTATCCACTGTAGAGCTCCATTTCAGGCAATGAAATCAGTCAGACACTAAGGCACAGATGTACATGTATCTGCAAAATCACTGCTTCCCCCTAATAGGTGCGTATTTTTTACAGAAAAGAAACAGTTCAGTTACAAGGGTTAACCTAGCACAAGCAGAGTCCTAAATCCTGGCCTCACCTAGAGCCTCTCCTCATTTCCCTCCTCTGCTTTTATCTGAAGGTGTCACCTCTGAGAAGCTGATAACAGGTTAGGTTTTCATGTAATCCATAGAGAAAATGAACAGTGTTGGCAATAAAAAGGTTTAAAATACAGGTTTCAATTCTGATCTGTGCATCAGAGAATTTCCAAAGTGACAGTTTGGGACAGCGCATGCCCTTTGTTCAGAGCTGACTATACCTGCTGCCCTTGGATTTTAAACATACCAAGAATCTGTTTAGAAAGATTTTATTAAAAAGTCTAGAAACAACAATTATTTTCCCAACTAGTTGCTTCCCCTCCCCCACCTACAACTTACTCTTTTGTTCTTTAACTCCTCTGTGCTGAAATTGCTACAGAACTGTGTAGCCCCTCATCTAGGCATGGGCTGCACTTCTGCATTCTTACTCTCCTTCCCACATATGCTGGATGATGTAAAAGACATTAAGCAGCTATTCATCTATACTCAGAAACCAGCTGCTCCCAGGGCTCATTTAGTCAACAATTCTTGTCATTACAGACCTGCTCAAAAGCCATTTCTGCAAAGATACATAAATGAAGGGATGAGGAGCCCTTTACAGATCGAGGACTTCTGTCTGTGACAGGAAAGGATGAGAGCAAATAAGACAAAATTCAAAGCCTGGGTCAGATTCTGATCTGAGTGGGAGTATAAATAGGGAGTAATTCCACTGAGAGCAAAATTACTTCCAACTTAAAATGTTGTAAATGAGATTGGAATTTTTCCTTTGGTATAAACAGAGCCCACACTGGCAGAAATGTAAGTGATGGTACAAGTCATGTATCAGGTGCAATTTCATCAAGTGACACTACTTGTATTAGTTTTGTGGGTGTGCAAAATGATTCTGAGTGGGATAGAAAGGAAGATAAGGGAGGCTTTCATGTCCTTGCAGTTACTCATCTTGCAACTTACATCTTTGGCATTTAAATCATAATTATATTTCACATCTCTGGAATGCTAAGTGGATGTTACACCACTTTCCCACTAACACCTATCTTGTGGTAGTCACACCCATTGTTTAACTTCCACCACCCTTCATTTTACTGCAGCATGCAGCCCACAGAGGTTAACCACAGGCGTTTCTGTCAAAAAGTACAGGGCTATTGTATTTCGGGTGTTTACTGCTACAAAGCACACCGGGAGAGGTCAAAGGTAGGTGTGTCCGCACAGCCGCGTCGGGGGGAAAAGCGGAGGTCGCGGTTCGGAGCCCACTGTCGGAATCCGGGCTTTGGAGGGAAGCCAAGCGCTGCCTCCAAAGGAGCCCTGCCGGATGCCGGGCAGGGCCGGCAGCGCGGGGCTGCGGCGCTCCCTCGCTCTCCACGCAACCCCCTCTTATCAATACGCACATCGAGCACCTGAAACATCCCATCGTGTCCAAACTCCAAAGGAGAGTTGAGCACTTAATGACTGACTGTATGGTGAACGTGCAAACTTTTTTCACTGTTAATTAAAACAAATAGTCCCTTAGACTATAAAACGCAGTAGGTTTTTCTTTCTGGAAACAAATAGACATGCCTTTGGATTGTTAGATGGTTGACCCAAAAGTTCAATAATCTGAATAATCAATGAAGCACCAGTCTTATTTTGCTATTTGCAGGCTTGTCTAGAATTTAAACTAAAAGTTCATATAAAAATAATGAAAGTTATCTGCCAACTGCACTATCCAATGACCCCAACAGTGCAGTGTCAAAGCACAGCTAGGACAGAAGACAGGCTGCACCAAGACTGACTACAGATCCAGGAGCAGCTAAACCACAGCGGCTTCCCAGCAGGGGAGGCTTGGCTGGGAACACATGTCCAGCACTCTCCTCCTCTGCACAGCTCCTTTGGTGAAGTTGTAAGTCTATTTTATTTCATCCTTTCTTCTCAACTCAAGCATTAGCTACTCACTTGAAGCATAAAATCTGCCAGCAGTGAGTACATAGAGGATTTTAGAAAATAAAGGCTGAAAGGAAGAGCCCATGGGAAAAAAAGGGTATTTTAAAACAGTTGATCTCTTCTTTCACATCCCAGCTAACTGGGGCATGTGTTAGTAACACACACCTAGTATTGGTGCTGAAACTGGATTTCCTTGGGGGAGGTGGGGAACAAAATCCTGCATGAAATAATTTGAAAAGGCAGCTTTGAACTTCTCAGACGTAAAATGTTTTATTTAGGAGCAACACAACTTCTATTTGACAGCTGGTTTGCTACTGGCAAGGAGTCTAAACACACAGTGACAAACTGCTGGGCTGACTGCCTTCCAAACTAAGCTGTGGTCACATCTCTGTTACTGAAGTAAATGATGTCATTCAAGACCACTGTGTATCAACACTGTAGTAGGGAACACCACCGTGTTCCATACTATGTGCCCATAAGACAATCCAGCCTGCATGCCAATCTGCAGCTCCCAATTTCAAATGCCCTCTTTGGCTAATGTTTAAAGAGATGCAGAAAAATTCACTTATCTGGGATTTTTTAAGGAGCTAAACGATGCCACTTAGCTAAAAAGTGACCTGCAATCACTCTCCTGCTGCTAATGCAGCAGATAATCAATCATTCCTTTCAGAGCTCTCCACAGGAGAGGTCAGTAATCCATATTCCTCTTTCATGCAAGTCTGCCACAATGAGTCTGTGGTTCCTAAGGCAGCGGTGGATTTGGGCTGTCATTTCCTTGAGGGCCAAGAACTGAGACAATGAGTTCCTGTAGCACAGGGGGCAGAGAAGGGGTCACAGATTCCTGTGATAGCTGGATAGGTCACGTGCCTTCCAGCAATATTAAGTTTCAAAATCTAGTTTCCACAAAAGTAATTTTGTCTTCTTTTACCCAAATCAATGACTCAGTGGCCTGTGACAGTACCCTGTAAATGCTGACCACACGTGGCTACGGTATGTACTGGCAAAGTGAAAATTTCATTTGATTTTCATTCTTGATTCCTAGCAAAACCTCAATCACAGCTAAAGTATTCCATCTCCACATGGTGAAAAATGACTAGAATGAAAGATCATGTTCTTCCATGATGGTGTTACATCTTCATTTCTACCAGTGACACAAGCCTGTGAATTTCCAGACATTCCCATCAATTTGACTCAAAGATTTATTTCTCACTCTTTCCATCTACACTTGCAGTCATAAATATATGCAGATTTGGTGAAAAAGAATGAAGTTACTGAATATTCCGTAATAGTATCTAAAAGCAGGGTGACTTTCACAGGGTTTAGGATTTTGTCATGCCAGTGTCTTTTTGCTGGCCAGCTGAAGGGATCTGAAACCCTGATGAACACCTCTGAACCAGACTCCCTAAGTCATTGTACTCACACTGTTCATCAACTGGGATGGGAACTCTGCTGTTCTATCTGTGCCTCAGATTTCTGACTGAACTTGGATCTCTTTTAAGCTTGCTTTTGCATATGGAGCAGTCTTTTGATCAGAAAAAGCAAACTGCATGCAAAGAGAATATAATTAAATAATAAAAGCAAGGACATGGATTTTATCACAGATGGATTTTGTCAGTTCAAATAAGCCAATTTGCACAAAATTAAGGTTCTACAATATTTTTTTCACTTGAAGAAAAGATGGTGGAAACCTTAACTAGTTGCTTTTGATCACTGGATTTTCATTCTCTTAGTCTGAGGTGGTCAAGTCATTATCTGGTTTTAGTAGGACTTACAGACTTGCCCTTGGAGTGCCTCCTGTGCTGCAGGAGCCTCAGGAAGAACAGAAATGCTGACTTAGACTGTGAGAAGGGGGAAGAGAAACAAAAAATTTGCTTTACTTATTTCTTAGCTTTCTCATGAAAAGCACAGAGTGTCCAGGTAAACTCTAAAGCAATATGAACTTATCTCTAGTCTTGTCCAACTCTGTTGTTCATACTTTCACACAATTTTCTTCTTCTGTGTGTTTAGTTCTCTATTACTTACAAGCAGAGAAAGATTATAATGCAGAGAAAATGAATTCTCAGCTATCCTTGGATGGCCTTGCTTATATAATATAGAAGCATACAGAAATATAACAACATAGACATAGGCTCCAGTATAGATTTATGCACCTTATTCATACCTTGGCTTCCAGCCAAATGCAACTGAATGCCTGAATAGAAATATTTCCCAGCATTGGAAACACTCCCAAGCTCGAGAACAGGTATAAATATTAATGCTAGCAGAGACAAAATCCTCCCTGACCCTTTTCTTACTTAATTCTGAGGGTCACTCAATGAAACTCATTGATAGACATGATTTTTAGTTGCTATTTGAGAACCCCAGCACGGCTGTGGGACACAGAATCAGGCGAGTTAGAAAAGACCTCTGAGCCCATCAAGTCCCGTGTGTGACCAAACACCACCTTGTCAACAAGACCACATCCAGTCTTTCCTCAACACCTCCAGGGATGGTGACTCCAGCACCACACTGGGCAGCCCATTCCCATGTGTAATCACCTTTTCTGTGATGTTCTTCCTCATGTCCAACCTAAACCTCCGTTGGCGCTGCTTAAGACGCTGCCTTCTCCTCCTGGGAGTCACAGACTGCTGTGGGTCAATGAGCGCTGTGGGTCGATGAGGGCCGAGGGCACCGAGTACTGTGGGCACTGGGGGCTTGGACCGCTGTGGGTCACGCACCGCTGTGGGTCACGCACCGCTGTGGGTCACGCACCGCTGTGGGTCACTGAGCACTGTGGGTCACTGAGCACTGTGGGTCACTGCGCGCTGTGGGTCACTGCGCGCTGCCCGTACCAGGCGCCCTCACGGCCGCTGCCACTGTCAAGATGGCGCTGCCGGCCCCCACGGCCTGGAACCGCGCGGCCACTGGGGGGCGCTGCCGGTGTGTGGGGCATCCTCGCGCCCCCTGGCGGCCGGGACGGCCCTGCCCCCGCAGCCGGACGGAACCAACGCGCGAAGCAAAGGGGGGGGGAGGGGGGTGTCGGCCCACCGCACGCGCCTTCTGCCTCTCCATTCCCTCCGCCCTCCCCGCGTGTACGCCCGCCTTCCCCCCCCCTCCCCGCTTTACCTTGGTGCAGTCGTGCCGCGGCCCCGCCCCGCCGGGTGCCCCCGCTCCGGTGGGCGCGGGAGGCGCGAGCCGCCGCCTTCCCTGCCCTCACCGCGCGTGCGGCGCCGCGTGCCCCGCCCCTCGCGCGGCGCGTCACGGCGCGTCCGCCAGCTGAGCGCTCGCCCGGAAGTGATGCGGTGGAGGCAGAGCCGCTCGGCGCCGCGGAGGTGAGTGAATTGGACCGAAGCTCTTCCCGTCCGCCCGGGCTGCGGGGGAGCGGCGGGGGCGGCGCGGGGCTCGGCTCGGCTCGGCACGGCCCGGGCGATGGCGCGGGCGGCGGGGTTCATCCGTGCCCGCCGCGCTGCTCTCAGCCCCGCAAGGGCCGGTTGTGCTCGGGGGGCCCCGCGCCGCCGCCCCCTCACGCCAGGGCCCCCCGAGCCGCAGCCCTGCAGCGCCGGGACAGCCCGCCGGGAGCGGCCGGGCAGGCGCTGCGCCGGTGCCGCGGGCGGGGCGGTCCCGGCCGGGCGCCGCTCCGGGTGGTGCCGGCGGGGTCCGGTGCCGCCGGGCCGTGCTCACCCCGCACTCATCCCCGTGCCCCGAGCGGCGGTGCTGCCTCGCCCCGGGGTTTGCTTCTCCTGGTTTTTCCGTTCCGGCGTGCGCCGGCTGCGGGGTCCTAAAACGTCCCTTAGGATGGTCGCTGCGGGCGGCCCCGCAGCCCCCCGGGCCGGGCAGAGCGGCTGCTTTGTTCGGGTGCGCTTCGAGCCCAGCCTTCTCACGTGTCACGCTAGAACGTGAATGTTCGACGTGTTTTCAGGAGAAAGATAGAGAAATAAACTGCAAAGCGATTTATTTCCTAGGTAGTTCTCGCCATCTGAACGTACCCCCTTTGCACAGCCACTTTTTTTCCCTGCTTCAGCTCTCCCTCCCTCCCCTGAGCGTGTTTACCCTTCCTGTGCAAGCTGCAATCTGCATTAATCACTCTCTGGGGCTGTGGTGGTACTAATAAGCCGCTCGTAACAACTTAAATTATAACTTGCATAATCAGTGTTTTGAGCAAATATTGGTTGGGAGAATATGCCTATCCTATCAGTGCTGTGGTTGCTGGAAAGAATCATTGATTATCTTTTAAATAGTTAACACTGCTGATATGCTGCCCTTCAAAATGTTACATTGATAACTGAGCAGGCTGATGCCAAGTGTCAGAATACAGCATTGATCCATAGCTGGTAACTTTTTTTGAATGACAGTATCTGTCACATAATTTAAAGGGGTAATGAGTTAAGTGCTCTGAAAAAAAAAGGCTGCATAGCTGTACAAACAAAAAGCACGGAGCTGCCCTACCTTTTTGAAAATTACAGGCCTCACTGGCATGGTCTGTATGTTTTTGAGAGAACAGTTGACCAAAAGACGTTATCTAAACAAATTCTTATGTGTTTAAAAACCTCTTTGTTAAACAGTTAATGTGTAGCTACAGTATTAGTGTTTTATTTGGGCTACAGAAATGGGAAGAGAGAGTGTCTGAGTACTGTGTCCCTTGCCTGCATCTGAACACTGCTGCATGTTTCCCTGGTGAAAGATAATCCTCAGAAAAGGAAACACGGTCCCTTAGTTAAGATTGCATGTGAAAGTAAAGAGATCTCATGCCATGTTTTTGTCAGTTCTGTAGTCTGTCCTCGGTCTCCCCCACACAGGTGTGTAGTGGTGGTCTGTGGAAAACATTCACTTTTACATGACAGGCAGCTCACAGTCTAAAGCAAAGGTTTTCTGCACATCAGCAAAAAAAGGAGAGCTTGTGATCTGTGTTGAATTAGTTCGTATTTGCAAAGTGCAACTGGCTTTACAAACTTACTGCAAATACTGGCTCTTACAATGACTTCTAAAACTCTGATTATTTCCTAATTGTAAGTTGTATGTAGGCATGAATATTGTAATTCTTAAAAAAAAAAAGTAACACAACTAATAACAGTGAACGTACAGGTTTGGTACTACTTGGCTGCTTTCTCTGTGAGACTGACAGCCTGCAGTATGAGCTGTAATCAGCTCATGTAATCAGGATCTGCAAGGCTGTGTTAGGTGCTTTTTCTGCCCAGATTCTTGCTTTATTTTGAAGTTGAATGTTGTTGTGTTCATAGCAAATTCTCAGTGATTTGTGTCAGTAGTTCTTATAATTTGTTGATCTTGGAAATTTGTTAATAATTACATCTTGCTTCCATTTAGCATGAATTATGTTGAAAAAAGACAATCAGATGAAGGAGTGGCTTTGAGAGAAAACTAAGAACAGCTCTTTTGGAAGACTCTTATTGAAATTAATTGAAGAAGTATATATTGAGCAAGAAGGGCTGCCAGACAGTTTGACAGACTTCTAAGATGTGTTCTGACAAATTTGTGAGTGGATAAGGAAGAGGCTTGGTTCTGCTGCCTTCTTTGGTTCAGCTTAAGGAACAGGAAGAAATCCTCTGTGTTGGGTATGTGTATGGGGGCAGTGGGGTATAAAGCAGATGGAAGAAGAAGGGACAGACATGGCTTCTACACATGCATTTCCTCATGGCAGAAAGGAATGCATGGAGAGTTTGGATACAGAGATGCACGGGTGCAAGTTGGGAGGAGTGAGAGTGCCCCAGCACTGCTCAGATCTGTCCCACACTGAAGCACTTGATTTTCTTCACTGGTGCCAAGGAAATGTTGGTACATTTAATTTAGAGTCTGGGAGCACTATAAAATTCATCGTGATGGGGTTTTGGCAGTTTGTAAGAACTTGCAAATTGGAGAAACAATGTTATTGTTCCATTAGGCACTTGGGTCTGTATGTGAATGTAACAGGAAAACTCTGCTCTGAGTAAGAAGCGACTGTAAAAATAGAAGCATGGGATATTAGCAAAACAGTCCTTTCTTTCATCCTCAAAACGACAGAAAGAGCTGAATATTGGTAGCCAGAATTCTTGGAAGGCTGAAAGAATAATCTATAAACACTCGAGGGACTTGGTAGTCACAGGAAGATAAGGGGGAACCCCCTTAACAGTTTCATCAGAATTCCCTGGCTAGGCTCCTTCTCTTTGGCTGCTGCTCCCTAGGGGTCTGCATCTTATCTCACTGGCTTCCTTTCCTCTATTTGCCTCTGACTAATGGGCTTTGTCTTCTGGTTACTGGAAGTCTAATAAGTTCTTTTGTCTCTTAACCCTTCCTCCTTTTTCAAAATATTAGATTAATGGCTGTAATGTTTTGCAGACTATCTGCATTGGTGACATGGATTAATTGTGCACTTGACTCTTAAGTTACCCAGCAGTAATGACATAGTAACCTGACTTGAAACAATGGTAATTTCATGGCAAATGTTCAAGGCGAATGGTTGCCTTCTGGTAAAGTGCCAACTGCAATTTATCCCCTGTAAACATGTGACACAAGTAAACTGTCTGTGCAGATTTTCTCAGTGTCTTCTGTACAGTAAGTTGTCTTGAGTGTGTCTTTTGAAACAATGATCTCTCTTTTCTCCTCCCCCCACCTTTCTTTTGACTCTCGCTTGAGTCAGGTAATTACAGATCTGGGTTGAAACCTTCCCAGGGAGTGATCAGGAAAGCCAAGATTTGCAGACCTGGTCTGCATTGCTCACTGGCACCTTGGCTTCCCCCTTCCCTGAGGAGGATTTGTGGATCCACTGGGCTCTTGGTGATGGGCTGTGGGTGAGTGACTTGCAGAGCCCCAGGAAGGTGGGGGTTGGCAAAGCCAAGGGGAGCCCTGATTTCCTCTGCACGAGTGCCAGTGTTCTTTGTGGTCACATGAGGTTCTCTTTGTCACGCGTGGCTTTGGTGTGATAGTGTGGTGATGTTTTTATATTCTGATCTCAGTGCTGACCAAAACAGAGCAAATAAGGAATCAAAGCTTCTTGCCTAAAAGATAATCTGAGAACTGACCCATTTAGGTCTCCATTTTATCCATGTGTCTTGGGGGGCAGGTCTTTGGTCCAGTGATCTGCATCTAAAGGAAGCAGAAAATTGGATTTTAGTTAAAGGTTATTTAATTGCAATATTCTGCTGCTAGAAGAATGACAGTTAGGGGACTACTTAGATGTAAGTATTAAAGAACTCTTTCACAGAAGTAGGAATACTGTAGAGAAACCAATAAAAGCATAGGTGGTGAGACGGGATTCCAATAAAGAGAGTAAGCTAGTATAATCTTCTGGTGTCTCAGAAAGAATAGTTATAAGTGCTGTTCTGTCTACAGCATCTGTTTTGTGAAAGACAAAACTTACTTTGCAAAATGTGAGAATGCTGTTCATGACCTCCTGTCACAGTTTGTTATTCCCACAAAGTCAGACTGCCAGAGACAGTATGACAGTCGTAGTTGTTTGTTGTCTCACTTTTCCTGTTTAGTGAACAGAAGTGGGTTTTTTTTGAACCAAAAGGATTATGTGCTCCTGAAATACACCAGTCTTATTTTTGCATCCATGTAGTAGCAGAAAGTGACAGTTTTTAGTTTTTTTCTTTGAATTTTTTTTGTGTGATGCTTTTCCTCCTGCAACTTTGGAACTTGTGATGCAGTCAGTCTTATCCTTTTGTTTCAAAATGGAAAGGGAGGGAGAAAATCATCTTAGCTCCTATGATTATGGGAGGCATGTGTAGCTTAGTAATAGACTCACAAACACAAATGTCATAGCTCTTGGTTTTGGTCATATGCTGACTGTTCAATATTTTCATTGCCAGTGTGTCTGTACAGAAAGCCTTGAGTATTCTGGGTCAGCATATAAATGGGTGGCCTGGAGTGCCAAAGGTCTGATGTATTCCAGCTTCCAGCAGTTACCTGTGCTTGGAGTTAGTGATTATGTCTCATGAAGCACAGGATAGATACCTACTCACCTGGTCTCTTGTAGGGTGCAGGATGTCAAGAGAAATCAAGAATATGTGAAAACTTATGAAAAAAAAGTATGTGTTGGTTGAAGCTGCCACCAGATTTCTCAAGGAGAGGCGAGGGTCTTTGTTACAGCTGATGACCAAGTTCGACTACTCAAAGGAGCTCCTTTGAAGTTACTGATACAGTTAGCATCAAAATACTGCAGCATCCTTTGTACAGTTGGAAATGTTGGTGTTTTTCACTGAAATAGGGAAGCTGCAAATCAAATCAGGAGAGAGAATTAGGGCTTCTGTGTATTTTCTGCTTCAGAAACTGCAGTCAGTTTAAAAATCCAAGCATATGCTGTTAAGGCACTTTCATATGTCAGTGCTTTTACTTAAAACAATTTGTTGTACATAACTTATATATGATTCCAGTATTTCTGTGGTCAGCTGGTACTGAAGTTCCTACACAACTGTGTGCAAAGAGTGATTCTTTTGGCTGGCAGCCTGTACACTCACTGAGACGCCAGTGGGCCTTCTGTAAATTCCTTATGAGCATCTGCTGCCAGCAGGGATCTTATGAGGTGATCTGGCTCTTGTCTTTAGACTTGTCCCTTCAGTGTTAGGTGCTGTGTGGGTCGCTGTTCTCACAGCTGCTTTCTGCTGGAGAAGGGAGACTTAGCCAGAGCTGCTAGAAGGGCTTCCTTTTTTTTGTGTGACTGTTGTCTTTTCTTCATGGTTGAGAACAGCAAGAGATATGAAGTTATTCACTTACTACAATTAGTTTAAAGCATATCCTATTATTACAGGAGTCACTTGACATATTCTTGAATTATATTCAGCTGAATGTAATTGGTGAAGGCACCTCAGACACTTCAAGGTGAAATCTGATAGCTGAACTTGGTGTAGAAGAAAATCTGTGCACACTTAGCTCAGTTGAAAAGTAAATGTTTTTCTTTCCATAGCCAAGTAGATTGTAGACCGAGGTGGTTTTCCAAAGTTACTCTGGTTTGGCTGCAGAGAGTTGCAATTTTCCATAGGTTAATTTGCAGAATGGATTGAGCCAGGGTAAGGTAAATATTGGTAGCATAGCTACTTTCAGATGCTTTCAATGGGATGCATCTCTGTCAAATACCCAGGGGCTGTGGTTTCTTTTGGTCCCATAATCTGCAGTTTTGCTGTAGAGATGTGAACTGGTTGTGTCAGCACAGAGTAGCTTTTCCCCTGGCATGAGCTGCTTTAATTATTCATAATACATACTGAGGTGTTAAAGGTCTGTCATGCTGTGCAAAAGTTACAGTGTACCCTGGAAAAATACTGAAGGATTATTCTTTTACAACCCTTTGCACATGAAAACAGAAAAACCACACAAACTCTCATTAGAAGATTATTTGCTTTTTTTGTACATGCTGGACCTTTTATGGCCTTTGACAAGGATCTTGAGGGAGAAGGGGAATATTGGTAGTTTTAAAATGGATGGAGATAAATTGCTCAGTGACTGAACCTTTGTTTTCTGAAGGTGGTTGAATTATGTGCAGTGAAATAAATGAGTTTATGTCTAAGTATTTACAGGGTAGGGAATTGGATGGAATCTAATTTGGCGTCTGGTTTCAGCTTTACTGAAAACTGATGGCATGATCTTGAACAGCCCTGTTGTTTGGCTGTCTTGATTTCCCCTCTGCCCATTGTCTTGCTCATAGCTTAAATAGACTTCTCAAAACAAGTACTGCTGCTGCTTGAATTAGTTCATTAATTTATTTACATTACAAAAGCACCTGAAGGCACCCTTCTAAAATTATATTCTGTTTAGCTAACTGGACTTGGGTTTGTTCTTTGAAAATGCAATAATCCTAACAAATCATTCCACCCACCTAATAAAGAAAGATGAAGCACATAATAGGAAACAATTGAAAACTTTTTAATGGGGCCAAATGGAAAAACAATGAGAAGTAATCAGTAAGTAAGGTATTGTGTGGTTAGAGAGTGTAAAGGGAAGGGAGGGATTCAAGGATGATGCATTTATTTCTGCTGAAAAAGCTACTTAAGGAATGTATCTTCCATAAGAAAAAGTAATAAGGTGATGAAGTCTTTCTCTGCCTATCATTTTTCACATTATTATTCATTTTTCCTTAAGCTAGCCTTACACAATTAGCTGCACACAGTGAACTACAGATCTGAAACATCTGTTCCACTTTTTCATGAGACTACTTGTTGAACTTTGAACACGAGATGTGGTGTCATGCTCTGTGAGTGCATGCAGAGTCAGGTGCTCTTCAAGAGTGCAGAAAGCCAGTTTCTTCTGCCCAGTGTTGAATGGAAAAATCTCCTTTGATGAGTAAGCTCTGGACTTGGAGTGACAGCACAGGTCAAGGCTCAGTGTTATAAAGAGACTTTTGCCTGCATTCTGGTGACTGGGTGGGGGTTCCTCTAGGAAGAGATTTGGTGACAGCTCTGATTCTTGGCCTTGAGACCTGGCCCAGTTTTATGGACTGTAAATATGGTGAAGAATATTGTTTCTGATTTTTTTTTTTTTTTGGTACCTGTCCTTCCCTTCCAAAGTAGTTAAGCCTTTCCAGTATGACTTTTCTCAGAGAAGTTCTCTTCTCATTTGAGGAAGTATTCAGGCTTCCAACATAGTTGCTGCCTGGCTTGGTTTTCCCCTAGACTGCCATGTAGCCTTCTGCCAAGTGGCAGCCAGAACTCTGCATGGTGCCTTTTCAGGTGCCTGTATAACTAGCTTCTACTCTATGCAGGCATGTTCTGTAGAGACAAATTTTACCCAGTTTGATCACATTTCTAAAGCTGTTTTGTTTCCAAAGCTCAGACTAAGGTTAATCAGAAATAGTTTTGTTATCTTGTTTTGGAACAGACTGGTCAAGTTCTCATGTATCTGCCCACTAAACCATTACTATCTGCAATTCATGGAAAGGTTCTTCAACTGCAGGAAGCCTCACAAACTTATAATTCATTTTAACTAATTGCAGCAGGACCTTCCTGCTTTTAAACTTCCTCCTGAGTAACTTTGCATAAAAGTATTTGTGCAGCAGCGGTGCGGAGCAGATCAGCGTGACACAGGTGCTAGCGCAGCGCTTGGTTGGGGATGTGGTGAGGTGTGTTCTGGGCTCCTGAGAGCCCATAATGTGCCATTGTGCTGCACTCAGAGGGCTTCTGCTGAGGAAATGTCATTGCAGGTTCAGACTTGAAATAAGCAGTTTCTGTAACATGCTGGCTTTGACTGAAGTTTGGTTTGTGCTGTAACACTTGTGCTCCAAGTGCTTGGAGCTGTGGTGTAGAACTCTGAACTGCACAGTGAAAGCTTCCATGTAGAGCTGATCCTTTCAATTTCTGCCTGCTGAAGAGGGAAACAATACCATTGTTCCTTCACTGATTCCCCACAGGGGAGCAAAGAAAGTTGGTTTTGGTGAGAAGGCTGCCTGCTTTTACCTCTGGGAAAGTTGCTGGGGGTGTGGAGGGCCTGCACTGATCCTCCTGCCCAGTGCTCAGGAGAGCCAAGTCCCAGGGGCTTAGACACAGGTGTGAAAAGAGCCAGATGAGCAAAACAAAAGCCTCCATCATCCTAAGGGTCCACACTATTTACTTACTTACTTCCCCATGGGTTGCTGAGGGGCTGCTAATGAGCAGTGCAGGCTGTTGTCTGAGTTACTGTGCTGTGATGCTGCTACTCCACAGCAGTGCAGGGAGAGGGGTGTTGGTGACCACAGCCTGCAGCTACACCTTGCAGCTCTGGGCCAGGGACTGAACCAAAACCTGTGCCACCAACGTGCTGATGCTTCTCTCCAACCCCGCTGCACTCACTGTACATGATTTAGGATGAAGTCAGTGCATTGCTGTGCTATGACAGCCTTTAAATACAGCCTTGAAGAGCTTGATCTTTTAACTGCTAACTCATACTAACTTTTTGTTCCATATCCCATGACTGTGCTGTTAAAGTTTACACATGCTACTATATTAAAAATTTTGAAAAGATTAAATGGACAACTCAGAAGAATAGAAATATAAAGAAAGGGGAAGAATTGAAGCAGAAGGTTCTAACATGCTAAAATTTCTGCCTCCAGTCACTGTGCATGTGTGTATAGGTCAGCAAACATGGAAATTACTTCAAGCAACCTGAAAAAGTTTGGCTTTTGCTGGGTAGGGCTGATCTTCATCAGATTCAGCTTCTTTTGAACTTGAAGTGAGTGTTTCCTTCCAGTATGTGCAATAAGTCAACTGGAAATATAGATTTGGTGGATAATGGGATCATAGATCTCTGCCAAAGAAATACAAATATGTTTGAAAAGTAGTTCATTGCAAAAAGTTGCCATGACAATGATTTTTCAAAATGTGAACTGTGAGATGTTTAAACAGGTTCCTGGGGAATGAGGCTGCATAGCACCCTGTTTTCCTCCGTGGTGATTTATAAAAGGAATTATTTAGATGCAGGAGGCCAAAAGAAATTAACATAGATGTGCCAGATGCTGCATTTTCTTAAATTCTTGAAATTCATGGGATGCTATAGTCAAATAGGAAGAAATTCAAGCTAGTACTTCCACTGTGAGAGAGGCAGACACTCCTCTGCTCCCCTGCACATTAAGCTGCCTGGTAGCTGTGCACCCACTGGAGCGTCTGCTAAAAGAACTGTGAAGCCATGGAGGAGGGAAAAAGGGTGGTTGGTTGTGTGGAAGATGAGGTTTGGGAGCAGAGTATATAAACCCAGTGTGAAGTAGACTTTTTTGGTCTCCATCTCAACAGTAAGTGCCTAAAAATGATTTGGTGGAGATATGTTTTTGCTCTGTGTGTGTATATAAGTGAAAGTACCACTCCAGAGTTTCCAGGCATTTTGAAATGTTTGGGGCTTTTAAGCTCTGTCAACAGCTTTGGTCTGAACTAGGTTTTATGTGTCAGTCAAATTTTCCTAATCCACATATAGTATTCAGGTTTGGGGAAAACTCATATGGAGATTGGCATGTGTGACAAGACGCTGTTTCATGGTTGTCTTTCTGTATTCACCCCCTCTTTCTGCTGAAGGAAGCTCTGAACAAGCTAATGTTCCTACTTGTTTCCTAAGAAGTAAATCTCATGTAAAAGGTAAGTATGCAGCAAGGCAGCTTTTGATCACCTGTCTGCTCCCTAGATGTACTAAGAGCTGTAAAAACGAGATGTTTTAGTGTTTACGTTAGTATGGTAGAGCAGGGGAGTTTTGCCAGAGATTTCTTGTTTGTTTTTCTACTAGATCAGGTACAGAGGTGTTGACTAGGGGCTGCAGTTGCAGCTCTTGCTGCACAAATCAGACATACCTTTGTCTGTCCTCTTCAGAGGTTTCTAGTTATACAGCAGAGCTGCAAATTTAAGAGAAGCGAAGTGGAGCCAGCTCAACTGAACATGGGAAAACAAACATGGAAAAGAATGTGCTAGAGAATGAAAAAAGAGAATTACTCTCCAGACCCAAATTATGCTTTGCTAGGTAGCAGCTGTCTGGCATTCACAGATTAAACAGTGCTCAGCTAACATGCAGTGACAGTGATAGCATGTCCTCTGCTTTGCTTTGAGTGCATGAAATGAGGAATTAATTCTCCCATGCTGAAAGCCATGAAAGTATCCGGAAGTGTGTTATTTACTCCAAACAAACATTTGAATTTGTCTGTTGTTTTCAGTACCTGTTCTATGGTTTATATGACAATGCAGAGTTAATTGTGTTAATGCTACTTTGTAAGTCAAAAAAGTGAAGTAGTTTTTCATAAAATGACTCTTTGAACAAATGGAGTTTGGCTCTGAAGAGTTTTACTAAATACACAGTTGGTTCTCAGCGATTTGGTGCATTTCATGGTTTTCATAGCCTCTTCTAAATGTAAAGATTTGTGTGGTCTTTTGTCTTCCAGCATTCTATGTGGAACCCAGGGAGCCTGAAGGAAGCTGTGAAGCTAGTGGAATGATTCCCTGTGTAGCTGAAACTGTGTAAGTATTAGATGTTTGCTTACAAGATCACTTGTCCAGCACAATTGTTAGAGCACGGATTGCCTCTGCTTCAGCAGTGGCAGTGATCCTCTCCTGCCTGCCCACTGGGAAGCTCTGTGTATCTGTTCAGGGCTGGAAACAGAGTATCCATGATACTATTCCCTACTCTCAGCTGTCTTTAAAGTCAGGTGTCCCTATCCATTAAAAGGTAGATAATGCATAGTGGAATTCTGTAAAATTCTTAGACTATGTTCAAGTGTTTGTGAAAAGATGAGGCTGGGTTGAGGCTTAGTTAAGCTCTAGTTATGTTGTCTTTGCCTTAGCTAGTGAAATGCTACTTGGAAAGGGATTTAATGGTTGGCTGAGCTGTCTCCCCTTTTGTTATGAAATTTCCTAAATTTGTCTTTGAGGTCTTCTTGAGTGTGTGGAAAGCTTTTTCTTCTACTCTCTTGATACTTTCTGTGTTTTGAAACTCATTATAAATACCTTCTGATGCAACACTTTATTAAACAGCATAACGCTTGTTTTGCTTGTTATTCTCTGGACATAACCAATAACTTCTATTACTACAACAACATCAGTCATTACAGAAAAATACTGGGTTACTTAAATATCTCCTTTGCATCTTCTCTCCTCCTGCCAGCTCCCCCCCACCCCCCACTTCATTACTGCTGTTTTCAATTGTGCCACGGTGTGCTTGTATGATTGAGAGTTATTACTGAGTCACTTTGTTTTGCTCCCTTCAAATTTTGGGTTATGTGTGATTTGTCCACTTGAAAATGGAGGAAAAATGCTACAAATTCCTTACAGCACTTAGAAAAAAGTCCCACACAAAACCCCTACCAAATAAAAAAGCCCCACCAAGCATTAGCCAAGGCCTTTATAATCTTCTCTAGGTTTTCATTTAATGTGTGGGGCCATATGGCTCTGCACATCCTTTGTTCTTAGAGGGTGACTTTGCTTTAGCTGGCTGTGTTCACCAGCACTCATCTTCCTGTGTTCCCAGCTGCTGACTCCTTTCTAGAAAGGTGCAGAGAAGGTCACTGTGGATCTCTGCTTTGAAAGAGGAAAATGGCCTCATGGGCATCTTGGTGATTCATATGTACTGGAGATCATTGCTCAATACTTTCCTGAGTAATAGACTTCTTTGGGAGCACTGCATCCTGTAGCACTGAGCACATTCCAACCTTAGCCCTGAATTTTGATCCCTTTTAGTAGAATAGCAAAAGCAGTGGTCACTGCTGCCTTCTTTGTCCGGCTTTTATGCTGTACAAGTCTCGTAGTGATTTTGCTCTTGGGAACTGATCCTTTTGGGAACTGATGCTTTGCCTCCAATCCAGTCTAACCTTTGGGTACACAAGAACTTTATACTCGTAGTTCCTGATCCAGCTGGGAGAAATCTCTGCAGGTCCTTGTGCTGTGTGACAGTCGCTTTGCTGCACACAGCTCTGTTCCCCTTCCTGAGGGTGCTCTCTCCCACTCCTTGAGCTCTGGCTTCACTGCAGCTCCTGATGCTGCAATTAGATCCTCTCTCCAGCCTTCCATAACAAAAGGACCGGCTTCTTCCCACTTGTTTCTGTCTCTTTCCAAGGCTCTTGTTCCTTTCATGCCTTGAAACCTGAGTCATGTAGGAAGCGGAGGTGACTAGTTAGTGAAGTGGATCCAGCTCACGAAGGCAATTTACAAAAGGGTAACTGATGGACTGCCAAAAGACTTTTCTCTTACAAAACCAGATACATGCACAATCTGCCAGCGGATGCAGTCTGGATTTTTTTTTTTTTTTCCAAAATGGTTTTGCTATTTTTGGGGTAGAATGCTTCTAAGTATCTGGCACATGGCATCAAGTTTCTTGTAGAAGAAAAGTGAGGAATTGCAGCAACTGTACATCAGTATGTTCTAGTGTTTGTTCATAAGGAGTAGGACTGTGCTCTGAGAACTTCCTTGGTGGGGAGGAGGAAAAAAGAACTCTGTTACTGCAGGGAGGAGCAGTGAAGAGGAAGGGAAGAGCTAGCAGTGCCCATGCAGTGGCTGTTCAGGAGCAGCATTCATCTCTTTGTAAGGCAAGTAGGAGTACAGAAGATGTGTTTGTTAGAGGGGTACAATGTGAGGGAGGTGGATAACTTGCCCTCTAGGGGTTAATGCTACTGGGATTGCTTGTTTTTGGAAACTGCCAATGGGACATCTCCTTACATACAGGTGTCTAATAATGCTGGCAGATCTTCTCTCTGTGAATCGTAGTGCTCTTTTTGTGACAGAAAATGATTTTAAAGCCCATCAGTTTCATCACACAGGTGATGTAACTTTGGAAACCCGAACATTAGATTGTTATCATCATTAATACAAGCTGTTGCTTAGGAAGCATGACAGCGTGAGTCACTTTTATTAGGAAAATTATGGACACAGGATGTCAGTCTTGCAAACTGCCTTTGAAAAAAATTCAAATTGAGCTTCCTCAAGTGAATTGGATTAATCTGTCAATTATGATGTGTGTGATTTGACTACTTTAGAGGAAAGTACAGTTCACTAATAGGCAGCTGTTCCTTAACCTTCCCCCATAGGGAAAAGCTGCTCCAAATCACCAATAGCTAATAACTGCTGTTACATCTTTAAGCAGAAAGTTTTCTATACTACCTAAACTCTGCTTTAAACTCTAATGCTAGTCTGAACTCAGGATTTTTTATTCTGTTCTTTTAGCTGCGTGCTTCTCTAAAGAAAAAATTGTCCAGTGTGGTGCTAGCTGCCTCTGAGAAACTGATGGAAGAACAAGAATTAGTGTAGATTGAGCATTTGAATTTGGATGAATTTAAAGATTGGGAGGGGAAAGCTGGTATGTGGGAGTTAATCACTAAGCAGTTTTTACACTGCCTACTAATATCCTGTTTGTTTTGATGTAATGAAATAATGACTGGTGTAGACTGGAGAGGATGATGTTGGTCAGGCACCTGGCAGCACAGAAAGCAGTGCCAGGCTGTGCTTTGCAACTCACAGAGCTGTGAAATACTAAGGACCAGTGAAATTGTCTTATGGATCATTTATATTGACATGCATATTTTTATAAATCCTTTCAAATACAAATTATTGCGAATTTCTTGAATACTTTAAATCAAATTTTGCTTGCCTATAAAAATGATGCTGCAAAGTAAATCTTTAAAGCATTGAGATGAAAGAATATATAATACCTTTCTTCCTTTGACTGCTTAAAAAATAGGTATTTGCTAGTTTCGTGTGTGGGTTATGTGCTTAAGAAAAGGGACTGGAGAGGGAAAGGGAAGCCAGGTAGTCAAAACCTGGTTGTTGTAGTTCCATTGGCAAAAATTTTTGCTCATGAAGCTGCACATGTACTGTTTTGTCAAAACAGGTATAATGGCTGAGAGATTTATTTTTGTAATCCTAATATCTGAGAATTCATCTGTACTTGTTGCTGCTGTTGGTTTACAGCTTTAAAGAGGACTTCAGTCTCAGTGAAGCTTTGCTCAAGAAAGAATACAGTAAAACTTACATGACAGCTACTTTTTTCTTAATTTCCTAATTTTTATCTCTCTTATTTCTTGTTCTAATTCTAAACTGGAAGGTGTACACAAAGTCAAAGCAAACCAAATTTTTATGTTTGAAGCTTTTGCCTAACTGACAGCAGAGGTGAAATGCAAATTAGTGGGTAAAGGAGGACTATGATAAGCAATTGCTTTCTTGGAGCTGACATTTCTGAGAAACAGACTGTCCTTGGTGTGGCTGCTCACTGATAGAGCAGTGTCAGTGTTAGCTTGGTTTTAAGAGGGAAAATTGGAGAACCCTTTTTGCTGGGCAAAATATCTTTTCCAAATATGCAGGGCTTTGTGATTTATAAAAAGAGAGTATGATGAAATCATTTTGGCATTTTAATTTTAGTTAAAAAAAAACCCCTCTGAACTGGAATTACTGCTTCTTATCTGCATGTGTGTTGGTCTGAAGAAGTTTCATTAAGAAGGCTCCCTCCCCTGTCTGTCTCCTTACCTGAGGGGAGGAGCCCACTTGAAACAATGAACAATTTCTGAATACCCTCTTGCATAAGAAGTGTTGCCTCCTTTCTGCAGACACACTCTATGTATGTTTTAAGTACAAAACCTAGATTCCAAACTCTGTTTAAAAACAAACACACAACTTACACTCTCTCTCCTCCTCCCCAAAACCAGCCAACAGCCAGCTCCCTCCTCCCCCCTTCCCTGAGAAGTCCCTTTTGCTGATATGCTGGGGGTGCAGTCTAGATCCAATGCTTAAGTTTCTGCCAGGTGGTCCCAACAGTGTCCTCGTCCTCCCTTCCCTGCTTTGTTTCAGTGTTTTATATTCTCTATATAAAATGTGGGTATACTTTAAAAAATCATTTCCTTTAAAGTATTTCTGGGTTAGAGTAGTCTGTTGTGACGAAGCCTGTACATGAATCAACCTCTTTGTAACCTATGCTGCAGTAAGAATTTTAGGAATTTCCTTTATTAGGACCCGTTAGTATAGTGTAGCCACTGAGTGAGCTGCATTGATTTCTAGGTAAAACAGCCTGAAATTGCCTGAAATTTATGGCATATTCCAGCCTTGTGTACACTGCTCCTTTTCAGTATGCAAAGCTTAAATATCCTGAAGTCGGTCGCTTAATGGCAAGTGTTATCCCACATTTAATACTTCAACTATTCTTTATAGAGAGACAGCAGTTTGACTCTGAAACTGTTTTTCAGGTTAGCTGAGTGCTGCTAATGGCATGGTGAGATGTGTTGAAGAGCAGCTCCGAGGGTGTCCAAGGGCAGGGGGACCACGCTAGGAGCTGGGCTTGCAACATCATGGGCCAGTGTGTCACCAAGTGCAAGAACCCTTCTTCTACCCTTGGCAGCAAAAATGGGGAGAGAGAATCTGGCAGCAAGTCCCACAGCAAGAGAAGTGCAGTCCACAAAGACGACCATGGCTCAGCTTGTGGGAAGGCTTCGGGAGACATTCTTGTGAATGGGACAAAGAAAACAGACACTGCTGTAGAGTCCAGTCAGCCTCCGACGTTTTCTGGAGATACAAAGAAAGACTCTGTTTGCAGTGCAGAGGAATCTTCTCTTCAAAGGATTGGGGAGTTATTCAGGAGGTATAAGGATGAGCGGGAAGATGCCATACTGGAAGAAGGAATGGAACGATTTTGCAATGACCTCTGTGTTGATCCCACTGAATTTAAAGTACTAGTTTTGGCTTGGAAATTCCAGGCTGCTACCATGTGCAAATTTACAAGGTTAGTTCTTGTAGAACTTGTAATTATTTTCATATGTCAAAGTATATCCTGTCAGCAGTATGTTGGAGAGACAGCCTCATTAGCTTCACTTACTTATTTCTTCTAACACTTGCATTTTGATCAAATTAATTCCTGCCACTGCAGAAGGTAAGCTTTGGTCTTCTTTTCCCCTTCTTCTCACACTGGATTTTAGAAGATGTGGTTTTGGCCATTATGCTGCTAGTGATGAACAGTTTAGTGAGATTCTGTAGGCATTAATTGTTCTTGATTTACCAGAAGCAATTTACTGTATCCAGCATTATCCTGGTGATGAGATTGAACACTGAAATTAATTTTTCCTTTAAAGTAATGTGAGATTCTTTAGTAATTGCTACTAACTCTATTAACAGTCTGTGAAAGAATGACAGAATTGTTCCTGTCCAACCAGTGTAACACTTAATGTCTTTTTCCAAGAGTAATCTTGTTAAAGCATAGAGAGGGAAGGAAATGTGAGGGTTTTGACACTTGTAGCTGTTTCATACTAGCTGACAAATGATTGCTGTTCAAAGTGCTTTGTGCCCTTCTGGACAAGGGGCTCAGTCAGCAGGCTGACAGCATGTGTCATGCTACAGGAAACAATGGAATGGCTAAAACTCCCCCCACTAAGCAATAGGCAAACCCAAACTGCAGCAGAGTGCTCCAGCTTGATTAGCAATGTCCAGGTAAGAGCAAGGGAAGACTGCCTACAAGGACTGGTGGGGAGAGAAGGAATTTTTTATTTTTTGGTCTGTCTAGATTGGTTTGAGTCATGCTGCTTATTTTTACTGAGCTTATTACTTTGGTGTTCAGAGCCTTGACCCAAGCCTCTGCTGTGCACTGGACAGCATCTTCAGAGTCTTTGTGGCTGAGGGTGTGTGTCAAAGGGATGAGTTACTCTGGAATGCAAATGTGGATTTACTGGAGGCTGATGATGCAGGTATTTGCTAAGATGGTAAAGGAATTGTAAGTAGTGTCTGTGATTCTGCACAACCACCATGAGTATTATTAACATGGTTTTAATTTCCTTGAAGAGGACAAATCTAGTTGTGAGAGGTTATATTTGTTGAAGGGGATGCTCCATGGTAGAGGTGCTGATGGATTCTTCCAGCAGGGAAAGCACCTGTAGTCTGTTCTCCTGAGTGCTGCTCCATCTCTTGTCTTCCCTCCAGCCCATCCTCTGTCAGCCTGCTGGCTCTCCTGGCTGGTTGTAACACCTGCTCACAAGCATCAGAGAAACTGCAGCTAAACGTGTCCCACTTGGCCACTTGGTACAGGGCTGGTGCTTCGAGTGGTGTCCATACATTGTGCTGTAGCCCCTGTGAGGCTGTGCTTCCTTCCATGTGCTCAGCAGATGCCTTGCTGACTGACACCAGTGTAGTTTTGCAGGCTGAAAGCAACCAAAAACCACAGCAAAAGTAGAAGTGAACTGCTCTGTCACTTGCAAACAGCTTGTTCAGAGCATGGGCATTTAGACATCAGCAGTATTGAATCAAGTTTGGGTAAATGTGTTAGTTTCAAACATTTAGAACTTCTTCTGTGGCAAATTAGATTCACTTTTTATTGTGAAAGGCATTCCAGGATGTGGAAGTGTCCAGAAAAGCCAGAGAGCAGAATCTTTCAAATGTTAACAGTGCCCCAGCAGACGTGGGGGTTGTGTGTGGTTTCCCAGGCCTTAAGGAATGCCTTGGAACTGTCTGTCTTTCCAGTGGCTCTCGTTGCCAAAATCTGTGTGCCACTGGGGCCGAGGGACACCTTGTCTTGTCCAGATGACCCTCTTTGGTTCAGTGTAGCTGAACAGAGACGGGACGTGTTCGTGAGGTCGGTGGGAAGGGCTCACTCTAATTTTTCTTCTCTTGCTTAACAGGAAGGAGTTTTTTGAAGGCTGCAAAGCAATAAATGCAGACAGCATTGATGGCATTTGTGCAAGGTTCCCCAGCCTCCTTAATGAAGCCAAGCAGGAGGATAAATTCAAGGATCTCTATCGTTTCACCTTCCAGTTTGGCCTGGACTCTGAAGAAGGACAGAGGTCGCTACATCGGGAAATAGCCATTGCCCTTTGGAAATTAGTCTTCACCCAAAACAAGCCCCCTATTTTGGACCAGTGGTTACACTTCCTAATCAAGAACCCCTCAGGAATCAAGGGAATCTCCCGGGACACGTGGAACATGTTTCTAAATTTTACTCAGGTGATTGGACCGGACCTTAGCAACTACAGCGAGGACGAGGCCTGGCCGAGTCTCTTCGATACCTTTGTGGAGTGGGAAATGGAGCGAAGGAAAAAGGAGGAGGAAACCAAATGTGTTCTGTCTTCGGACACAGAGGGCCTGTGTGCGGACGAACAGACTTAGCGGCGGCGAAGCAGCAGTGACAAAAGCAACTTGTTGCCCTTCACAAAATGTAAACTCTGGATGTTTCTGGAAATTACTGAGGCTCCAGATTTTTTTACTTTACACCTTTTTCTGCCTTGTCTTTGAAAGGGCTCTAAAATGCTGTATCATGTTTTAGGCACTTTCTTAATTTTGGTTATTCCTTTTACTCTTGCCCTGAAATATTTGACCCTGGCTACAAGTTAAGCTTTTTTTTTTTTTTTTTTTTTTTTTTTTTTTTTTTTTTTTAAGACTTCAGATTAGTATAAGTAAGTCTGATACTTCTTGCACAATGTAGATCTTTTTAGTTAGGTTAAATTAACATGGCTAAATTATACAGTGCCAGATTAAGTTTTTCATACTACATCTGTCAGGGCAGGTCTGTACTGTGTGTAGTGCTGTTTACATTGTTGAAATTTTAGGCTGTAATAATTTTAAGGTTTTATACCGAGATGAACAGCAGTGTTAAGTATAAATGCATTAATCCTGGGTAATAAGGCTCTAAAAACCAACATAAGCAACAGCTTTTTGTAATATGGCTAATTCCCATTTTGAGCTAACTCCTAGTGAATGAGTCCAGATCATTCCTTTTTTGGACTTTCAAACTAAATGTTGGGATTGTTTTATAAAATTACTGTACCTGTCAGTCAACTGAGTGGTAGATGATGATTTATATCTAAATCTCTTTACACATTCACATAATAAAAGAGCAGTACTACCTCAGTTTTATTGAAAGTGGACTTGTTGATGGACTTCCATTTTCTCTGGAAGTTGTATTTTTGTGGTTACATGAGAATATTTTTACTTGACTAAAAGAACCAAAGGTTCTGCTTCTTAAGTTTGCTAAACATTGAGAGAAGCAACACACAAATCCTAAGTCTTCAAGGAAAACTGTGGTATAATTCTGCTTTAATTTGTTTGATTTATACCTAAAGTATTACCTTACTTGTCTGGCAAGCACAGTACTTCTATGTAAGGAACTATCTTTTGCATTAATATTGACGAACCAATTTTTTAAAGCATATGTTTAATTGCTAAATTGCAGTTAATACTCCACACTTTCTGGAGCAACAATATCGGCATCTGATGACAAAGTGAATTCTTAATGTGTTCTTAATGACAGCAGTGTAGATGAGTCATTTTTAGACTGATTTGATAATATTTGGATAGGAGTCAATTTATTATTTTACAATGCCTGTATTGGGACTATTTGCCTGTTGAAATTGTTGTGACTTAAAGGGAGTTTTATTAACACTGGTTGAAACTTTTTTGGTTATTGATGCTACCTTTTTTAATTTTAGTATGTCAACTTTTTTACACCTTTTGGTAAAAGGTTTGATTGCCAAGGCTTTCTGTATAGCCAAGTGCTGGCTTAATGAATTTGATACACTTCTGTTACACACCTTTTATTTTCAGAGCTGCATTTCAGGATCATAAACCAACTTCAACTGAAAAAAAAAGCAAAACAAACAAACAAAAAGCCTGGACAGTCATCCATAGCATCTAATGGCTTTTGTGATATAAGGGTTTTAAAACTAAAGGGAAACAGGTTTTAAGTGGTGAGTTTGTCACCAGGTCCAGGGTGTCATGCTTTGCACATCTGTTGTGCCCCACAGGGGTTGGCAGAGAGAGGAGTAGGATCTACCCAAATTCTGGGACTGGCTTTGCTGGTATGCAGCCCTGCAATAGCTTGGCTTGGAGGTCATAAATCACTGACAAAATGTGGGTAATGCAAACTGTTTAAAAACAAACCCACAAGCCACAGATAGCATCTCTTTCATCTAATAAAAGGAGAGTTTGGTCCGTGCTGCTCTTGCTGGGAGACAAGCTGTGGAAAACAAACGTGGTTGTTTTAGTGCAGCTGAATCTGTCCCTTTGCAGGAGAGCCCTGAAGTTGCTGTTTCATGGGTAAATACACCCAAAGCTTTGTCCTCGCTTCTCTAACTTTCTGTGGCACAAAAGTGTTTGGCAGCAAAACCTTATTCTGATTTGGTGAGCAAAGCAGGCCAAAGCACTCACGCTGGAATCGTTGAATTTATGGTGAGACTTTTGCTGGTGCTGTTATTTTTAAAAGACTAAAATAAATTCCCCAACAGAGGCTGCTTTGTTAGGAAAAGTTCCAAATGGAGACTGATTGGATAGTAAATGAAGACTGTATTTGTAAGTTTGAGGCTCTTCATTCATTCAGCTATTAAATGCTTTGTTCGTCACTTATTTTTTTTCCCCCTAAAGGAAATTTAAAATGTCCAGAGTGTGAAGAGTAAGTATTCAAATGGGTAGCTCACCAGATGGCAGCTTCTGATTTACACCCTAGCATGCAGCAGCCCCAGAGGATGAGGGATAGAGCTCTTTAAGGAAGGTGTTTATCTTGTGGTTGGAATGTGGACAGCAGTAAGGAAATCAATCTGTAGTGCATCAGGCTCAGCCATTTTAATGTATCAGAGGTAATACAGCTACTTTTTAAAGGCAGAGGTGAACACACAGGAAGGGAAAATCTCGTTTCCTGTTGGGGAAAGGATATACCATTACCCACGTGTTCAGTGTGGGGGACAGCCCTGCTCCTGTTCTGCTGCTTCCAGCCAGGCAGGGGCAACTCCACCCACTGGGCAGGGCACTTGCAAAAATAGCCAGATGATCTATCTAGTGAAGTATCACTTATCTTTAGCCTAATTTTAGTCCTTTAATTACCATTTACAGAATGCAAACCAGACCTGTGTCAGTTTGAAACTCCTGAAGCAGAGCTGAAGGTGCAGCTCTGTGGCAGTGCTGGCAGTGAGTGGGGCTGTCAGACCTTCTCTTGGATTGCCTGGTGATTTTGTGATCCCAGACAAGACTGCCTGGACTCTGTAATGTTGGGGTGAGGGAGCGGGGTTTGTGTGTGTCTCTGAGAAGTCTTTAATAATATTGGAGCCTCTGAATATATGCTTGTTTAATGGTTAAACTGTGAATATCTGTGGAACAGGCCAAATACATTCACTCCTCATTTTTATATAATTTAATTCTTCATTGTGTAGGGCACAGGACTGTAAGTGAGCAGTGATGCTGATGAAATCCTTGAAACCATTGCAACTGTTTAATTTTTTAAAAATTAGATTATGCATTAGGAAACTTTCTGCATGTAGTGGATCTGCTGCAACTTGGGATAAATAACTATAGATAACTATATAGATAGTTGGAGTAATATACTGGAAAATTGGTCTGATATCCACAATCTCTGGCATTTTACTGCCTTCTCTTATATGCAAAGAAATACAACCCCTGTAAACTTTAGCCCCTAGTAATAAAACACTGACCACCTACACCATATTATAGCTTGCAACACCTTTAAAATTTGGCTTCCAGTTCAATTGGAGGCTTAATTGTGCTAATTTTTACTTGTGGGTACATTTCTGTGGTCAATATCTATTGATTCAAGTAAGGATTTGAAAGATCCTGCCCATAGCTGGCCATAAAACATGACTGAGGCAATGAGTTGGAATTGAACACCAAATCCTGAGTTTATTTCCTGCTGGTGCTATTCTACATGGAGAATTACAGCTTTTTAGTACTGTGCAATCCTAGTGAAAGGACCACAGGAAAAGACCACAGGTCTGGCAGGTGGCACAGAAGCAGCTGGAACTGTGAGAGCTGCTCCCCCAGGCTGGCCCAACAGATCTCCTGGATCAGCTCTGAACCAGGACAGTTCTCAGCCAAGCACAGTTCAGAGCATGAAATGAGCTCAGGCTGCTCTGCTGAGGACAGAGTGGCTCAGGCTGGTGGCAGAGGGTGCAGCCCCTCCTCCTGTGGCCAGTGCTGCGGGCAGCAGCAGCTCTACTGGGTGACTTCTATTTCACTCTGTGTGCCCATCAGAGTCTGAAGAACCCATGGGTCCAGGACTAGCCTGTCACCCGTTGTTCCCAGGCCTGTGCACTGACCAGTGACCTTAGACTTTTTTGTGACACTGTCAACATGAGCCTTGTTTCCAAAAAAAGCCCAACAAAGTTAAAGAAACACCATGTAGTTAATAGCCACCTCAGTTGTGATACAGTTTGTTGGCTGAGGTTACATCATTCCCATTCTTTGGTAAATAATAAGTCATTGTGAGTTTCTGGGTCTTGCAGCCTTGCATTCTGCAGTGTGATGCTTTTTTAGAAGGTCCTCAGTAAATTGGGCACCCAGTTCTTCCCTTGAGCCTGCTCTGCTCAAAGTGTGTGCATGTGGATTTAGCCTTTCGTATTAAAAAGGAAGATGCTTAACCTGAAACTCAAAATTCTTCAGAGTAGTGCTTCAATATGGAGAAAAACATATTTTTTCAAATAAGTATTAAAGCAAAATGTCTACTTAAATTTTGTTGTGTGCAAACAAACCTACCAGTGTTAACATTTTCTCTCTGGTCTATTGAAGATTGAACCTTTGATTTTATAGTGTGAACTGAAGTGAAATTCATGAGATTGTAAGACAGAAAGAAGGCTGTAACTCCTTCACCATGAAGTACGTAGGTATCTCTACCTCTTGTTCTTAGACTTGAATAGTTTAAGGCTACCATCCTTTTGTCCCAGGATTTTATGCCTGGATGAGTAATCTATTTTTTTTAATTGACCCAAGTTAAGTATTATCTATTTGCCATAGTTTTTGGTATCCTGTGTTTAACCTGTATGCAAAGGACCCTTTGGAAGGGGGCCGGGTCATGCTGCAAACCAGAGTTGGTCCTCCCGGGTGCTACTTTTGGAGTGCAATAGAGCGACCAAGCAGAGCTACGTGGCCTGTGGCTCAGGGGCTTCTGACACCACACATCCTCTTCCCTGGTCAGGCTGCCTGTACTGACAGTGAATTGAAGATTGAGCAGCTGCTCCCCAGGAGGGAGCCATCAGCCTTTTCATTTGCCCTTGAAAAGCTTTAGGAACCCACCTGATGCAGTGCCATGAGTGTATTTTTCTTTTAATCAGAAATACTGTGTTTTGTTCCATGTTGGACTGGACTTGTAACCACCCAGCAAAGATGGGAGCTGCCAAAGTGCAAAGGCTACACGCATCCTTTTTCTCTCTGAGGTCAGAATCCTGCTCAGGATAAAACCCTTGTGCTTGAGTAAAGCTGGAGTGTTCTCAAGAGAACTGGAGATGCCAGAGTGGCTTTGGTGCTCAGCTGTGTTCCTTAATGCATTGGGGGGTATTCTCCATGCAACACATCTGTGCCCTTCCTCTCCTCCCCCAAAGCAAACTGCAACACAGTTGCTGTCGTGGCAAATCCCCCGTAGTGCGATGCTGCGGCAACTGCTGCTGCAAGATCCTTCCAGTGTGAGGGCTGGTTTTGGGGTGTGACCTCTTGCACTATCAGGCTGGGCATGTATTTCAAGAGAACAGGGGAACATGTGAGACAGTAGGTAAAAAGAGCATGTATGTTCTTGTCCTAAGAGCTTGCCTTAAATCACTGACATTGCAGCGGTTCCTTGCTACTATTGCAATCCTCAGTCTTTGAAAATCCAACAGGTTCTGTAGGTAATACTGTTTTTTGTTTAATTTGTAAAAAGTTTCTATCTTTGCATAATTGCACTCTTCAGATAAGCCCTTTTTGGATAACGTGTCATTTCACACACAGGAAAAAAAGTCTATCTCCAGTGTTTGTGCTGTAAAGTGTTTCTTTTTATGCCCTGTAAATTATATCTGGACTAAAGGCTGCCTACTGTTGAAGCAGTGTGTTTACTTGAATGTTGCCATTTTATGCAGTTACAACTGCTGACTCTTGCTCTTCTCTGGGCCTGTGAGAGTGGAGATTGTGTGACCCGAGCTGGCAAACCTGCACAGAGGATTGGTGGAGCTGAAGGCTGGCTGCTACTCCCATGTGTCACACGTTAGAGGACTTCACAGATTAGTGCTCCATATTTGGAAGTTGTGACTTTTTGAGTCATGCTAAACAAAGTTATTTGAAAATACACTTGCTTTCTTATCTGTAAGTTTGAAATAGTCTTTAAAAAAGAGATGGGCTGGCAGGAGGGTTGGAGGGCCTCGTGCTGTAAGTTGTTGAGTAACTCAAGTTCCAGGAGCCGTGGATGGGACTGGCAGGATTCTGTCCTGAGCCAGCGCTGTTGGGGTTTGCACTGGCTGGTCTTGAGGGCATGAAGCAACCGCAAGGCCTTGATGGGCTGTGTGGAGAAGGGTCAGCCTGGGAGCACTGGTTGGTGCAGCCTCATTTGTTTCTTGTGGATCTTGAGGCCTCAGTTCAGCCTCAAGTCCCTCTCTGTGCAAGGAAGGTGTTTTGGTAGTGTTTGCTCCCAGAGAAGTATCTCAGTGTAACTGAGGAAGTAACGGGAGCACGGCTTTGTGTGGCTGTCGCTGCGTCTCTGTGAGCACAGCTCCCCGATGGGCCTCTGGGTCCTCAGTGAACCAGCCAGGGTGGGCAGGGTCACATCTGCTGTTCTTTGTGCCTGGGGGTGTTTTGCCTTTTCAGACTTACCCGGGAGATAACCCTGTATGAGCCAGTTTTCTCACTCTGGGAAATGATGAATGTGTCGCACGTCACGGAGCAGCCCCGTGGTTCCTCTTTGGGACAGCACTATCAGAAGTGCTGTGAAAATGTAATACTTGAAAACAGCTGGAGTAAATTCTGTTTCATGTAGGATCTTTATTTCAAGGGGATGCAGCCAAATTTGAAACCTGATCTAGAGGAGAACTGGGAGAATTCCAGGGCAATGCATCTACTGAATCCCAATCTACTGAATTGGTTTGTAGTTTTACAGTTACCTTTCTTACATCAAATTTTCTCACCATTGATGTCTGGAACAGAATGGAAACAGCATCTTATGGAATGTGCAATCTAAGGCACAATGCAAATAGGGTGTTTAGATAAGAAGGTTGTCTTTACTTGATAGCAATCCTGAGTGCAATGTTTTTGTTGTGTCCCTTTTGGAAGAAGAGCATTAAGTACAGTCTGAGGTTTTTCTTTTCTTACAAGCAAAGCATTGGTTTGTCCATTACTGACTTCTTGTGAAATTTGTGCCAGATGTATATTAAATATTTTGGTGCTTTTTCTAATCCAAGCTGCCATTCATTTACCTGTGAGATTATTGTACTTCTGTATATTTAAATGACCAACCCCTTAAAGAAAAAAACAAAAAATTCCTTTAGTCACAATGTATCCTGACTACTGTAGCCTGTAAGTGTTCCAAAGCTTCTGGGTTTCCTGTATTCCAGTAAGGTCTGAGGGGAGGGGAACAGCTACAGAAATCTCACCCACTGGAAAGGGAACTCGCACGCTGTTCTGTGCGTTACTGAACGAATGAGTAACATTTGTGGTGTTTACATAACGACACATTGGTGTTCACTTTTTTTGTGCTCAAGCTTTGTACAAAACGTCTTATTTAAAGCTGAAGTCCTTTTTACATTTTTCAATTAAAAAGGGACCAATTACTTATTTTTTCATGCCTATGAATAGGACTCTTGCTAGTTTTATTTGTCATGTTGAGTTTCTCAAGCAGGACTCCTGGATGCTCACTAAGTCCTGGCAGAGAAGTGACCACATAATTTTTAAGTGTGTGGAAGGAAAACTAGTTGGTTTTTTTTCAACTCTGCAATGCAAGTGTCTGCAACAAGGAGATGCTGGATGTGAACAGCCTGAACAGGAGTAAATCCTTAGAGAGGGATGAGTGCTGGGGTCAGTCTGCCCTTCACCCTCTGCCCTGAGCTGCCTGAGCTCCCGGTCTCTTCTGGACTGGCTCAGCAGCAGGGGCTGCCTGTGCAGCTGAAGGCACTGGCTCCCTTTCACATTCTGTAGTAGCACGGATGTTATTGTGCATGCCAGCTTGCAGTAGCTGCTGTCAAAGGAATGCCAAGCTCATTTGGTGTGGCCAAAGTACCTTTGTGTGAGGAAAAATTTGGCTGCATTCTTCTTGCTGAATAATAGATATAATTTTCATGTGGCTTTAAATTTAGTCATTAATGACACTGACATGAGCATCTCCTGCCTGCTCACTGCTGCTTCTGGGCTTGTGCTGAACTTACCTTTCTCCTGCTTTCCTGTGCCTGCTCTTCCACACAGCAACCTTCTAAATCCCAACATAAGGAGAGAGCGCAGCCCAGCAGTGAACTTAGGGTTGGAAATTAGGAGGGTGTAAATATTCCATCAGCTGTATTTAATAATTTCTGGAATGATAAAGCTAAAATAGTCACCTTGGCCTATTCCAATTCACATGAAAAAATCCCTCATCTTATGGTCAAACCTTTTAACAAACATTTCCTTTTAATTTTTTTTTTCTGAGTGCCTAAAACTCTCCTAAGCATCTTTATGCTTGGAAATTCTGTATGTAACAAGAGATGCTCAGGCAGCCTATATTTCAAGTGGCAGTGGCTGCAAAGGATAGGTTGCAAATCACCTCATCCTGCTTGTAGCTCCCTGTGGAAAGCGATGCTGTGCAAAGTCCACACAGCCATGTGCTTTCCTTAAAACATCCCTTGTCCCTCCCACAGCCACAACAAAACTTTTTTCTTTTTTTTTTTTTTTGAGGGGAGGGTGGGGGTGGTCAGGGAGGGAGGAGAAAGTGGAGATTGTCCAAGAAGTATGAATCACTGATTCCTCCTTTCCATGGACTAAGTACAGCACTTTCCCAGAAAGGAGGCAGTGACTCCAGTTCAGGAGTTGGCACTGCACAGTTCCAGAAATCCACGCAATTCCTGGGGTAGCTGTTAACTGCTGAGCAGCTGCTGCAGGTTCTGCACTGACCTGGCTGGCTGGTTACTGTTCCAGGGGAGATCCCCAGCTGGCACCCTGGTGTCCAGCAAGGAATGACATCCACAGGCCAATCCTGCCCAGCTCCTGTGGAGCACTGCTCCAGCTGGCCCCAGCACTGCCTAAGCACCTGCCTGGCTCGACCTGCCCACAGCAACAAGGGTTAATGGAAAAGGTTTTGTGCTTTAAGACACTTTGAATGGCTTTTATTTTTAGACGTTGTGGAAGATACAGAGTGAAAGCCTATTGTTTTTATGGTAAGAGATCTTTACAAAGACATCAATATTTAAAGTAATTAAAAATATCTTAACAAAAGACTTTGCTTAAAAACTTGGCAGTTTAACAAGCACTCCTCCCTTCATCATGTTTTATTCCCATCAGACCAAGGCCGGATTGTGATCCTTGTGTGCTGCAACACAAACAAGAAGTGTGTTAGTTCTGCTCAGTTCAGCCTTCATGCACATAGCTCTGCTGGGCTGGCACTGAGAGGCCTGCAGCCCCCTGGGTCAGCACATTGAAAAAATAATTATTTTTCCACCCCACAATTATTTGACATTCTTTTTAATCAAGAAGCCTCCTCTGAACTGTTGGTCCTCAAGGAAAACAGTAATATAGGAACCTCACACTTGGCAAGAAATCTCTTCCCAGCCTGAGATGGAACTCCCATCCAACCCACTCAGCAGCCTGAGGGTGTGAGCCAAGCTCTGTGGGCTTCCACAGGCTCCCTGTGGATGCAGATTCCTGAATCCACCTGTTCTGTTGGTGGGATTCCTACCCCTTGGTGATGGAAGACTGTGCTAAGCAAGAATAGTTGGAAATGGCCCTTGAAAAGTAAATTGGGACGTGCTGAGCCCAGTGACTCTGCTGCAAAGGACACAAGATGTGGACTGCAACTCACAGCCATCCTTGCCTCAAACCTTCCCGTGGGGTGACAGGTGAGTGTGCAGGGTACCTGAGGTGATACAGGCATAGAGAGGCAAATGATTGCTCAGAAATGCACAAACAGATGCAGTTTTAGCCCAAAGAAGGCAGCAGGAAGGTAGATGTGACCTTTATTAGGCTGACCAGTGACAGTGAGAGCACAGAAGGCTGTTGAAGTATGTCCTCAGTAGCCAGGGCTTTGCTTAGGAAAGATGGAACCTTTCTGGTTAATAATTAAACCTTGAGACTGTGGCAGTTCAGGCCCAGGGGCTGAAATGCAGGAAGCCCACTCCAGGGAAGTATCCCTGACAGCACTGCTGCAGCCCAACTCAAATGCACAACTTGCTCCTTCCTACAAAAGCTGAAGGACTCTGAACAAATTTGGGTTTTCTCATTTTTGTCCATCATATGAGAACAAGGGCGTGAACCACCTCCTTGACCAGCTGTGGCTGAAGCACAGTGTGGGGTAACACAACACAACAACTGGTAGATGAGGCCTTGGCTGCAGTAATTAGGTGGTTTTAGAAACCAAACACCCCAAAAAACTCCTGCCTGCTGTGGAAACTCAGCTTGATTCTCTCATGGCCACATTGCCAATGGGGATGAAACATCCTCTGGGGGAGATGGGTGAACTGGTAAGATCTCTACAATTAATCAACACTGTGGACCCTCAGAATCATGAACTGTGACTCAGGCCTGCTTTGTGGGCAGAACTTAGGGCTGAAGTTTTATTGGCCCTGTTAGATTAAGTACAACAGCTTCTTCAGCTTTTCTCTTGGGCTTTCTCTTCTTTGTGCAGGGCTTTAATTTTTAATAGATTAAGATAAAAATATTCAACTCTGTATTTTCCTTGGTTCTTTGCAAAATAGGTAGCAAGTTACCTGTTCGCTCCAGGAAAGAGAACAATGCACAGGGTGTTATTCTGCAGGCTCCTATAAAGCTTTTTGATATGGTGGTCTAACTTCTTCACCTTTTTCCTTAAGTCCTGCTCCTGCACAAGAGAATAGAAGGAATAAAGTCCCCCATTCATCAGCAATTATGCTTCTAAGTGTGTGGGAAGGTGACCTGTGGGATGGCACAGGTGAGGGCAGCAGTGATGCTGCTCCTGCTTGGCACTTGGCAGTGCAGCGGCCCAGCTGCAGGGAGAACCACAGGCCCTGCTCAAATGGCACCATGGCAAAAATGGGAGCTGCACTCCAGAGCTCTCAGCTAGAACTCTTCTTTCCTGTGCAGCCACACAGGCACTCACCTCTCCCTGTGACTCCTGTGCTGCCTGTGCCCTGTCAGCTCTCCAGTGCCAGGCTTCAGTTCCTGGGCAGCACCACCCACTGCCCTGTGCAGCTATCTGGTTTTAACATTATGCAGTGCCCTGCAAACATCCCATTATCTCGTGTGGTATTATCTCTCAAACTGCTCTGTGGGAACTGATCCTTGGCAGCTCCTCTGCTCCAGCACAAGGAGACCCTTCTGTCACAAGAGCTCTGCACCTCAGTCAGCTCAAAGTTACCTCTCCAGGTTCCCAGGGCAGTCTCTCCTCACTAATTGCAACAAACATCAGCAGAGCCTCACACTCACAGAGTCAGACAGCTGCTCCATTTTCTCATAGAAGATGTGCTTTCCTTGCTTCCCATTGCTGTGATTCATTTGCCAAATCCATCTCCAGAGGTGTCCTGGAGCAAGGGCATTCCTACTTCTTAGCTTGCTACCCTTCATGGTCCATCCATTTATAGCTTCAAGGGCATCCACAGCACTCTGGGTTTTCTGGAATTCTGAAATGCAAAGAGAAGGGAATGTGGTTTGGCAATGCTGTTGCTGCCCTCCTTGGCACCTGCAAGGCAGGGCTAAAGGTGTGGAGCAGGAGGGAGATGAGAAACAAATCACTGCAGCAAGCAGATTCTCATCTTGCTACAGATAAACATCAGACTAGAAATGCCAGTTGGCTGCAGCAGCACTCCCTGAGCTGTTCTCACCTTTCAGAGGTGATTACTGGGCTGTGTGAAGCTGCACAGTAGCCACCCCTCACATGGAAGTACTGGAGCCTATTAGTTACTCTGGAATTTTTCTAAGTAAATGTTTGGGGTTTTTTTAAGCAGGTGTTTTTTCCTCTTAAATATTTAGCTGTAAAGTGCTCCTCCAAACAATATGTGCTTTCACTGGAGCATTTTAAATACCATCCCTTTGAGCCTACCTGGGTTTCAGTATGCAGGCTGTGTGTGAAGCTACTTACTGAGGAAACAGCAGTTCCTATGCTTTCCACTCTGAAGATCCTTTGGCAGGAACAGTGTTTCCAGGTCTTTCAACTGGCTGAATTCTTCTTGCAAGTCTGTCTCTGTTAATGACTTCTTTAGACCAGCCACATAAATCACACCTTCATTTTCTACATCCAGTTCTAATTCCTTAATCAGAACATTGCAGTCCAGCATTGCTGCAGTGACTGGTCTCTGGACCTGGGGTGGATGCAGCAGGAATAAAAAGCATGTCAGCCTACACTGCTCTGTGTTCTGAGGTTCTATTTTAAAGTATTTTTCTCCCATTACCAAAAGTAGACAGGTTATTTTCCATCACTTGAAATAAATATGACTAAGAAGGCCAACTTAATTAGTCACGATAAAGGGAGATCGTATTTGTAACGCAGAAACAATACAAAACTAAAATGCCATACTCTATATAGCCCTGTTACTTGGATCTGCCTTTTCAAGCTGCAGCTGGAGGTCAGAACTCTAACTCCCTTCTGCTGACAGGCAGAAAGGAAAAAAGAAGGACCTAGCCACTTCCTTTCTGCCAGTGGTCCTGAATTGTGCAGGGACAGGGAGATTGTAACAGCACAAGCATTTGCCCTGACACACTGCTGTGATATTTCAGATGTACTGGAGGCTGTGCCTGGGCTGAACATAACTTTTGCTGTTTGCCTTTACCTTAATGCAGGATCCTGCTACCTCAGCTCCATTCAGGCTTTCCACAGCAAGCTGGGCAGCTTCCAGCACTTCGTATTGGATACAGACATATGGCTTGAAATAGCAGAGTAAGATACTTCAGGTTTATCAGTGAGAAACATTGGCCCTCCCTTTTAAGAAGTCACATCTCAAGAAAGTTTTGCTTTCTTTTAAAACTAGAATAATATAAAAAAGTCTGAGGGTAAAATATGTAATACTCCACATACTCTAGCTGTTTAAAACCCCGTTCAATTAACTCTTCAATTAGTACTACACTTTTTTCTCCTTTGGCTATTAAAGGCCTTAACACATCAGGTCACTTTAGAAGGACAAAAATCACCTCAGCTTCCCCAGCACACAAAGTCCTCTGAGCAGCACACGAGCTGCACTTGTTCTCATCATTGTGTGGAGTAGCTCTTTAGGTAGCCTGAATGACTGTAGCTGATGACTAAACTACCACAAAAAAAACCTCTAAACAGAATAACTGGTATTTCTTTGGTTCTAATCCGTATCTTTCCAAGAGTTTACTCAGACCTTCCAGGCCTGTCAGCAACCTTTGAGTGCTCCTCACCTGGAATGTTTCAGTTACCACTGTAAGGGACTGGATTGGTCCACACCTCCCAAATTCTTTCTTCACAGACTTCATGCAAAAGTTTTCTTCAAAAGGACCTGCGTAAATTGTCAGCATGTCAGTCAGCTTGCTTCTCACCTGTTGGAACACAGATTAGAGAAGGCACTTCACAGAGCAAAGGAACTAACTACTCAGTGCCTCCTGAGATAAATCACATCTCTCTACAAGCTCAGAATGGAGACTATTCTCAAACAAAAAATAATACCTTTTCATGAAGTCCAGCATGAAGGTGAGATGCAAGGTACTCTGGACCCAAACTGAACTGAATGATACTGAATTTGGACAGGGGAACATCTTCCAAGGCTCTCTGAAGGATCTGGAGGGACAAGAGCAAACAAGGCTCAAAGAGGTACAAGACAATTGTACTGCAGAGGATCAAAAACAAGGCTATTGAATTTAACTCCCAACTTTAATTTTCATTATTGTCCAAGAAAGTCCTCAGGCAGAAATTCTTCTTTGGTGAGTCATGAGAGGATGCAGAGGATCAAAGCTCATTTCCGAAATGCTCAAATGGATTTAGCTAACCTGGTATTAACACTATTGCTAATAGTACTGTCAGTCAGCTTTTAAAATAGGACTCATCTACCCACTCCCAGAACAAGAACAACTTTGAACTATTTTGATGCTTAGACCAACCCACTCTAAGTCCATTCACCTGTTTGTTTGAAGTGCTCGGGTTACTTTGACACAGGCCAGAAGAGTCTAATCCCTCTTTGCCCAAAAGGAGGGTTTTTTGGCCAGTCATCTGCAGACAATCTAAAAAACTAGCAGAGAGAAGTACACTGTGAATCACAATACTTTTCAATATGGGGAATAAAAACTTTCAAGAAATGCTTGTCAGAGAATTACAATGCAGTTAAGAAATTTGAAAGAATATTCTTGTCCACAACATCAAAAGAAGCATAGGAAATACTCTGTGAAATTTAAGATGAAACTGCTTAAAGTTTTTCAGCACTATGCTGCAATTATTTGTGTCTGTCTGAAGATCCTGATGGCTTCTGAAAAACATAAGGCACTTGTTTGATTTTACTGAGGATTCAACCAAAGGAAAAACATACATATTTGAGCATCTTATTACCATGGTTTGGATAATGGTGGAGGCTCATTCAGCTGTTCCTGGAACCCACATCCTTGTGGCTGTAGCACAGCTTTGTTCTGTGAGACCTCAGCCAGTTTTTCAGCTGTCAGAAGCATCTCCAAGTTTAGTTCTGCTACCTTGAGGAAGGAAGAAGATTATTAGCTGGCTTTCATCTCATCAGCTAATTGTAGCTGACAAAAAGCCTGTGCTTTCCCTGTGAGTCATGTAGGCACACTCCAGCAGTGAAGAAACATGGACATTAATTTCTTGCCTTATTATTTTCTGTTGTCATTTTCGAGCATGTGGCACGCACAGCATCAACAGGCAGTCATCTCCAAAAAAGTTCTTTCAGAAATCAACAACACAAGGGACTCATAAAACCAGTTGAATCACTACCACAACACACAAGGTCTCTGTCTTCTTTGATCTAGAAAAATTACAGGCATTCCTGCAGGCTGGAAATGTCTCAGTCCTTCTTTACCCAGGGTCCCTCTTCAGGATCAGCAGCAATGCTGGCTGATGTCAATGAGTACTGAGCACTGGTAGTGCCCAGGTTATTCAGGTACCTGGATATAGGCTGGAAATAACAAGCTGTCAAAACTGGGCCCTCTATCACAGCTCCATTTTCTCTTTTAAATCAACAGGAGGATGGGATGCTTTTCTTCACAACAACATTATGTTCTGTAATTTAGGACAAAAATCTTAATTAGGTATAAATACCTTTGTTGGTCCTTGTTCAATGAAGAATTGAGCTAACTCCAATGCAGCTCTAGCATCTTCTGTAGGATCATGCCCCAGCTTCTGTTCACACTGAATCTCCTTCCTAGGGCATCAAAATTAGGTGTACAGGCAGGTTATCTGTTTTTCCACACTGACCAACATCCTGTCTTTTCTAAACTGGGTCCTTTTCGGGCAAAAGAGCTTTCCCCTCTCCAAAAAGGATTTCAGTTCTGTGCAGCAGCATTCTTGTGAAATATTCCCAAAAGTTACTGCAAGAAATGTTTTTGCAATGTTGAGCAAAATGGTTTATGGAATTTACAGAATCACAGAATCACTAGGTTGGAAGAGATCTTCAAGATCATCAAATCCAACCCAGCCTTAACACCTCAACTAAACCATGTCACCAAGTGCCACATCCAATCTTTTTTTAAACACATCCAGGGATGGTGACTCCACCACCTCCCTGGGCAGACCATTCCAGAACTTTATCACTCTTTCTGTAAATTTTTTTTCCTAAGATCCAACCTATATTTCTCTTGGCACAGCTTAAGACTGTGTCCTCTCATTCTGTCAGTTGCTGCCTGAGAAAGAGACCAACCCCACCTGATCACAGCCTCTTTTCAGGGAGTTGTAGAGAGTGATAAGGTCACCCCTGAGTCTCCTTTTCTCCAAGCTAAACTAAACACCCCCAGCTCCCTCAGCCATTCCTCACAGGGTTTGTGTTCCAAGCCCCTCATCAGCCTGGTTGCCTCCTCTGGATGTGCTCCAGCATCTCAACGTCCTTCCCAAACTGAGGGGCCAGAACTGGACACAGCACTTGAGGTGTGGCCTCACCAGTGCCAAGTACAGGGGAAATCTGACAGAAGCAGTGCTAATACTTGCTACTCTGATGCATGATTGTTTTTAAATTTTACTTCTTTCTTGACCAATGGCCCGACTCACAATTTGCACACAGAGAGGAAGGCAACCTCCAGTTCAGTGAAGTTTGGCACTGCAGAGTATGACCGTTCACTGTGAGCATGGGGAGAACTAGCTCACTAAGATACTATCCAGTGGTAGCTGATACACTGAGAAATATGATTTAAGTCAGTAAATCAGACTTTCATGCATTGACCTTTCTTTCTTGCCAACTGAAAGCTCTCATCTATGTGAACCAGAATGCCTCTGTTGTTCTACAATTCAATACACCTCTACAGCCCTGCAGGAAGGTGAGTTTTGCTGGGACTCAGATCTGGTTGGGTCACAGTATTCTCCTTGCTCAAAGACAAGCCCATTTATTATGCTGCCTGATGTTTCAAGCAGCCAGTAAATTCCTTTTTACCATGTCTTACTTGCACAACCTGTTCCTTTCTTTTGAATCTTAGGAACAAAATAGCAATACTGATACTATGAGCAACAGAGTAAGACCCTATGACCCACCATGACAGTTTCTAATCTTTCCCATGACAGTACAGTAATAATCTTACCCTAAAACAGCTTTGGCTAGAAATTTTAGCTTAAATCTTCGACCTTCACTTCTGGCAAAAAGCAGTGAAGTATCAATAACACTGGGGTGGATCATCTGGAGGAGAAAAATCATCACCACTTTAGTTTAAGAACAGCAGACATACAGAACTGGACAATAACTCCACAATTTTCTGTGCCTCTGCCTTTTAATAAGAGAGCAAAAGGAATAATGAAGCAAGTCCAACTTTCCTTTCTATTTCCCACTCTAGTGGGAAGATTCAAGCATTTTAGATTGGTTAAATTACCCACAGAAAGGACTTCAGTTCTCCCCATGACAGAGCTATCAGAAGCATCTGGCTGAAGCAGGGGGTAAAGCTGCATTTGCAACAATATCTGTATCTGGACAGACTTCTCTCTTTTGGGTTCTGAACAGCCGCTTGCAAATTTTATAGCTGTAAGGAGAGTTCTTGACTTTTAAATCCCTACAGACACGGAGCTATTAATAATAAAAAGCAATTAACAAGTGTTAATGAATAAAAAGAGTGATTGTTAAAGAGTTTTCAGGTGTGAAATGAGTAACACAGGGTCAGGAAAAGCAGTCTTAAAAACATACTCACTTCCAAAGCCTGAAGATCAGAATTTAAAGAATGACCCACCAATACTGCATCATGGGGAAGCATTTTTTTTAGCCTGGTTTGGATGTCTGACAGTCTTGTCTTCACTGGAAGAAGCATTTTCTTTGTGATTCCTGAGAATCTTCAAAACAAAAGTTGGGTGAGTTAAAAGCAATACATTAGCGACAGTGTATGCTGGAAAACATTACAAGCAGGTCCTGTAAAACATGAACTCAGTGTAGCTAATCACAGAATGCTATTTACTGTTTTCTGTTCCAATATCAGAGGATATACTGCAGCTAAACTGCTAAGAATGCTACCACATCTGTTTCAAAAGTTTATTTCTCCCAGGTATTCTTAAGTAATGCAGCTGGCATCAGATAGCACAGGTAAGGAAATACTGCAAGTCTGATGGTGGAAGGAGATGCTTCCAAGTAACATGAGGGGACTGGGACATTACCTCCTGGATAAAGCCAGGTGAAGTTTTGAAGAAGACAAGCCTTGAGTTTTGCCTGCTTTTGTTATAATCCTGAGCTCCACCCTAAAGGTGTGTACAAGCTCTATGCATTTTTTACATATGAGCAAATTTAGCTATGGACTCCGTCTTATTTTATAACCATGAGTGAAGAGTAACTTGTGCTGTATATCATTAATTTGTAGCAGAACTTTCCCCTGGACACTGCAGAATGGCAATGGTTCTGCCTGGCAGCCCCACGGGCACCGTGCAGCACATTGTACACATAATGTTGGTCACTTGAGTCACACAGCAAGAACTGTATTCCTAACACTGAGGGAAATGCAGCAGGCATCTGTGCAAAACAAGGGGTTTCTGAAAGGTAACAGGCTGAATTGGAAAGGGCTGCAGCCCTGAAAGACAAAGAGATGAGCAAGGTTTGTGCAAGTGACCTGGTGCGGTAGTTCACCACTGTGCTCTCAGGTTTGACCAGCTCATTCAGGAGGCACTGACCCCGTGCATCCACCAAAGACACACGGGTGACTTCGTTCCCCTTTGCAGTCAGGCACTGTCAGGAAGAAGCAGAGGCAGTTGTTGAATCAGCACGATGATGCCACTCAAAAACCTTAACCAACATCTGCTTTGGCTGCAGCAGCATCACTGAGGAGTTCCTTGACTTAGAGATCTACCACTCACAGCTGGTGGGTTTATACTGTACTGTGCTTCATTTTAATTGTTAAATGGGCATTGTAAGCACAGCAAACACACAGGCAAGCACAGCACAGAAAAGCATTGTAAAGAAGTGCTGATTTCACAGAATCTGTCTGTGCTCTGCACTGCAAAAGTGTCATTGACAGCACCAGCTCCAGAGACATTGTACAATTTAAAGGCAGAGCCCTGGCTGTATCAATAGTTACTCAATGCTGATGCCAAACAGGCATCTCTGCAAGGCTAAAACTGCACTAAAGGAGGATTCTTCACCACAGCAGCTGTCAAAGGAACTGTGATGGCTAGAGGAAAGATGTGTGACAGGGAAGTATCTTTCCTTTCCCAAACCTTGGAGAGAGCTGAGGAGGAATTCCACAGCAGTCTCATGGGTTATTGCAGCATTGCTGACAGGCCTGGCAGACCCAACTGCTGCTCTGGGAACCAACAGAACTGAGCTCTCTGCTCAGGATATTATTTCTGTCTCATAGCCAGAACCACTGCTGGGGCCTCTCCATGGCTGCATTAGCACTGGTACCATCAAGGAAGGGACTGGCAGCAGATATTAAGATATCGGAAGTGATTTAACAAATGCACAGAGTGATTGGCGTGCTTGGGAACAGCTGATAAGAGCTGGGTGCCTGACTCTATTTTGTAAGGTCACACACACTGATTTTTACCATTTCACAATCCAGACCAAAGAGGGGGCTGCTGTCTGTCCTCTGCTGATCACACTCTGTGGAGATGTAGCCCTTGCATCCAGGGGAACCTGGAGGGAAAACACACCCAGGAATAAGAAAAAGACCTTTCTTCTACAATTCATATGACGAAACATATCACTAAACTGTCAAAACTAAAAACAACCCCCCCAACACAACAAAACAACTCTCACTCAAAAACTGACCTTCTATGGGATAGTCATTTTTTTTCTGCTCTTCTAAAGTTAGAGTATAGCTTGTAAGGCCTTGTTTTTTTTCTCCATATCTCTGAATGATGGGATCACATTGCAAGTTTGAGCTTTTAGTAATGCATTCACTGCTGGTGGAAGTCAAGCCTGTAGAATACAGAAGCATCTGTCAAGCTCAGTTTCTGCATCAGATCAACACTTAGAGGCTGCACCATTCCAAATCACTACCAGGAGCAACAGACTGGAGAGAAAGGGTCAGAGAAAAAGTCTTCTCAGCTTAAACCCAGTTTATATCTCTGTCTCTTTGATTAGATACAACTTAGAATGGGTAGTAAAACAGCAGGGATTGGGATTAAATATGTTAAAAACTTTCTCTCACTTTGCATTCACTTTGACAATCGGCCCAAAATGAGTTACTGAACTAGTCAGGGTAAGAAGTCTCATGGTTTAAGCCATTGTGTGCGTTCCTTTCTAAACATGTTTATCATGGCAGCACAGTGGGATTGCAGGGGATGCAAAGTCATAAATTTCTGTTCAAATTGAGTCACTGTCTTGAAAGAGACAATGCAAACCCAAACAAAATACCTTGTGGAGTGTTTTGAGATTTCAGGTTTGTTCCTTCTCCATACAGGCTGACTGGGAAGTTAGCAGAAGGTGCTAATGTGAATCTCTGAAAAAAGAAAATGTGAAAATGTGTTAATGACTTTGAAAGGCAGACATAAATAAGAAGAAAATGAGGGGTTCATTGATCCCCAAGCCAGCCAAATTCAGAGGAGGATGAAAAAAGAAATAGTGGAAATATATTTAGTGTTTTATCAAGTAGACAAACCCAACACAAATCAAACCTGTTCCAATGAGGGATGATACAGGATTCTTTGTACTACAGGACAATTTGCCTTGCCTGATATGATCAAGAAGGCAAATCTCAAGACCTTCTTTGATAGAAACTAAAGCTAGTTCCGGTCTTTCCAGTTAAGTTGCGATTTACATTTGCTGCAGTTCTTGAAGAAGTCTCTAGAAGCTTAAATTCAAGTCCTTTCTTTCTATCTTCTTTGAAAAATGTTGCTTGTAAGTCAGAAAATTAAAATAATTATTTTAATAATCTTTTTGGGAAATGGGAGAAACTTGACATAAAGTGCAAATAATAAAAGTTATATTTTTCAACCAGTGGGACTAGCATAACTCTATTGAGAGTCTCCTCACTCAGAGTAAATTCCAAATTATTGAAATTATTCCAAGATATTTATCATCTAATTGGCATCCTGTAGATGCAGGATACATAACAATCAGAGGACTGAAACATCAATAAGCACTTCACCTGGTAAGGCTTCAAAGGCATACATGTTGAAATCCTGTTCCTAATATCAAAGCCCTGTCCTTTGTTCTGAGCTGACAACTGCTGCAAACAGACCCTCTCACTTGCTGTCAAGGATGGCCACATCTTTGGACAAGGCAGTAATTCCACTGCAGCCATTATCCTTGGGATGTGGTTTCAGGACTGAAGAAGTTTAGAAGACAACGATGCAGTCTGGGGACTTACATGGCGGAACACTTTCCTGAGGTGTTTGAACTGTAAATAGAATCTGTAGAAATGGAGTTGGCTCATTTCGTGTAGAACAACAACCACAACCCCAGCCAGGTGGCTTTGGTGATAAATACGGCACCAGCTGCAGTTAAAAAAGAGCAATAATTTAAAAAAACTCCACAAACCAAAAACATAAAAATCAAAGCAAAACAATTATCAAGCACTCTTAAAAAAAAATTGGAACCAGCCCAGCTTTTAAGTCACTAAATGGCAAAATGCCAAATGACTTCAATAAGAAAAGTCTTTATAGCTTATCTTGAACAGCCACATATTCCTGGAAGCAACAAGAGTACAGAAGACAGAGAAAGAAGAGTTATTGCAAATTTCTGCTGCATACCATTTCAAGACGTGTATACCTCATTCATATAAATCAGAATGTGAATATACCAGCAACTTCAACTGTAGTGACACAATCTGGTGAATTAATGAATAAGTTTCACAAAATAATTTTTAATTCACTATTAAAATCTAAAGTGGGGTATTTTCTGCTATGAGTTTCATCTGAAGATTCATTTAATTTCATTTTTGCCATTCAAGGTTATAAACCCTCCTCAGCCTTTCCCTTCCAGTACTGAGAAGTGGCCCAGAGAAAGGGAGAAGTGACTAAAATTATTTTTTTCCTAAAATGCTCTAGAACACCCTGTTTCAATTATATCTAACATGAAATGCATTAATATTTGTGTTAATATTTTAACAGGGCATTTTGTTTCTCAGTGTGTGGAGCTTCTTCAGTTCCACAGCAGTCATTTAGTTTTTCAAAATTGCATGAGACAAAACTATGGAATTGTAGGATTTCTGCCAAAAGAGGAATTCTGCTTCCTGACCAAGTCTAACAACAACTGTATCTGCACAATCCAGGCTGCCATTATGGCAACTCCACAGCGAGTGCTCCAAAGCCAGCACGGCCAATACTCCTCCAGGAACGTTTTCACACCAGGGGAGAACACGAGGCCAGGCTGATTGCAGCTGTGGATGTACCTGGGCTGTGCTGCGCTGTGGCATTTCCCCAGAGCTGCGTATTTCAGCAGCTCGTACAGCTGGTCCTGGCTGATTTCGGAGTCCTCGCCCAGCAGAGCTGCTGACAAATGACACGACTTTTCCTGTGGAAAGGAAAATGCTGGTAAAGAGAGGTCCATGAAAAAAAAAAGGAAAAAGAAACTACTTGGATACAACCACCTACATTTAAAGTAACTCTTCCACTCCTTATGGGCAACGGTTTCCTTTCAGAACCCACTCTAATATTACATTTACTCAACATTTCAGTAACCCAGGTACTCTGACTCCAAAGATTTATTTAACAAAGATTAACATAAGCAGATGTATGCAGTAAGGAGACAACTGATATGCAAAAGCAATATCCTGGTCTCTCAACCCTTTCCCCCACTTGCTGCTGTAGAGCTTTAAACATTTGTGTAAGTTACACTCACTCTATGTGAGGTTTTCTCTATCTACAGTGTGGGATCTGCTCTGCCACAAGGGTTTGCTGACCCCTGCAGGGAAAAATGCTTCAGTAAAATCCAAGGAAGATGCAGAAAGGAAGTACTGAGGAGATGAGGTGGGGACTGTGCCACACAGTTCCACATAGCAGTTCTTTAAGCCTAAATGCACAAATTCTTCTAAAGTCTAATTAGCAACTACATGTGGCATTTTGGTGACCTCCACTGAGAGACGGCCTGTTCTGAAGAACTCCTGTCAAAATGTTAAAGATATTCTTATTATAGGTGATGAAAAGACATCAAGGCATACAGGGGGAAAAACACCACACAAAACTAGAGAATGTAAAACCTCAAAGCATAAACAACCACTGGAAGTTCTTTTTCCCCACACACTAACAAGCCGTGTGCTCAGTAATTTGGACATAGCCTGCCCACATGGGACTGGGCTGGTGTGCTCTTCAAGACATTTGTCACTGGGTAAGGAAGTTAAAGAGAGGTGACAATGTTCGTGGTTCCAGTGGTTAAGAATCATCTGGCAAAAACAGTACAGGCTGGAGTAATTGCTAGTGCCTCATCTCTCAAGCTGAGACAAGTAATGACACCGTTGTTTTCAATACAGCCTAATTAAAGCTTTGCAAAAAAAAAAAAAAAAAACCAACCCCACAAAAAAAAACAAAAAACAAAAACCACCACCACACACAAAGAGCAGAGGTTTTGGTTCACCAAGGAGAGGGTACTGCCAACCACAGGAATTCGTCTCTAACCGGGTACAAACAGGACTGATCTCACAGGCTGGAGACGCCAACTCCTGTTCCACGGGCACTGACTCAGTGTGCCCTGGGTGAGGTGTTACTGTGATACTGCTCTGCATCCTTCAGCTGTGCATATGCTGAGCACACACAACGCTCCTTTCAAGATCGGCTTTGTTTTCGAGAAAATTATATTGGAGAATGTACCTATTTTTTAAACAAAATTCCGTAAATGTAATGCTGAGCACTCCAAATGAGTTATTCTCCACATCTCTTGGAGCAGAATCCAAGCCATTAACAGGCTCCGCAGGGCAGCGGTCACGGCCCCAAACCTGCCAAGGTTCGAGAAGCGTTTGGACAATGCTCTCAGGCACATGGTGGGTGGGATCGGACTGGGCACAACTCCAGGGCCAGAAGTTGGACTCCATGAGCCCTGTGCACAACTCAGGACATTCTGTGTCGTTACCTGCAGGCACTGCCTGTACCCGACCCTCCCCGTACACTGCGGGTGTACATGGCTTTGCTGAGCTCCCAGCACCCCAACGCGGGACACAGCAGCACCCCAGAGAAGCGGCCGTAAGGGACACCGGGCCCGCACCTCGCTGCTCCCAGCGCCGGGCGCTCGGCTCTCACCTCGGGGCCGGGGCCCGGGCCGCCGCCATCTGCCTTCCACCTCTTCCGCGCCGCCCGCGGCCTCTCCGCGGCTTCGCCGGGCCGCTTGCGCCCGTTGAGGCACAGCCCCTTCGCCATGTCCCGCACGGGAGCGTCGGGCTCAGGCGGCCCCTCACGGCCGGGCACGGCCCCGCGCTCCCAGGTGCCCTCGGATCGCGCTGGGCGGCGCCGGGGCCGCGGCCGGAGCAGCCGAGCGCCGAGAGCGCGATGGGGGCGGGCCCGCGGGAGCTTTGAGATGGCGGCAGCCCGCTGAGGCGGCCGAGGTGGCCATGGCCACCAAGCGCCTGGCCAGGTGCGGTGTCCGGGGCGCGGTGGCGGTGTCCGGGCGCGGAGGGGCCGCGGTGGCGGGCGGCCCCTGAGCTCGGTCGGTGTCCGCAGGCAGCTGGGGCTGGCGCGGAGCAGCGCGCGGGCGCGGAGCGGGGCGCGGGCGGCCGCGGAGCAGCGCTTCGCCTTCCTGATCGTCCTGGACTTCGAGGCCACGTGCTGGGGCGACCGCGGGCGGCGCGGGCCCGAGATCAGTGAGTGCACCGAGCTGGCTTTGAACCGTGTGTCCTCATTACGTGTCTTCCGTGTTATTATATTACTTCTAACCCCTGGCGTTTCAGCCTCGGTGTAATGGAGTAATAGATACATAAATAATAGAAATGTGCGTATGTGTGTGTGTATATATATATATATATATCTCACAGAATATTCTGAACTGGAAGAGGCTGATAAGTATCATCAAGTCCAGCTCTTAAGCGAATGACCCACACAGGGATCAAACCCACAAAGCTTGCCCAAATCAGCATCATGCTTGAACTCTGTGTTTATATACATATACCTATACACACACACACATATATATATAGAATAGAATCGTGGAATATGCTCATTTGGCAGGGACTGATATGAAAATGTCTTATTCCTGTGAACAGTTTTAACCTTTCTGGCTTTGTGTTTTGGTTCTGTTTTGTTTGTTTTGTTTCCTCTTCTCCTGTGTTTTTTGCAGTTGAATTTCCAGCAGTCCTGTTAAACACCTCAACAGGAGCAATTGAATCTGAATTCCACATGTATGTTCAGCCCCAGGAGCATCCTATTCTCTCTGAATTCTGTACAGAACTAACTGGCATAACACAGGTACAATTGTGACTTAGCATTGTTTTACAATTGTATAATTGCTGTTTACTTAAAGAGACCTTTAAACGGTTCAAAAGAAATAAACCTCAAATGAATTTCAGTGCATTCTAACACATACATGCTTCTTGTTCTGTTCCTTGAAGAATCAAGTTGACCAAGGGGTGCCTCTCAACATTTGCTTATCACAGTTTCTGAAATGGATTCAAAAGATACAAAAGGAGAAGAAAATTATTTTCAGTACAGATAGTCACAGTAATTCTACTTCAGAAGCAAAAGCATGTGCCTTTGTTACATGGACAGGTAAACAACATTTTCATTTGCTTTTTCTGCACAGTAATATCATTAGGTGGCACTAGTGAGATTGTGTCTTCACTTCTACTCGGCCAAAATCCTATTATTAGGTATTAAAAATGTGGAATATTGGGATAAGACTGAAAATGTGGAATTCTGACATGTTTGCTGCATCTTTGACTCCAGGGTCTGACACTGTTACATTTTTTTACTTTAGTGAACTGTATGATCATTCTTAGTGAGTCTAAAGGAATTAATGATGTCTTTGAGATCTTTAACTGTCTGAAGTTAGTTACTAACAACAGGGGTTTGCTTCTTCTAGTGTCCCATTGCAGCAACCCCAGTGTTTCCCTTGGACAACCACTTCACAGACTGTGCCTCCAGCCATCCAGCAGCACAGGATGCTGACAGTGTGTTGGTGTTGTGTCCCTTTATGTTGGTGTTTAGGCCACATAAAGGGATACATAGGCCACATTATGTGGATTTTAGGCCAGTTCTGCAGTGGTGGATTGACTGTGGTTTTCCCTGCACAGACTGGGACCTGGGCGTGTGTTTGCACTACGAGTGTAAAAGGAAGCAGCTGCGCAAACCTGACATTCTGAATTCCTGGATTGATCTCAAAGCAACATACAGGGTGAGAGGATTGACAGACTGAAACATTTCTACCCACACTGACCTCAAAGCTGACTGTACCTGAGCTTACAAGGCAATGCTGAATGTCCCAGTGACCAGAGTAACCTGGTTTTATTTAGTGTTGGTACTGCTCAGTAACCAGCTGCCCTAGAACTGTGTGAATTTGAATAGAAATCTTAATGTTAGGAAATGATTGTTGTTTGGTAAAATAATGATAATTATGAGAATTTATGAGCTGCCCTTCCTTTCCTGATAGGTTTTGCTCTCCTTGCTTCCTATCTTTTTTGTTTTGTGTGCTCTTATTGCTGCCTTGTATTGCTGTGTAGGAAGTTGTCATTATAGTCTGTTTAGTCTGTCATTAGAGTCTGTTAAGTACTCAGAGGTACCAGGTAGGCAGCAGAATTAGGTCTCTAAGGATAAACAGTGTGAATATTCCCTCTTTCTAGTGATCAAATCAGATACTCATATCAGGAGCAAGAAGTAATACTCACTTTTTTCAGTTACCAAAAAATCCATACCTATGCCAAATATATTCATGCCCATACCTTTGATTGCATCTTAAGTTATTATTTATAGTTGTATTGTTCAATGCTGGTCTGTTAAGACTTTCATCAGTGTAAGCCATAGAGTGCAGACAAATGACTTCAGAGCTCAGACAGAATGGATTTGCTTAAGACTGAGAGAAGGGATTCATGTTTATTTCCATTCTGATTTCTAACCAGGTAAGTAACTTATGGTCTTATCCTCACTGTAAAATGCAGATACCCAACTTGCTTAATTGCCTTGTGAGATTTATTATTCGTAAGGGGATATTTCTGAAATGGCTTTGCTTCACTAGGGAAAGATTTTTAAATGCTTCATGTTAAGCACCTGCATTTCTTTCCTTAGGCCTTCTATAACAGAAAGCCTAAAGGGCTAAATGGAGCTTTGCAGGATTTGGGGATAGCTTTTGAAGGACGGGAACATTCTGGTAAGTGTGATGATCCTCATTTTAATATATATTTATAAATATATGTATCTTAGAAAGCTAAATAGCACTCTTTAGCTCTAGTTAACCTAAAGCAGCTAGTTATTACTCTGAGTAGTTACTACTGTTTCAGGTTATGCCATGTTCTGTCCAACAGACCATCAAAACAAGAAAGGCAAAGTGCTCTGAGATAAGTTTGTTATTTCTGACCTCATACTTCATTTCTGAACTCTCTTCTACTGCTACTGAAAGTATGTTCACAAGATCAATTCATGAATTGCGAGGATGCAAAAGAAAAGAGGTGGAGGGAAGATAAAGAAACTCAATTTTACCTGATAGATCTGGATATCATGTTAACGTGAGGGAATTCCAGCACAATATGTTGGGTTTTTCTACTTGATTAATAAAAAGAGCAAGGATATTTAAAATTGTCAATAGATATTCAGCTCTATGGATAATCCTTCAGATGTTTCAGCACAGAGAATTATTTGGAATTTTCTACTTCCATTCCCTTTTTTGAACTAGATGACTAAGTGTCACAGTTCTGTGACTCCTTGTCATTCATGTAAGGCTTACCTAGATTACATTTTTCTAGTAATAAGAACTATCCCCAGTTCAAAAAGAAGACATTAATATAACCATACTTTTGAAGGGTTGGATGATTCCCGGAATACTGCTCGTCTTGCTTGGAGGCTGATTTGTGATGGATGTGTGCTGAAAGTTACTAAATCTTTGGATAAGGTTAGTCACTACTTTGTATCTTCCTGTCTACTTGCTTTGTAGCCTGGAATACAGATGAAAGGTGAGCTATTCAAATAATAAACCCAGCATCCTGACTGTGATTTGGAAAGAACATCCTTAGGCTGATACGCTTATTAATTTTGTGCATTTATTCCCAAAATGTCTGGGTATTCACTTTCCAAAATCTGCTTTTGTTTACGGACTCCCTAGGCACATCAGAAGAGTAATTTAATTTCCAGAACACTGACTGTAAATGTCACTGACAAGAGTCCACTGGGAAGTAAGAGCAGACCTGAAACATCTAGAGATGGAACTTGTGAAACAAAATCTCTGGCTGAGGACAAACACAAGAGTATTGCTGGAAACAAGATAAATTCTAATGTACAGGCTGGGGAACAGGAGATCACTTGCACTGATCCCTCTGCAGATGTCCGTGTTGTACCCAGCAGCAGCTCAAGGACTGAATTCCATGCTCAATTCCAAAGCTCTTCAGCAGCATCTCCTGACAGATTTCCTGTTCCTCTGGGTCTGGCACAGCCATATCCCAGTCCTGCATCGACAGGCATCCGGCAGGGACTGAGCATTGGGCAGCCTCTGAGAACAGCCAGGCCCAGCCTCCCAGTACAGGGATCAGGGCTGGTGCTTGTCTCCACCACCATCCCCTCAGTTACTCTCTCCAGTGGGGACATCAGCACCAGTTCTGAGTGCTTGTCTCTGCTGACAGACTGGGAAGATGTTGCTTTGATACCAGAATCTCAATATGAACAAAATTCAGACTCTGTTCAGCTCAAGGATGACTCAAGTACAGATAGTCTAACAGCGTCTGAAGAAGAAACTATTTCAAAAGAATTGGCTGTGACAAGTTCAGATAATCAGAGTTTGGAGGAGAGTGTAGCACCCGTGGAACCTCTGAGGTCTGTTGTTTACAAAAGTCCTGATACTACAATCTATAATATAGGGACAGTACAAAGGCAGACTTCAAAATGTTCCGCTTTTAAGTTACCGTCTGCAAAGGGAAATGCTGTTTCAGCACAATCAGCATTAATTGGAAATTACTCTACTCCTTTAGAGGCTCCTAAAAGAAAGCCAGCTAGTCCAAAAACATGCCCACCAGCAAAAAAGCAGTCTTTTCATATATATCAAGAGAAAACTTCCTCTTTTGATCAATCCTTACCTTTGAGAAGTTCAAATTTGCCCAGAGTATTTCCTGCAGTTCTGAACTCCACAGTCTATTTGAATGAGTCTGTAAGAGCTGTGAGAAATGGAAAATCAACTCCCCCTCTGTGTAACTGTGGCCGAAGAGCTAAAAAACTCTCTGTGTCAAATGCTGGCCCAAATCATGGCAGAGCGTTTTTTTGTTGTCCTGTTGGCAAGCAAGGAGGTAATAAGAAAAGTTGTGGATACTTCAAGTGGGAATATGCGCTTCTGAAAGAGAAATCTAGTGGTCTCACCTTTAATGCGGATGCTTTGACCTCTCTTAGAACTGTTCCTAGTAATTCAGAAAATTCTTCCAACAAAAAGTATTTGTGTCTTAGACCCTCTATGAGAACTTGAGAACTGATACAATTTTTTGTCTGAATCCTAAACTCTCCATGTTTCATGCTTAATGGAATCAGGACAGTCAAATGATGTCAGATATATATTCTCAGAATGGGATGAAAAGGACAGTTCTTGGTTAACATAGAAAGTTGCTCAAACACACAAAAATACCAGCAGATCATGAAACAACTCCTTAATGAAGTGTGAGAGAACAGATAGCTATAAGTGCTAAAATTATAGTATGAGCAGCTGTTGCTACAATTTTAACATTTCTGTTCTATCATATATTTTAAATGCTTTACTAGTCCAGTCCTTAAAGATTTCAATGACAGATTTTATTTGCCCTTTTTTTCCTAAATATACTTGTGATGCTTACAACTTTTAGTTTTTGAATCTTTTGAAACATTTTAAAATCTCTTTACAAGATGTCACACATTGAAAGTGATTCTTGAAGCAATGGTATTCTCTTAAACTCTTATAGAGTTTTTTATCCTTTAAGTAACAATAAAGATAAGATACTGATATTTCATTAAATACTTTATTTAACACACATTATTATTTTGCTCTTGCCTCTCTGGGTTTCCCATTTCATTTGTATCAGTGTCTGCTTTAGCTTGCTGTATAGCCCCTGGGACAGACAATTGATAGGAATCGGGTAAGAATGTATTCAAACCTAAACTAAGAAGGATATAGTGTAATGTCTTACTTTACATTACTGTGCAAATCTGCAATGTCTTTCTTTGTAAAAAATCCTGCAAAAAAGCAGCAAGCACTTTAATTTTTTTCTCCACTTCTAGCACAGTTTGCTTCCAATGGTGGTTTTCTTATGTTGGATTTGGACCAACTGCCTTGGTCGGTTTTTTCCACAGATCAGAACCTGTAACAATTCTTCCCCCTTAATTGTCCAAGAATTTTAAAAGTTACAGCAGGGAGAGGCGGCTCTTACTGACCGGGATGGACCCACACCTTCCTTTAGGAACTACCCTACGGGCCACGACTGTTCTGTTAGCACATGTTCGTTATTTTTCCAAGCCTCCATTTACCTGTTCAAAGTTTCAGGTTTAGCTGGTCCCTCTACGCCGTGACACCTTCGGCATTCGGACGGGCGGGGAAGCGGCCGAAGCATCTCCGTCCGTGGAGCGCACGGGTCCGTGTGGGACGCGGCGTTGCGGAGCTGGACCGAGGGCGGCTCGCTCCCCTCTAGCGAACGTCCGCTCCTCTCCCCTCCGCTCCGGAATTATTAACGGAGACTTGAACTCTGGAACCGGAGCTCGGGGGAAGAGAAAGCATCAAGGGCTACGAGTTTGGCCGCGGCTGAGCGCGCCACCAGAGTGCTGGCCAGCCCGGGTCCGCGACCCGCGCTCCGGAGGCTCGGCCGCCGTGGCTCGGTCCCGGCGGGCCGGGCCCCGCGGTTGGGTCCCGGTGCCCGCGGCCGCCGCTCCAGGCGCGGCGCTGTGCCGGCCGGGCGGGCGGGCGCGGCGCGGGCGCGGCGCTGACGCCATCGCGGCGGTGCTGGCGGAGCTGCCCGATGGCCGCGGCCGAGCCGGCGGCGCGGAAGCGCCGGCCCAAGGGGCACTTCGCGGCGGGGGCCGGCCGGGCCAAGCGGCCCCGCGGCGCCGGGCGGCAGCTGGAGGCCGGCATGCGCGGCATCCTCATCACCTGCAACATGAACGAGCGCAAGTGCGTGGGGGAGGCCTACAGCCTGCTCGGCGAGTACGGAGACCTGCTCTACGGGCCCGAGCAGGTGCGTGCGGCCGGGCCGGCGGCGCTCGGGGCGGGCTGGCGGGGCGGGGGAGCGGCACCCCGAGGCCTCGGCTCCCGCCGCGTGTGTGGAACGAGCCGCGTGTGTGCACCGCGCCACCACAACCCCGAATGTCCCAGGTTCTGCGGGCGAGCCCCTTCGCAGCCCCGCTGCCCCCCGTGTCGCGGGCCCAGCGCGGGCTGTGAGCTGGGCACTGCTGCTCACCAACAAATGGTGCGTGTGTGAAGTTTTCAGATCACGAGGAGAAGCTGTCTGGAAGCGACAGAGAGGAGGATGAGGATGATGTCGAGGCAGCTGTGAAGAAGGAGGTTGGCCAGATCCGTGCCTCGACGGAGCAGAAGCTGCGGCGGTTCCAGTCGGTGGAGAGTGGTGCCAACAACGTGGTCTTCATCAGAACCCAGGGCATAGGTGGGACTTCAGCTGATACTGAATAATGCAAAGTGCTCTCAGTTAGTAAAATGCCACAGAGTGGCTTCCAAGTGACACATGTATATCAAACAAATACCCTTCTCTTTGGCCGTGCCACTGAATTTTTTTGTTAGTGAGGAAGCTAAAGGTAGAGGAAACTGCTTTGATGAAACACTTTGATTCTCTAGTTTTGGTATCGTAAAACAGTGCTTTACATAAAAAGATATGAGGCTGACAGCAGTTCAGCCAAGTTCCCAGCTTATTATTTAGAAGGGGAAGAGAAGAGATAATGCCTTCAATTTGTTGCTTATACCCAGCTGTTTTTCTTGTAGAACCTGAGAACCTGGTGCACCATATACTAAAGGATATGCACACCACTAAAAAGAAGAAAACAAGAGTCATTCTGCGCATGCTGCCCATTTCTGGAACTTGCAAAGCTTTTATGGAAGATATGAAAAAATACACAGAAACGTTTTTTGAGCCTTGGTTTAAAGCCCCTAACAAGGGTACTTTTCAGATTGTTTACAAAGCTCGTAATAACAGCCATATGAGTAGGGAAGAAGTAATTAAGGAACTGGCAGGTATGTATGGATGTCCCATAAAACAGAACAAGTTTGCATGCACAACATGGGTCAGACTTAAAAAAGGTCGTAATGCACATACACATTTTTTGCTTAAAACCTCTATGTTGAATCCTAAAAGCTTCTCTAAGACTTAAAAAAAGCTTGACATCAGTATTCCTTGTTGGTGTTGATGTCTTAAGAGACTGTAAGCAGAAGAGAGAACAATGTTGAATATAATTTGCAGTATCAGTTATATGTGCTTTGAAGTGACTGCTATTAGGCTTTGGATGCTGTGTTGAAATAATAATGTTACTATTTCTGTTCAATATTTGACTCATATAAAAGCTCCACCTTACTCAAATATTTTATTGAATGGATAAAAATTAAGAGAGAAGAGGCGAGATCCCTCTCAGTTATAGCCAATTATTTTTGTAATTGCTTAAAATAGAGGAACAGAGCAGGACTGAAGTAACTGAAAAATTATCTCACTGCAATTACTGAGAAACAAGACATGCTTATGCTCTTAAAGAGTTTTCCCAGCATCTTTTAAATTGCATCTTCTTTTACAGGAATTGTGGGCAGCCTCAATCCAGAAAACAAGGTTGATCTTAATAATCCACAATACACAATTGTGGTGGAAATAATAAAAACCGTCTGTTGCTTAAGTGTGGTGAGGGACTATGTTCTGTTCAGAAAATACAATCTACAGGAGGTGGTGAAGAGCAACAAAGAAGATGCACAACAAAACCCATCAAGTGTGACAGAAGAACAGAATTCAGAGGTAGTTAAAGCAGAAGCTAAGGAGCAGGAGAAGAGCTCTAAAGAAGTAAAAGAAGAGGGCAAGAATCAAAGTGAAATAGAATCTGAGCCCAAGGGGAGTGATGCTCTGACAGTGTAGAAAATGGGATATAAGGGAAAGGTAAATGTAATCCAAGCATATAAGAAAAGTTGCCCTAGAGTTCTGAAATGGTGTTGGAATGAAGAGAGGCGTTTTGTTTTGAAGTCCTGGTTTTAAAATCCACATGTGTAAGAATTTCAATGCTCGTTGCAGGTGGAACTGACATTTCAGCAGATGTGAGGGTGCTCAAGGGTGCATCACCTTTCTGGTGAAACTTGCTGTCCTCCTGCAGCTTTGTTCTGCATTTCCTGTACCTGGCACACAAAGCAGGGGTCTGTGCATGTATATGTAGATGTGGCCACCCTGACATGTATGGACTCTCCTTTGTTATATCTGGAGGCTACAGAAGCCAAAAGGCAACACAGAAGGAGCTCTGAGCTATTATTGTCAGAGAGAGATCTGGAAAAGAGTTGGTTGCAGAGGCTTTTGGGAAGGAAGTGAGCTGACAGCTGCAGAACTTGGTAACATTTTTCTGTGTGAACAACAGCATGAGGTAGAACTGGTAATTTGCTGGAGGGATTTATACATATATTTATATATACACACAGATATGCTGTCTTGACTTGAATGGAAAGAACTGTTATATATATAAATACTTGAATATTATGAGATGATTTAGAGTAAAAGATTGGAGTGTTTTAGAACAATAGAAGTATAGTGCAGGCATTGCAGATGGTATTATCAAAAACTACATGTGTGTTTACATTAGCTGTGTATGCAGCACTTACTGGTTTATAGTAAATGCTGTAATCACTGAATGGAATCCTTTTGAGTAATTCCCTGCAGATAGCCTTTTGCTGCTCTTTCCAAAGACTCAGTCCTTGGGGGATTTTATAAACTGTTGCTGGTTTTATTTTTTAAGTCTCAAAAGTTTGAATTTAAATACTGATTGGAAGCTTCTTATGAAAGAAGCTCTCCATTATACCATACTACCTAAGGGGAATTAAATTTTCTTTTTTGGTACAGTTTTAGCTTTTGGTATTAATTTTGTTTCAGATTGAAAGTAATGCTAGTGAGCCTTTCTATTGTCTTATTGTTGCAGTGGACTGTCCCTGTGACTCCTAAAAACCAACCAAAACCAGTGCAGCTATAACTTGCTTTCCAACAGGGTTTTGAGTATGCCTCCTGTAGAACTTTCTAGCTTTCATATTTCATTTCTAGCATAAAAGCCTGTGTGTTGCTAATGGGAGAAGATTCTCTTGAAGAACACAATATGTCACTTGTCTTGGTTTAATGAAAAGGACTTGTTCAAGTCTGTCATAATTTATATTTTCCTCTTCTTTCAAAATGGTTTCAGAAGTTGGAAAATGAAGATGACTTTTATTTCCCTAGTCCTATCTCCGTTGCAGCCCATTTATTAAAACTCTGCTTTCTTATGTCCTGTGGTGTTTTCTTTAAATTTTTGAAGATTTTTGTGTGTGGATTAAGACCATCAATGTCTAAGTCACACAAAGGAAAGAACTATCTGAGACCAGACACAAAGGCCAACTGTGAATGTTTATTGGTGGCTGATGTTGGTAGTTAAGATTCATGACAGACTACTTCTAAGGGCAAAACTCAGGGTAATTACTGGAATTTTTCGTTGTCTTTCCTCCTCTCTCTCATTGACCTGTCTCCCTACAGGGTTTACAGTTTACTTCTGATTGTTCACAGTTTGCACTTACTGAACATTCATTGTTTAGACATTAATTCCCTGGCTTTTCTGCTGTGCCATCACTTTTGGACTCAGTGGTTCCCCCATGGTCAGATGGTGTTTCAGTGTTTCAAATTCAAACCTTCATGGACAAGCTGTAAGACATTACATGAAAAGCCAAATAATTGCTGTCACTGTCAGTGCTGAGGAAAATGTTACAGTGCCCAGACATCAGCTGAAGAGGTGATACATTGATGGTGGAATGTGGCATACTTAATTTGTCCTAATGTTGACTTGAATCTCAAGGATCATCCTTTCGTATGATACCCTGTCCCTGAGATTCACTATTCCCCTTGTGCTAAATTAAAACTCAGATTGGCTTGAGAAACTTGAAGATAATTTCTTCTAAGAACAAGCCTATCTCACAGCCTCGGTGTTTTCCAGTAGTGACTTGCCTTTCTTGAGGGTCACAGCTGTATAATTAAAATATGAATTTACATGTAATTCAGCTCATTTATCATTTCAGTAGTGAAATACAGTAGGGGAGAGCTTTAAGTAACACCAGTAACTCCCACTGATTTGACACAGCTGGTAATATCCTGTGCCCAAGAGAATCATGCTGCAAAATCCTTCCTGTATTATATTCCTATTCAATGAGCAAACACCCTGTGGTTATGCCATCTTAAAACAGCTAATCCTGTAAACCTAAGAGGCTTAGTTTTGAGGCCTGCCTGGAAAACAACATGAAATATGAGCAACTGTTCATTGTGGGCATGGTGTTCTTACATTTAAGACTGCTCTTGGATCAAACTGTGGCATGGAATATACAAATATACAATATTTGCCCGGACTGCTGTTTGTTGGCTTGGCATGCAAGCACTGCCTACTCCTGCCAGGTTATGTGTGGGCAGTCTGCCTCCCCAGCCCAGCTGTGTCCTGGTGCTGCCCAGGAGCTCCCACTGCAGAGCCCCAGAGCCTCCTGGCCAGCTCAGCACTCAGCTGAGGCAGCCGAGGACATGGGCAGCAGGGAAGTCAGGGCAGTGATCCTGCCAGGTAGGCAGGCTGCCAGTGATCTGACTAGAGGATTCCTAAAGGCATTAATTCATTTTACAGTACCCTTTTTAGCCTTTCATAGTGAAAAGCTGTTCATCATTATCATCAAGTTTTAGGAATATGGAATAATTTGTATAGAATATTTGTCTTTTAGAGAGTAAACATGACACAGCTGTCAATAGAAGTCATTCCTGCCTGCTTTTCTGTGTTTTATGGTCTTCTATAACAAATATAGGCATCATAAAGCTACTTATTTTATAATTAGCAGTTTGGCTGTTCCTTAATATTGCTTCTGTATATACAAAAGAGGCTAAATTGCCTCTTCTCCTACCTCCTTAGAGGTCTCTCATTCATTAATGAGGTACAAGTGTACAAGGATATTCAAACATGAGGAAATTTCCACTGGAGATAACTCTAACAGGATTTAGGTAGAAGGCACTTACTTGAACAAATGGCTGAAGTTCAGCCACTCAGCCCTGCTGCTTTCAGACACAATCAGCTTTGTTTTCAGAGACTGGCACTTGGATGCAACCGAGTCCACCAGAGGAGCAACAGCATGGATTATAATAACACACCTGGCCTTCAAAGCCAGCAATTGATAGCAAATGTCAGATGCTGTCAGTTGTGTTGTCCCTGGGGTGATGATAACACCTGAAAGTGCAATAAAATTGGAAATTTATTAGGTATTTTTCCCTTTCAGTCCTGATCACTTCACAGCTTTTCCTGATTTGCTGGCTACCAGCACCATACAATCCAGAAACGAGAAGGTGGTAAAAAAAGTCTCACACATCTGAACTTGAATAGAGATGTGCAGACTTGAAGAACAAAATAGCTCCTTTGCTACAGACAGAGTGAAAGCAGGATGCAAAACTTTGAGGCAGAAAACACTGGCAGCTTTGAGTCTGTCCCAGTTAAACTGATTTAACGCAAGCCACAGGAAGTGAAAGAAAAATGATGAAGGTAATTACATCAGTTGTTAGAGACTACCCCAGTCCCCCATTTGACTGTCAAATGTTCAAGCAAGGAAGTCAAATAAGAAATAGAATTGTTAAATGAATTGTTAACTTCTGGCATAGAAGGTAATAAACAATCTACAGACCACTAGGAGATACACAATTCACCTGTTTGAATACAAGCCATGCTCAGCTGCCACCACCCTGGGATTCGAGGTAGAATCACTAAAACTTGGTCTCCTCTTTGCAGATTGCCTGGCCCAGAGAGCACATTGACCACTTTTTGGGACGTGAAACCCAGCTCTTCAAAGTTCCTTTTAATTTCATCTCCTTTTCCATTTCTGCTCCTAAAGAAATAAAGTCTCAGCTATCCTCTGGTTTCAGTAGTGCAAACTCAGGTCCATTAAGATTAATGTAATGGACACAGCATTTTGTGCGTTTGTTTTCTATTTTTGACCTCAGACAATAATGAGCTTGGTAGCTGGAAAGCAAAGGAATACCTATTTCAGAACCTGAGGGTGTGAAGGAGGTGAGATCCACCTGCAAAACCCTCCTGGCACAAGCCTGGGACTCGTGTTTATTAGCCAGTTGATAACAATTAGTTGTCCTGAAAGGTCATGTGAACAGTTTTACTACACAGCACATTTGCTGTTTTCCCAGGCTCCTGCTACCAGCAGATATGTTTATGGGTTGTGTGTAGTGGGTTTACAGCAGAACAAGGAAAATCCGAGATGAATAACCCTGTGCTTTGTTGTTGTTTTTGGTTTTGTTTTGTTTTGTTTTTCTTGGTTCACTGGTGTTCTTGTGCTCAATACAGCCGTGGTCACAGAGTTCAGCTACTGCTTATATCTTCTAAATCAAGTGCTGTAGCAGCATGGTGTGAAGTGCAAGGGCTACAGAGAGGTAACAAGAAATGTGAGATGTGACCTAGCAGGGATGATCTAAACCTCTGCTGTTCCCATAACCTTGGAACGGCTTGACTGTTATGGAAATATCTCACAGTCTGAACTGACACCTCAGTCCAGGAAATCCCTGATTATATTTAATCCTGAAACCCTATGCAACCCAGTACTGGCTAGATCTGGAAGTCTGATCACCAACAATATTAAAAAACATTCTCACAAAATAATATTTGGCACAGAGTTACACATATTGTGGCTTTCAGTAACATCACTGCAAATGCAAAAATAAGGACTAGTCCATTTTTCCCTCTTCTATCATTATTTTCTCCCATGTACATTTAAAGTTATAGGGAATATATTGCTTTAGAAATATTTCAAAGCAGCAGGACAGCAATGTGTATCTTCCACCCTTATGCAGAAGGCTGTCCTCTTAAGACTGACAGGAAACAGGATGGAATACACAAAATGGAAAACACAAAAGTCCAGGATGAGCGTGTTCTCATGAGGAGCTCAGCAGCAAAGAGCACCACTCTGTGTTTCTCAGTTTCTTCCTCTGAATGTTCCCAGAGATAATCTGTGATAGTTATTGAACAAACCCCAACTTGTCTGTGCAGAGAAGAAACAACACCACATAGCAGTTTCATTACAAACTCTGCTCCTTTTCTGTGGCAAGCCTGCAAATTTAAATGCTTCCGGCTCTTTTTAGAATTTGGCTGGCAGGTAGCACATCACTCCCAGTGCCCAGCAAAAATATTAAGTTCTGTTTTAGAGAAACAAGGAATATCAGTTGGTTGACTCAGTAATTCCTCAAGTCAGTAGTGCAGGACAAGCACACAGCACCGAAACTGAGCACAACCTTGGTAGCAGCTGAAGGGCTTTGTGTGTTTGCTTGAAACCCTGGGCAGTGTGACAGAGCAAAGGCTCCTGCCCACACATCAAACAGAAATGTTTTGATTCACCAGTTTGTTTCTTCCTTTTTTTTCCTGGACAGGTTCAGGTTATCATTGCAAAACTGCAAGAACACGTTGGAAAGTCTGTCTGACCCAATGTGCAGACTGAGCAGACGGTGCTGCAGCAGAGAGGAAACCTCCTGAGCAAGCCCTTCCCTGCTGGAAGGGACAATTTGTGCCACTACCAGGGCTCAGGGAAAAGTCTAGCCAGGTCTGTTTAAAGCCCAGCACAGACCAATTCCAAAAACCTAGGGACATGTTGCAGGATCATACTTTTTAAATTTGCTTTACAATCAATTACTTTAAAAGTTCATAATTAGATTATATTTAAAAATTTATTACTTACATTGAATAAATGTATTACTTTAAAAATCTGATCACTTCAAAGTGGATTACTTTTCCAAAAAGTACTCACATTTGAAATCTGAATGCCCTTAAAAAGAATCAGATGCTGAAATTGTGAGCAGATTACATTTTTCAACATGCTTTTTTCGATTGCACTTAAAGATCTAATCCAATTTCTTGTTATTCTGTCCAAAAATTGATTACATTTAAAATACAACATTACATTTAATATATCCAACATGTTTTCCTTCTGTTCTGACTGAATGAAGGAGAGAAAAATTAATCTCTCAGAAGAAAGCTGTAATACAGGAAAAGGGAAGTTTAAAACCCTGCTACAGCCGGGTTTGAGCACAACCTTATTTTGTTCACTTTTCTTCTGATAGAATCACATTAAACAACTACTTGCTCCCATAGAGGATTCAATTTTCTACACTCACTAGAAGCCTGTGAGATTGTGTTTGAAGATAACTTTATTTTGGATTTTAAGGACTGTAAAGGTTGTAAAGGAGCCCATTAACAAATTAGCAGCTGCTGAGCTCTGTTGCTCTGCCACAGCTGATGGAAGCTCAGAAAGCGAAGGCGAGTGATCTAACACTTGAGTGTGACGGCCAAACTTGGCAAATTACCCCTTCTCTTACTGATCTTTTCAATAACAAACCCTTTCCAAACAGATAAGCTTATGTACATTGCATTTATAAATTCATTTTTTATTCTTACAGGATGACTAGACCTAGATCAAGTATTAGCAGGAGAGTTGGTTTTATATCAATAATCTGAAATCCTTTTGAATAACTAAACCCAAACTCATCTAAAGGCTGCTCTTCTTTTCATTAAAGCTTAATGCCAACTTTTGGTATTGTGGGAAAGGAGATGAAGTTGTAGGTCACTTATAAAATGCTCTTGCTCAATGGACTAGCTAAAATAACTCATGCAAAGTCACAAAAATCACAGTCCAGAAAATCTGAAGGACAAAGTTCCAAACCCATTCTGGAAATGTATTAAGCATTTCAAGACATAAAACTAAATATTAACTTTCTTACTAATGCAAGCATAGCAATTTTATGTGCCAAATGCATACAAAAACAATATATTTATACACACCCTATATATGTATATGTGCAACATTAAGCACATACTGTGAATTTCTATAATTTACTAATTTCTCATTATGCACAACAGCATCATCCGTTAAAAGATTATTTCTCACATACTGAACATAATTCCAATTTCATTTACCTCAGAGAGGTTTTTGAAGCAAAAGATGGGATCTTATGTTCATATCTATTTTAGAATACTTCCAGCCTTGCATTGAGAATTCCACTCCTGGCTAGTGCTTGGAAGATACAAGACACTTTTAAAAGAAAGGATACGTACACATGGTTCTCATCCTACTAGGAAAAATGTGGATTTTGAACCTATCCAATAAAACTGCTAATCCCCCATCTGTAACAATGCATTTTTAGGACTTTTACTGCCACTTTTACTGCCACTATCCAGTGGCACCAGAAAAGACCTCTTCATAATGTTGTATTTTTGGAACCCATATAGTGACCATACCAGTCACCATGTCCTTTCCATAAGCTTTGGATGTCAGGGTAAACTCTCAGGAAATAGTGAATCAGAATATATTTGATGTAAAATACCTTTTCAAATGTGGGCATTATATTTTTTTGTTATCTCTCAAGAATAACATCAAATAGAAGCTGGGCTGCAAGAGAGATGGTGAGGAAGTCTCAAAGGGAAAGGCTATTGAAATTGTCTACTGAAAATTTTATTTTTCACCCAGAATAATACAATTCACTCAGGTATTAACATTGGAAACTCTGCAAGCAGGCACAAATATCACATCTTGATGTTACCTGTAGTTTTTTGATGCTCAGGCACTTAACAAAAAGAGATCAGAATAATGGCAGCTATAGTAGTGAAATGTACATAGTGCTAATGGAATGAAAGAAGTTTTGTTAAATTCCAAACAATGCTATATCCGTCCCCACTCTTTGTCTCTTAATTCATTCCTCTTGATCTTCCCAGTGACTGTCTTTGGCAGCTCTTTGACAAATTCCACCTAGATAAAATAAAGAGAGAAAGCAATGCAGCGTGTTCTACAGAGTTGGTGTTCCAAGACTCTCCAAGCATATGTGGAAAACTGAGAGGACTCCCATCAGTAAGAACTGCCTGCCTCAAATCCAAGCCAAACCAAAGAGCACATTGTGGCACTTGTGAAACCATCTCTGGGCTGCCTAGATGGCCAAACATCTGTACAGCTGCCTCTCAGCTGACCAAACGGAGTACAGTAGAAGGGCAAATGCCTAATGGTGCCAAAGGTCAGAGATGAATGACAAAAAGAAGAAAGAAAAGGATGGTACAGCCCCAAGGTCTTTAATGGTTCTTAGTTCTGTGAGTTCTGCTCAAGTTAGCTAAGGCATTGCAGTAGCTCTTTCCCTGTGGTGCTGGATTACTAAGAAACACCAAGTGTATCCTCTTGGTCTTGTGTCTATTTATTAGTTGTGATGATCAGTAGATAAAAACTTAATCAGATTCAGTCATGTGCTACCCTAAAGGCACTGGCAAATGCTTGTTTGAAGGTGAAATACAAAACAGAGAATTGTGATTGTGAGTCTGACTTAGAACATGGAGATCTAACTGGGATATACAAGACCTAGAAAACTTTGAGAAGTTTAAACAAGTACTTTATGCAAATTCATTAAAAACAATCTAAACTAATGTTATTTAGGAAAGGTCTTCTGGAGGCAGTGGTCTAGATGAATCTTTACTGCTGGTTCTTTCAAATGAATCATGAAAATCTAAATAGTAATTCTCCTGAGCTATAGGGAAGGGTGCCCTGTTTTAAAGTTTCTCCTCAGAAATGTTTACCTTTCTAGGGTATTTATATGGAGCAGTAGTTTTCTTGACATGGTCCTGCAAGTCACGAATTAAGCTTTTCAGGTCAGTGGATGAAAAGGTTGGGGACAGAACCACAAATGCTTTCACGACCTGTAAGGTAAAATTAACAAAAGTGATCTGATACCATCTGTTTTTTAAGGGCTGATGTGCAGTTACCAGTGAGCAGTGCTGCTCAGAGCCACAACAGTCATGAGGAACAGAGAAACCAGCACATGATAAGAAATGATTGTGCCCAGCTTCTGCATGGGTATGTGCAGAAGCTAAAGTGTAAAGGACAGATTTTGTGCCCTCATTATAAATAAGAGCCTTTTCCCTTCTCAGAAGCAGCCGAGAGGATGGAGCAATAAAACATGTCTCTGTGGAGTTCTCTCTGGAGCTAAGGGACATTTTATTTCTCTCTGAAGTTCACTGAGGACAGTAAGCACTGTTATCCTGGCACAGGATTGTGCATTCACCACACCTGCAGCCCATGTCTAATGCTTGGGCAATTGCAGTAGAACTTTGGCTACACCAAGAGTCATAAATGACAATTTAAGTATAGACAAATGCTTAAGAACAAGGGCAAAGTAAACATCACAGTAGTGTTCTCCACAGAGAAGACCTTGGGATGAAAAGAAACTCAGAAGAGCAAATGCATGTAAATGTGAAGGGATTTTGCTTGTCAACCCCACTAGGATTATCCGTGATGGGAGTAGACAGGGTGCTTAGGGACATGGTGTATTTGTGGACCTGACAGTGCTGGGTTTATGGTTGAACTCAATGATCTCAGAGGTATTTTCCAACCTAAACAATTCCATGATTCTAAGATGACATTATTGCCGTAGAGCTATAAGTTTTTCAGTAAAGTAGAAATTCCTTGATATCATTATATATTTGGACAAATGCATTGCTTTCCCCCCTCCATTCAGCCTGGTTACCTCTCCTCTGAGGGGGTCTGGGCTGCTGACAACAGCTGTTTCTACCACAGCTGGGTGCTCTATCAGGGCACTTTCTACTTCAAATGGCCCAATGCGATACCTAGGTAAGGAAAAATAAATATGAGGCTTGGCTCTTATTTTTTGTCTGGAAAAACCAGTACCAAATGTTTTTAAATTTTCGTGTTGAAGAAAAAAAACCAAAACAAAACAAAGCCAGAACAAATCAATAACCAACTATAGAAGTTTTAGGCAAAATGGGACAGCTGGCTGGGTTAGAAGTAGGAGCATTTCATAGTGGTCTTTGTGGCAGAGGACTGCTGGGGCTGTGGATACTTCTCCGTCTGTCCTCTCTCCTTGAGGCTCTTAGGCTGGAGCTCCATCCCACCCTGTAGCTGGGGTCTGCAGCAGCAGCCTGTGCCACGTTTTGGAATCACATCATACAATATCAAGTTCTTTCCTTTCAACATTTTAAAAATAAATTGTTTCAAAAGCTCTTTGAATCCAATAGAGGTTCCTTCAGTTATAGTAAAAAAATAAACTAGATAAACATCCCTCCTTTGCCAACTGAAGTCTTCATTCTTTGTTGAAACACATGAGATATTGCAGGGGAAATGGATCCAGTATCATCACAGAGATGATACTGCGGGGCTGTGAAAAGCTGATAACAGCAAGCACTCCAAAGTCAAGAGGTCAATACATTCCTGTCACAGGACTATGATGCCAGAAGCTCACATGTAAGAATACACAACACAACATGTGAGAATATACAATGGCAGATTTAGAATGGGTGTGTGCAGACTAACCCTGAAGAAATGATGATGTCATCGTTTCTGCCAATAAACTGGAAATATCCCTCTTCATCCATAGTCCCTCTGTCTCCAGTGACATAAAAATCCCCACGTTCACTTTCTGCAGTTTTCTTAGGGTTATCCTTAAAGTGGTTTACAAGCAGTAGTTTAGTTTTTGAGCACGCATTAGCTATACATTATGCTATAACACACATAATATCAAATGCACTGGAACTTAATTTTTCAGTCAAGGATGTACTGATATTGCTATAAAATACAATAAAATAGGTTTAAAATAATTTATATTCTTTAAGAAAACTTGATTTAACTTGATCCTATATGATTTTCGTTCCTTTTCTACCATGATCAATTCAAATAAACAAATTACTTTGGTAACAAATAATAAAATGGTGAAAAATGTCCAGCCTTTAGGACTATGCAATTGGAGAGCTTTTGGGGAGATTGGTAGTGGTGGTGAGGAATAAAATAAAGTTCTTACTAAATATTCAGAGAAAAAACCAAGTGGCCTTATAGGCTTGCTTCTGACAGCAATTTCCCCCTGTTGTCCTGGAGGCAGAATATTGGCATTTTTGTCTATGATCTAGAATGAAAAACAGTTCTTATTTTAGTCCAATGTAAAAACAAACTCCAAACACAAATACAACCAAACAAAAAATCCCCCATGACAGAATCTAAAGAGCAGTCAACAAACCTGAACATCATAAAGGGGAGCTGCTTTCCCCATTGATCCAGGTTTAATCTTCATTCCTTTAAAAACAGAGCAGATTACTCCCTGTAAAAATCAAGATCAAACCAAAGCTTTACAAAAGAAAATGGCTACATTCACACTTAATTCATTAAATGTAGTTTCTAGACCAGTTCCAAAGTAAGGAATTAAGATTCATAGGATCCTATATGTCAGTGCTGTATGGTACCAATAAGCAAAATCATAAAACTCCCTGAAAGAATCCTGTTCCATTGTCTGTGAAGAATTCATGTCCTCTGCTAACCAGTCTTCTTCCCTTAGATTCAAACCCTGCCCTCTTGACTGACACTGTTACTTGGAATTAGCTTAAGGACATTTGTGGAAATATTACAGCATGTTCCCTCCCAAACCCTCATGTTTCTGGCAGGTTCTGTGAGGAGAGCCATCAGAGGGAGTTCTTTCAGAGGTTACCAGGGAAGGGAATTACTGAAACACTCACAGAAATGTGAAGGAGGAAACAGACAAAGCAAACCTTACAGCAAAAAGCAATTCCAAAGATTTAACAGGCTATTGTCCCTACAGATGTACCATCTCAGTCTGGCCATACACTTCATGGATGTCCAGCCCAGTCTGGCTCTTCCACTGCTCCATGACTTCTGGGTTGAGTGGTTCCCCTCCACTCACGCAGTACTTCAGCTTCATGAATTTGTATCTTCACAGGGAGTTAAAAACAAGAAAGGCAATACTTAAATCTAGAGGGGGAGACCAGGAGCACGCAAGGGTGAACACCAAGGGAGAGCTGTTTACTGGGAGAGTTAGTGCCACAAAGTGGGGACATCAGAGGGGCCCTGATCCTTCTGCTCCTGATACAAGGATATCACTCTGTGCTCAACACTCTACATAAGCAGCAGTCAGAGTTAAGCATGTGAAAAATAAAATTTTTGCTGAAGTCAGCTGGGATTATAAATAACCAAATACTGATCTGCTGAGCCAGGGCCCTGATTGCTGACCCTCTGCAACAGGCCAAGCAAGAAAGTTCAAGAAGGAAAGAAGGAACAATGACAGGCAGTGAGAACTGGAACAGGGGGTGATGCCACAACCAATAATTCCCTCTCAGTTATGCTGACATGCACTTTCTAGGATGAAGTCCTTCCCAAAGTCTGGACAATTAATATGCTAGACAAAAATTATGACAAAGTATTTAACAGACTCTCAGTTTCATACTCACAAGTACAGTAGCATAAGTCTCAAACTTCTAAGGAAAAACATCAAGTTTCTCTGATGAAAAAACTCAGCAAAAATCAAATTTTGCGTGATGGTCTTCTCGTGAAGGATATTTTAAACTAAATTATTACCCTCTTTTGGCTCAAGCAATTATATATAGGAGATGACTGAGTTTAGTTAAGGTAACATTACTAAATAATTTTTTTTTCGTACTTGGACAGGTAATAATAATAATAACAATAATAACAATAATAATAATAATAATAATAATAATAATAATAATAATAATAATAATAATAATAAACATTACTAAATAATTTTTTTACATACTTGGACAGATCATTTTGCACCAGCATGCGGAACAGTGTTGGAGCACCAACCAGGGCATCAATTGGGAATCTGCAGAGAGTCTAGAGGGTTAAACAATAAGAAGGACATGTGAAGCTCGGACAAAAATCTGCCTTTGGAATGTACAGTAAACAGGTGACACAGGAAGGAGAAGTACATTTGTCTCCTGTGTAAAAGCACCACATCCTCTGTTGGGTGAGGTACCCTCCTGCAGTTGGTGCAATATGCAGAGATTGTAGATTTTGATTGTAGATTGTAGATTACAAAAATCCCCATGCTAATACATCTACCTGACACCAGGACCCCACAGTTTGGGGCATGGCCAGAATAGTTCCTCCTCTGTCTACCTCACAGGGGGGTGTTCACTTTCATCTTGGCTGGTGTGGGCACAGAAACACTTCATTTCTGCATTAATACCCACTGATACTATTTCCACGGTCACTAGAGTGAATGGCAGGCATTTAATGCTGCTTTTGGAAGATTTTTTTCATGTGCTTACCAGCTATGAGTAAAATGTATGAATGGATTGCATGTTTGTTCCCTTCTGTATACATTAAAAATGAAAGTAGGGCTTTACACAGCAAATACAATATCTTAAACATGACTATAAACACAACCCTCATGAAATCTGTGGATGCTGTCAAGAATTGGTCTTGGCATGCTTTCTGCAGATGAATACATTTCCATGAGTTTTTCCCTTACGTTCAGGATGACTTCTGAGTCGGTCTGTGGTAGGTTATGTATAAAGATGCATGATCCGAAAACCCAAGGATCAAAAAAAGATGCTATTGAAGTTAGTATCCATCCTGTGTCTGCAGTGTTCCATATCATGTGAGAGGGAGTTAAATCCAACCAGTACCTGATAGGAAAAAATAAAATAAAGGATAACAACATATACCCAGAAAGAGGGTAAGAGATATTAATTGGAAGACTGAGACACTGGGGTGATCCTAGTCCCTAGCAATTTGATGGGGTTTTTACTCTGATTTCAAAGGGAGAAAGGCTGGGGATGTACATAGGTATTTCTTATTCAGTAATTTTTTACAACAGCTCTACTATGCAGCTTCAATTATCTTATGTTCAACCAGGCTTAACTCTTTCATACCTTTCACTTAAAAGGGGTCTGAAACCAAGACTACCCTGGGAATGTTGAGTCATCTTTGGAGAGCCTGTAGTTCCACTGGTAAAGAAGATAATCATTGGGTCTTGAATCCTTGTTTTGATGCAGGAATGGTCAGCAGATTGGTTTCTGTAAAAAAAGAGAATGTAATTATAACTTCAATGGTTGTAGTTGATATAAATGAGCACTTGTGGGAACAGGTCTGCTTTGTCCTCGTGTCGGCAGCGGCACTCAGTCACACTCACAGGTACAGCTCAGTGAAGTTCAGCCATCCCTCCCTGCTGCCTTTGGACACCATTAGCTTGGTTTTCAGGAGCTGGCACTGGGATGCCGCCGAGTCCACTGCAGGAGCCAGTTTGTCAGTGGTAATGATGCACTTAGCCTTTGATGCCTGGAGTCGGTACAGTATGTCTTTGGCAGATAATTGGGACGTTCCTGGGATTATGACAATTCCTGGATGAGAGATAAAGTTCATTTATGTTGGCATTTTCTTCTATGTCTGATTCTTTTCTAAGAACCTAAGCTATTAAATATTCCCAAACTGATCTCTGATACGGATTTGCCCTGGTGTTCCCCAGCCAAACAGTTAGATTAGATTAATGCAGATGTCTGTGCTCTTCTGTCAGAAATGAAATGTGGACCTGCCTGGTGACTTCCATGGCTCTTCCCTGCCTTCTGGCATCTTCTTGCCCATTGCATGAGCTACCTTTCCTATGGCCCCCAGTGAAAACCCTTCAGGACTGCCTGGCAGCTAGTCCACTCACTGGATTATTACACTATTTTCCCTTGATAAACCATATCCATTCTTGATCCTCTCAGCCGATTTGCAATGACCATTTGACCTCACTGACCTGCTCGCATACAAGCCACCTTGACCAGCCACCATTCTGGAATTCGTGGTAGGATCAGGATAAGCCTGTCTCCCTTCTGCAGTCCACATTCTTTAGTCAGTACATTGGCCACTTTCCGAGACAGGAACCCCAGCTCCTCAAAGCTCCACTTCACTTCTTCTCCTTCGCCATTTATCCACCAGAAAGCAGGGTTTGATGGTCTCTTTCCAGCCTACAAAACACAGGCATTCAAACATAAAAGATTTTCTTCTGAAAGACCATAGAATAATAATGCAGACATCTGTAAATTATGGAAGATCTGAGTATTTGACAGCTGGCATATAAGCTGCTTTTTTTTTTTTTTTTTTTTTTTTGGTCCTTAAAAGATTGAGATTTGCTATTAATCAAGCTCAATTATTCCCAAAAGATTCTCCTTTTCTGAAGCTGAAATGTTTACCAGCCTAATTGTCTCCAGACCCAAGTCCTAGTCTGGATCCTATTTCAGTTTAAACCTTTTACTGTGCATTAATGCTCCTACAAAATAACAATAAATAAAGCTAGAAAGAATGAACTTTTGTATAATTTCCTAATGCAAATTTGGTTTGGCAACTGATTGCTTTTATAAAGAAAAAACCCCACCTTATTCCAAATGAAATTTAAAATTAAAGTATTTCATTGGCACAACAGAAGATCACCTACCTTTTCAATCTCAGACCATTTGTCCAGTACATCACTTGCAAAGTTAAAGTACTTTGGTATTTCCTGTTTGCCCTGTCTGATGGACTCATACTGGGAATATACATCAGAGGAAAGCAGCCTGGGATGTCCATGGAAAGTCCTATTAGGAGGCTTCAGAGTCCACAAGAGTTTTAGATTCTGTAACTTCAACAGCAGCTTCATGGCAGAAGACTATGTGTCTAGATGCTGTAGACTATATAAGAAACTTGCAGAATTGTTGTTAGGAATCCTGCAATAACAAAAAACCAAAAACCAAACCAGCAAAAAAAAGAAAAATAGTATTGCGATTATCCAAAGATAATCCAGTTATGAATTAATGAGTTCTTCATTAAAGTCACTTAGGCTAGTCAGAGCCAGACTGATGATTTTAACATGCTAATTAAATGTTAAGTTCCCTATCTTCCTTTCTTGTATTTTTAATTTTAAAATTAATTGCCCACAACTCTCCATAGTAAAACACAACATCAGATGATATTGTTTACATTAGAAGAATGTTCCTGCATCATGCATTCAGTACCTGATTCTCTATTCCTTTTTCTTTTCTGCTTGTTTCCAAACTAGTTCCATCAACAACCTCACTTTAGCCTCAGCAGTTGCTGACTGATTCATCCATTCACCACATCAACACCAAGAACCTTCACTTTGTTATGTAGCCCCTGAGTTTGATAGAGACTTTTCTACTCATTTTCCTCACCTGTCTGCTGTGGACAGGAGAGATCAGGAGCTGCTGGGGGAGATCCTCTTCATTCATTTCACTCACCTGTTAGGACATGTTTCCCATATGAGGCACTGTAAGGATCAGCTGTTCCCTGGAGATGTGAAACCTGGAAACTCCTTCATAAAGGTTTTGGAGTGAAACTCTTCTGACTTTATTGCTCACTTCTTCTGGAGTAATGAGAACAGAATGTGGCACAAAACAGACAAAGCAGCAGAACTCTTTCTGTGGAGTAACTTTTTTCTTGTAATCATTTACACCATTGTTACTTGTGCATAATTTGCAACTTAACCTAAAGCATTTTGGGTCTTCTTTTGCCTCAACTTTAACCATTTCAGTATATCACAAATTCATCATGATGAAGAGAAGCATTAAAAAGAATTTTTTTCCTTTCCACTCTGAAAGAATTTGAGAATGTTACAGTGGTAGTTATTGACAAGAATATATTAATGTGCTGCTGATATCCACCACAGGACAAAGATTACTTTTATAAATTTCTCTTTTATTTGTATGTGTCTAAGAGTTGTAGTTACACTTTGTTTGAGTGTTTTCCAGTTTTTCTTCAACAGTTTGTTTTTTGTAATGTTTTCACGTGTTCTGGGTCATAAACCTGTGCCATGTTTGATATGTTATGGTTGGTACAGGTAATGAAGTATTTCTCCCCTTGTTTTCCAGATCACTCTTGCTCTTTTTATACTTTTGCCCACTCTTTTCTCCTTAGAACATTTCTCTGGATTTTCCCAGTAACTGTCTTTGGCAGATCCTGAACAAACTCCACCTGAAAGGCAAAAATACGTCCTGGTTAAATTCCCAGCTGAAGGAAAGACAGCCTTTCATTATGGCTGGGGATAAAAGGATGGGAAGCTGCACAGCCAGGGCAGGGATGGTGAAAGGCTGATTGAATGCCTTGCCCATTTGAGCTGCAGTGAAAACTCCAGGATTCCATGAAGAAAGACTGGGCCCTCATAAAGTAAAATTTCACGACCATTGCCTCCCTCTGGGTCCATTCTAGCACACACAGCCAACCCAAGGCTACAGCTGCCACAGACCCTGTCATCGACTTCTATTTTATCTAACTCTGGTTGGAGTGTTTGTCAGAAAGCTGTTGAAAAAGAGCTGAGGCAGGACAAAAATTGCTCAGTTTCTGGTACAATGAGGGAACCTGTCTTTTTGGGCTGTACTTACCTTCCTTGGATACTTGTAAGGTGCAGTCACCTTCTTGACATGTTGTTGAAGCTCATGAATTAATTTTTCTGGATCATGTGATGCAAAAGCAGGAGCTAAAACAATGAAGGCTTTGACCACCTGTGCCACAAAAACAAAGGGGTTGCATTAACTTCCAGAGGTGGCAATAAGGGAACACATATGTTGTGAAAAGTGAGTGACAAAACTCAGAATGCCAAAATGTGAGTTTTTTCTTTAATTTCCCTTTTCATTAGCTGTTTGCTATCAACTGCTGCACTATGAAGGACCCACTCTGCAGCAGAGGATTTTTTCCATATTTCCAGCTTTTTTTTCCTTAATGTTATATCCTAATAAAGCTGAAAACCTTGACTCTGTTGCCCAAAGAAATGTTACAAATGTAGAAAATATGAAAAAAATTAAACACTCTGGATGTCATTGCTACAGTGCACTAGGTGATAAAACAAGAAATAATCAAAATTTCTTTGCTTAGATAAAAACATGTCTTTATTAGTCTGAAAAGCCAAATTATTTTTCCACATGAAAACCTGCAAACAAAAATAATTCTGATATTGTGGTATCTGTCAAGACACGCATTTTAAAAATGTTTATGCCCACCTAATTTCAAAAATATGTAACATATTGAATTCCAAGGAAACCTAGTACATATAAGGAGGTTGATACTTAGAAGAAAGGGTATTTATTTTACTTTTGTTCCTATTTTGTTTTACCTCCCCTCGCACTGGGTCAGGACTGCTGACAACAGCCACCTCTGAGACTGCTGGGTGCTCAATCAATGCACTCTCCACTTCAAATGGGCCAATGCGATACCTGGGGAGCACAAAGACAGCTCAGCCCAGCAGCATGGACCAGCCCTTTGCTCTTTCCAGGCTGCATTTCATGAGGCAAATCTAAAAGGAAATGCCTTACCCAGCAGAGTTAATGATATCATCAGCTCTTCCAACAAACCAGACATATCCCTCTTCATCCATAACACCTCTGTCCCCAGTGACATAAAAATCTCCACGCACAGTGGCAGCAGTTTTCTCAGGATTATCCTGGCAACAATCAAACATTTCAGAAAAGGTATCTGATTATTAGTGAATTGTAATGCATTTCCTTAGCAGTGATGCAAAGAATGATAGGAATAATTTTTTCAGTTGTTCTCAAAATGAGTGTGTTCAATGCTGTTTCATATTTTCAACTAAAAAACCCAGAGCCATGTTAATTAGCAGTTTGATGCCTGAAGTATGTGACAGGTAGAAAAGAGCACTACACACTAAAGAGTGTATATAGAGATTTCCATTCTAGAGAGAAAAGGTCATGCTCTATCAAAATGCTCTCCATCATAGCAAATGTGTAACCCACAAAAATGTGTAACCCACTCTGTTCAGAGAAATGATTTATCATTGCCGGGGGTTGCCACAAATAACCTCCTGTCAAAAGAAACTTTTTACCCTTAACTGACAGGAACAAAACTCAAATGAGGTCACCTGCAGGAAAAATTTCATTGGACCTCTACATCCAGTGTAACCTCTTGGTTACACAGGAATGTGTAACCTGGCTTACACATTTTGACAACAGAAGACAGAGTGAAAACCAGATGCTATGGTATTGAACTTGTAGACGTTTCTTATCCCCTAGCAAGAAAACACATTTTACAAGTTGTTCTTTGAGGATGCTACAAATATCCAAATATTATGGTGGTTCAGAAAAGGATAAAAAACATAGATAGTTCCCCCAAAGCTTATTCATTATGACAGTTCAGTTGCAGGGGAGAATAAGTTTGCCTGAGTCTACTGTTTTCTTAAGAATGTCCTGCACCTCAGCATCACCACACACTGATCAGGCTCAAAGTCCTCAAGTAACCCAGTGAGACTTTCTGAGGATCCTGCATGGAATTCTGCTCCTGGCAGACCTTTGCCCTGGCTCTCTCCTGAGTCTCCCAGCAGACACAGGCACAGCAGGTCAGGCTCACCAAGTACTCGGAGAACAGACAGAAGGGGCGTGTGGGTTGCACTCGGACAGCAATGGTGCCCTCTTCTCCTGTGGGCACAACAGCCCCGTGGTCATCTACAATCTGCAGAAAGGACAGACCAGCAGGGGTGCTTTGATCAGCTCAGAGGAACATCTGCTGCAGCTCAGCGCAGGGCACAGGAGGGACACAGCACTGCCTCACTGTTCTACCCACAACTGCCACATACCTGCACATCATAAGGGGGAACAGCTTTTCCCAAAGAGCCAGGTTTAATTTTCATTCCTTTCATATTGGCACAGATTGGCACCTGGAGAAGAGATTTTTTTTTTTTAAGATTTTTTAAAAATTGTTGCAACATCTTGTAAATTTATTATTATTTTCATTTGGCATCTTTCCACGACTTTGTTGTGACAAGGGCTGAATCAGGACCAAAGCACTGTGATTTTTTGAGAACATCAGAGTCTGGGTTGAGAGGCATTTCAGATCAGACCTGTGTGAGATTTGTTTTGTTGAGTCTGAGCCAGTGGATTGTCCTGCAAACACTTGACTTCTATTTTGCAGGACAGCAGATTATTATTACAGATCTTATTTCAATACTGTGACAATTAGTTTGGGAACATTTCAAGGGCAAAATGAGAGAAAGCCTGAGATCTGGCTCTTAATAGTTTTGTTAATGTTCACTTACAGAGAAGTCTGGGATGTGAGCTGGTTTAATATTTGCCATTAAAATCTCAGACAGGCCAAATTGATAGCTGGAGCAAATTATGTTTTCAGGGTTTTTTGAAGTAAAGAGGACAAAGGGATCTCCTACAACTTATTTGATTGGAAGTGTCTCTGGCATGGTTTTTGCAGGGGTCTAAACCATTAGAATATGCAACTTGCTGATTCTGGAACTGTAAAATCATAATCATACAAAGTTGTTGTTTTTTTTTTTTAATCATATAAGTGATTCTCACTTTTTCCATTGATTTATCAAGGACATTGTGGCTCTCGTATTCTTACCTTCGAATGGGTATAGTACAAGAATTATTGCAAACGTACTGTTTCGGTCTGGCCATAACCTTCATGGATATCCACCCCTGTCTGGATTTTCCACTTCGCCAGCACTTCAGGATTGAGTGCTTCCCCTCCAGTTACACAGTGCTTCAGACTCGGGAACTTGTAGCTTGAGAGGAACAGCAAATGAAATAATTCCCTTAATTCCTAAAAGGAGCAGTGAGCAACCTTAACTAAACAGACATCCTCAGCTTTCCAAGTACACCTAAGGCTGAAGGAAAGGCTGAATAGGAAGACAGAGCCTGAGCTCTCTGCTAAAGCTGGGTTGGCTTTTGGCAGGATGAAAGACCTATGTGACAAGAATGAGTACCTTACCAAAGATGTGAAAACGCCTTGCAAACCACTTCTCACAAGCTGGGTATTTTACAGAGTAACAAACCAGCAAGAACAGCTGCCAAATAACTCTCAGCATCTGGAACTCCTCTAACTGTTCCCTTCATTCTCAAACATGTGAGAACAACTTCACTGTACTCCAGTAACATCCTGATCCAATGCTGCCTAAAACATTGACTTAAATTGAACGGTGAAGCCTAAGTTCAGAGGAAGTGACACCTTAAAAAAAATCTCCTTTGTTTCCTCTGAGCTGTCTGTTCAAAGACCCAGTCCTGAAGCCCAAGTAGCCTATGGTGTGGCTAATTCTTCTCACATTTGAAAACTGAGAGCCTTCTTTACTGAGAGCAAGCTTTGCTAATTAGGTTTCCTTGAACTGAAAAAGAGAATTAAGGAAGCTAAGGAACAAACCATGCAGAGCTGTCCCAGCATTATACCCAGCCTCCCTCCCCTCCCTGCTGTACCTGCTCACATCATGCTTGACCAGCATGCGGAAGGCGGTGGGAGCCGTGCAGAAGGTGGTGATGGGATATCTTGAGAGAGTCTAGAAAAATAGGAAGCTATTGTGCTGAAAAGAAAGTGTAATGCTGGGTCTGACCTTGTGAATGTGCAGGTGATTAACAGAATTTACATGCTCAAATGTCTGCAAGATGAAAACCCTAAAAATGCTGTACCAGGCAGTCCAACTCCTGCAGAAAATATGGAACTTTCTGTCCAACAGAAGTCACTCATGTAAATGAAGGAACAATGAGAGCAGTAGTTCGAATTAAAGGGTTTTTTTTGGGGTTTTCCAAGGTGTCTGTGTCCCAGGCTCAACCCTAATTGGTGATAGGGAACTATACCACAGCTTTTCCAGTATTATTCTTGGGAAAGTCAGGGTTTCTGCCCCACACAAGAGGCCAATGTTGAGGAGAATCATCCAGCTGAATGGTCTTGAAAAACACCTGGGAAGAGGAATAGGCATTCTGGTACCTTTGGATTGCTTGAGATGTGGGGATTACTTACCTCTGCAATAACTTCTGGTTGAAACTGTGGCATATTGTGTACAAAGACACAGGATCCACAGATCCATGGTGAAAAAACACTGCCATAGGCCGATTTTGCCCAGCCAGTATCAGAAGTATTCCATATTACATCTGAAGGAGTCAAGTTCAACCAATACCTGATGAAAAAGCAAAGATGAAAAAAACTTTCAGGGAAAGCAAATCAGTATCAAGCCACAGATTTAACTTTTAAGATATAATGAAATGGCCCAAGGTTGCTTTGGTTCTCAGGGAAGGTTGACCCAACATGAGAGCACTTGACTTCCTTTGGTGTGGTTGTAGGGACGCTTTCCTATTGCTCCTCTGCTTTCAGCCCTGCAAGTGACACAACTCTGCACATGATGAGCTCAACTGGGCCTTCAAGAAGCTTTTAATTACAAGGGTTTTACCATGAGAAGGGAAAGATGAAGAAGGTGCAAATCCTACAGTCATGAAATGCCTACACTTAGTGCAATGTTATGGTCTCGTGTTCAGTTTAATGCTGATCACAGCACTTGATCAGGACCCTGGGAGGAACTGCAAGGTAATACCTGCCACTGATTGCAAATCCAATGCCGTAACTGCTGTGGGAATGCAGCACCATTTTTGGGAAGCCCGTAGTTCCGCTGGTAAAATACACGAGCATTGGGTCTTGACTCCTTGTCTTGACACATTTATGCTCAGCAGATGCAACCCTTCAGAAGAAATTATGTATTCCAGTCACTACACGCAGTTTTCCACTAGAGAAGCAGTATTTTTAATGTTTAGGAGTTCAACAGGAAAGCTGCCCCAAATTATATGATCTTACTAAATCCATTATATATCACAGGGAAAATTGAGAAAACACATTTTGCCTGTCACGTACATTCTGAATCACAAGTCTGAGGAGCAAGAAGAAGCTGAAGGACCTGAACTTGGGTCCCACAATCTGGGTGGCATGAATCTGTACTTAATGCAGCGTAATTACCATGCTGCAAGTTGACAGAGAAACATAACTCATTTGTATTTTGAAAATTACCCCCACAACTCAGCAATGTCACCCGACTGATACAGCCCCCTTCACCTCAAAGAACTGGAAAGAAAAGAGCTGGATACTCACGCAAGGAGTTCTTTGAGGTTCAGCCACCCATCCCTGCTCCCTTGGCCTACAATGAGTTTACTTTTCAGGAACTGGCTGCCAGGCAGGACAGATTCCACTGCAGGTGCCAGAGTGTCATTGGTAACGATGCACTTGGCCTTTGAAGCCTGGAGTCGGTATGAGATGTCTTTGGCTGTTAATTGAGATGTTCCTGGAATAAGGACAATTCCTGGAAGAAAGCAAGAAGCAATTGAGAGAACTCAGCATTTCCCAAAAATACTTGATTATGTCTCTCTGTTGATGCTGACTTTATCCGTCATGGATGTTTATCCGTTTAAAAGCAGAGCAAAATAGATATATTGAATTATTAATGACACTAATTATATAAGTTCTTCCATTATAAATTCAGCTCCCTTCCAATGTATGTGGTCAAGTCTGGCCTTAGGCTGCAGCCATTCAGCCCTGAGGCTTCCCCTGAGGGTGCTGTTTGACTGGACCATGTCTGGCCCTGTGCTTCCTGTGTGGGTGCTGCCAATTCTCCTTCTAGGCAAAAGATCACTTGTAGAGGTCACAACAGAATATTCCTGTTTGCATTTTCTTCACCCCAATCTCATACATGGCTTGTAGGCTCGATTTGCTTTCTGTCTGCACCCAACAAGTCAGTGAGCACTCACCTGCTCGCATGCAGGCCACATTCAGGAGCCACCACTCAGGAACACGAGGCAGAACTGCCACAACTCTGTCTCCTCTCTGCAAACCACAGGCCTCAGAAAGGACATTGGCTGCCTTCCTGGACAGAGAGCCCAGCTCCTCAAAGCTCCACTTCACCTCCTCTCCCTCATCATTGACCCACCAAAAAGCTGGATTTGTTGGTTTTCTTCCATCCTACAACACATGAGAAGACATTAAAATAAGAAAGACCTTAGAAGTTTTCACTTCAATACAAAATATCTCTAAACTAAGCAAATCATCCCTGGCAATCACTCTCTTAGGGTGACACCTGTGTTTCTGATAAATAAAATAAAATAGTGCTTTCCACTCTGCAGCCAACACTGCCCAGTACCCTTGAGGAAAACAGATTTGTATCATTTGAGAATTGTTCCACTGTGTCCTAGTTTTGGCTGGAATAGAGTCAATTTTCTTGCTCTATCCTGGTAAAGTGCTGTGGTTTATGAATCAGCGTAGTGTTGATAACACACTGATGTTTTAGTTGTTGCTAAGCAGTGCTTACTGTAAATCAAGGACTTTCCAGTTTCCCACACTCCACCAACAAAGAGGCGCACAAAAATCTGGGAGAGATCATAGACAGGACAGCTGACCTGAACTGCCTGAAGGGATATTCCACATCACAGGAGGTCCTGCTCAGTTTATAAACTGGGAGGAAGTTTGTTGGGAGGTGTTTGGAGATCGGCTGGGCATCAATCAGTGGGCAGTGAGCTACTACTGCTACTGATATTATTATTATATTTCAATTCTTTAACTGTTTCTTCCTCAACCCCTAGGTTTTACCTTTTTTTTCTCCTGATTCTCCTCCCCATCCCACTGGATGTGTGTGTGTGAGATCCAGGGGCTCTGTGGTTCTTAGTTGACAGCTGGGGTTAAATTACAATTCAATGTCTATAAAAGAAAAGACAAATACTACCTTTTCCAGTCGTGCCCACTCATCTAAAACATCACTTGCAAAGTTGAAATATTCTGGCAGTTCCTTTTTACCCTGGTTTATAGATTCATAATGGGAAATAATCTGAGATGTAAGAAGCCTGTTGTTTCCATGGAATGTTCTGGAAGGTGACCTGAGAATCCACAAACACTGAGGAATCCAGGATTTAATAAATGTTCTCATGATAAATGATGTTTTATCAGACAGTGAGGGGAAGGAATCAGGTGTACACCTAAGGAATCAGTCACCTGGAATGAAAAAATATAAATTTAAGCCAATCCAGTTATTGGATGCTCTGCAATGTATGATGTTGGATAAATGAACACAAACCAACCTGAACAAATAGGTTGTTTATACACATCCTCATTTTGTGTCATGTAACCTGTATTTTTTTGATATGAATATTTAACATAATGGTATACAGAAGGAATAAGCACAGCCATCTTGAGGTTAATAAAATTAGCAGAGTTGTTGCTATGAATCCTGCAACAAAAAAAACTGTGGAATCCCATCCAGCTGGGATAAATGGTGGTTTAACCTCAGCAACATATGTAGGGGGCATTAATCTGAGGCCATGGGAAACAACACTGAAAAAAGGACACCGAGCCAGATCATGGCAAGAAGAGTGGGGTCATGAGAGTCAATATGTTAATAGAACTATCCTATATTTGGTCAGGTTTCTGGTTCTTGTTCTCAGATGGTTTGGTACCTTTTACAAATAAGGTCATGTTCTGAGTTCGTGTTCCTGACTGGATCCTTGCCCTCAGAAGAACCCTATACCTTGTGGTGTTCGCCATGCCCCTCCCCCATCCTTGGATCTTGCCCCTGGAGTCTGCAGTTTCTACGTCTGTTATTTTGCTATTAAAGTATTTCTTTTTCAGGCAAAACCATCATTCCCATCCCTTATTTTGCCAGTTACCCCAACCAAGCTGAACTAAGAGTCACAGCAAGTGAAGACTCCAATAACTGGCGCCCGAACAGGGACTTCACATTGAGAGATCTTCTTTGGTTCTATTTGGCTGGGTTTTGGCCAATCAGTAGGACCTTTTTTTTTTTTTTCTCTGCTGTGGATTAAATTGGCAGGACTGACATGGTTACAAGCAACCTTTGGAGTTGGCTCAGATATTTTGGATGCCTGCCTGAAAAAGCTGGTAAGTGGAGAATAGAGATACTTATTCCTGCTGTTCCTACCCCAGCCAGGTGGGCACACCCATCTAATCCCAATTATTATGGGAATAAGACTGTCAAGACTAGACAGCAACATATACGATAGCTTTAAATTTTTCTTAGCAGTCCATAGAAGAAGGGCCCAAAATCGCGAGGTAAAAAACCTCCTAAAATGAGTGTTTCAGAACTTTCCAGCGACTGCAGCCAGTAGTGCCTCGCCAGGCTCTGCCACTGCCAGGGCCTCGTGCTCGCCCGCCCGCCGGGCGCTGCCTCAGCCCAGCCGCTTCTGCCTCGCCAGCTGCAGCCCGTGGGACAGGCCCACCCCCGCACAGCGCTGCAGAGAACAGCACTGACTGTGGAATTTTCTCTGCGGGATTTTGGGATTTTGTGGGTATCACGCTTTATGACCTAGCTGCCAAGGGGGACCCTCTCGTGGCACGTCTGCTGCCTGCTTTCTGTGTGATTCTCAAAATGCTCTAAGCCAAAGAGCACCGACTCCCAGCGCTCAGCCCCTCCCCGGCCTTGCTGGTGTGGCAGGAATCCGGGGGGTCCAGGGACACTCCACCATGCAGGATCCCTTCCCAAACCAAGACTGCTTTTAACCCCTCTAACCCTGGGGACAGAACTCAAGGGTGGAACCTGTCCCAGACATAGGAAGCAGTGCAAATCTCAACCCCTGCCCCCTTCCCCATCACAGAGGAAAAGATACAGCAAACATCACCCTAGAAATATTTGGGACTTAAAATTCTCCCTCAGACTGCTACAAACTATTAATTGGGTTAAGCCTTAGCTAAAGATCATTAATGAAGATTTAGTCCTGCTGTTTGTTTTACATTCCTTTTTAATTTGGTAACTGATTCTGCTTATTTTACAGGTATCGTTGAGAGCTGAAAATTCCTTCCTAGAGACAGTTACTAATGATCAGTTATACCCCTTGCTTAAAACTTTAAATTTTATTCTTTCTCAGAAACAGCATCCCTGTTTTGTCATGCATATACGTTCTCATTCTTCTTTGCCAAGATTCCTAACAGACGGTAATAAAGAAACTAACATGCATTGTCATTACATGCCCTGACTGCCAGAAATATTCTCTGCTGTCTGTTGAGGCAGGAGTAAATCCTAGAGGGCTTCACAGTTTACAAATTTGGCAGAGCAATGCTACCCATTATGCATATTTTGGTCACTTTAAATGTATACATGTTTCCAGAGACACTTCCTCAGGAGCAATCTTTGCCTCTGCTCACATAGGTGAAACAGCAAAAGATGTTATTAAACATTTCCTACAAGCACTTTCAACTCTAGGCATCCCACAAGAAATAAAAACCAATCACGGGCCTGCCTATGTCTTTTACCCTTTGTCTCATTCTTCAATTGTAACTGTTTATCCTCACATCTTTGCTGCACGGATCTCAGCATTGGTCAAATCTTACTCCTCAAGAAAAGTTACTTATTTAACATTGGAACTATTGCCTTATTCCTTACTAGAACCTTATACAGTAATATTTAATCTGCCTATCAGGCAAATGAGTTCAAATACCCAGAGCTTAACACAACATAATCTTTTCAGTGATGTCTGCCAGCATAAACAATCTGGATGCAGATTTTTCCCCCAAAGAGATATTTTGTCAAAAGCAAAAGAAATTCATGGTGTTCTCCATAATCCTTGGACATTGTGGCAGAGAAACACTGACAAGTTGTAAACAATCCTTAATCACTAAGGAACATGTTTCTCCTTTCTTAGTCTGCTCTAATTCTCTCATTTAGCTGTAACTTGCATATTTCAGAGCATTACAATGACAAAAATCTACATAATAGCCCATGAGAGAAAGAGGAGGGACATAATATTTAGGAATATTTAGGGAAATTATATTCAAGACTGACGTTTAGAGTTTGGGATTCCCGAGTGCTCTACAACAATGTCTGCCAAGAAGACTGTGTGAACCTTCAAGTTCTTAGCACTTTCTCACCTGCAAATGCAGAGGTGAAAATGAAGACAGAAAACTGAGGAAAAGACCCAGTAATGGCAAAGTTCTCAGAATGAGAAGTGAGAATCAAAAATTATTATTCCTTATTTAATACCATTTGCTGTGCTCAGTGATCATCAGCACGAGTTCAGATAAATAACATTTTCCTCACCTGTCTGCTGTGGACAGGAGAGATCAGGAGCTGCTGGGGGAGATCCTCTTCATTCATTTCACTCACCTGTTAGGACATGTTTCCCATATGAGGCACTGTAAGGATCAGCTGTTCCCTGGAGATGTGAAACCTGGAAAATCCTTCATAAAGGTTTTGGAGTGAAACTCTTCTGACTTTATTGCTCACTTCTGGAGTAACGAGAACAGAATGTGGCACAAAACAGACAAAGCAGCAGAACTCTTTCTGTGGAGTAACTTTTTTCTTGTAATCATTTACACCATTGTTAATTGTGCATAATTTGCACCTTAACCTAACGCACTTTTTCCTACAGTTTAACCATTTCAGTATATCACAAATTCATCATGATGAAGAGAAGCATTAAAAAGAAATGCATTTTTCCTTTCACTCTGAAAGAATTTGAGAAATGTTACAGTGGTAGGTTTTAGATGTTAATTAATTGCTGATACCCACCTCAGGATAAACATATCTTCTTATTAATTTCTCATTTATTTGTAATTTTCAAAGCCTTGTAGTTTCACCCATTTTTAAAAGGAAGATGTTTATACAAATTGCAGTAAAAAAAATTAGACCTGTGTATGCACTTAAGTCTTTCTCTCTCCCATTCCACACTTCAAATTACTTGCACTTCCTTCATTCTGAACATTTGTAGGTTGATGGCAAAGTGGTTCCAATACCACATATCCTCAAGAATGTTTTCTCCTTTTTCTTCCACTGTTTTTCCTGATGTTCTCATTCTGCTCTGGGTCAATACAACCTGCTCTGTGACTTGTGTTATGGATGGTACACATGATGGAGAATTTCTTTTCTCGTTTTCCAGACCACTCTTGCTCTTTTTATAGGTTTGCCCACTCTTTGTTCTTTAGAACTTTTCTCTGGATTTTCCCAGTAGCTGTCTTTGGCAGATCCTGAACAAACTCCACCTGAAAGGCAAAAATGCTCCCTGTAGCCAAATAACTTGTGGGTAATTTTCCAGGTGCAAAAAAGATTGTGAAAATATTTTTAGCACAGGATAGCTGGAGATAAACGATGGGAAGCTGCATAACCAGGGCTGGAATGATGAAATTTTTTACTAGACCTTGTAGCTACTGCACGGACAGTACTTGCAAGGAGACATACCACAATCCCTAGGAGCTGAGTGCTTCAGCTTCCAGGACAGGGAGTCCCGGACTGGTGTCTTTCCTAGTGAGAAGACATGGATTCCAACCTACTGATGCTAGCAGGAACTTTTGTTTTGATTTAGCTGTCTGTTAGAAGAGAGCTCAAGGTAGAGCTGGTTAGAATGGAATGTCTTGCCCATTTGAGCTGCAGTGAAAACTCCAGGATTCCATGAAGAAAGACTGGGCCCTCATAAAGTAAAATTTCATGACCATTGCCTCCCTCTGGGTCCATTCTAGCACACACAGCCAACCCAAGGCTACAGCTGCCACAGACCCTGTCATCAACTTCTATTTTATCTAACTCTGGTTGGAGTGTTTGTCAGAAAGCTGTTGAAAAAGAGCTGAGGCAGGACAAAAATTGCTCAGTTTCTGGTACAATGAGGGAACCTGTCTTTTTGGGCTGTACTTACCTTCCTTGGATACTTGTAAGGTGCAGTCACCTTCTTGACATGTTGTTGAAGCTCATTAATTAATTTTTCTGGATCATGTGATGCAAAAGCAGGAGCTAAAACAATGAAGGCTTTGACCACCTGTGCCACAAAAACAAAGGGGTTGCATTAACTTCCAGAGGTGGCAATAAGGGAACACATATGTTGTGAAAAGTGAGTGACAAAACTCAGAATGCCAAAATATGAGTTTTTTCTTTAATTTCCCTTTTCATTAGCTGTTTGCTATCAACTGCTGCACTATGAAGGACCCACTCTGCAGCAGAGGATTTTTTCCTATTTTCCCATTGTTTCCTTAACTTTATACATCATTAAAATTTCAAAAAGTTTTAGTACAGAAAATAAAGAGAGATTAAAATCTCATCCCAGTTGCTCATAGAAATGTTACAAATGTAGAAAATATAAAGCAAAAATTAAACACTCTGGATATCATTGCCACCATATGCTTAGGGGTAAATGAGAAATAATCAAAGTTTCATTGCTTAGACAAAAAGATCACATGATTAGTCTGAAAAATCAAATTTTTTTCCCCACATAAAACCCCACAAAGAAATAATTCTGAAATTGTGATATCTGTCAAGATATGCATTTTAAAAAGTTTATGCCAACCTAATTTCAAAAATATGCAACATATTGAATTCCAAGGAAACCTAGTACGTATAAGGAAGTTGATACTTAGAAGAAAGGGTATTTATTTTAGTTTTTTTCCTATTTTGTTTTACCTCCCCTCGCACTGGGTCAGGACTGCTGACAACAGCCACCTCTGAGACTGCTGGGTGCTCAATCAATGCACTCTCCACTTCAAATGGGCCAATGCGATACCTGGGGAGCACAAAGACAGCTCAGCCCAGCAGCATGGACCAGCCCTTTGCTCTTTCCAGGCTGCATTTCATGAGGCAAATCTAAAAGGAAATGCCTTACCCAGCAGAGTTAATGATATCATCAGCTCTTCCAACAAACCAGACATATCCCTCTTCATCCATAACGCCTCTGTCCCCAGTGACATAAAAATCTCCACGCACAGAGGCAGCAGTTTTCTCAGGATTATCCTGGCAACAATCAAACATTTCAAAAAAGTATCTTATTTTTAGTGAATTGTAATGCATTTCCTTAGCAGTGATGCTAAAAATGAACAATAAAATTGTACTCAAAATGATTGTGTTCAATACTGCTTTATATTTTCACTGAGGTGTCACTACCTCAGAGCCATGTGATCATAAACATGTGAGGGGTTTGTGCTGTAGCTTGTGTTTGTGCTGTTGATCTTGTGCACATGTTGTGTGTGACAGGCATCTGTACAAAGGTTTCTCTGATTGCAGTGCCTGCTGGAATGGGGGTACCTCTGACAGTGGTATGAGGGAAAAAAATACCTGTGCCTTGGAAAGCCTCCCTGAGCTTCTGATGTATTGGAGTAGAATTTATGGGCTTGCTTCAGTAACGTTTAACCAAAGATAGGAATGGAAGAGAGAGAAAAGAGTGATGCTCTGAACATAAAATGCATGGCACATATCTAGAACGAGGTATCCCCTGGTTCATGCTGCATTTTGAAGCTACACTCTTGTCAGTCAGTCTGTTCCTGAAACTATGCACTGATCAGGCTCAAAGTCCTCAAGTAACCCAGTGAGACTTTCTGAGGATCCTGCATGGAATTCTGCTCCTGGCAGACCTTTGCCCTGGCTCTCTCCTGAGTCTCCCAGCAGACACAGGCACAGCAGGTCAGGCTCACCAAGTACTCGGAGAACAGACAGAAGGGGCGTGTGGGTTGCACTCGGACAGCAATGGTGCCCTCTTCTCCTGTGGGCACAACAGCCCCGTGGTCATCTACAATCTGCAGAAAGGACAGACCAGCAGGGGTGCTTTGATCAGCTCAGAGGAACATCTGCTGCAGCTCAGTGCAGGGCACAGGAGGGACACAGCACTGCCTCACTGTTCTACCCACAACTGCCACATACCTGCACATCATAAGGGGGAACAGCTTTTCCCAAAGAGCCAGGTTTAATTTTCATTCCTTTCATATTGGCACAGATTGCCACCTGCAGAAGAGATTTTTTTTTAAGATTTTTTAAAAATTGTTGCAACATCTTGTAAATTTTATTATTGTTTGCATTAGTCAAATGTGACTTTGTTGTGACAAGGGCTGAATCAGGACCAAAGCACTGTGATTTTTTGAGGACATCAGAGTCTGGGATGTGAGCTGCTTTAATATTTTTCATTAACACATTAACACATAGGACAAATTGATACCCAAAGCAAATAATCTATTTTAGCTTTGCTTTTGAAGTAAAGATGGTGAAGGGTTTTACTACCAGTAATTACATTTATTGCAAACGTACTGTTTCGGTCTGGCCATAACCTTCATGGATATCCACCCCTGTCTGGATTTTCCACTTCGCCAGCACTTCAGGATTGAGTGCTTCCCCTCCAGTTACACAGTGCTTCAGACTCGGGAACTTGTAGCTTGAGAGGAACAGCAAATGAAATAATTTTCTTAACTCTTGCAAAGAACAGTAAATAGACTTAACAGAACAGCCTCCCTCAGCTTTCCATGGAAGTACACCTAAAACTTCACAAGCTCCTTTGGAAATGGAAAATGCTCCTTTTTTATGCACACCTCAACTAGAATCCTAGACTGCTTGAGTTGCCACTGAAGATGATGTGGTTTATCTCTGTGTCAATAGAAATAGGCTTTTCTGCTGGAAAATGCATGAGCAAAAGTGTTTCCTTGGGAGAGCTGTCACAAAATCTGAACAGGCACATCAGATGTGTGTGGAAAGCTGAGTTATGTGCCAACATCTAAGATCAGATATAACAAGAGAATTTTCTAGAGCAAAAGGAAGGATGGATAGATACACAAGGCTGAGCTCTGCTAAAGCTGGGTTGGCTTTTGGCAGGATGAAAGACCTATGTGACAAGAATGAGTACCTTACCAAAGATGTGAAAACGCCTTGCAAACCACTTCTCACAAGCTGGGTATTTTACAGAGTAACAAACCAGCAAGAACAGCTGCCAAATAACTCTCAGCATCTGGAACTCCTCTAACTGTTCCCTTCATTCTCAAACATGTGAGAACAACTCCACTGTACTCCAGTAACATCCTGATCCAATGCTGCCTAAAACATTGACTTAAATTGAATGGTGAAGCCTAAGTTCAGAGGAAGTGACACCTTAAAAAAATCTCCTTTGTTTCCTCTGTGCTGTCTGTTCAAAGACCCAGTCCTGAAGCCCAAGTAGCCTATGGTGTGGTTAATTCTTCTCACATTTGAAAACTGAGAGCCTTCTTTACTGAGAGCAAGCTTTGCTAATTAGGTTTCCTTGAACTGAAAAAGAGAATTAAGGAAGCTAAGGAACAAACCATGCAGAGCTGTCCCAGCATTATACCCCAGCCTCCCTCCCCTCCCTGCTGTACCTGCTCACATCATGCTTGACCAGCATGAGGAAGGCGGTGGGAGCCGTGCAGAAGGTGGTGATGGGATATCTTGAGAGAGTCTAGAAAAATAGGAAGCTATTGTGCTGAAAAGAAAGTGTAATGCTGGGTCTGACCTTGTGAATGTGCAGGTGATTAACAAAAGAGGCCAATGTTGAGGGGAATCAATCAATTGATTGGTTTAAAGTGCCTTAAGGGAGGAATAGGCACCCTGGCAACTCACTGAAAATTCAGGAAAGCAGAGCCTTAATTCAGGTTTATGCCATATGAATACAGGCCCATACTCAGCCTAACCCCAAAACAGATGGAAATTCATACCTGAAGTAAGCTTTAGGTTCAATATTGGACAACACAGCAGTGATCCCAGATCTTTATATCCTGCATCCTTATCCAATTTTCCTCTACACTCGAACCATGACACATGGCCTAACCAGCAGTGAAAACACTTGTTCCTTGAGCTTAATGGGCACCAAATGGAGGGATAATTCCTTGGGATGTGGGAAGTACTATCTCTACTGCTAAGCAATGGCACCCATGGACTGGAGCCCAGTTTGTTTCCTTCACTTTTGTAAAATGGAAATAAATATTACAGTGTAAAATGTTAAGCTTACCTCTGCAATAACTTCTGGTTTAAACTGTGGCATATTGTGTACAAAGACACAGGATCCACAGATCCATGGTGAAAAAACACTGCTCCAAGCTGCTTTTACCCAGCCTGTATCAGAGGTATTCCACATTATATCTGAAGGAGTCAAGTTCAACCAATACCTGATGAAAAAAGCAGAGATGGAAGAAATGCTGCGGAGAATGTGAGAGACTCAGGCACAGGTCACAGCAGGAGGCTTCCATTAGAAGATGTGGTGTCAGCAAGTGGGGCTCTGTAGAAAGTTTGAGAGTTGAAGAGTCTTAAATATTCCCTGATTTCCCTTCCTTCCCTTCTGCTTAATATTTTGAGCATTTATTTTTCTTGAGAGCAGTGCAAAACATCTTTGTCTTGAGTTGCAGAATCTGGATCTAGAGCAGAACCCAAACAGATCCTCTGGAATAGGCTTTCCCTACCTGGTGCAGTTGAGACATCAGCTAAGTCACAGCTCATTTCTCCAGGAAACTAAACAAGTTACTTCTCTGGACCCTCGATCACCAGCTTCCAATTCGGAATGCTTTGGGAAAAGTATCCTTTACCTTTCAAGATGAGGAAGATGCAAGATCCTATAGTCATGAAATGCCTGCATTTACTGGAATGTTATGGTCTCATGTTCAGTTTAATGCTGATCACAGCACTTGATCAGGACCCTGGGAGGAACTGCAAGGTAATACCTGCCACTGATTGCAAATCCAATGCCGTAACTGCTGTGGGAATGCAGCACCATTTTTGGGAAGCCCGTAGTTCCGCTGGTAAAATAGATCAGCATTGGGTCTTGACTCCTTGTCTTGACACATTTATGCTCAGCAGATGCAACCCTTCAGAAGAAATTATGTATTCCAGTCACTACATGCAGTTTTCCACCAGGGTAACAGCATTTTTATTGTTTAGGAATTCAACAGGAAAATTGCCCCAAAGTGAATGATCTCACTAAGTAAGTGGTAACACAGGTAAGAACACTTAGAGAACTTGTGTTTTTTGCTTGTAACGAGTATGCCTTGTATGCCATAACTTTTAAGATATGAGCATCTACAGAATATTTCAGTGACTTTGTTTGCAACTGTTTTAGCAAGGGCACTCCAGGTGCTGGTTATGGAACAGCAGCCAGGAATCAGTGTCTGCCTCACACAAGCAAAAACCAACGCCCAACTTGAAATCGATAACTGAGATTATTGTGCCAAGGACATTGGTCTTATTACTAATAGTCTGTCATCTGTGTTCAGGAGACTGATGGACAATTCAAATCCTCTGAGCTACCAGAGGATGGACAGTAGAGGGAAGAAAGAACTGAGCAGCAAGAGCTGGAATGGGTATTTTCCAATTTAATCAAGAGCCATTAGAATGGGCTCCAGCAGACAAGCTCATAACAATTGTTTAGAGCTCTGTGTGCTTGTCTGATGATCACAGTAGAAGCAGAGAGCTTCTAAAAACTGGCAGGCTAAGCAAAGCTGAAGGACATTAACTAAATTCCCAAAACCTGGATTGGATGAACCTCTACCAGTGTAATCACAAACCAGGGAGCTGGCAGAGGGATGCAAAAATGTAACAATTCAGCAATGTCACCCGACTGATACAACCCCCTCACCTCAAAGAACTGGAAAGAAAAGAGCTGGATACTCACGCAAGGAGTTCTTTGAGGTTCAGCCACCCATCCCTGCTCCCTTGGCCTACAATGAGTTTACTTTTCAGGAACTGGCTGCCAGGCAGGACAGATTCCACTGCAGGTGCCAGAGTGTCATTGGTAACGATGCACTTGGCCTTTGAAGCCTGGAGTCGGTATGAGATGTCTTTGGCTGTTAATTGAGATGTTCCTGGAATAAGGACAATTCCTGGAAGAAAGCAAGAAGCAATTGAGAGAACTCAGCATTTCTCAAAAATACTTGATTATGTCTCTCTGTTGATGCTGACTTTATCCGTCATGGATGTTTATCCGTTTAAAAGCAGAGCAAAATAGATATATTGAATTATTAATGACACTAATTATATAAGTTCTTCCATTATAAATTCAGCTCCCTTCCAATGTATGTGGTCAAGTCTGGCCTTAGGCTGCAGCCATTCAGCCCTCACTGGCTTCCCCTGAGGATGCTGTTTGACTGGACCATGTCTGGCCCTGTGCTTCCTGTGTGGGTGCTGCCAATTCTCCTTCTAGGCAAAAGATCACTTGTAGAGGTCACAACAGAATATTCCTGTTTGCATTTTCTTCACTCCAATCTCATACATGGCTTGTAGGCTCGATTTGCTTTCTGTCTGCACCCAACAAGTCAGTGAGTCACTCACCTGCTCGCATGCAGGCCACATTCAGGAGCCACCACTCAGGAACACGAGGCAGAACTGCCACAACTCTGTCTCCTCTCTGCAAACCACAGGCCTCAGAAAGGACATTGGCTGCCTTCCTGGACAGAGAGCCCAGCTCCTCAAAGCTCCACTTCACCTCCTCTCCCTCATCATTGACCCACCAAAAAGCTGGATTTGTTGGTTTTCTTCCATCCTACAACACGTGAGAAGATATTAAAATAAGACAAACTTTAAAAGGTTTCACTTCAATATAAATCATCCTTGGCAACTACTCTTTTGGAGTGATACACATCTTGCTGACAAACAAAATAAAATGGTGCCAGTACTATCCAGTACTCATTAGTAAAATTGTATAATTTGAGATTTGTTCCACCATGTCCTGGTTTTGACTGGGATAATGTAAGCACTGCTTAGCAACAACTAAGTCAAGGACTTTCCAGTTTTTCACACTCTGCCAACAAGCTGGTGCATGAAAAGCTGGGGGAGATCACAGACAGGACAGCTGACCTGAACTGCCCAAAGGGATATCCCAAGCAAAAAGGGATATTCCAACCACAGGAGGTCCTGCTCAGTTTATACCCTGGTGGGAAGTTGGTCGAGAGGTGCCAATCAGTGTCTGGGGACAGGCCAGGTGTCAATCAGTGGGCAATTGTGTTGTGCATCATTCATCCTTTCTGGGTCTTCTTTGTTCCTCTCTCTTTTTTGTTATCTCCCTTTTCATCACTACCATTTCTACTAATGCTTCTACAGTAGTGATAATTATTATTAATATTCTTGTTATTACTATATTTTACATATAGACATACTATATATATATATATAATATTTTACTTATTACTATATATGTTTCAATTTATTTCAATTCTTAAACTATTCTTTCCTCAACCCATGGGTTTTAACTTTTTTTCTCCTGATTCTCCTCCCCATCCCACTGGATGTGTGTGTGTGTGTGTGTGTGTGCGTGAGATCCAGGGTCTCTGTGGTTCTTAGTTGACAGCTGGGGTTAAATTACAATTCAATGTCTATAAAAGAAAAGACAAATACTACCTTTTCCAGTCGTGCCCACTCATCTAAAACATCACTTGCAAAGTTGAAATATTCTGGCAGTTCCTTTTTACCCTGGTTTATAGATTCATAATGGGAAATAATCTGAGATGTAAGAAGCCTGTTGTTTCCATGGAATGTTCTGGAAGGTGACCTGAGAATCCACAAACACTGAGGAATCCAGGATTTAATAAAAGTTCTCATGATAAATGATGTTTTATCATGAGGGGGAAGGAATCAAGTGTACACCTATGGAATCAGTCACCTGAAATGAAAGAAAATACATTTAAAACCAGACAGTTATTGGATGCTGTCTAGTTTCTTATGCTGGATGAATTAATGCAAACCAGCTGGAATAAATAGGTTGTTTGAACACATCTGTGTTTTCCCTATTATTTTATGTTCCTCCTTTTCTTGTAAAGGGATTGTGCACTGCTTTTCATTAGAATATTTGTCCTCTACTTTGTCAGCTGATGAATGCCTCTCATATTTCATCTCTAAAATTTCTCTTGCCAGTCCTTTTCTCAATATCTGTGTCTGTATTCCTGTAAATTTTATGTTACTTTGCCTGCTTACAGAAATAAAACACCACTACTTTTGAAGTGTTTTAGGAGACTATCACCTTGACTTAAAACTGTCTCTGTCATTATGTTATGCCTTAAACCTGCACTAGATGGCGAGTCACACTGAATTTATGCACCAGTAAAACTGACGAATCTCTGATTTATTTTCTCATTACTTCTATTTTCTCTGAGGGCATGGAATGAACACAAAATAGACAGTAGTTGAGCAAAGGTGACGTGCCAAAGACTTCCATTTGCTTTGCACTTCAGCTGAAGTGTGTAGCTTAGGAAAAGACACATGTTGTAAAATAAACTTGCAAAGGAAGTGCCAACATTTCCAGTTTCTCCTAGTCTTTCCTACACAACATACAGGCACATGTGGATGAGACAGAATGGATAATGCCACAGGTATTTAAAGCCCAACCCTGAAAGTCAAGAAAACTGGATTTTCACTCACAGGTGCTGAATCATTGTTTTGAGTGTAATGAAGTCTTTAAGGATGTACCCGTATATCTAAGGGAATTTTTCCCCAATTCAATGAAATCAGCTTTGCGTTTAAACTTTCTTGTACCATGTTGTCCTTATTTAACAGCCAGCAGTACATACCTGTCTCCCAGGGATTCTATGCAGTTACTTTCACCTTTGCATTATTTATTGCAAGCGTAGGTGTAGCGAGAATTTCCAGTGTTCAGTGCCAATAAATAACAGTAACTGGGATCACTCTGAAATCACTGTATTTGTGAGGCAAACCTGAGAAATTGAAACAGAAAGTGCACACGTGAGGCACGTCTCAATGGCTCTTGACCACATATTTGACAGGGTGTGAGTGGTAACTAAGCAGAAGGCTCTAGAAGATGATTGATCCTGAATCCAGTGTTTCCTGCTGACTGGACTCTGACTTCTGCAGAGGGCAGATTTTCCACAGCTCTCAAATTACAAAGCACAAAAAGAAAGCCAAAGCTAGCTAGCACTGATGAAGAAATGCACAGAATGTAACCTTATCTGCTCTATGTCTAAAAGAAAACATTGTTCTCCACCAGCTCAGTTGCACTAAATCTCACTCCTTTCCTCATTTCAAATCTGTCCTGGCAGAATGGACTGTTGTATGATCTTCCTTTTTCTGCAGTTTCCTTTCAGGACCTAGGGGTTAGAAACCCTCTCCATGATGGAGCCTATTTCCTGGTAGGAGGTTTCCAGGAGGGATTTAAGTTGATGGCTATTTGTTTTAGTGCCAGAGAGGGGAAAAACAGCTCTCTCAGCAAATGGTTTTGTCATCCTACCTTTGTTCTGGGAGTCTTAGGCTGTATTCTGAGCTTAAACACTGCCTGCCCAGATCAAACAGGCCTTGATAGTTTTAACCTGCAATTCTGAGAGATGCTTTATAACCTTATTAGTATGTTTCTTGAAAGACATCTTTGAAAAGGAGCTGTTATGAAGAGAAAGAGACCACAAAGTCAAATGGGAGACTCTTATCTTTCTGCTTCTTTTTCTCCTTTAGTACCTGAATCTGTATTTATGTGTGATCTTATCTTGCAAGCAGCCTGAATACACAGCTCCTGATTTCATTAGGCACGCTCTACAACTACTAATGGAACACATCTCAAGGTGCATTACAATGCAAAGCTTTTGAGACGGATAGAAAAGAGTTTGCTGGAAACCCAGCCCCACTCACAGCAGGCATGAAAACAGAATAAATTACAGCAATATGCCCCCCAAGATCCTTCACCCACAGAAAATGGAGGCTAACACATCAACCCCCATAATGAACATTCCCCTTCTTTCTAGTGGTGCACTCCTGGATAAAAAGCCTGCTAAAGGCACGAGGTGCAAAGCATCACTTGCTACTCCTCAAGAAGGAATCATTATTGAAGGAATTTCTTCTTGATTCTACTAATCCAGACCCACCTGTTGTCAAGTCAGCTCTGTCCTTTGTGCCACTGAAACAACCACTAGAATACCTGGTCTCCTCTACCAGCTACAGCTTTGGGGGTAAAGTTCCCAAATTTCATCAGAGTTTAAGGGTCAAAGATGTTTCTGCTACAGCCACAGGCTGGCAGGTGTTTACAGAAATAATAATTCCTTAGTAAATTGAAGGAATTCCAGAATCTCAATATTTATGTAAGATATTTTTTTAAATGTTCTGAAAGGACTGTCTAGGGAGGCCTCATAGTTCACGTGCATAGCTGATAGTTCTCCTAAGGATGAATTGGTACATTTAGCCCCTTTCATTTATTGCACAGAAAACTGTTACTACTGAAAACCAATGGCAAAATCTTCTGGTTTAACCCATGAAGTAGTATCTTACTTGAGCTACAACTTGGCACTTAAGTACAGAGGAAAGCCTCACAGACAAGACATTGAAGAGTTACAGACATTAAAATTACCTATGCAAAGAAGTGAGAGTTTTTCCCTGACTTCAGCACACTCTCAGATCCACAGTTAGCAGATCCATAAGTGCAAGAGACAAGCAAAAACTAGGCAGAGGAGCAGCCCTCAAATACTGTCCCAGGTACCTGGCCTGCTGCTTTGTCTGCAGCCCTGACAAGAGAAGGGTGTCTAATTACACCAGCACACTTGGAATCCACTGGTGCTTCTGTAGGCAAGTGCTTCCTCCTGTGCTCTCTCACCTTCTCCCAGGGCTGTTTATTTTCAGACACAGTAAACCAAACTTCCCCATACTTCTTCCCAACTTCTCCACATGCCCCCCACCACTACTAAAGATGGGGAAGTACTTAACTAATTTAATCTTCCCATGGAAAGGTGCAGTTGGCTCCACTGGTGGTAGACTTATCAACCTTATCAGCCTCTTGGTTTGGCTGATACAGCTGCAGACATCTGAGCAGCAAACCCTGCTGCTTAATGCTCCTTTGCTTCTTTCTTTCTCAGTATCTGAATGAAGGCAGGACAAGATGAAGACACATCCATTTTCACTTCTATTGTTGTTTTTTCTCATGGGCTTCCTGGCAGCAGACAGCATAAGCCCAAATGAAGCAAAGCTAAAGAAAACCAAGCTCCCCAAAATAAAGAAGGAGAACCATGTCCTCTTGCTGAAGAAGAACAACTTTGACAGAGCACTGAAGGAGAGCAAATACCTCCTGGTGAAATTCTGTGAGTATCAGTTTCCACTCCCTTACCCTGGTGGCTCTGCAGAGAATGACTGATGTTGGGACACTCAAGAATGCTTGTTTTACCATTGCTTTGTCCCCTAGTAGTCCTTGTTTGTTTTGGTTTCCTCTATGTATCTATTTCTGATTGTAACTACAGTAATTTATTCTTTTTTTTGGGTGATTAAATACCAGTCTGCTACATAAGACAGTGCTGAGTTGGCATTCTTTGTTTCTACTGCCTAATTTTTGCAAGAGTGTGTTTCACAGTAGTGATGGGTAAAACATATTAAAAAAAAAAAACCCAACCAAACAAAAGTTAATCAGAGTGCTTTTCTCCCTCTTACATTTTCATCAGCACTTTGTATGAGATTTTTTGCATGGCATCTCTCCTCTGCGAGCATTTGGGCTTGAGGGATTGTCTTTTTACAATATTTTGATATTTGTAGTTACATTATATTGTTCTTTTTCCCTGAAAGGAGTGCTTGATTAGATAGTGGCAGGTTTGTGGTCCTTCTTTTAGGTTCATGTTTGATTCCTCCTGGGCAGAAAACTGGTGGGGTTTTTGAATAACAAACCTTGTTATAAGGTCTGGCCATCAAGTACATCACAAAGGCAAAAGCCAAGAGGCAGATCCTTGTGATGTTACCCATCTAAAAGTTCAGCTGCTGCATAATTTCCTGTGCCACAAACAGGGATCTGCACTGGCCAGCAGCTTGCTGGTAGCAGAAGCCCTTTGATCAGCGTAAGGCAGAGAAATCTTTGTCTCTGTTGCTCGGGCTTGACCTTGCTCTGCTGAGCCAAAGTCCCTGAGCTCAGTGCACACATCACCTTAACCTTAAATTACACAAACTCTTGCAAACCAGAGCCCCTTTGGAAGCAGGTGCCAGACACAGGCTCAAGCTGAACCCCCAGACTTTTCCATAATTGGAAGGGATATTCAAAATTAAGGCAATATCCTAATTTTGCAGAAGTGCATCTAATTTGTTCTTTTGCATCATTACCAAATGTGGATTTTACTGCTGTTAATATAATTAATATAATATAATATAATATAATATAATATAATATAATATAATATAATAGCAATTATAACATATTATATAAAATGAAAAAATTACTATTAATATGAAAATATAATAATGTAGATAGTATAATATTATAGCAATAAACAATAAAACTGATAATAACATTAATAAAGAATATAATGAAGACAATGAAGACAATAAAGATTATAATAATAATACTAGTGATGTAGTATAGGTCAAGCTGAAATGAAAACACTTGTATTTCCAACAACAAAACCTAAAATACACTAACAGACTCATAAAACTAAAAATATGTTTGGATCATACCAAACATTTCATTTATCCTGAAACAAGATTATAAAACTTCAAACTTCTGAAAGATTTTTAATCTTTCAGAATAATCACAATAGAAAATTATTTAAAACATGGTGTTTAAAAATTTTAGATACTTCTGAAAATGTTGAAATTTAGGAGGATTTTGTTTACTAATTGTGGAGGATTTAAAGCTATTTGTTCAACCTGCAGTTCTGTACTGTTTTATTTCTCTGATGATGCATAATTTTGGTGAAAAAATAACTTATCAGAAAAGCCTTAGTCATGCTGTTTTCTCACCTTTGTAAGAGCTGTTTCAAAGTACAGGATCTAAATGGCCAGGTCAGAGTAGTGTTTGTAGACAAACTTTCTTAGTACTGGCAGAGATTATCAACAGGGAGATATTGCAACACACTTCAGGATTGCAACCTAGTATGAGTGGAAAATAGACATGAAACAATTCATAAAGGGACAGGAGATGGAGAACTATTGGAGTTCTCCAATAGAGAACAGGGACCAGTAGCTCAATAGCCCAGGGACTTGGGCACTCCAAGGATGTGGGGATGTAAACCAGGCTTCCTTGCCCTTTCTTCAGAGCAGAGTCTTGGACCTCTCTGATATCCCACCACCCTCACTCCTGGCTTCTTCAGAAGGGAAGGACAAACAGACTCTTCCATTCCCCACCACATCTTCCAAAACACAGAGATGAAACTCAGCTCTCCAAACATACCTTGCTCCAGTGATCCTCATCACTCTCTGGTTTGGATCAAAGGCCTTACTGAAAACTCCTGGATTGCCTTTCCCCCACAACCATAAAGGCATCCACAGTCCCTGGAAAGAATTAAGGAATCACTCCCAGGAGTGATGAACTCCGCAGCACTGATCCATGATGTGGAAATCACTGGCCTCAATCTCTATAGCTCCCTTTGGAGACATGCCACTAAACAGCCTCTGGGGCAATGAAAAACTATCCTGCAGTGAGGCACTGCCCTGGGGTGTAGGAAACCTGACTCCACAATGCTGAATGAGCTGATTCATTTGCTGTAATAATTTAATTGCCACAGCACAAGGAGACTAAAGATGGCACCTGCACAGAAAAGCCATAAAGCCGAAATCTTTTATATCCTACTTCTAAAAAGTCTATCTAAATAAACAACCTGTGTTAACAAGGAGCTATTAAAGAAACTTAGGTAATGTGAGAGAAAACAATATTGCCCAGATCACCCAGGAAATCTGTGAGGCTGCCAGGAATTAATTTCAGAAATCCAGAATGAATGTGAGACCTGAGATCTTCCTGACTCATTAGCGATCACAGAGACATAGAGAGTGGGAAGGAATCCCAGGCTTCCCAGAAGATGGGATTTCTTCTGGTGCTGTACCAACACCAGAAAGGTTTGAGCTACAAACTTTCATTCAAGACTGTGCCTTAGACCTGTCAGTTTTAAGAAAACTCCAATGCTTTCCCTGTTGCATAATGTTATTTACTTACCAGTCCCACAGTATTTGTCAGGTGAGGTCTGCTTTGATGTTTTCTACCCAGTGACACCCAAGCCTTTGTAATACCTGTGAGTTCCACCCTGACGGGTCTGCCTTCCTTCAGGAAGGGTTACTATAAATACATGCTGCCTTTCAGCCAGGCAGTGTACGGATCCCTCTGGAGCTGGGCAAAGTTCACAGGGCAAATACTCAGTGTGAAAGCAAAGCATGGACCCAGAAACCCAGCACTCTTCCTCTCTCATCCCAGCTGATCTGTGCAACAAGACATGTCTGAAAATGATGCAAGCATCACCCAGCAATGTGTGAGTCCTGCCCAGCATCTCACCTCAGCACTCAATTGAAAGTGCTCTTCTGCTGCAGGCTGTGGCATCTCCTAATCCACGTTAAACTGATCTAAATTCCACACAAATGCTTATGAGAACAGGGAATTCAGAGCACTTGTCACTAGCAGAAGGCAGACCTTAGATCAGTGCTGCCTGCATGGGAGAGATTCAGTGTTTACACTACACACTGCCTGAATATAAGTCCCTCTGTTGACTTTCACTGCAGAGAAAAGCAAATAAGCACCATAAAAAGTCTCAATCACTCTAACAAATTTGTCCATCACAGAGAGAATGAACTTTGTACACTTACTAAAAGCACAGCCTTCAGAGCACATGCTAACACCATTTCCTCCAACTTACGAGAAGAATTCATGGAAAGACACAGACCCCAGTGAATGCTTGATTCCACAGGCTTCTGGGAATGCCTGCTGCTGTTCTTTCCAGTAAAAAGTTTTCAGATCCTAGATAAACATAGACAACCTAAGGACAAGCACACAAGTGGTGCAGACATTGTGCTGCTGCTTTGTGTGCTAAGCATGCTCTCATTTATGAGAAAGTGATGTTTACCTTTTCTAGCAGAACATTTGTACATCTAGTGAGGCACTGGGTCAGCCACAGAATTCCTGCAACCTGTGACTGAGATAATGACATTTAATAGGCAAGATGAGGGTTACTCTTGAAGACAAACATCTCCTTTTTAAGGCACAAGAGCTGAAGGTGATGTTATTAAGATTAAAGTTACCTGCAGCAGAATTACTTATTAGCATGAATCCCTCATGTAGGTGTGTCTCACACATGCTTATTTTAGTGAATGCTTACAATAATCCAAACTTAGAATAAACCCTGATGTTTACATAGAAGGAAATCTCAAATGAACTGCAAACCTCAGTTAAGAAGTAGAGAGGTCAGCACAGAAGGTTATGCCTGTATTTCATTCTAGAAGAGAAGAGGAGAATTCAAGGTCACACAAGCAAGCTTGCAACTGCAGCAAGATTAACATCCTTCTACTCTGATATGTTAAACATTAATCTATCCTTCATCTCAAGACTCTTCTACAGAGAAATTTATATATCTGTAGTGCAACTGTAAAAGCAGCCTGCACAGATGAGAAATGGGACTGCTGAAATGGTTTTGTGACTATGTCAGAAACTAACAGCCAGGAAATCAGTATGTGGCAGGACAACAGGTACATTCACAATGACTGTAGCAATCCCTAAACCATCAATTCAGACAGAATAATGAGATTGGAGGACACCAGCAATTAGCTAAAGGAAAATTAACTCATTGTGCTTCCATGTACACCCACTTCAAGAATTCTTTAGGGTCATTAAACACATTCATGTGTCAGCAAAAGATTTATCTGTCCACATTTCAATATATTTTAGCTCAGTAAACTGTACCATGAAAAAGAACTAGCAGCTTACTCAATGTACTGAGGAGGTAAGAGTCAAAATACAGGATTTATGGTTCTCTTCCCACTTTTAATTTTCAAACCCTTACTTTATCCTTGTTTTTATTTATAACCCAGTTGAAACTACTGATAATGGAAACATTCTCCCACATTAATACGATGCTGTTCTTGAGCCTTTGAAGGGCCTCTTCCTTCTGGCAGCTGTGGCACAGGACACTGGTTTACACAGGTGTCCTGCCACCCATGCTGCCTTCCCTGGTGACCTTGTCACCAGCTCTGTTGCCTCTTACCCGTGTCTGCTCTTGCTCCCTGCTGATGCTCCTCAAGTTTGGAGCCTGTGATGCCACATTAGCCCCAGCAGCTGCTTCCTCATCCCACGGCCTGAAGTGATTGGTGTCAATAAAAATCTAAACCAGAAGAAGTGAAACAAAACTCAAGAAAAGGCTCCCAATAAAAGGAGTGATGATTTCCTGCAACACTCAAATGACTTGAAAGATAAAGCACCTGGGAGGCAAACAGAGAATGAGTGGAATGAAAAGGAATTGATGGAAAGCTGAAGAGGAGTCTAATCACTCAGGAAAGCAGGGGAAAGGTGCATGATGGATGTTTCCACATGATTTCTGGGTAGTCAAGGAAACAGTTTTTATCTGTCTGTTCACTCACTGAGCTTGTGTCTCACAGTTAGCAGGTTAATGGTACTTAAAGTTCTCCTGTCTCTGACTGCTGGAGTCATGCACTTCTCCCAGCTGCAGCACGGAGCTGCTAACTCTACCAACTCTCATTATCTAAGCATGCTACTTACATTCCTAGTTAGCTCCAACTCTGACTACTCAGGTCATTCAGTGATAAGAGATCATTCCTAAAATATCTCTTTGGAATAAAAATATTTCAGAGAAAAATGGATCCTATGCCCTCTTCCCCACAGACAATCTACCTAAATGTCTAGTATCTAAGCTTAATATTTCTTTTACATTTGTGAAATTTCAGCTTCTGTTTCTTGAGTTCACCAACAGTTTCTTCTGCCCCTTCTTATTTCCCTGTGCAAAAAGCATTTCAGCTTCCACTTTCCCAGCTGTGGTTAAACAGCTGTGCAACCATAGCTTATTAGGAAAAAAATCATTACACTGAAACTGCCTCTGGTGTAAAACACTGCAGTAGAATTAGGTGAAAGCTGCTGGATCCTGGTTTGCTAGAAGTTTCCTGCTCCTTACTCCAGCTACACTCTGTCCAGAGCCACACACCCTTCCTTTTGGAAAGCTCAGTATCTGTTCTGGGCTAGCCCTGCCCAGTTCTGGGCTAGCCCTGCCACCTGCAGTCTCTGTGTATCAGCGCTCTCAAACTGAACAGCAAGTACTCCATGTCTTATTGAATAGTCCACCTTTGCAATCATTTTCAGCAAAAATATTTCATAAAGGCTCAACACACTGTGTCTCCAAAAGCAGCAGTATTTTTATAGGGTAGATTTGCAATTTCTTATGTTGCCGGCTCAGAATTGCAGGTTTTACGCTTTTGCCTCTAGAGCATATTGAGCTACAACTGGAGATATTTTTCCCCCTTTTTTTTTTGGTGCTAGGAGATAACACATTACAATCCTGTTGAGGGAAAGGTTCATAAGACCATTTTTATCAATTGGAAATAGGAAATTAGAGTTTGGGTAAAATTTTTTTGAAAAATCATAATACGCTTATTTGACGAAACACTAATCTTACAGGCAGTTAGAACACAACTTGGGTTTGGACTGTTGTCTTCAGGCTCATTTACTTTATTTAGAGAAGCACCTTCTCTTCATCTCATGGTATCTGAGTATCCCCTGAGCAGACTCTAAGTTTTGTTCTACTAACAGGAGCCCTTTGGTATATTAGCAGCTGGAGCAGCTCTTCCAGTGCAGGGGTTCCGTGAGCCTCTGCCAGGACGGGTCTGGATGTGGCTGGATGTGGAAGGGCCTAGCACTATCACTTTAATATTATGAGAAAATAGCATTATTTGATGCTGATCTTCACACTTGCTGCAGTAGTAAGGTGGGAGAAAATAATTGATGGCTGGGATTCAGAGCAAGGATAATGATGAATAATGCAAGGAATGTAACTCAGCACTGAGTTAGAATATGGATTTATCTTTCATGTATTAGAACTCTTACAGAAATGTCCATTTACTTTTTGGTTATAACCACTCTGGGCAATGTCTTCACAAGGTATGTTCTAGAGAAGTGCATCTGCTATTTTGTGAAAGAACAAAAGACAGTTGTTTTGTTATATTTATGCTTTGGTGTGTTTGTGTGTGTGCTTGTGCAGTTATATATCTGAATGTGTGTATACACAAAAACACCCATCTATACACAAAAGAACAAACACAATTTTATGAAACCAAATTTAACTGCATGTTCTTCATCTCTTCCTATTTGCAAAGTATATTGAAGAAACAAAAATGTTTATGTGCATAATTGAAAGAAAAAATTTTGTTCTTTATAATAAAAGCCATTTAATAAGACAGAGTATCTCAATTTCAATCAAAATTCAGGTTTTTTTCAACCCAAGTTACAAAATATAAAGCTCCAGGCCTTTATCTCTTACTTGTCTATGACTGCAGAGCAGTCTGTGTGCCTGGTTTCCTTCTCTTGTTCTTTTTTCATGTTAATAGAACTTTACAGCTCCAGGGCCCAGCGTAGGATGGGCTCTCTGCTTCCACCAAACACACAGCTGCCATTTGAGCTGGAGAAGGGCTGGCACACAGGACAGCATGAGGAATACACTGCCAGCCTTTCAAACACCACACTCTGCTCCTCTCTTTCCCACCTCCGTATCTCATTTGGAAAAGTACTTTCTGCATTACAAAAGTTTGCCTCAGTGAAGTGCTTACAAAAATGGGATCATAGAGTCCCAGTGTGAGCAATATTTAACTCTATCCTTCACCTCTCTTAAACTCATATCCAGCACAGTCAGTCAAATTACTTTTTAATGGCTCCACATATTTTCCCAACAAAAGAATATTGAAATGTTGCTGGTTGTTCATCGTGATTGGTTCAAGGACATATGGAGTGGTGAAAAAACAGCATCGATATAAAGAAGTAAATATAACCCCTCATTTATTTCTGAGTCATAGAAGACCTTATTCAAACCCTCCAGCTACCACTTGACACAACAACCTCCACTAGAAAGCTTCACACTGTGGCTTATGTAACCCATTTGCTTTTGATTGGCTTTTTCCAGATGTTACTTTATCTCAGTCTTCTCAGAATTTATCTGAAGAATTTGCTGAGGCTGCACGACAGCTTAAAAAAGAAGCTCCAAGAATCCAGTTTGGCAAAATTGATGTGACATACCAACATGATTTGAGAAAAGAATTTAATATTCAAGCCTTTCCTACTGTGAAGTTTTTTGTGAATGGCAGCAGGGAAGATCCCATAGACTGCAAAGGTAAACTGTCTCGTGCACTGATAAGATAATGATATGTAATGACAGGATGTACCCATCTATTACCCTGCTGAGAAGAAAAATATAGATGCTCAGATAAAAAATACACAAGGTGGGAAGCTGGTTTTGCCCCTGGTGTTAAATATGCAATTGCTTCTGTACCAATACAGGAACTCGAATCTGAATTTATCTTCCAAGGGCATAACTGAGTATCTTCTCTATATTAAGTTCACACAGTCAAATTAATTACTGGTGTTACTCCACCGAGTACAGAATCGCCCCAACAAGACAACTTACTCCCAATTATTACAATAAACATTAATGAGTTATGCCAAACAAGAATTGGGTCCCCAAACTCCTCCATTACTCTTCTGGTCCACTGCAATTCCCATGGGCAGTGTGCCTACAGAAACAGGCTGGAGCAACACTACATCTAACAAAGAACTGGGAATTCACAGGGTCCTTAACATACAGGTCCACTTCCTAAGCTAAGGAAAATAATTTTGCCATTTAGCCATCAGAGGGAGCTCATATGTGGCTTAGAATACAACATGGAATAATTTGAAGTATTTTACAGAAAGCTATTAAGCAAAGGCAACCACAGACTTGAGCAAGCCCAGAAATCCAGGTCTTATTAAACATTTTTGTTCACTTACGGTACATACAAGAAAGGTTATGTTTTTCATAAAATGATGAACTTTTACAGAGGTGATAAAAACTGCATGACTTAGCCAAGCATCTGATGGTGTACTCTGAGCATAGGTGAGTCACAAGTTTAATACAACAAACAAAAAAAGGAACTCAAAGTTTGCCTCCTGAACTTGTACGCAACCTAGTGCTAAGATATCTTTAACTGCTGAGCCCCCAGTGGCTCCTGCTGAAACCTGATCTTCAGTATTTTTAGCAACTTGCTCCTCCTTGCTATTGAATTTCTTACCAAGTTCCCACCACCTAGACTTGTGCAAACAGCAGCCTCTGCACAAATGCCACCGAAAGCGTGATGTGCCATACTGAACTTTTATTAGAGGTGCTGATGCCTGAAAGCAAAAGCCCCCACCTTCAGTCTCTGATTAAATCTACAACATTGACAAGAAAACCTCTCTCAAACTGGTAAACCTGACAGATTTTCTGGTGTGAAACAGTGAGTACAGAGAATTATAACAACACACACAGAGTTGCCCTGCAGCAGAGAGCTGCTATTTCAGGCACACTTTCTAGCAAGATGCAGGAATTAGGAAACTGGCTGCTGCTCTGTGCTTTTTACAAGACAGACAGCACCAATCTTTGGAGGACATGTGCCCCCAACAATGGCTTAAATTACATTTTGTTCCCTGGTAAATGCTTATGTGCAACACTGAGTAAAACCTCACGTTCCATGTTTGCCTTTTAAACCACTGAGCATTGGCAATTGGAAATGTGCACTGGCCACCCAGTGACTTCTCATACAGGGCTTGGTACATCCTTCATACCACAAAAGAAACTGCAGACCTTGCTTAAATCAATAAATTAATTCAACTCCTTATGGAAAATGGAATTTTTGAATGGTGTCCCTGGCAATCGGCATAAAATGAGAGCCAAATTCTAGGCTTTGTAAAATCATCATTTACAACTGCAAGGTCAGAATTTGGCCAGGCTGGTTAAAGGAACTCAACAGAAAGATTAACCACACAGAAAAGATGCTTAGGGGCCATAGCACTGACATAAGTGACAAGACCTCAATTCTGCCTATAGACAGCAGAAGTCAAGCACTGTGTGGCCACTAGATACTGCTCTGTGCTTTGCTCTGTTCTGCAGCCTATACATTCCAGAGCAGATGACTGCTCAGATCACAGATCACTTACAAAAAAGGAAAGTATTTTAAATTAGTTGCAGTGCTGTCTGCTGCAAAATTGTGGCAGTAAAACAGTCTGACTCAATTTTGATCTTGTCAGACTGCTAAAATGCACAGTACCAGGACCTGCATGTCTGATAATCCACTTGTACCATACATCTTGACTCTAATACTTAACTTTTTCTTTTTCATGTATGATTTTAATTAACCCATACTCTGTTCCAACAAGCCTGTCTGTCATACAGAGATGAAAGGGCTAAGATTTTAGTGGCCTGAGCCTCAGTTTGTTGCCTCAAATTCCTCTGAAAACATGATCATTTAAAAATTTAATTTTTAAAGAGATTCAATACTCTAAGACTTCTGAAAGCTTAGGACAATTTACCAAATAAACAGACTGACTATAATCTCAGTAAAACTGGTAGTAGTAATTTGGAAGCCAAAAGATTGAACAATCCAGAACTAAATGACAACTTTGACACTTCAGCTTTGTTTCTTATGTCTAAACTGAAGTGATGCTATGGCCCCACAGAAGAATTTTAACATGTCTCTGTGCCTATCAGATCCCTCCTGCAGCATCAAAGGAACAATTTTGACACCTAATGTAATTGAACAAACAGTTCAATAAAATCTGCAATTGGTTTGAAGTCATTGTGGATTAAACCTTAGGTCAATAGCACTTTATAGCTTACTGTGATTTTGGGACACATGAAATCTTGCAGGACAGGTTTTCTACCTGTCTGAATTTCCTCATCTCTATTCTCCATGTGTGATTAATCATTTAACTGGACATAAATCCATTTGCAGAGGTCTCAGAAAAAGCTGTACGGATCCACTGTTGGTCTTCTAGAGCCACAATAGTTTAAATGGTGACTAGAACCTGAGGTTGAACTCGGATACCTCAAATCCCCTCTCAATCAGCTTTGACCTCAGTCCTAAGGAGCCCAAGTCCATTTGTATTCAGCATCCCTCTGCATCTCCACTGCCTCTGTCCTGATTGCACAGAAATTTCTGCCATTCATTTTGATTTTCATTTTAACTCTCTTTTCCTCCCACAGGAGTCAGAAAAGCTTCAACCTTTATTACATGGGTAAAAAGAAGAACAGGACCTAGCACTGTTTTAATCAACTCTACTGATCAGGCTGAAGCCATCATAAAAGCTGATGATTTAGCTGTGATTGGCTTCTTTAGGGTAATTATCTGGAAAACTCAAAAGGCTGGTTCTGTTCCAGCTTTGGGATATACTGCTTGCTATCACTACCAGAGCCCACACATCCAAAAGACCAAGAACTCACCAGAAAAATGCAGATCCTCAGTTTTATCTACATTTGAAAAAAAAAATTAATAGTCTCTATTTTTTCACACTTTCAGACAAGCAGCCAAGGCAGAAATAAGGAAATCTTACACCACAGCACATTTCCTTAACCAGCACCTGGGCACAGAGACCCTGAGAGCAGGGTGCTCCAGCAGTGTTTGCACAGCTCTGGCTGGTCACAGCAGTGTTTCTTGCATCCTCAGAGAAAGGCCTCCTGCCAAACTCTCCCAAATTTTCCTGATGTGAAGAAGGCCAAATCTGCACAGATAGGAAGTCATAAAATATTACCACTGTAGATGATCCAACACATGTAGTCCTTTCTCAAGCAAATTCTACCAGCTTCCAGAGCAGAATAATGTTGTTAGGATTTGGGCTGAATGCTACTGATCAACAGTCAATAGAAATGCTGTCAGAGTGAATAAAATAGGAACAGTTTTTTTCTGATTTTTCAATGTGTCCTTGAGATCCTTAATATCTGGAAATTCAATCAAGGATTTTCTCTAACTAAAGAGACTTTTATTCTGATATCTCCCTGCCCAGTTAAAAGCAGAATGTCTGGACTCATACCTGAACTGATAATATCCCAAATGTGCTGGCTACAGCAGACAGTCCAAGTTCTGTGGATATGGAAAACAGGATTCATTACCAAAATGCCCCATAGTAACAAAGCTGGTGAGCACATAGAACATAACAGGACAAACTGTGAAAATGCTCAGTGCCCAGAATTTTGCTTTGCAGCAATCTGCTTGCAGCTGTTTAAGAAGAAAGGCAGTTTTCCAGTGCTTGGGGAAATTGAGAAGCTCTTTCTATCACAATGATGCCAGAGAGTTCCCTGAACCACACTGATAGCAGATATTGCCTGCAGATGTGTTTGACTGGACCCTGGTCTTGCTTGGGCAATAGATGAGCAATGAGCTAGGGCATGTCAGAAATTTAATGGGTGAAAGCCAACAAAACAGTGTCCAAGCAAATAGAGAGCCATATTTGGGCTTCTATTACTCACAGATTGCTCACAAATATGAGTGCCAGGATGTGTTGGAAGGTCTCAGCATATAAATTACTATTCATCTAGCATGAAATAATTGTCTGATTAAATCAAATCTGGAAGTGCTGTTGCCTTTCATCCTGCTTATTTACTATTAGTGTGAGGGTGGACAGCACAGTGACTATTTGACAGATGCAGGAGTCAAGGTCCCTGCCTTGAAGAGCACTCAGTCAAAATCCCCAGATGTGCCAGTCAGCTCCTCTTGTGAGCAGAGAGCCCTCCTGTAATCCCTCACTCCTGCCAGCTGTGCAGGGGGAGCAGCTGCTGGCACCATCCCTCCCAGCCTGCAGAAGGCTTTGCAGAGGGTGGCAGTGCCAGGGGAGAGCAGGGAGGATGAGATCAGTGCAGGGAGGACAGAGGGGACACCACACCATCCCTGCTGACCCAGGCCAGCCAACAAGAGCTGTGTCACAGCACTCCTAGGTTTCCCCCTTAGAGGTAATCCGGGAAAGCATTATCCACTTCACAATTATACTCTGCTCTTTACTTCACAAGATTTTAGGGGCTTGCTCCACCTGGAGCTTACTCCTACACATCTTAGCAGGATGTAGGGCAAAGTCTTAATAAATACTCTTTCTGGGACTAGGAACTTCACACTGACAGTGTGGAAGTTTTCTGTGAGACAGCAAGAGATGTGCCAGAGATGCCTTTTGGGATGACAGCCAGTGAGGATGTCTGTGCTAACTACGGTGTCCAAAGGAACTCTCTCATTGTGTTTAAGAAGGTAGGAGTACAAAAGTCTAGCAGGTAAGGTGTCGTGACAGCTGTGGGCTCTGGAAAGGCAGTTTGGGAATTTTTCAGGTTATATATAAATTTTATGCTTAAGGATCTGGGTATAATAGCTTTACTTTCCAGACATTCACCTCTTTTCTTGGGTGTTGCTTTTGACCAGGAATTTTCTTCCAGTCTCCAACAGAAGCGGCCAACAACAAAACCAAAACTAAACAGAGTAGCAACAATATTTAGACTAGGAAGTAGTCAGACCAATGATTTCCTGAGCAAGCATATCTCACAGATACTGTGTATAGATGTAGGAAAGATCTTTCAGTATGTCAACATTACTGAACAAATTAAAGCTGTCAGCTGTACCTTGAATTTTAGCTGTAATCTTGTTCTGCAATCTAGCTGTGACATTCATTTTACAAGCTATGGAATTTCGGTTGCTGAGGATCATAAAATTCACTTTTAAAGCCTGTCATTTTGCTCCTATAGTTTATAAGGCCACCAACCTCACAAACTTCACTGTTTGTCCAGGGAAAACCTGTGCATAATGAAGTGCTTGAAGATGGTAAACAGAGCAAACTGGGCCTGACGAGGCTAATCAAAACCTTTACCTTGGATTTGGTCACTGAATATAATATTGAGGTATGTGCATTTCACTGTATTAGCAAAACCTATGGGAGAAAGAGAGAAATCCATGCAGAAAGAGACCTAGGGAGCTACTCTGCACCTTAGGGAGTGAGAGTTTGCTTTTTTCACAAGGCCACTCTTAAACACATCTAGAAATGCCAGCAGAACCCAGCATGCAGCTCTTGGTCTAACCCAGGCCAAATGATGCTTCCCTCTGGCAAGATGTTGTTTCCTGGAGGAGGGGAGGAGTGGCTGGTGGAACAGTGAGCTCTGAGCATGCAAAGACCTCCCTCCTGTGCAGCCAACAAGGCCTAGGCTGCTTCTGCAGCAGCTTGGTGGGCTGGGAGCTTGGAGGGTCAGTCCCTAATCCTGGCTCCAAACATTCCAGCCCAACGCAGCCACAGGGAGCTCTGGGCCAAGGCAAGAAGGAAAGAAACCAGCAGTAATTGTTGCTAGTGCAGGTAGGAAAGGAAAGACATGGAAATACCTGCTTGCCTTCAGAACAGCCCATTGCCTCTGATTATAGGGTTGCATGAGAAAAAAGGTAGTCCTGTGCAGGGAAGGAGATACAAGCTGCTGATGTTACCTAGAAGGGAAGGAAGTGCCCAGCCAGGTCTTTCCTCCACAGCAGCTGGGCCTCCCTGGGTGACACCACCTTTTACTTTCAGCATTAATTCTTCTGTGTGTGTTATACAGGAGGTCAGACTAGAAGATCACAGTCCCTTCTGACTGTAAAAATCTATGAATAACTATGAGGTTTTTCCTGGAACAGAAAAAAACAAAAACAAAAAAACCTCAGCAGCTGCTGATTCTTCTTACTTTATCTGCTTTAAAACAATGAAACAAAATCCAATGGTTATGGAAATGACTGGGAACTGAGTCTTAAAAAGTAAAATTTGCAATAGCAGAGCCTAGGGATACTGATATGCTGAGCCTCTGATTCACTGTTCTGCCTACAAAGAGTGGAGCAGATGTTGAGTCTTTTATTTCCCAGACATCTGTGAAGATTTTTGATGTCCCTGTTGAAAATCACATCCTGCTGTTCACCCCAATGAACTCGGAGACATTCAATGAGATTTACGAAAACTACCAGTCTGCTGCTGCAGAATTCAGAGGAAAGGTTTGTAACACTGAATCCAGATTTGCAAATAGGAATGCCAAAAGATCAGTGGAAAACTACTCACCAGTATTACTGGTAAAAATACACTGCTGTCAGTCCAAACTCTACCAAACCATTTAAAAACAGTTCCAGTAACTATTATTTGAATTTGTTAAGGACAAGTTGAAAGATAAACTTCACTTGGAAATGATTCTTTAAAACACAAAGATTACAAAGAAGAGCACTAATTCCAGCTGCTCCAAATTAACCTGTTTCTGATTTTACAAATACCATTTTCTGGGAGCAACTTCAAACCAAAGGTAGTTTTAGCAAAATTCTGGCAATTTCTGGCTCTACCAGGAAATACCATGAGGATCTCAGTATATTGCCTGAAGAAAAGCCTGGAGCCAGCTACAAAATCTGAGGAATATTGCAAGGTATGTGCATAGCCTTGCCTGCAGCAACATGTTGGCATGTATAGAGACAGTTATAGGCAGTATATACAATACCCAAGTATTTCGGTTTTCTGTGGTGCTATTCCTGCTCCAGGTACATGAGACACTGAAGAACAGTAAGTCATCTTGTAGTCAAATATCAGATATTGGTAAATACATATGGATTACAGGTGTTTCAGCTCTTCTGTCCTGTCAAGATTTATGAAGAAAAGTAATAAGCACTGTGGGGGGTAATTTAGAAGTGTTACTGAAAGACATGATAGCACAGCACTGTGAAGGGACAGAGGGAAAAGCTTCAGTACTTCTGTTTTAGCATTTGTTATTAACTATGATCAAGGTATAATAAAGTCCACAGAGCTTCCGGGTTTCGGTCTGAGACCAAAAATAATTCTGCACAGTTCCTTGAATTTAAGGTTAGATTCTACCCCACTGCCAAGCTCCACAGTCCATTTCTCCAAAATGGCTAAGCCAAAGCTGGAAGGTTCAACCAGATGCATGATTCTCTCTTTATCATCAGGTATTGTTTGTTTTGGTGGATACTAATGAAGCAAGGAATGGACGGATTTTTGAGTATTTTCGCATCAGGGACATTGATGTTCCTGCTGTGAGAATCCTGAATCTGACCAGCGATGCCAGGTACAAAATGCCTGCGGATGAGGTGACTATGGAGAACCTGAAAGAATTTTGCCAGAGCTACCTAAATGGAAAAGCAAAGGTATGTCCATTACTAACGAGACAGCTCTCTACTACACCAGCTAAAACATAAACTTGGCAGAGCATCCCCTTTTAAAATTAGAAGTGTCCTGTTGTGATCACTGGTTTATTAATCCACTGTCACCCTAATGTATTCATCTACCATCTACTGCTGTTGACAGAGCATTCCTCTGTATTTAACAACTGAGGTGGGCTACAAGTCCTCCAGTGTAAATCCTGGATTGATCATTTATGCCCAATATTTTAACTGATGCCAGCTGTTTTATTTTAGTGGTTTAAAAACTCCCTATGCCTCTATCTTTCTAATGCTATAATGGAGATATTTCCTTTCCTTTGCTGGGGAGAGATGCAAACAATCATTGCAACAGATTTTAAGGTTACAGAAAAATCCAGTAAATCGAAAAGTGACAGTTTCAGAGGGGATTAACATTTGGTATTTGTTTAAAGCAAGTTTAGTGAAGTGAATTTTCCCAGGGGGATCATTCCCAATGGTAAACACAGCATTTGTTTTCATAATGAGGCATCATCACACTCCTGTGAAAAATACATTAAAACATTGTGCTTATTCAGTGCTCCTCAGGGTGATTTACAGGGAGAAAAGATAAAGCAGTCAGATTGAGAGCAGAGAAACGTGAGTAGGTAGATGATGTATTTAGTGTTGGAAGGGAGCAGAAGGATGGAAGCAGAGGGGATGTGGCCTCTCTCACCAGGATCTGCTTCCATGGGGCACATGTGCCTTTCTGCTACTGTGCCATGGTGTTAAAGAAGATAAATTCCCAGCTACTGCACTGTAAATTGTAGAAGTCATGGGGACCGTGACTGGTGGTGAAGGCAGAGATTTAAGCAGCAATGCACACTTCCTGGTGTGTTTTACATCACTTTTGAAAGCCCACAGCACATAAACTGTTCAGTAGTCCAGCTTCTGAAAATCGGGCAACAAGAATTCAGGACAAGGAATACAACTGTGTTCCAAGGGATCATTTGCAGACAGTCTGCTACAGAGCCTGCATTCAAGAGAGGGACAAGTAGTTCTGAGTACCAACTACCCTGGGGTGTGAGATCCCAGCTCCTGCTGAAGGGAGAGAAGGTGGAACCATGGCTGACCAGGATGGAATGATATAAAAGAGTTATCAGACAGTAACAGAGCTCATTAGGTAATATCCCATCAGTCTCACATTAACTTGAGCTAAAGTACAGTTTCTCAATGTTCCCTGCACTTTCACAGCAATGTTTCTTTTTCTGCTCAGCAACATCTCCCTAGTGAAGAAATTCCACAAGACTGGGACAAGATGCCTGTCAAAGTGCTTGTTGGGAAGAATTTCAACAGTATCATCTTCAATAAGACCATGACTGTATTTGTTATGTTTTGTAAGTGTTGTCATTGAATTCAGATTTTAAGCTGCTATAATGTGATCAATTGGAAGGAAAAAATGAAAGCTCATGCTTATACATACCAAACTAATCTTTGCACTTTACAGAATCTGAGCTCAATGAATTTTTAGTGTTTCTGGAAAGAATTGAAGCAAAATTTGTGTTATAGCTATGGAAATGCTGTGATACCTTTGCTGACTTAGTGTTGCACTGAATAGCACTGGATCTGTTCAGTAAATATTTGTCAAGGCCATATGAAATCTCTGTGTTGAAAGACAGGACACTGGAACGTCATGGTGTACGACGGAAGCGTGTTGTACAGCATGAGTCAGGCTGTCTTCCAAGGCAGAGGGAGAATTAAGTGAGATTGTCTGGTTATAATGCTCTAGGATTAAATCCCAGATAGGAATTGTAGTTTAGAAAATTGTAACTCTTTTTTTCCTCCTCTATCTGCAAGGGATGTGGCTTCCTTACATAACTCTTTCCAGCAAGAAACCTCTGCCCTATCCTTGTACCAGCCAGCAGGGATTAGTTTGTGCCTCAGTTACTTCAGTAAAGCAAACGTGCAGCATTAACAGAAGAACAGACAGTACTTCCCTGAATTCCAGAAATTCCTAAAGGTAGTACATTCCTGCCACCCTCCTTGCTGGCTGCAGCTGTGTCACTCACAGAAGTAATTTTTACATTTCAGTATCATGAACAAACTGAATAAGCTAAGCAAGAATTGAACCAAGTCCTCTGGAAATGAAAGGCAGGGAATGTATTCAGTCAAGTACTCCTGAAATTGCAATTCTGTATGAACCAAGTATGAGCACTGTTCTCCCAACTGAGGGACTGCAACTGTGCTGTGAGCTTTTTAAAGGGACACTGGGCCCTCAGCAGTTTGCCTTTCTGGTGACTTGTATCTCTGCAGTGCTGAGTCAAAACAGCACCATGACTCAAACTTCTCTTTCTAGAGTCAACATAGCGTGGTTTATGAACACAGTTAATTTTAGTATGCAGGAAGTATTTTGTAGTTCTGGCAAGTATTTCAACACAGGAATGACACAAGACTTAACGTGGGTTGCACTGGTTATCTGGCACACCTCTCCAGCAAAGTAATCCAAGTTCTGTGTTTGTTATAGTCATAAAAGGCTAAAGCAGCACTGCTATCAGAAATGTGTTAATGAATAATAGTTATCTCTACATGGAAATGTGAAATTCATGAAGGGAAAATGGTTTCAAGCAGACATTCACCACAAACCCTGTTAACTTGAAGGGCTAGATAGGTCCCCGTGATTGCACCACCACACGCACTCCTGTGTCCTTATAATTTTATTTTTAAATTTGCAGATGCCCCTTGGTCCCATGAGTGCAGAAAACTCCTGCTGATCTGGGATAAGCTGGGAGAGCGATACGCAAGTCACAAAGACACAATGATTGCAAAGATTGACGTCACAGCAAACGACATGCTGTCCGTGGCGCTGGATCGCTATCCCTTCTTCACGCTCTTCCCTGCCGGCTCACACTACCAGGTGAGAAGCTCTTGGGGGAGACTGGGGAGGCACAGCAAGGCAGGGCTGTGCTTGCACGTGCACAGGTGTCACAGGGAGAAAGGAGTCCTTTCACTAGGAAAGCTTTGGTCCTTTTCTGCTCAGCACTGAGTAGATATTGCTGCCAAGAACCTGAATTAGAGGAGAAACCCTTCTATTGTCTCATCCTACATATGAGGCTGTGGCAAGAGCTCATCCAGGTATCATTTACTCACTTGGACTACAAGTCCTTAGGGCCCCACATCCTGCAGTTTAACATTCTCCAATCAGCTTGTTGGGTTCCAGCAACAGTGTCAACTTGGAGTGAATTTACAGTTACCTCCCAATGACTGCAGTGCCTTTTTACCTCAAACCATGACAAGAGATGTTCTCTCAAAGAATTACTTGTGCTAGTTTTTTCCAGAGCATGTATGATAAATGTCTCTAAAATGTTGATACTACTCTTGTTATTTTCCTCTACATTTTCACAAAACCCAAATAAAAATTTTTCTTCTATACATTCAAGCCAGTAATTTTACTTCATTCTGGTATCCCAGCCTCCACTGGTAAAAAATATTTGTTGTCAAGATCAATGATTTTTGCAATATACTGCCTAATCAATCAGCTATGTTACAAAATAATTAGAAAATGCTGCTGAAAGTGGAGGCAAAAAATATTAAATAGCTACATTCTCCATCTATGTAGATTATCTAATTAAAAAGAAAATATCACTGAAGTAAAAAAAAAAGTAAGATACCACTATAATTAAGGCATTACTAAGCTTTTCATTTTTCTTTTTAGTAGTAAACTTAAATTAAATTCTAAGACATTTACCCATGTCCTCATTTAATCTTTGAGAAATAGTCCTCTCAGATGTGCATGTACAACTTCTGATGAATTGAAGTGCAGTCCTGCACACTCACATGATGTAAGTCTTCTGGCAGAAAAGCAGAAACCCTTTAAATGTTCAAAATAAATGTCAGTTTGCAAAAAAAAAAACCCAAAACAACAACAACAACAAAAAAAACCCCAAACAAACAAACAAAAACACCACAAACAAAAAAAACCCAAACCAGTAAAAACCTTCATTAACTATTAAGGGGTTGTTTCATAATTGAAAATACTCTGGAATTAAAGGCTATTTGAAATCTCAAGTTCTTCCTTGTGCACCATGTTTTTGCACTACTTACCTCAAGTGCAGAGATTTCATCTTGTACTTGACTAGCAGTGCAGGCTCCTGCAGATGTCTGTTTCTATGGGTTAAGTGAGAAAAAATACCTTTTCCATACTCCTGTACAGAGATTACTGTAATGAAAAGTGTTGACACATATCCCCAGTAACCACTGCAGGAATCAGCTGTTTCTCTGGCTTTACAGCTCTTCAGGCTCTGAGAAACTGGTGTTCCAGCCATCATCAGAGTTGATAAAAATCAAGACTCAGCTGAGAATGTTAATTGCCTCTGGAGAAATAAAATAATCTTTCTTGAGAAACTTAAACTTACAAATATAAAAACGATTAAAAAGTAGTTTCAAAGCTGCCACACTTTTTTTTTTGTAATGGAAATACCAAACTTTTAGTATACAAAAAGTGTACCATTTTAGTGAACTCACCAGTCTGGAGGTGTTTTGTTTACAGTCCTTCAAACTCAAATCAGTTGTAAGAGTGCCCAGTGTAAAGTAACACAACTTTATTGGCCTCAGTGGGAATGAGCTTAACCCAGCTGAGATTAGGCCTTCACCTATTTCTAAATACATTCAGATAACAGCAGACAATTCCCAGTGTCATGTACATGAACTTCTACAATTTTTTTCTAAAAAACTTGTGCGAAACCCTTTTACACTTCCAGAGAACAAAGGTTTTTTGGAGAGGAATCTTTAAAATACAATATGGTGCCTAGACCCACTCAGAAAATTTCAAAGATCTAAACTGAAACTACTTTTCATTACACTTCCTCAGAAGAAAATCCTCAGGAAATCCCCAATTTAAGGTGAAGAATAAGGAAATTAGTGTCACTGATCATCTTCATCCTCTTCTTTCAAGCTGTGCAACAGTGTATTTCAAAACCTTTCCAGAATTTGAATTCCATCAAAATCTTTGAACAGCTTTGAATAGCATGGCTGGACACTTAAAATACTCTGCACTTCGGAATATCTTGCCAATGTTTATTGTTAAGCACAAAAAACCCCACTGATGTCAGTAGCTGGCAGGATCCCCAACTAGTACCACAAAATAATGGTTGTTTTTTATACAAATCCTTTTCTTCTAAGGAATATGTATGTATCTATTTCTTCTTTACACTCAATTTTCATATAATGTTGGAACCTGCTGTGCCTCTGTGCTTGCTTTCTAAACTGAGCACAAAAGTCTAGAGTTTGGTCAGTCTAAAGAACCAAAATCCTCCACCTCATTTTGCCATTATTTCCAAAATTTTGTGTACAGAGTTACATACTTAACATTAAATTTTTTTTTCAGGAATTGGCCTATACTGGAGAATATACATTGGAGGCATTTTCTGAATTTTTAGAAGAACAAAGAAAGACGAAAGCAGAACCAGGAGAGAAGGTAGGCATTTGATCCAGACCTGATCTGCTGTGTAACCCAGGCAGGTTCCCAGCTTGTGGAGACATTCCTGAGCTGGCTGTAGCACAGCCACTCTCCTGGGCCCCTGCTCGTGCCAGTGCTGGGGTGGTTCTTGCCAGTTCGTAGCTGGTTCCATCCCCACAGCAGCTGCAGTCATGTACCACAGCCTGGCAGGCACACACCCACTCACATCCTTGTTCTTATCACACAAACCCCTCATCTCCCACTGCTCATGTTATCCCTGAGTCACCACATCAACGCTGGCAGTAAGCACTGCGAGGCACAAAGGAGCCTGCAGCCTGACAGGTGTGCAGCAGCACTTGTTCACAGTTTTAGCTGGAAAAAACAAAGCCCCAGCTAAGTGTCAGAGTTGTTCGAATCTCCATTGCTCAATTCATTCTGCTACATTCAGTGCAGCTTCTCTTCCTCGTAAAACAAGGCAGAACTGAGAGCACATGAAGTCTCTTCTCTGAGCAATGTGGTTGTGATTGTTGTCCAGTTCCTTGACCCTTTCTTCTACACTGTAAGTCAGACCAGAGAAGTGTTTGCTGTCCCACAGCTGCCTGTTATTTAATCACAGACACTTCACTGCAAAAAGACACATGGTAAGTGAGCAATGTCACTGATCTCCACACAGAACTGCAAGCAACAGAAAAAATCCTGACATGTAAATGGAGACACTGTCCACCCAGTATGAGAATCCTGGGCCCTTTCTGCCCAGAATGAAGTGGGACCACAGGGTAGCAATTGTTATTAACACTCTTTTCAGCTGGTAGGAAAACTGTCTGTGGGTGGAGAAACAGCTTTGAGTCTTCAGACTTATCTCCACCAGAGGCTTTGATTTTCTCCTGCATTCAGTGCTTCAATATGTAGTTACTGATGGAGAGAGATGACTAAACTAGTACTGGGACACAGAGCTGCAGAGCAGGACCAAACACCCACCTTTGCCCAGTCACTGCACAATTCTGCTTTCCAGTACCCAAAGCCTACAGCTGATGTCTGCCTCTTGCATGTTCCCTAGTGCTGTGTTTCAAGCAGATCTGTTGAGTTCTACAGTCTTTTACATGCAGTATTTGAGCTCTGTATATTCTGCTGTCTCTTCTTCATGCTTTATTTCACATAAGAGAATAAGTAAAAAAGTCAGCTTAGAAAATACCACTCAAAACCATGCTCTGTGTAGCAAAAGGAGTAAGTAATTGGCATTTTCTCATCTGTTCACTTTTTCCACCCTTACCTGACACCCACCACATTTTCCCAGAAGATTGCAGTATTAGACCATTGGCAGTACAGTGCTTGATATGAACTCCCCTCTTGAAGTAATTCTGCATCCTCACCTCAGGCATTCCCAAACACACAAACAAGATAAGTAGGGTAGTTTCTTTTGAGATTGTCAAAGAAAGACAGTCTTGTGCCCATCAGCACACATGGTATTCTATGTTCATATTAAATCTTCATACAAGGCTTCATCTAAGCTTTGCCATAAACCAGTAAAAATATTTGAAAACAAAGTGCATTTTAGCAACAGCTGCACAATTTCTGACCTCATTAAGAAGACCTCAAGTTCCTTGGTTGAAAAGATGAAAATCTGCATTTCAACTGATCTTAAAATGTTTGGGTTTTTTTTTTAAGAATTACTAGAGTCTTTGTGAATATTTGTAATAAGCAATTTTCCTTTTGCATTTCCTTTTTTAAAAGGATCCTTTGGGAGGAATCAAAGAGGATTTCAGCCAAAAGGAAACTGTAATAACAGAGAAAGAACTTTAATAGTACAGAGAAAGAGAAATATTCTCAGGATTGTGAGGAATCCTTCCTGGAAGGAGCTCACTGGAAAAATGACTCATCTCAAGTGAACACAGAGCTGAATAAAAAAATAAAAGTAAAGAATTTAGTATCCATGGCTTGTTATGTGTGACTTCTCTTCTAAATCCAATTTAACTCCTAAGTTTTACTGGGATCAGTTCTCATGGGTTCTTAAAATACTGTCAATTTTGCTTAAACAGTGGCTTTATTATTAATAAAACTACTCTTCTCTTCTTTAGAAAGGTGTGTATGCTGTGGCAAACAGACCAAGATATTAAATGACACTATCTGAACAAGATCTGCAACAAGATTGCAACTGATTGCTCTCCAAAACAGCCCTCTTGTTTTCAAAGGAGATTGAAGAAGGGTCCCAAAAAGAAGGGACTAACACTGCAAAAAGCACACCTAGAGTGATCTTCAGAAGAAGTCATTGAAGCTAGGAGCTGTGCCCAGAGGGGCAGCAAGGAACTGCTCATGATTTTTTTATTATCAAGTAGTAAAAAATGCAGAAATAGAGATAAAATTTAATTCCAGTTAGAAAAATACCATAGCTAATACACAAAGTCACAAATATTACTCACATTTTAGTTATGTGAGGTCCCTTAACCACTCCTTAACCACATGTTGAAGAAGTGAGACAGGTGAAACTGGTGGACAATAGTAATTTCTTCCTGCAAGGACCAGATAAACCAGAAATTATTCCGAAAATTTGAAACCTTTTCTTACACAATTAGGGAAGGAAGAGCACTTATCAGAATTTCATTTCAGAAACAGGTGTTCAAAATCTCTGTTTCCAAATTGTTAACGCTAATAATCACTTTTTTATGTAAGCAGGGGAGAAATGGGGAAATCTTAGAAAAGGAAGGAACACCCATTAGAATGGAAGAAAGCTCCATCACTGCAGTGAAGAACACAGCACTGAGAGGAAGCATGGAGACCTCCTAACCCTCACCTGTCACACCAGTCAACAAGAGAGGGACAGTTTAAAATACTGAACCCCTTACATTTTATGATGGTTTCTAAAGAGTGCAGTTCATGACAGGTGGTTCGTTTGATATCCAGGTTGCAGCATGTAATTAGATAAGCACACTTTGAGATTTAAGGTGAATTATTAACTTCTTTACTTCACAATTCTTGCAAATAAATAGGGCTCCACATGCACCACACCTCAGGAGGCTGTCAGCTGCTCTTCACTGATGAGGAGGTAACAAGGAGACACAGAAAGGAAAACAGTTTATGTTGATTCCCCATGGGCACATCTCTGCTGGGATTAATGTTCACTGGGACTGCAATTAAATCCACTTAAGGGAAGAGGATTCTTGTGGAAGCATGTTCAGTGCTAGACCACCATTCCTATATTTGGTCCACCTGGGTTTTATATTTGGTCCAACCTGGTTTAGCCCTAGGCTAAACCTAGGGCTTTGACCTAGTTCTCTGAGCAGTTTACTGAGATTTTCTGAAATGGGTGAAGACCAGGGGCCAGATGGGCTCCACACATTCAGGTTTTCAGCCAGAAATATCACCTACATGGGAGAAGGAGCTGAAAGCTTCACAGGAAAATACAGCTTAAAAGTCAGCACTGTAGAGGTGAGAGATGGGAGCCACAGCTGAGTTATTACTATCTGAAGAAAAATTCTTCTTTGAAGATGACAAGTAAAATTTAATTTGCATGTTTTTAATACAGAGTAAATTTCTTATAGAACTGCAGTACAGTAGAAACCAAATCATACTGTCACTTAGTGGCATGAGGAAAAGATGGGATGGTTTTAAAGAGCTCAAGCTAAGTTTGCTGTGGGGGGAAGCTCCAGCTGGACAGTTGGGTTGCAGTTGGCAGTAAGTGTTTCTCAGCACCCTTATTAAGAGGACTTCATTTACAAATACCACAGAAACAGTGACTTGCCAATTTGACCACAGAGGTGTACCAAAGCTGCCTCTCTGATACACACTGAAGCCAGTTCTCCTTTGGATAGCAAACAAGTTCTCTGGGACAATCCCAGTGGGACCTTGGGCAAAGTAAAACTGATCACTGCTGGATATTGGGTTTCATTTGACTTTCATTTAACATTGGGCATTCATTAATACACAGAAGCCTTCATTTGATATCCTGGGAGATCAGATTAGGAAGAGAATGAGATGAACTGAATCCCAAAGAGAGGGAAGTGTCAGTGTGCTTTCCCTTTGCTGCTTGCAACATGGTGAAATCTGATTGGCAAGCAGTGCCACCAGTATATTTTGACCATCTATTAAACACAGAAGCTATAATATTTTAATTAGTCTCCTTCCAGAAAAATAGAGCAAGCAATGTTCAGCATCAGTCTATATCTGGCAGATGGGTTTATCATTCAAGATAATGAAAAAAAAAATTCACTGTGTCTACCCACTGTATACAAGGTTCAATCCTGAAACTGCTATCTATCCTATTATGAGGTGCAAGATTACATTTTAATGAAAACATGTGACATCTCACCAATGATGTTCTCATTTTTGTTCCAGCCACTCTCATATGTGGTGCCAAGACAAGGGGCTGAGGGCAGACTCACACACCATGAACTGACACATGACAAGAGTTGCAAATCTACTTTATAAAACATGTGCTAAAAGCCTGCCTGAATCATCTTTTCCTTGGTTAAAATTCTGCCTTACTGACTGAGCTCTTCCATGTCTCAGCCATGGTAGAAGGAGCCCATGGTGCCAAACAAGTGGCCTGGCACATTACCTTGTTCTCCCTCTGACTCAAGTCAGCTACAGAATGTAATCCTGGAACAAAAATTTAAAAGTGTCACAAGGAGAACTGAGCTCTAAGTGTGTGAAATGCAATCACTTCCTCAAGCTTTGCTAAGTCAAACATTACTTCTTTTATTTTAGTCTGTCTAAACATGAAGATAATCTGTTTCATTTTAAAGAGTACATCATTATAACCATGCTTAGACATTCTAAATATTACTTAAAACCATAAAAATTTTAAAAATCAATACTTATTAGCCAAACTTGTTTTTGTAAATGAATACCAATATTTTGAATGTCCCACTCACATGAATAATCTCCTCATGCACATAAATAAGTCCTATCGAATAAGACAGACAGGACTAAATAAAGAGATATGAATGCATACCAGCAATGGAGCTGCTTTAATCTGCACTGGTTATAAATATGGAGCAGCAGAAGCAACACACTCAGCTATGAATCTTAATTATAAAAAGCATCACAAATTTTAGTACAAAAAAGGGACAAACTTGAACCATCCCCAAGAAATGCTGACTTGTGTTTTTTATTCAGTGATAGCCTATTCTGCCTTAAAATACAAGCTTTGAGCACCTTGCAGATAGAAATTCATCTCATTAAGTTCTATTCTTAAATCCTGGAGAAGAAAAATGTTGTTCAGAATTGACAATCATTCATAGATGCTCAGATGAACAGGAAAAAAAAATAATCAATCTTAATGAGAACTATAGTAATTCTTTTCCTCTTTACAACAGATTAATCCTAGCTTAACTTCCCTGGAATTACTTTCAGCTGGCATTAGCATAACAACAATACATTAAAAGAGATTAATACAAATACAAAACAAATGCAACAACTGTTCAAAAAAAAAAAATCCCCTTGATGTGTGGCAGTGGCATAATTGGTATAAATCAAAAGGTCTGGCTTGGAGGTCAGGAACTCCTGTTCGTAGAAATAGATGTGTGCTATATGCCTGAAGGCTGATGGGATAATCAGGGAGAGGGGTCTAAAGCCAGTATTTCAGGCATTTCATTCAGAGTATTGCATTGTCAAACTCATTAGGAAGTTTGATACTCTTGTCTTTCCTTTCTCTCACACTCCTGATAGCAAAGAGAGGAGAGTTTGCTCCAAGGCCACAATGATTTAATGCAGATATATTAACAAAAAGGAACGACTCACATGTTTATAAAAATGTGCTCTTGTGTTAACTCAAGTGGAGTTGGGCCAGTGGAAATTACTCAGCTCAGATATTAGAAAACCATGCTTGGTGTAATCAGCTGTGACAGGGGCAAGGAGCCTGTGATCATTTCCAACTTCGCTGTGGGAAAAGCTTTAAACCCATTTGTCCCCCGGGCTTGTGGCCACGCTGTTGTAGCTGTGCATCAGGAGTCTCACACAAGCTGTCAGTCATTCTCTCAAGCTTGTGTCCAACTCAGAGGGTTTCCAGGAGCACCTCGCTGCTCACGTTTTGTACTTGATTCAGCACATCTGAGAAGTGACACGGCTGAGGGGCCAAGCCAAACGCAGCTCTGTCATTGGCTTTGGAGCGGGCAGCTTGTCCCTCCTGGAGCAGTCCTGCTCCAGCAGGGTCACACATTGCCCAGTGTGCCCTCAGCTTGCACTTTCTGAAAATCACCTTGGAAATATTTGCTTTCTGTGAAACATTGACAGAGCTGAAGCTGTGCCAGCGCTGCTGCCCGCTCCTCCTGCTGCTGAGCAAACATGCAGTGGCTGCCTTTTCCCCAGAGCCTGCCAGCTACCACCAGCTCCTGTGTGGGGATTTTACTGCACAGGGATCCTCACTATTCACACCCTGGACCTGCATCACCACTTCAACACCGCACAGTGAACACAAACAGCTAAAGAATCATTTTCTCCCCCTCCCCAGGAAGAAACAATATGCTGTATTTCATTTGAGCTCTCCTGGGCAAATGCATGTTACCAATAACTACAAGCAGTGAATAATAAATATTAATAAAGCATTTAATTGGAATCCTGTTGAAAAGCACTTTCTCCAGCACAGCTGGCAAGAGCCCCCTTGAACAAATGCTGCTTTTTTGCCAACTACAACACAGGTAGTCATAACTAGTCAGCAGAGGCTAAGGACATATGTGAACATCATGGCTGAAGCCTGAGCTTTTCAAAGCATGTGTTTTATAGACTGAAGTAATCTGGGAATTCTGCCTAAATTTTCCTCCTCTGGCCTTGTAATTTTTGAGAAGATGCTGGTTATTTCTCAGCACCCCCACCACATGCTAACAGAGTCCTGAGCTAAACCAGCACCCTGGGACAGCATTCCCTCCAGCCTCTATGTGCCAGGGCTCATCACCAATGGTTGCCAGAAAAACAGTTCTTTTAGAGCAGTAACAGATGAAAGGGTCCACAAAAACTAGTCAACTATGATTTCCTTTCACTTAATTTGACACTGGTGGGTCTCTGCTTGCCTTGCCTCACCCTCCTTGCCTCCAAAGCACTGCTATTTGCTGAGTCAGGAAGAAAACCTACCCTCTTTCACATGTCCTGATTCTTTCCCTAAACAGCTCTTGGTCAAAGTTTTGTAACTGCAACAGACTAAGGTATTTGCTCAGAAATCACATTTGCTTGGAAGAGTCTGAACACATTGCAAAAATCTGTACCACTGTTTTAGCCTGGCTGCACAGCATCAGGTGCCTCTGGGAATACTTGGATTTTAGGGTGGCAATTACAGTCTTTGTAAGAGCCAAGTGTGGGGTGTAACAGCTTTCTAACTGGCATTAAATACATAGTCTAGTCTAGACTATTTTTGTTCTAATCCTTAATAATTTCCATGTAATCCTTTAAAAAGACTCTTTGAAAGAAGAGACTTTTTAATGTTCACTTAATTGACAATTTTTGCTGTAATTATGTCTGTGTATTTTTCTACTTTCAACCCTTTGAGTAAGATGCTGCTTGGCATGAGAATTCTTAAGACAAATTCCTCAGAGAACACACTGGTGTGGAAATTTGAAGGATGTGCTCTCCCAGCAACCAGAGAACTTCACACAAGACAAGGAAGATGGACTTGTGTGGAACACTCATTGGTGAAAGTGAACCATAATTTGCAATACACGAAAAAAAACATCCCTTGTGTTAAATGAATCTCTTCATTTTGAAATCTTGCAACCTGAAATCTTATCTTCCAATCAAGAGCTGCTGGGTTTTTTTGAACTGAACAAATTCTCACATATATTGAGAACACGTGAAATACTTCCCCCAATATGTTTATTCTTCTATAGCCTTCTTCCTACTAATTTATCCAAGCCTAGTAAAAAAACATATTTCAATCATAAGGTCAAAGAAGTGAAATAAGGCCGTGTGGCTTGGGCAAACCACACGGAGTGGTGAACAGCAGGAGCTTAAGGCCATCACCGTGTACCGCGCTCGGGGGTGTCACAGGAGCCGCCTTTGGGCCATCCGGGGCGAGCGCGGCTGCCCGGGAGCCGGACCCGGGTTCCCGCAGAATTCCCACGGCTCCACCGCCACCTGCAGGGATGTCCGGGCATCCCAGCCCGGCTCGGGACCCTGGGACACGCCCTGGCCTGGGAACGGCGCCGGCAGCGCCGAAGGACGGAGCGTCCGGGAGAGAAAACACCGCCCGGGCCACGGCACGGCGCCCTGAGGGTCACGGACACATCCCGGTGCCTCAGGGGGAAAATGAATGAAGAACTACCGGATCCTTTGTGCCGGATCTACCGGATCCTTTGTGCTGGATCTACGGGATCCTTTGTGCTGGATCTACGGGATCCTTTGTGCCGGATCTACCGGATCCTTTGTGCCGGATCTACCGGATCCTTTGTGCTGGATCTACGGGATCCTTTGTGCTGGATCTACCGGATCCTTCGTGCTGGATCTACCGGACCCTTTGTGCTGGATCTACCGGATCCTTTGTGCCGGATCTACGGGATCCTTTGTGCTGGATCTACCGGACCCTTTGTGCTGTATCTACCGGATCCTTTGTGCTGGATCTACCGGATCCTTTGTGCCGGATCTACCGGACCCTTTGTGCTGCATCTACGGGATCCTTTGTGCTGGATCTACCGGAGCCTTTGTGCCGGATCTACCGGACCCTTTGCGCCTGTACATAACACACACCCGAGCTCTGGGATGGCCAGAAACACCAGCAGAGTGCCAGAGCATCTGGAGTGCCAGGGCAGCTCCAGACAACACAATTAACTAGGGACTTCCAGTTAATTAAGGTTGGCATCAAGCAATTTAGGACGGGTTTAACTTTGGCCAGTTGGAACTGGTCTGACAGATTGGAAAGCAAGAAAAAGGTTCAATCTGGAAAGTAAAACTGAAAATATCTTTTTACCTCGGTCCAAGACATACTGTGCCCAAGTTATAACTGTACATCAATGCATAAAATCACAACAATGTCTTTTTTAAGAGTATAAAAATATTTTGCCCCTTTCTACAGATTTGAAACAACTGACTGGAACTACATCAAAATGTGCTGTATGGGACATGCCAGACGATTGGAACATTGGTCGAATTGAATTCCTCACATGAAAACACATCACTACAACAGAGCTACCATGTTAGTAATGCATGGAGAAGCTGCAAACTCAGCACTGCTATGTCTATCATGAGACCAGGCTGCAGTCGACACTCTCTGGTGTTTGCAGAAGAGACAGAGCTCAGCCATCTTTACTGAACAAATTCACAGCAAGGGTGATATCCCTGGACAGCTTCCTGATCCTACTAAACCAGCCATTATGCCTGGTCTAGATTTTTGCTCTTTTTAATATCCCACTGGCTTGTTCCTCTAAGATGTTCCTATTTTAGAGGACTTCCACGATATGCTCAGTTCTTCTTTACTGTATTTTCATTACCATTATTTTCTTTAATATTTCTTTAGCATCCTGTCTCTAATATCCTCTCCCATCTTCCTGGGGCTAAACCTGGCGTTCTGGAAGGACGATGCCCTTGTGCTTACAGAAAGGTGGATCTTCAAAGACAGCCATGTACTGAGGCCAGTGGAGAGTATGTTACAGGCGACCAAGGTTCATTTCTGTACAAATTAATTCTGTGTAGGTGGAGGAAAATTCAAATACAGGCTACAAAGTTACAGCTCTCTCAGATTTTGCTCTCTCTGCATTTTTCAAAGCTAGGTCAAAAATGTAAGAATTTGTTCCCAAATGATTAGCTGACTGACAGACTCGAAACACCATCTGCATTCATTGCCAGGCTGGGAGCTTCCCATCAGCACCACCGTCGTTGTAACATCACACTCAAATGAATTTACACATTTCTCAAGGACACTGACACACAGCCATTCTGCCACACTCAGAACTCAGCAAGTGTTTGAATTAACACTTGATTGAACTGATTACAAATAAAACCTTTACAAGTTTACATAAACACTATTAAGCCTGTTGTTCCCTGTTATTTTCCTTAGAATATACTGTGTTGGAAGGAACCCTCAAGGATTATCAGTTCACCTCCTGTCCCTGCACAGGACAGCTCCAAGGATCCCACCCTGCTCCTGAGAGCATTGTCCAAACACTCCCTGAACCCTGCCAGCCTTGGAGCCCTGACCACCTCCCTGGGAGCCTGGTCCAGTGCCCGACCACCCTACCTTGCACCATGGCAGTTTCTAATGCACTTCATTTTCTGGTCATCACAGCTCCTGCACCAAGGCCGTGGAACTGCAGAGAATTCTTCTCCTCAATCAATTCAAAAAAGAAATTTAATATATGGAAAAGTTTTTTCATGGTCTTGAATTTTGTGAGATCTGCATTTTGAACTTAAAGTTTTTAAGCATTAACTTCAAAATACCCTAAAATACAGTGAAATGAAATTGACATGACCTCCTTACTTTAGTAGAGTCAGAGTTCTCATCTGGCCCCACCGAGCTTTAGGAGGTCCTGGGACAGGTTCAGCATAAAAGATAGATAAGTAGGTGCAAAAAGCTGAGGTCCAGTTTGTGCCAGAGTTTCAGTTTTCTCTATGTATGGGAAACTTCTCCAGACTTTTGAAATTTTCAGGAGTAGCAGTTCTTGCTGTTGCTCCTTTTTCTTCTTATTGATTTGTTGATTTTCATTTCCTGTGGCAGAATTTGATGACAGCAGCAACAGGATGAGACACCTGCTCTTCAATTCATGGAGCTAAGCTGATGGATACACATTGGGGATCAAATAATTGTTTAAACTTAATTGGATTGATATTGTCCTAATTCTATTTTTTATTTACTCATGAACATGACTGACCACTAAACACACTTAATTAAAAGCTGCTCAAGTTGCTGTGTTGGATCAACCCTTCCAGTTTCTCTGTCTACAGTTTTGATTAAAGAAGCCAGTTTTTTCTGCTTTCCCCTCTCTCTGAGGAGGCAAGAGGGGAAAAGGGTATGTTACAGCTTTACACTTGCTCCCTGTCATGGCAATGAGGGAGGCAGAGTTTGTGTTTCCCTGCACAAACCAGCTCTTTTTTTTGTACACAAACACCACTAATTACCTTCTCTTCATGTCTGAATATCAGAAAAATTATCTATATTTAGCAGACTCAATATAACATTAGGAGTAGGATGAGGCTTTGGAGCAAAACACAATGATCATCTCATTCAAGAGAAATCAGCATTTCTCAAAGCTTAATGCTATCAATCCATTTGCTTATAGAGAGAAGAGAATGAATTTGATTAAAATTTTTTCTATCCTTTCAATCTTATGGGTTCTCAGTAGGAATCTTTTAGAGGACAACATGAAAGACTTAAGCTCTGTGCATGTTGCTCCTTCTGTGGATCACACTTCTCTACACACACCACACCATGCTCAAGCAGATAACAAATGACAGACACAATCTCTTATCTTCATCGTGTTGTGTCCCTTTGTCCCTCTCATGTTCTTCTTGTGTCACAATAAATACAGAGGGAAGGGCAGAGTAAGAAAGGTGAGGAATATTTGTGGAATGAAGAGGTCCCATGGGTCTGGTGAGAGATCAAGCCACTGACTAAATATGGGACTCCCATAGGAAGGAAACTTACAAGTGGAAGGTAGGACAGGACAAGTACAGGTCATGACAGGAGATATATATAAGTATGAAGAACTGAAGGAGAAAAGAAAGAAACAGTTTTATAAAAGGGGAGAAGCTGAGCTGCTGGCTACTTCTGTATTCAATCCCAAATAGAGCCCTGTTGTACCTTGGACACCTCACACATGCAAGACCAACTATCAATGCAAGCCTCCCTCGACCATTGCTGAGAAGAGCCTCTGGATTCCACTACGGAATTATTTTGGCTTGATTTAGAAAGCCTCTGCTTTGGGGAAACAGTTTTAGTGCAGTTTTATTGAACCCCAGAAAAGTGACAGACAGCAGAGAACATTTCAGCTAAACCTGAAGTGAAAACTGTCAATAGCATATAAAAACCAGTTCCCTGAAATTTTCTGATCGTGAAGTTTCTGTTAAAATTGTGCAGTATACTCTGTGGAAGTGTTACACCAGGCTGTGCTGGGTTATTTCCCAAGTACAATCAAGTACAGCATTGTCATGTTGTCAGGATAAACACTGAGTACAGCTGAGAGATTGTGACATCCCATGATGGCACCATCCTTGACTCAAGCCGTGAGAGGTAAAATGTTCATCTCAGGAATGGTAGAACAGCCCTCATTCTCATTCCAGAAGACACCGACAAGTGGGTTTTAGTTAGAAGTACTGTAATTATCCACTTTGCAACAGCTAATATTCAGTGTTTCTAATTAAAGGTAGGTAACTGTACAGAACTTTGCAATTACGTGGGATAATCTTTGCATCAAAATAAGACATAGCCCACACTTCATTTGCATGGGCCATGTGCCCGCCAAAAACATTTCACTTCTAGCCAGCTATACCAAAAGCAGAGGTACAGACCTGTATGAAGAAGATCATACTCCTGTAAAATTCATTCCACTCAGGGAACTAGCATGCACACACTAATTTGGGTGGCATAAATAGTACCTACAAGAAAAGTTTGCCAGGCAAATCACCAGATACAAACTGAAGCTTCGACCATACAGTTCCAGCCCATTTCAATGAAATTATTGGGCATCACTTTGAGGAATAGAGCCTCTGGGAAGTGACATTTCATCTTAACCCCCTCCACAATTGCTCCTACAATCTTGAGTCAACCTGCTTTCTGTCACAAACCCTTTAGGCTTGGCCAGATGGTCAACCATAACCCAGGCAGAGAAATCCTAGGCAATCACTCTCCTAGACAGCCCCACATTTCAGGGACATGAGTAGGAGCAGCTATGCCCAGAATGATCTGTAGACCATCAATGTATAAGTTATGCAATTTATTACTTGATGAGAATCAGAGCTGCACTTTCAAATCAACAATTTGTTCTTCATTTTCTGACTATCCTGTCCTCAGGGCAAATCACTTTGATGGTTTTGTATCCTGCCTCTGTGTGCTTATGGCTGCTCCTTCAGTTTCTACATATTTTTTCTCCTTGCTTCAGCACAGGGATAGGAAAAGACAATGATTGCTTTGAGACAGTGGTAGAGCAAGGTAATAGGGAGCAGTGATGAAGGAATGTGGATGGAGGTGTTACCATGGCAACAGGGGGACAGAGAGTTTTCCAGCTTTGGGAAAGCAAGCACATTTTTCATCACTGTTTCTACTCTGAGTTCTGAGCAGCACTTGTGACTTTTAGGGTGAGGGACAAAAGTGCAAACAGCATTTGGCTCCAGGGAGCTGTTCCATCATTGCAAAAGTTAAAGAGCAGCTGAGAAAGCCACACAAATTCAAACTGGTATTCAGGTCAACACCTTCAGCAGAAACTTATGTTACTGAATTGTGTAGTAGATCCATAAATCCATTATTTTTCAGAATAACTTCTAAAAATACAACTCCTGTACTCTGAAATGAAATGTTTATTATCACATTCCCAAGCACTGGCTATATCTGCCATATGTGTCACATAGGCACTGTACAGTTGGCATTTCCCTGCCAAATTTGAGTTCAAGAAGAAAGAGCAATACATAACAAAAACAGTAGTGAAACAATCCCATTACGAGCAAGGAATATAACAGGAATATAACAGAAACAAGAGCATCTATTGATAGTCCTTTATCAGTAGTAACTTTGCCCCTTTTGGATGGTACAGGTTTTGCAGATGAGCAGCACAGCACGAGGGATGCACAGAAAGCTACACGTGGCTGTGGCATAGCTTGAGTACAACATTCCCTCTTTATCAGACATAACAGTGACATAACACATTACACACACCAGCTATCACTAACATTAACTGTTGTTCCTAATGAGCCCAGCATAAGGAAGGCCAAAACCAGAACTACTTTCCCCCCAATAAAGGTATCAAAAGATCACATGACTGACCAGCTGTGCTATGGCAAGGAACATCAATTTTCATTTAAATGTATATAAAAATAGCAAGAAGGCTTCAATGTTTTTCTGAGTTAAGGTGAAAAACTCACTGCAAGGGTGTGTCTTTATGCATACTTAAATATAAAGAAGCTGTTAAAGGATGAACCACAATATAAAAAAGCCCAAAGGATGAACCACATGAACTCTGCAAGTTGGCAGAAGATTTACAGAGATGCAAAGCTGCCAATTTTCAGAGAACACCTCCTGGAGCAAGCAGCCTACAGCTTATAATTTCTGAAAGAGACTGTGGGAATGCTATTTAAGAGAAATGCTGTTTAGAGTAAAGTAAAAAATGCAAGAAATTATATTTGAATATGTAGGTCTGCAAATGGTCAATGCCAACGCATTTATAAGAAATAATAATAGTTCTAATGTTAAGGTAAAGGCTGATAATATCAGCAAGAAGGTGCAAACCTTTCACCTTCTTAGGGGCATGATACAGCTGACAGTGATACATGATATAATCTCTCCATCTGCTTCTTAGGGAAACTGAGTATGACAGATAATCTCACACTGTTTATTTTGGAGGAGTAGATAAATTCACCTGGAGAGCCATGAAGACCCTTGTTGAGGTCACAGCAGTTTTTGCAGGATATGCCACATCATTTACACTTTCCAATTTGTTTCTGACTCTGTTCACAATCAGACCTCAGCTGCACACAGAATGAAGTCCAGAAAGTTTTAAAATTTGAAACAACAGCCCAGGAGCAGGAGGCTTATGGTATTAACACACCATCAGTAGTGCTTGCTGAGGCATTCAGGCTGCTGGTCACAGTAAACAGAAAACCCACAGATACTTTGCCTGCCTCTGGCTGACAGCTCACCTAGGGCAGGAAAAAGCAAATCCTGTAGCCTACCACTTTGCATTTGTGTTTTGGGAGCATAAAAAGACTGAATTGATTCTTCACCCACTGACACTGAACACAGTTGTGATCTCCAGGTTTTCTAGGGCCAAAGGATGCTCAGTTGCTGTGCTGCTGTTGGTCAGGATAGAGTTAATTTTCTTCACAGTAGCTGTACATCTTGGATTTGTGTTGGAGACACAGCTGATAGTGCAGAAAACTTCTCATCATTGCTGAGCAGTGTTTACACAGAGCTAAGACCTTTTGTGTTCCTCAGCCCATCTCACCTGCAAAGAGGCTGTGCAGGAGTGCACCCCAACTGGCCCAAGGGATATTGCAGACAGCATGGTGTCATGCTGGGGAAAGAAGAAGGAAGGGGAGGCTGTTTGGATTGACAGTGTTTGTCGTCCTAAGTCACCATTACATGGAGCTCTGCTTTCCTGGGATGGCTGAACACCTCTTTGCCCTTGGGCAGGGATAGATGAACTCCTTGTGTGGTTTGCTTGAGTGTGTGACTTTTGCTTTACCTATTAAGCTGACCTGTCCTTATCTCAGCCAGGAGTTTTCTCACTTTTCCCTTTCTGATTCTCTCCCCAGTCCCGCTGGCTGCATGGGGATGAGTTTCTGTCTAGGGTTGAACCACAATAGCTGCTCTCAGCTGGGCAAAGCCTGTGCTGAAGTCTCTGCAGGCCTTTAGAAGAAATTCTCTGGATACAACTATCACATAATATCCCATACTCAGGTAACCTCTGTTATCAAAAACACACAGTACACTCCCAGGCACCTCACACTTCTCATTTCCCACATCTGGTCTTTGATATATTCCATTTGCTGGTAAATGTGAAGTCCCAAGCACTGTCAGCTTCAGTCAAATACACAGGGAAAAAAAGAGCCTCATATTTTCTGAGAGGGCCCAACATCATCCATTGATCTAAGGTGGAGGAAAATCTGGAATAACAAATTTGTCTCAGTCAGAAGATACAGAAGCAGTTCTGTGTGAGCCTAGATGTGCCTCTGGGAAAATGAGAGGTCAGGTAGTAGCTGTAGGAAAATTGATATGGTCACCAGCTTTGTGCCTCCCAGAGAACTGTTCTCTGGCTGTTTATTAACTCCCAGGAAAATTGAAGTTATGTGGTTTCAATTGTTACAAGCAACCTTATCAGAAATAACTACCTTCATGTCTTAAATGATGGCTTTCTTAGTCAAGCAGAGTACTCCTCTCCCCTTCCTGTATCCCCTCAAATGGTAATCCTACAATTTAACAGATGATAGTGCTTGCAGAAGCAGGTTTTTTCACTTATAAAATGGTCCTTGAAAGTTCCTGCCCCCTCATAAAGAGCATATTTATATTCACAGTGGGGTGAGTACCTTCTATACTGGCAGGTTAATACACTATCAGACTTTTCTAAATAAAGAATTCAAATTTTCCTTATTAAAACCTCAGTCCTCAAAGGAGTTTTCTGCTACCAGCCTGCTACAGTGGTCTGAATCAAAATAATGTGGTGGCTGCAGCCAGTTGATCTAGCAGGAGGATTTTAATCAGCATCCCCTGAGGTTTCTGTGGAGTGAGGACTTCACTTACACATGGCAATCACAGGCAGAAATGATACTGTGCTGTCTGAATGTATGCATTTTGGGTGGGAAAAGTTCATCAGCTCAAGTCTTGAACCTGAACTCTGCTCCTAACTTCCACACATGAGGCAATAGTGAATGCTGGCTATAAATATTCACTAGGAGAATTTATCACCAGGAGATTTCATCCTCCAGGCAGCAACCTGAACAAGTCATTGCCCAGGGTGGGCTGGAGGTCTGAATAACTTAGACCTGAACAAACAGATGGTTCCCAGGTGCTCCCATGCCTCTTCTTTCACACCTGGGATGAAAAAGAAAGAACTGTTTCTCATTTTGCCAGCCCACGACCAAGCCACGTTTCCAAGCAAACTGGGTGATCTTGGATAAATATCTGTAATGCTATACCAGGTGTTCCTGTAATACCACAACAGCAAATCAAAGTAAGATATAAACTATGGTTGCCCAACTCTTTCATGCAACTATAACCTTCTGTCTTGCTACAGGAAAAAAAGAAACAAGAGAGCATTCCCCAAGCATTTCTCTTGGGGAAAAAAAGCAAAAGGAACCAAACAGAACAGATCCAAGCAAACTCTGCCACACATTCTTCAAGACTTTTGAAGCTTAACATGGAAGAAACACTGAAAGCAGAACCACAAGCTGCACATTTTTGCATTTGCTTCCCATTTCTGTAAAAATCCTGTCAATCACACCTCAGCGCTGCTAGCAGTTCCACCTTACCATAGGCATCATCTCGTCTTCAGTCAGCAGACATGAACAGGTTTTCTTTTGCTTTTGCTTTGGAAAATCCTGTAGATCTACCTGGAAAGGAAAATTCCCAGCTCAGGAGTCCCTCAAGCCATAAGCCAGCAGAAAACCTCAGCAGGAGGTTACTCTGAGCTGCTTGCACCAAGTGCTGCAGCAACACTTCCAGGGCTGCAGGACAGAGCTGTGGGCTGAGGAACTGAAATGCCCTGAAGTCCAGACTCCAACTTGCTCCCTTAACACAGCACCTGGCCTTTGTGAAGCAGTTTTTTAAAAAGCACCGTAGCTTGGGAGGAAAAAAACCCTCCAGAAGCAATGAAGCTCTTTTCCAGTTGCTCCTGCCTTTCCTGCTTCATTCCCAAGGCACACAGCAGCCCGGCTGGCCATCCTTCCCTCTTCCACCACTAAATAACCTCCAGGTAAGAAGACACTCAGCTCAACAGAGCAGCACGTTGTCAGAATTGATTCCTCCCAGCCTCCAAGCTGACTCCTTGACTGTGCTTTATTCAGTTCGTGCCTCTGACCATGACAGCACAGCTACTGTGTCTATCCTCTCTTGACCTAAACCTCTTTACATAATTTAGGCACACAGGGGAAGCAAAAAAGAACAACAGCAAATAATTTTATTCTTGCAGAACTCTATTTGCAGGAGAAAAGGGACGGTAAATTGCTGCCATTTTACTGTCTTGTTTGAATAATTTTCTGTGGGAGAATTTTTAATGCCTTGTGTATCAGGAAGGGGCAGCTGCTCTGTTTTCCATATGGGTATTATGGTACGAGGCACTGATGCAATTTGGAAGATGGACTATTGACTGTTGTGAAATGATGCTGAAAATGATGCAATCAATTTAATTCTCTAATGGCCTAAGTAAAGGAGGGGAAACTTTCTGGGCATTGTTTGACCTGCCTTATGAGAGACTGAAATTTCTGTTCTGAGTAATCAGAAGATGGATCTCATTTTATACAACTTTTTTTGATTCAGTAGCTGAAGGTGGAAGAACTGAATCTCAATTTATAATTCTAGTTCCTTCTACTATTACTCAAAATGAATAAAGATGACAGTTTTCATTCCAAAACCTGGAGTGCTTCAAGCCTTTAGATGACCTTCAAGAAAACAGCAAGATAGACTGACTATAGCCATCAAAAGATTTCTGGTTTAATTGGTTCTTGTAGAAGTGTACTCTTCTATTAAATATTTTGTGGCAATGAATTGGTTTGAGCTTTTTTTTTTTTTAAAAAACTAAATACAGAGTGAGATGGTTGTATCACAGGATGAAGGGGAAGCACCATTTCAGTTCCCTGTTCTGACCAAGACAGGGATACCTGGGATGAAAAATGACCTATGTTTTTGAACCTCTGTGTGTGAGTTAAAGGGTAAGTGAGAGAGCACATGCATCTTGGTATCCAACACAAAAATAGACTTTCATTCTGAAAATACAAATTATGACAATTCTACATTCACATTAAAAATAAAGGGTCTATATTGCTCCACATCAGAATTAACATGTATATCAAATCATGAAAACTGGATGAAATTAGAATTGCTGCCTTTTCATCAATAAAATACTGACATCAAAAAAGAGGGAAACTGTCACATCCTCTAGATCAATACAGGTTGCTTCAGGGAGTGTGTGTACCACAGAAACCCTCATTTCTGTTACATCATTAGGTACAGTGGAAGACAAAGATCATGTAACCACGTTTCTTTTTTTTTTTTTTTTTTTAAATGAAAAATTTATTTAAACAAACAGGAAAACTACACGCTAGTTTTACCTCACACCTAGTGAATTGAGATTCACAAAGGCCAGGTGCTGTGTTAAGGGAACAAGCTGGAGTCTGGACTTCAGGGTATTTCAGTTCCTCAGCCCACAGCTCTGTCCTGGAAGTGTTGCTGCAGCACTTGGACACGTTCAAAATAGGTAACATTTAAATAAACCAGCCCTAAGTTCAGAGCACTATCTGCTGCTCTACATCTGAAGAGCTCCTGTGCTCCTGAACCATTCCCTGGGCACACTATAGGGACAGTTCTGGTATTTCTCTCAGTTTATTGTATCATGAATTATCACTTTGAAATGTTCTTCTGACCCTAAACACATTAACCTGAGTTGTTCTCAATCAAAGTCCAGGGAGAAATCCTAATCCAAAATTTGTGTGTTGGCATTAGCTTGGTGCTGTCTCTAAAGGAGACTTGGATTCATGATTTCTGTTTTTAATTCTCAGCTCCACTACAAGTTTCCTCAGCAGGGCATTTAATTCCATTACAGCTATCACCTACTTCAAGCATACACTTACTGCTTAAACTGTAAATTACCCAAGACAGGGCTGCCTAGCCCTGAGTACCTGTAACAGCTGGCAGAGAGCAGAGAAAGGGTCACAGCTGGACTCCACAACACCACTTTGTGTTTTGTTACAACACAAGGCAAGGTCCTCCCAGACAGTGCACCCCAGCTGGGCATTTCTCCTACTCTTTCACAGGCATTCACAGGCTGAACAGGCAGTGAGATGCTCTGAACAAAAAGTCAGACAGGACCTTGCTGGTTCAGCCTGCCTGCCCTGTATCCACCACATATTCCCTTTATAATGAGTTTTCAGGATAAACAATGCCTGAACATTTTTTGATTAAATGCTTTTCAAGCTCTTAACGTCCCTAGCAAGTGAGTTAGTTTGCTCTGTGATATTGTATTATACAAGAATGATTGATTGAAACAAACCTTTTCCCCTCTCACTCCATAGCTATTTCCACAAGTATTTTGAATCTGGCAAGAAGTATGACATTATTGATTTGCTCTGCACTGCTTGTTCTGGAGCCTCATCTGCAAACACATTATTCTTTATTGCTTCAATAATTTCCCTGAGTGCACAGAACTCCATTGGTTTTTTTGTTTTTTTTTCTTTTTTTTAACTTAGCATGTAGTGATTCTTTAAATTTTTTATGTGCTCTGAAGCAGAACATCAGCCATTTGCAGTGATTCACTGGAAGGCAACCAGAAATTCAGATGTTTCCATAGACATGTAACTACTACTTTTGCTGATCCAAAGTTCCCTACAGAGGTTTTGCTTGGTCTGGGACACTGATGGCACACTGCATTTAGGCAAGGCTTTAAGTGGTGAGGAGGATTGGGCAGAGAAGAGAAACTCATGCTGAGCTCAGGACAGAACTCATTTCTGTGCTCAAATGGCTCCTGGTCAGTAGAAGTAAAAGCAGTGTTTGGTGCCTCACCCAGGCCCTCAGCAGACCCTAGCAATGGGTCTCAAAGCACCTTCATTTTAACCCTTTTCCTTTCCAAAGCCCTCTGCTCATGGTGCTGAATGCACAGCCCAGTCTTAAATTGCATTAAATCCACAGCCCTAAAAACCCTGGATGATTTGAATGCCTGCTCCTTGAGAGGTGAACTATAAACCCAGTGGGATTGGAAAATCAGTGCTGGGAGAAGGAGCATCTACAACATCAGGCTATGAGGCATTCATCCTAGAAGCCACTTCTGCATGGAGGAGAAAACAGACTGGCACTGGGGTCAGAAACGTGCTGGAGACTCTGAGGAAGTGCAGTTCTGTAGCCCACTCAAACTAAGGGAAGCCCAAGAACACACAAATGCAGGCTGCTGTGACTTGAAGGAGCTTTGGTGCAGTGGTTTTGTGATGGGCCAAACCTATCAGAACCACTGAGTGCTGCTTATTTTCTCAGGCTGCTTCCTTGTGTTTCAGCCACCTGCTGTAACCCAGCCTGCAGGTTGAGGACCAAAACAATTACAGTAAGACATAAAACCTCCCACTCTCATTAGAGATGTGAATGAGTTGTGATCTTCACATTTAGAAGCATTTTAAAGTTTCCAGGATACTGCAACATACAGAGTTACTTAGCAGCCTGGAAAGGTCACATCTACTCTGCTTCCCATCACTGTTTACAGAGCACAGTAGGCATCAAAACAATAGATCATGTATTTTCATGCTATAGATTCAGGAGGAACAGAAATTGGAAAAAAGAATGTGTTTGCAAAATGACAAAACTGTGAATGGGGCAAGCAGACAGTAAATACATCTTATGTCACAAGGAAGTCACCTTTCACTGGTCTTAAGAGGAACACTGAACATTTTCCGCATCTGAGGAATCAGATTCAAGCCTTGGATAATGAGCCAAGAATAAATCCACAGACTAAGATTTCATTATACACAACATCTGCCCGGAAGCCATTTTACTCCTTAGTCTTTGCTTTATTACCAAAGAAATTATCAGCTTTATGTGAAGTGTTGGGCAGTGAGTTCATAAAACCAAAACCCCAAAGCTTCTCTTTGTCAAGCTGCTAACTTGTCTATTTGGAGTAGCAAAGGGTGTTCCAAAAGAAAGAACAATTTTACACCCCAAGATATTCCAGTATGACACTTTAAAGATGCATGGTTTTATAACAGAGTGTGGTAATCTTCCCATGTAGAAGATATATATCTTTAGAGGGTATGTTTAGAGGAAGGAGAATGCTATAAATTGTGCAATGCTGCAAGCATATACTGAAACTCAAGATATAAAACCTTCTCACATGCTTTCCCTCTCTCAGAGCAGCTGGGTGATGTGATGCAACAAGACTGACTCATTGCCATTGCCATTAACCCCAGACAGCTTTTCCTTGCAGGATGGAGGCAGAACATCATCCCAATAACCAACCTTACTTCTAGAAGTGCTTCACTTCACTGCAACCATCTCCTTGTCTACTTAAAAAATACAAGATCTCTTTTTAGCATAGTGGAAATCATACCCAAATCCTCACATAAACAGCTCTCCCATGAAAGCACAGAGCCTGAAGCTGAATACAGAGCCTGGACTGCCACTGTAACTGGCCCTGCAGCTGGCTCTGTTGCATTACTTGCTGCAGGCACACACAGAGCTGCTACTCAGAGGGTCAGAGTAAGGCTGCATTAAAGCACCAAGTTCTGGTTTTGTCCGAGTAAAAACTGGGTCAGGTCCATTGCAGTCAGCAGAGTGCTGCTCCACACCAGTGAGGAATCAGGCTCAAAACTAATTTTATCATATTTTTTAAAGATTCTCTCAGTGGTTTTAAATGTATTTCGTTGGTTGTGCATTTTTTACCTTATTTAAGAGACTTTTCAGCATCTCTAATCTGCGCATCTGTTCAGTGCAACAACAGGGCAATTACAAAGGCAATTTCAAAAGATACTTCTAGTATTTAGGAATGACAGATTCTTGCAGGTGACAGCTGTTTTGCCACACTGCCAAGTTCACAGCAAGCTTTGTATCACACCCAGAACAGCTCCAGGAAAACTATACCCAGGCCACAAGTCTCTGTGGTGACATGAAGACTTTGTCAATGGCTAAAACATCACACGGTCCTGCCAGGGCACGAGGGAGGCTGGGCTCACCTCAGCTCACCTCCAGCACTGCCAGCTCTGTGGCACCTTCCCCCTGTGCCAGCACCTCTGTGCTTTCTGGACACAGAAACATCCTCCTTCTTCCAGACACGTTTGCTACATCAGCGTCTTTCACACACTTGGGAGCAACTGAAATGGGGGCCTAAGAGGAGAGGACATTATTTTTGTCTTTTTTGCACATTTATAGATTTAGGCTAAGCCTTTTAAAATAAGGGGTACATGTCTGCTGATTTCAGAGAAATCAGGGGCAGTTTAAAAACTCTTGAGCATTTTTTTTCCCTTTAAATTAACACCTACATTTGTTTTTCCATGTTTAATGCAAACTTTGCTAATAACAGCTAGATATTAATTACCACCCTGAAGGTCATCAGTCAGCATCAAGCTCAGTGAGGGAGAAAGGCACTGACTGCACAGCTGCAGTATCTGCTACTGATCAGATCACACCAAGAAATTGGGATGTGCTATTGATCACAGCTGCTCTTCAATGGTCCATTAACATCTGCTCTGCTTTAAACCCTTTCTTCCGATTTTAATTCTTAGGGCAGACAATGTCATTGCAATAAGTGGCTTCCTTGTCCTCACCCCTGCTTATATTGTATTGAATTATTTACTTTAAGAACATCTTTCCAACTGACTGATCAAAACTATCTTTGCTGGGTGAGCTCTGGCTTTAATATTGTATCAGAAACATGTTGAGTCCTTTTCCTGTTGGGAATAAACTAAGTTTACTGAAATATTGTAAGAGGCTCTTTTCTAAGAAGTCATTAGAGCAAATCACTTTCTCTGTAAGTAAACATATATACTTCCTATGAAATACTAAACATTTCCTACTTTCATTACTTCAGTATGAAAATTGTGCTTTTCTTTTTCTAAGCCATTAGACCTTCAGTTTGAAGGTCTAAATGAAGCTCAGATGTGTAATGTCCCTGCATCTTATTTAATATTTACCTCTACTGCAAATGTTGTTCCCAGTTATTTTGATTTTGGATTTGTGAGTCAAAGGAAATTATCTGCTCATTGTTTGCACATTCCTCCACAGAAATGGTACCTAATATATTTAATGAAGACTGGAATAAAGACAGTGAAGTTAGGTGGGAATTTTGCTCCCTCTTTGTTGCCACTTTCCTGATGGCATTCCCTGCTTCCCATCCTAGACAGCACCAGCTGCAGATAGCTACATGTCAGGCACATTTCTAGAGGCCTCACAACTGCCAGTTACAGAAATCTGACTTCATCTGTTGACTGTCAAGTGCTGTAAAAAAGAACAACTCCATGGCTAACAGCAGCATCTCTTCAAAATATGACTCTTAATACAGTCAATTTAAAAGCTGTTGCCTGACTTATTTTAAAAATCACACATGGTTTAGAATATACATCTTCTTTGCTATTTCAAAGTGCTTTTAAAATGAAGAGAGAAGATAAATGAATTACTAGTAGGGAATTGTATAGGGACCTATATAATAGAGACACAGAAAATCACTGTGGAGCACTGGAGAATAATACAGCCACTCTCCTCTCTCACACAAGGCAGTCAGTTGACTGAAATCACCATTTATAATTCCACTTGCATCATCTGAAGTTAAGCAGTGTGTTAATGTGCTTTATCAAATAAGGAATGGTGGAGATCTGTTCAGCACTTACACAAAAAGATGGTGCAGGAGTTGATTCCTGAATTCAGTGCGTAGGTAGCACTCAGAACCTGCCCCTGCTCTGCACCAGGAGGGCAGACTGGGGACTTTCCTCTCTATCCCCTGCCAAAAATCTTCTCTGGTAGTTCATAGAAGCTCATTACCTTAAATAAGACAGGAAAACAATATCAGACCACAGTAAGAGGACTCAGCACCCTCTTTGCCTCTGTTTTCCCCACAGCTTACTCTCCTTTGATTGTTTTTTCCTCAGTAAAGGACAGCAAATCAATTATATCATAAAAACTTCAGCCCTTGGGGTTTTTTTTTTTGGACACTTGGATGACTTTAGGAGAGGGCCTGATTTCACAAGTTGAGTTCATGCCCACTACACTTGTGTTTTTATTTACAAGTATAGCAAAAGCTCCTACTCTGCATTTTATCTGGCTCCATGTGTCATTTAGTTAGGATGAGGTGCCAAGTGTTACATTTTCCTTGGCTAAACATTTTATAAAGTATATAATTCACCTACCCAGGACACACTGATTAATCCATAATAAAACCTTCTGCTTTTGAATGGTCTCTGTTAAATAAGCAGGAGCAGGAGACCCCAGAGCTGTGCTAATGTAGCACTGAGCACTCTGAGTGCAGAGTCCCTTGGGGGCTTGGAGAGCCTCCTGCTCCTGCTTGGGCTTCAGATTAAATAAGGGCAGCTGGGGTCTTGATCAAAGCTCTTCACAGACATTTACACTAAGCTGATCCCAGAGGATAACAGCTAGGAGACAACCATGCTGGATGGCAGAACTTGGGCCCACAAATACAGGGAGATATTCCAGGATGTTTCCTGTATTAATTTTCTCCAATAAATTTGCCCAATGATTTGAAGAAATTGAGGTTTGGTTTTTTTTGGTGTTTTTTTTTTTTTTTTTTTTTTTTTTTTTAATCTGAGGTCAAAACAGGAGATTAGCAAGTTTTCTGTCAGCAGTTTATGTGTGTTTACTGCCTATCTAACTATTTACTGGATTTAGGTAGTTATACCCAGTCTTCCAAGATCTGATTTTCTGTCTAGATTTGTGAAGGAACATAAATCTGGAGAATGACTGCAGATCCTTATTTCTTGATAAATCTAATTTTATTTTCAGCTTAGTGCTGATTCATATAACAGCTGATTTTTAAAAAGCACATTTTCAGATATTTCAATCTTACAAGTGTTTTTAAATTCAAGAGCTTCATCCACATTGGAAAACCACTCAGAGAATACATACAGAAAATTAATTAGAGTTCAGTTCCTGACAGAAGCTGAGCATCTGCTGAGTACACAGATCCCATTTCCAATGGGAAATAAATAAATAAAAATCAAACCCTAAATTAAATCAATTTGTATTACAGGCACTCAGAAGCATTCAGAACTGGGCATTTGTGATCTAACTTTAACATAAAGATGTTCAGAGCTAGCTGGTGTAAGCAGCTTTTTCACACCAGTCCTACCATCAGTATAGCATTAGCACTAAGCAGTTTGGGACTACCTCAGAGCAAGCAGGAGCTGCCTGTTAGCAGTGACCTGGATCATGCCCAGTTTTGATTAAAGGCTCAGCTATCTTATCACATACTGTGACAGATAAAAGTATGATAATTGCTATTAAATGCAGCTGCTTTTATAGCAGAATTTAGTTCCTTGTCAAGAAACAATTAAACCCTCGGGTTAAGTTTTTAGTATAATTCTCAGTGATTTAGCTCTGTGATTCATTGGAAGTCACTTTCCTTAAAGCCTCTATGTTGACTGTGAAATTTTGGCTGTTGTTTCAGATTTTCCTGTTATCTCTCCTCTCTGCAGTTCATATCAATAGATCCCTTTCAGGATTATCTTTGTACTTTATTCTGTGTATTAAAAACACCCTCCCACCTGGGCCACTCATATCATTAACTCCCAATTGCACATATTCTTACCTTCCCCTCTCTAACCTCCACAGGAAAAGCATCTCATGCCCTAGAAAGATGGTAGCACAAATCCAGGTATGAATGTGAATTAGAAGATCATTTAAAGGAACAGGTTTTTAATACACATGATTCATTCAAAGACAACACAGTTACTCAAAAGGTATAAAGATGAAAATTTTAATTTCAGAGGGTCATTAGTTCATGAGAGCAGGAAGGAGCAGATACAATCTTTTAGGGTAATTAACTTTGCAGTGCATAGAGGAGCCTGCAGACAGGCCATGCTCGGATCAAAGCACCATGCTCACTGTGCTGTTACATGCTGCCACTACCTAAGTTATTGATAACTTAAAGTGTCATTATTCTAACTAGGTTATTGCTGACCTGAAAATGCCAATAGATATTTAAGACTCATTCAATATGAGTCAAGTCTACTTGTGATACACTGGCAGGGCAGATACAGGTTTGTGTGCAGAGCTTGGAAAATACTTACATCCCCAAAGCCCTGGCCTTCAAAATTCTGTCATGGACAGACAGGCTTTGTTTGTAACATGGAACCAATGTCTCAGGAGGGAGAAATAGTAATAAATCATGCAGCTCTTACGGTTTTAGGCTGTTGCCTATTCATCCTTCCATTCTCTCTGTTGTCTTTAAAAGACAAAATCTCTCACTAAGCATTCTGTAGATAACCTTTGGGCATATTTCAACACAGGATCAGAAAACAAAACCAATAGGGAAATATACTGTCCCTACTTGGTAATTTAAAAGGATGACCAGTTAGAGTCTAAACCAAAATCTATCACATCACTGAAACAGTGCAGGATGGTAATTAATAGCAAATTGCTGCATTATTACAGCACTAATGCAGGGCAGCCATGTGGGAATACTGAAATCCCTGGAATGTGAGAAGAATTTAAAATCCAGCTGATAAGGCTGTAAATCATCACTCAGTCAGTAGGGCTGCAGGTATGAATTGAAAAAAAAAACAGAGTGGCAAAACTCCATCATTCATTTTGTTATATTCTTTTCCCTTCTATGTCTCCCTCCCTCTCCCCAGTTTCAAATTCTAACAAAATTATGGCAAAATTCATGTCCTTTTCCATCACTTTGCCTACTCCCTTCTAGCTAGAACTATCATTAGAATGAAAAATGCTTTCTTGCTTTTTCACTGCCTTTAATAATACACAAGACTAATTATTTATTTTGCCACAGATTAATTTGCAGCCAGAATACAATGAAGATACAGTGCATGCCATCTTGCCAAAATGACAGGGTAACAGTAAACAGGATGATCAGTTGACATGGCCAGGGACAGGCCCACAATTTAGGGAAATTTTTATTACCCTTTCTTTTTTAATCTACCATAACTACCAATTGATATGTAAAATGGATCCAAGACATTTTTTACATTATTTTAGTTTGGATGTAGTCAGAAAAAAGAAGCTGGATCAAGTCACTGTTTTGTGAAGTTTAGAAAAATCTCACCTGAGCCACAAAATGAAGATAAAGTACTGATATGTCAGCTGAACTAGGAGATTCTGTTCTTTGCAAAATTAGATAACTGTAGGCTTCAATGAATTTTTAATTGACTGAGTCGGGCCTACTTCAGTACAGTTCTGATTTTCTAGCCAGCTCTCCTGTATTTGATGTTCCTCTGACTTTGGAAGTGGTTTATGACATTTTGTAAATAATTACCTGGAAAGTTAGTACTGGCAATAAGTGCCTAGAATTCTGAAAAGTCTTCTCTTTTAAAGCTGATGTGTAAAAAACCACATTTAAAAAATCTACACAAGAAAGCCATTCCTACTGCACACCTAATGATTTCCACAGCCTGTTCTATTCTGCCTACATGAAAGCTTTCCTTTCAGAGGGTCATTAGCAGGGTGGGTGCCCTTGAACTCACACAGGACTTGCAGACTGCCCAGCTGGTGCTGCTGGCTCAGGGGTCCGTGTCCCTCTGTCCACAAGCAATGAGCAGCTGGCTCCGATGGCACAGGGTGGCTGCAGGCTCTGCTCTGCACCCAGGGCTTGGCTTTGCTACCTGACATCTCCCCCCTTGCCAAGACCAGCTTCTTAGAGGTAAAAATTCTCCCTTCCACAAAGGGACAAGCTCTGTGCCACTCTTTTCCTCTCTGTTCAGGCTATTCCTTGCCCAGAACAGCTAAAAGTGTTTTCTCCTTTTTTATTTTTTTGTTACAGAAGCACAGGTAACACAGGGCAGGGAACAAATCATCACATACACAGCAAAAATGAGAGGAAGTGTTTTCTCAACAGGAGATAGCAGCTGCATTATTTACCAAGACTTAACCAACACTCTGAGAGGGGAATAACCATAAGTCAAGGAAAAACATCACTTTTCAGAAGCCAGGTCATGCCTGGAGAAGTGCCACCTATAAAAAGGTTTTGCTCAGGTTGTTGCAAGCCATGAATAATGTTCTGCACACATCCAAGGTTTTCTGAAATCAAGACCTGAATAACTTCAGAAATACAGATTGAAACATCCTCTATACTATTGATGTGTCACACAATGCTGAGTACATTTTAAGTTGTTCTTATTTTCCACCAGCATCACATAAAAATACATTTACTATTCATTATACAAGAGCATAGCAGAATCATGGGTTTATTCAGAAGATTAGTGGTATTGCAGTATATTACCAAATCCATGTTTCCACCAGATCAAACATACTACACTTTAGATTGGCATTTAATACAGATATTTGTAGCCTGCAGGAATAATAAATGAAACTAATTAAGTTTAATAATTCAAGAGAACTTGGCATGCCTGATTGCTACATAAGGGCTAATTATCTTTCTCCTTTTCTTCCAGATCTCCCCCACCTCTCACCAAATTAATCTGGAAACTTCATGAAATATGAAAATATTAAGAAAAAAAGTCATCATGGTAAATCCTTTCAACACAACAGATTTACAGCTGATACAAACTTGACTAAAATCCTACAGATGTTTTAAAGAGTAATGTTTGTTTTTACAAGTAGTCAGCGTAGTCGTAAAGGAGATTTATTTTCTTATACATACTCTCATCACAATAACAGGACCCAAAAATTGTCTTAGGCAGACCTTACTAAATCCAAGTCATCAGCCACACTTCAGCAGAGAGCTCAGATATTGCAATCTCTGTACCAATTATTTCACATGTGTTGGCACACAGTAACTCTTATTGAAGATCTACTTCATTCAGCAGTGGACTGTTTAAAAACACTTATATTTCTAGAAGATTACTGTTCTCTTTTTTTCCTACATTTACCAGACAGGGTCAATCAAAACACAAGCCTGAATTAAATGTTTGAAACCTTAATAGTGTCTTAGGCTGAGAGAAAAACAATTTGTCAGTTAAGAGAAGATAAAATTGAGAGAAGGCTTTATCAGAAGCACCGGACTCAAGAGGGGAAGTTTATGTGAAAAGAGTTTGCCCTGGATACAAAATACTCAGTGTGAAGCACTCCAGATCAGCAGAAAGCTGATCCACACAGAAAGCAATATACAGGGTGTTTCATTCTCACACAGAATGTACCACCAAATTACTGCAAAACCCAAACTCCAATCTCAGCTACCTCTATTAATTTTTTTCCAAAATCCACTTCTAGCCAATAGTCTTTTTCCAAGGTGAAGAATTAAAGAAAATACTCTTTAACAGATTATTAATTTCATTTACAGTACAGTGAAAATCTTTAGAGTCAGAGGTTGACTTAGATTACCTTGCTAACTAATAAAGAGACCAGGTTTTTAATTAGGTTGCCTAAAGCTCATTCTCCCTTCATTATTTATGATTCTTCCTTTGCACAGTGTAATTATTACCAGCAATACATATATATATATATATATATATATATATATATATGTATTACAAAAAACCCTACACACATATATATGTATACAGAGAGAACTCCATGCCAATAAGAAGCTTCCTCCTCCTGCACAGGCATTTCTACTGAACAGTAACCATGCAAAGAGAGCCTTGACACATGCAAACATCAGTTTTCTCTTCTTCAGGTCCCTCTTCTCCTGGGACATCTACAAGATACATCTAATAGGAGAGCTGTTGGGCAGTGTAACTATAACCATGGTGTTTCTTCTCATTGTGAACATCCATTTGATATTCATGTTTGACTGGAAACTCTTCCAGGCAAGGCTGTTTTCTCTTTTAGTGCCTAGCAACACGGGGCCTTGACCAGCAGTGATGGATTCTCAGCAGCATCATGAAACCCACCATTTTTTGTGTGTAAAACATGTACAACATTTGCCTGATAGGATTGCACTGAACAAGGCTGGCTCCCACACTGATGTTTGAAATTCCTGGAATGGTGTGTTTCATGTGTACATAGTGTGGGATGTGCAGAGAGCTGCACAAAGGCTGTGAATTATTTACAATTTTGGCATTATTCGTTGCAGAGGAGTTGCCTTTGCTCACCAAGTCCCATGTCTCCTCATTTACTATGACCAGCAGGGAGGCTGTGTCAAGCCAGCAAACATCCACCCAGAGGCTGTGCTAGACTCACATCTCACCAGGGCTGGAAGTACAGCAGCTCTGGGGGAAACTCTGCTGTGACACGTGGGGGAGGTACCAGAGCCAAGCAGCTCCTCTGGAATGTTGAGCTGTCATTATTTTCATTGTTTTCAGGCAGAGATGGCTACTGAATACAGGCAAGAAGAATGCAAGCCTACATGCCACTAAAATCTACTTCCCCAGCTAAAAGGATTGTTTGCCAAGTCTTCAATTGCTGCAACCACTGCTTAGACCAACACCTGCAAAGGCTACACACTTTCCACAATATTTGGTTTTGTAAGAATCTTTGGGACAGACTTTGTTGACTTCTGTATTTCACCTGTGCAGGTTTCTTCATTTTCCTCGGCTGTGCCAAGAGAGATCATTTGAGGCCAGTAATCACATACCCACAGCACATCCTCCTGCTATTGTACACTATGCTTTTTCAAAGTTTAATAAGCCTCTGAAAAAAATGAGCATTCCTGCTCAGTTGCATTGGGGTGTAATAAAGTTGTTTATTTTTTTTCCCCAAGGGTTGAATTTATTCACTCCAGCACCCTGCCTATGCAGATATACTGCCAGCATTATTTGGGCACAGGGAAAAGAAAGTTTGTGGCATTGTTCATTTGCATTGTAGCAGTCCTAAAAACCCTGTCATTGACCAAGCAATGCCTTTGGATCCTAAGTGACCAGGAAGAGCAACTCCAGTCAATGGGCTTATAATCCAATTTAACAGGGAAATTTTTACTGCTTTTCTATCTCTGGTTTGTTAAAAAACAAAAACCAAAAAACAAACAACAAACAAAAAACAAGCCCCCTGCCCCCCCGCTTATTAGGCTCAGTACTTCCATGTACTTTGCATGCAGAAATCAAAAAATCTGGTGCCAGTACATTAAAAAACAAAGAACAGAAAATACATATTAAATCATCAGCACCACCAAAACAAAAACAAAAAACAAACAAAAAAAAATCCCCAAAAAAAACCCAAAAAACCCAAACCCAACAAAAAAAACCAAAAAAAAACCCTCCCAAAGACCCCATAACCCCCAAAAAACAACAACAAAAAATCAACCAACCAACCAAAAAAACCAAATAACCAAACTATAATTGCTTTTTGCTTTAAAGCACATGAAAGGGGTAGTAGAAGGCACCCAGGCTTGCTGTTAAAGTAGCTTAGTAGCTTATAAACATATGGCACAGCAGCTTCCCAGCAGAAATGCAGGGGCTCAGTTTTCTGCTCAGTCACACTGGTGTGCAAGGTCCTGCTGCAGGAGGAAGGAAACTGCCAGGGGCCTTTTCTTTGCACCACGAACGCAGAGAGCAGCTCAGGACAGTCAACCCCACCACACAGGCATGGCCACACTGAAAAATGCACTTGGTGGCTTTGCTTTTTCCCTAAAATCCATGCCCAAGGAGCCACACAACATTCTCCTGGTTCTGGCTGTCTACAACTGTAGTAACGACCTCTGGGGCCACAAGTACAGGAATAAATTAGTTCAGATATAAATTAGTACAGATCCGTGCCTGCCTTGATGCAGGGCTCTCTCGTCTGTTCAGATCAGCAGATTTCAGTTAACTGTGAGTAAAACTGGACAACAGAGAGGTCAGGCTGAGATGGCCAGTGCAGGATAGACAGGCTGTCTGCAGGAAATGCAGGGAATTGCTGAAGGTCTCCCTGGCTCACTCCGGAGAGCTTTTCCCCCATCATGTTTATAACATTTAAATAACCTCACTCCCCAAATGATTCTTGTTAACTTGTTACTTGTCTCTGATATAAAGTTTCCCTGCTTGAAGTGGGTCAGGTCTTCCTGCAGAAGATTTTCTGTTCCTGTAGGGAATTACTCAGCAGAATTTGGATTACCAACAGAATTATGGTACACTCAGACTTTCCCTTGCTGATTTTATAATAAGAAGAGCCCTAGCCCTTCTTTTGGCAGCTTTGTTCATTTGGCTAGTGGATCCTCAAACATTTGAATTTTGCTTTCCTAGAAGTCTGGTATTCAAGTCCTCAAAGTATATCATCTCCTCAGAAAAAAATGGAATGTATTTGTAAGACAGCAACAAGAGCCTTCTCTACTTAACCCTGATATGCCAAAGCACTAATTCTTGTTGTACCTACTTACAACCAGTACTGCAAGCAGACTTCAGAAGAGACTTGGAAACAGCTAATACATAAGTTATGATAATTCCAGGTTTATTTTGCTCATGAGCTGGTGATGACCAGTGAGCCTTTCCTTCCTCCCTGGGCAGAGGTAAGTAATACAGAAATTTGCACATGTACACACATGGTTTTAAAGCAGGGAAGAGGTACTGGCACTACTGAACTCCGTGGACGTTCAGTGCACAGAATGTTGTTGCCTACCATGCATTCAGTCATGTGCCTGCAGTGCTCCTGGCAATGATTATAATTGCCCATAGTTGATTTACATGTCGCATTTTAAGCACTAGAGATGAGTGTAAAGTTGCCTGAAGGTTTGAATCCTTTTGAAAACATTGTATATCATGTTAGGGGAGCTAGATGAACAGTTCTCTGACAATGCAACAGCAGGAAGAAAGCTCCCTCCAGTACTTCTGCAGCATCTATTCCATATATCAATGACTAATTTGGACTACTATAACTTCACTTAGGCCTATCCTGTCACATTGAGAAGAAGAATTATACCATTGTGTCTGTACAAGGGCCTATTCCATGCCTATTGCAAAAATAAGTGCCTTTTAAATATATACATATTGGTGAATCCAGCTTAGGCATGAGGAACACTGATACACTCAGCCAGCCAACAACAGGACAGATTCCAACAGCGTTACTGATTTGGGTTTGATAGCCTATCACTCCAGTGGGGCTGTTGTGTGAAGTCTGCACTGCTTGGTACAAGTGAAACTACCCAGAACCTAACCCTGCATTAGTGATTCACCCAGGAAATGTCATGAAGCAGCATCCTTTAGAACCTCAAAGGCATATTCAAAAGTAAATACAGATGTAGATTTACAGGTATGATCCTGTCAGATACTGTCAGAAAGGTTTCACTCCCTGTTCTGGACAGATCCTTTGTAATATCTGGTTAACTTTAAACACATGTTAAAGAAACCAGTGAGAAATAAAGGCCAGCCTTTGAACATATGCTTCTGTCCAGAAAGGCCATTGGATCAGAAGCCTATTTTTACCAAAATGTATGTTATTACTTATCAACTCACCGTGAAAAAAAAAAATCAGTATCTCCCCATGCAAATTTTAATCACTTTTTCAATGTCAAACCTTTAATTAGGCTGTTCCTAGGAAGCAGTGTAACCAGGCCATTAGCAATGCAGCCATAGAACAAAACTCTATTAGGAAAGTGACATTTTCACTTCAGCAGACTCATACACCAGTGTAGTTAATCTAAATCAGATTCTAAGTAAAAACAAGAAAATACTGCAACAGTGTTCTGAATACCCTCAACTGCTCATCAGAACTGTAATTTGTACATGTATGATACAGTAAAAGCATACAGAAATGCCAAAGAGAAAGTCTAAGTTCACTAAAAAGAAAATGTGACACTATGTAATTTTTGCAGCTGTTATGAAAGAAGCAGCACTTCCTTCATTTGCATCCACCACAGGGAAACAGACATTTCTTCATTTTATGTAGGAGAGCACTGGGACAACTTGTGGAACAATGAATTTGCAGTACTGAAACACTGAATGAGCACAGAACCACGATAACAATTGCTTGCACTAATTACAGGGTTGACAGACAAGGAGCTGGACTCCTCCAAAACACACTAGTTTGTAGTACCTAACAATAAATCTAACCATTATTTGAAAGAATGCTGTCCTCTTGGGTATTGGAAACTACTGCCCTGGTACTTCAGACACACTTGTGCATTCTCCAGGGTTCAAGTTGTATTGCAGAGAATCAAAGCAGAATACAGCCTCACAAGGGCATGGCAAAGCAAGAAAGACAAGCAAGGAGAACAGGGAGGAAAAGAAAAAAATACCATTATATTCAAGTTGTAAAAGGGTGGGCAGAAAATAGATTTTAAACAGAAAGTGGAAAAGCAAGAAAGCTATAGCTAGAGATTAAAAGAGGAAAGTGGCTAGACCTTGATGACTTGAAGAGAATTTCTTTGAAGAGCCTGAATTGAAACAAAAGCTCCTCCATTTGTATTAGTAATGGAACAATAATCAACCCTCTGGGCAAAATATGGGAGCAAGGCACATCAGAGCTCAAGTGCAAGACGTGAAAATTTTATGCTCAATCTTAGAAGTGAAATGTTTTTATCTGAGGAGGTTATTGTAAACAGTTTTATTTTAGGAGCTGCCCTTTAGGAGATGCACACAGAAGAAAGCAAGATGCTTTTCTCTGTTTGAACTTTGCCTTAAAAAATGCTGTTTGCTATTTATAAAAATATCTGGGAGCTGGCAGCTCTTAAAGCGTGTCCCCATACTTAAATGCTTTTATAGTTTCAAAAATCTCAAATAATCAAGTAATGCTTATATGAAACTCATGAAGAGCTGCTGAGTCTCTTACTGTAAAGCTGCAAGTACAGCCCAGGAGAACTCATCTTTGCTTTATACATTTAGAAATATGGATGAGTTCAATTCCAATTTTAACATCCATGGTCAAAGCAGTCTATGAACCTCTCATGCACCAGAAGAAATAGTCTCCATGAATCTTCCATTTCTTCAATAAGCAATAAAATACATCTTAGTTGTTAATACTTACCATTTAAAATGGCAATGTGGAAATTGCCAAGTGACAGAAGTGCAGAGACATTAGACAACAGGGTGCAGTGAACTTTATGGGACATGGCAATTGTCATTTTCAGGAGTATTAAATTTCACAAGCATCAGAGCTCTGCTGTGACTTTGAGTTTGGTACAATGAACTTGCTCTTACTAAGGATGGCAACACAGAACATCTACCCAAGTTCATCTTGGCTGTTTATGTGACTCCAATGTAGAAGTTGTTTGTAGACAGCTCTGATACTCAAAAATCAACCCCAACCCCAACCTAAAACAAGAAGACAAACTCTCCTCATGTAATGATTGTTTTAAACTCAGAAAACAGACTTCTGGAGCCCCACTCCTCTCTACTTCCCATGTCTGACAGCAAGTCCCCTAACGTGGTACTGGGCTCTGTACCAAGGCCTAAGGCACAGTTCTGGGGACACTTTCTCTAAAGCATCACCCGGAATGATTTTCTTCTTCAACAGGTTATTTGACCAAGCTGAGCTGTATGACAGCAGAAATTCTGCTCATGGATTTTTTCCCCACAGTATTTAAAAATTGATTCATTTTTATACCATACAGACCTACAAAAATGCTTCATCAGCAATTCCCTGCTTCCCCACAAGCTGCTCTAACTCCAGCATCTTGATTTAGTCCAGCTAACTCCAGGAAATAAAACAGGAGCTAAACAACACATCCTGAAAATGCACAATGGAACATGGAACAGTTTCAGACTCCACGATGGAAGTGGACACTTGCCACCAGATGCATCCAGGCTCTGCACTGTCAGCCCAGGCCAGGCTGCCCCCAGCACACATCCCATGGATGACACTGATGGAAATTCTCCTGGGAGCATGTGCCAATGGAGTCTTGTTAATTTGCTGCTAAAAGTTGCACTTGGCTTTTCTTCTCAAGTCAGAAAAACAGCCAAAGGGGGAAAAAGCTGGCTGAGGAGATCCAGCAGCTACAGCTCTGCTTGGAGAGTTCCCCTCCACCTGCACACCTACTCCATAGGGACTGGCACTCTGCAGAGGGTTTGCTCACCCTGAATATTAACAAAGATTTCTCTACACCACCCAGGTAACCTTGCTGATGTACCTGAGCCATGATGGTGTTCTACCCTTGAAAGTTCTCCTCCCAGACACGTCTCACTTGCTCTATAGGAGACAGTAATAAATTCAGTGATGTACTCAGCATGTACAGATCCTGGCTGAAGTGTAGTTTTACTGCCATGCATGAAGTTACATCAGAACTGATTCACCCCAGTAAGTTAGATTTTAGCTCACTGTCTGCATCCTTGTTGCCTTTCAGAAGTGTGTGTGCAGTCAGCCCACAAGGACAGACTCACTGCTTGCTGGAATTCAAGCCCTAGGAGGTGCTCTCACGGTCAGGCAGAGCAGGCTAAAAGGCTCAAGTTCACCTGGTGCTCTGGGAGGTTGGGAGTATTTCTTCAATGACATGCAAAGCAGGCAAAGCCTCCAGCCTGCCACAGAAAGGCAGAGAGCACATTTTGGCTATTCCTGAATATAAAAAGCCTCGAGGTTAGATCTGTAGCGCTTATATCATGTATGTTAGGACTTGGTGATTCAAAGGATCTAAGTGAATTTGGTGGGAATGCTCCTGAGAATAACTGATTTTTAAGTTTTTGGTTTTTTTTTTTTTATTTAAAGAGTACAAAGATTTTCTTTCCAGAAGCTTTTTTCATGTTGATGGTAAAGTTTTGGGTGCCCTTGGCTTCTTATGATCAGTGGGACATCAGCAGTGGCACTCCTTGAGATTCATCAATATTTTCAAGGGTAGGAGAGAACTTCACTCTTTTCGAGTACCACTCAGACAAAGATGAAAAGCTTGTGAGGGCGCCAATTATATAACCTGGCTGAGCCATCTTGCCAGTGAAAAACTTTGCAAGATGCATTCTGGCTTCACAAGATGGAAATTCAGCTTTTATTCAAGTAGTTTGATTTGGTGACTTAACTGTTTAAGCCATGTAGCCACAGTGATCGGTCACAACCAGTAACTGAAAAGGAGGTAGCTCAAATTAATTCTACCAGGATTTCACAGTGTTTACTATTCTGTATCTCTCTGGCAGCATGCCAGTGGGACAAGAGTTCAAGACAACAGTTGGTGTGTTCTGCACTGGAGAAACATATTCTTACACTATGTGACAGAGCCTTGAGCTGAGCTGCTGGATGAGCCCCAAGTAGGTTCCCACCGTGCAGTGGGCAGATCTGGCCTGAAAGTTGCATAGCCACATTTGTGCTGAATTAAATCCAGATCAGTAAAACCTGTCTCCTGGCTTATTACTCTGGGCAAGGTACCAAGACATACACAGCCAATACTATTTTCCATTCTAAACTGGCCTGTGTGCAGCTGACTGTGTCACTCAGAGACAGCATTTCTCCTCTCCCCAGTCTGTGCATATGTGGACTTTAATAATTAAAGTGCCTTGGATTGCCAGGCCTTTGAGACAGGGACAGTCATTTTCTTATAGGTCTGGTGGTACCTTCCATCTTCTGTCCCTGTCTCACACAAGTGCACAAGTGCTCCTACAGTCAAGTAACAGCAGCTCTTCCTTCCTGGAGGCTGAGCAGTAAAAATGCTGCTCTGATAGAAACTGAGAGAAAAATATTATCAAAATGTATGATGGAAATGAAGGAAAACCAGTGCAGAGCTTATTAGCCAAGTTGCATACAAGCTTAAAAAATGTATCAGCCTAGACCTGGAAATTTATGTTCAAAGCCACGAATTCAAAGTTAATTTATTATGCAGTAGATTTCCAGCTCCACTGAGCTAATGGGATTTGTTACTCTGTTAAATGGGCTTTTCCCTCAGAGCACCTTGTTTAATTAGACCATTTAACAAAGGTTTGGGAGAATGAGGTGTGTAAACACAGCACAGCCGTGCCAGCTGCCTCTTTGTTTTGCACACTAAAGTGCTAATTCCTCTTACAGACTATGGGTGCACATGTACTGCACTCTATGCAGGAGGCATGGGGATTTCACTTTACTGAAAACTAAAGAGGAAGTGCAGAAAATTTCTCAGATTTCTTGAGAGAAAACTTTTCCAAGTGTGTTTAGAGTTTGAAATTGGAACAATCTTCCTGGCACTGTAACAGTGTTGATGATGGGTTCTCCAAGAGCCAACTAGTACTTTGTGAAATGGCAGATGTAAACAGAACTGTCTATAATTAATAACACTTTAATTAATAGCAGGACTGAGTGGACCAGACAAAATCAAGCCCTGAGAGTCTCTGTTTTCTGTAAAGTATCAACACAGAAAAAAAAAATAAAATAAAAGGAAGGTGAAAGATCAAGCTCCATTTCTTGGAAGTGAAACCAAGTCATGGAAGAAGCACGTGAGCCTGGCAACAGCCCCAGGAGTGAGCTTGAGCCCTGCTTGTTCATTCAACACCCAAATAAAACTCCTTTCCTGATATTCCTCACAGCATCCTACCCCAGTGTGCCCAAACTACATGCTCTTCTTCCCAATATCCATATCTCTGGTGAGAAAAGAAATTCTTTCACTCCAGGAATAACCGGAACATTAATTTCCTATCAACTTTAAGCTTTTAAAATGAGAGTTCTTTGCCATTCTGATCAGCAAGTTGAGAGCAAATTTGTAAAGCAATGCATCCATTAAGGAGACATTCTGCACCTTTTCAGGATGCAGTCTTATACTATACAACTGATTGACCTCCATAGTCCCACTGTTTATAATAATTCAAGTTATAATATTTTGATTTTTCCCAAGGAAAACTTAAAAGTAATTCTAACAGCTATTAGGCATTGTCAGTGAAACTCCATTCATGATGAAAATAATAAACCTGATATAACTGCCAAGGAAACCAGGAGAATCAGTGTCTGCATTCCTGACAACATCAGGAATAACAAATTTATTTTTAAATGGCATGAGTTTTCTCAGATATCCATTTTGTAACTGGTATGGAATAGAAATCTTGTTGAAAATAAAATTAATGTACAGAACAGGGACTGAAAAAATTAATAAAAGCTGTGGGACTTGAGAAGAAATGGTTTCTTTCTCTGTCGCTTTTATTTGTGTGTGCATTCATGACTGTGTATAAATCTAAATACATTACCAAGCCTGAGGGCAATGTTGATTCAGAAACACAGAACAAAAATAAAAGAACCAACGGCCTGTTGAAATTAATGGCAAAACCCCCTTGACTTCAGTAGAGACAGAATTTTGCCCCAGATATTTGGGCCAGTTACCAACAGCCAGGAGGTAGTAAATTTGACCTTTGAAAACCAGTAAACAGGAGAAAGAAAATGGCCTTTGGATTGCCCACCTGTTCTGTAAAATCTTCCTGAAAATATAACAGAAAGTGTTCAAAACTTGCTTCCCTACCCCCACCTTGTTTTAATCTGGTGCTGTTTCTTTCTCCACTGCCTTAGGGATGGTGTAAGCTCATTAAGTAGATGTGTTGGTCTGGAGTCAGGTGGGGTAATTACACCTTCAACTTCACGTAAGATAGGGCAGATAAGAATTTACTTTCAAGACCTCTCAGATGGCTTCACACTTGCTTTGTGTTAGGAGTGTGCAGTGGAGGGGAAGATGCAGACTAACCCATGGTGGACCCATCCATGGCACCGTGTACTTCCACATGCAGACAAGCCCAAGCTGCTTACCCTGAAGTTCCTCACCTTCTCACACTTAGTCCTGCAGCTGCTGTGCTCAAAAACAGAGAAGAACCACAGTCCCTCATTTCCAGCCAGAGGCTCTGAAAAAAAGAGAGACTGTAAGCCAGCATCCTTCGTGTCTCTGTACTGATTTCAGAGGCTGGGTCACAGCAGCAGGGGTTGGAAGATGGCCTCAGAGGTGCCGGTCACACTCGGGGTGTGGGAGGCTGCGAGGGACAGCCATTCTCTCGAACCTGGAGTAGGTTCCTCCAGGGGACAGGGAGGATGGTGATGGGATGTCACCACCGCCCCACAGACCCTGTGTAGAGCCGAGGTTTGGCACCTACTGCTGGCGGTCCTGTGGTCCCAAGCTTGTCTCTGGCATCCAGCCCCTGCTGAGGATGGCACAGCAAAAGGCTGCTCCCTCTCTGTGGTGCCAGGGGAAATGAGGAGAAGTAGGCCAGACACTGGCTTGTTACAGGAGGCTGCCTGAGCTCACAAATGAAAATTCTTTCTACTGGCATGAGCCCAGCTCTTCTCTCTCCTTGTTACTGTAAAGCAGCAGCCACCAGACAGGTAGGATTTAACAATGCCATTATAATAACAACAACAGTCTTCAGGAAGAGAGGAAGCCCTGGCAGAACAAAGCCCAGCTGAAGGTGGAATAATGCATGCCTGGGACAACCCCTACTGCTCTAATTTTTCTTATGTATTTATGTTTAATTAACTAGTGATTCAGAATGGCTCTGGGAGTAAATCCCTCCTGGACGAATCCCAAGGTCACTTCCTTAGCTGCAGGATGGAGAAATGCACTGAAGCCTGGCCAGCTGATAATCTTTTGCTTGCTTATACCAATTGAATCCTTTTTTCTCTTGGATGAACTTATCTGGGAGCTAGCTAGGCTGTAGGCCCCCGTTAAATAATGATGGTTATGTTCTTTTTGCTCACTGTCGACAAAGAATTATAGCCCCTCATTTAGAGCTCATTTCAAAACCATAAGATTCTGTAATTGAAAGTGGCTGAAGCTAATTTGATAACCCAGTTCCGAACACAGCTGAATAACTACTTTCCCTTTGTCCTTTCAACAGTAATGGCCTTGTCAGGAAAGTCTTCTGTTCTACTTTAAAGAGAGCAATTATGACAAAGGTTAAAAACTATTGTCCTGTGACAGTGTGCAATTTCAACATTGTCTTCAGGTTCCCAGCAAGGCCAGGGCACGGCAGGAGGGTCAAACTCCCTCCAGCCACAGCTGCCCTCTCAAACACCCACCCAGTGCTCACTCTCTTGACTGATTCTGTTGCACTCCCCACCATACAGAGCTCCATCCAGGAGAACATCTGACTCTTCCTCTGATGACATGGAGGTTTGCTGGGCTCTCCCAGGATGGGAGGGGAAGAGTGCCTCAGTGTCTGTGTCTTACCTGGCAGCTCCCTCAGACACACCAGACCATCTGCCCTTATGATTAAAATCCCACACCGGGACACCCTGAAGGCTCATTCTCCCTTACAGCAGCCCAGCTGACTGCACTGGTGGTGCAGGAGAAGGTGAATCCTCCTCTTGTGCCCAAGAGATGCATAAATGCTTACAGCACAGACAGGCAGGAGAGGAGCTCCCCCAGTGAACAGCCCCATGTGGGTGAGCAGGACACCCTGGCCCTCAGCAAGGGCAAAGCAGCCTAACACCACCCAAGACAGAACATAAAGCCTAAATGGGATGCCCACCTGATGCTCTATCTGCTGTCCCTGAGACTGCCTGGCTCCTGTGATTAACCCTGACCCCTGAACACATTTACTGGTACCAGCAGCAGTGCAAGAAACCCCTTTTGCCTCCAGTTCCTGTCTCCTGTTCACACCTGCACCTGGGCATTCAGTGACAGCAGGAGATGAGAACAGCTTTCCTTAAGCCTCCTTTCCAGTGGTCATGGAGGGAAACTCACTGATTGCAAGATGAATATTTCTGATACTTTAGTAAATTTTCCTTATGTATTTTGGATTCTGGGCCTTTCCCAAGGTAAGTGGGGGAAATGTAAATAACATGGCAAACATTTCTCTAGCCATAGCCTGGAGCTGTGCTCAGAACTGCTCTGGCTGTTGTAGTAATTAGCACAAGCAAATTGCTAAATTGTGGACTGTGATAAAATGATGGATTACAGCATGGAAGAAATCATTAACTCATTGATTAGCAGCACATGCCTTCAAAACCACTATCTTAGCAAATTCTGAGCATTGTGGCAGCTTTGTAAAGCTGTAAAGCAATAAAATGATAAGCAATAAAAATATATAAATCATAAAAAATAAATTTTAACTATTAAAACTGGTTCTCAAGTGGTTTCTAATATTTATTGTATCTGCTCATGTGGGGCTCCTGTTCTGTGTCTCCCTGTACTCACAGAGAGGAGGCTGCACTTACATGTTGAGAGGATCTCCTGCTTGAAGTCAGTGTGGTTCACTGGCAGCATCTGTGTCTAGGTATTCCCTCCTGGTGGCTTTAATAATCAAAGCAGCCTATTATTGCCATATCTAATAGCAGTAGGCTCCACTTCTTATTCAGCACAAGTGCTCAGTAGTTTATAAAATTACTCATTTAAATGGGTTTCCTTTTATTAGGATTAGCAGGCCAATCCCATCCCTCCCCCTCTTGGTCTAAGTAAGATGAGACACTGATATTGAATATTAGTACATCATTGTAACAGAAATGTGTGTGTCAAAAGCTGCTGTGAAAGTGGGATAGGGGAGCCCTCCCCACAGCTCTGTGTCAGCAAGGATCCCATACCTAATCCCAGAGGATCCCCAAATTCATTGTCAGTGGAACAGAAAATCAACACCAGGCTGTGATTTCATCTCTTGACTTGGGTACAGTAGAGAGGAGTGTACCCACAGCCACCCACCTTGCTGAGGTGCTCACTGCCGGTTTGAACACCCACTGGTGGGAGGATAAATCCAGGGCAGGGACACCAAAGAGTCAGTCTAGGCTGGAGAAAAGCTCAGCTGGGTCCCTCCCTACCTCTAACCACACTCAACACCCCTGACCAGTGTGATTCAGGGAACAACTCCACCTGAAAAGGGCCAGGTACCACAGCTTGGTGCTGGGGAGGTTCCCCTTTGCTCCCACACTTCTCTCTGCCTTTGCTGGCATTTCTAGCACTTCCCTCCAGCCAGCTCCTGCACCTGCCTCTGCTTTTTCTTTATTTCTGACACCATTACACCTTTGAAAGGTGCTGGTCTCTCCCATAGCGGGGCCAAAGGTTTTGCTATTCTGATTATTTTACAGATCCCACAGCCAGGTCATTATATCTGTTTCTGGGTCCTCCAGTGGAATGGAAAGGAAGAAGAGAAAGAGATCTGAAAAACATATGCATCTGTTTTGCCAGAGGTGAATATCAGGATTTCCCTTTGTTTCACTGTCAGATTAAATCATAGACATGGGAACTAGTGACCAGTGATTTCATGGTCTGCATCTGTAAATGCAAGAGAGTTTCAATACAAGGGCAATTTATTTCACTTAATTAAACCTACTGATTCACAGTATGAATCCATTCAGTAAAATGCCCTTTTAATAAGTAAAAGAATACCTTTCAGAATGGATAGATTTGCAGTTGTGATCTTCAGTTCCCACTTCAATTCTGCTGCAAGGCTGTTCTTAGAAATGAGAGACAAAGCATTCCTCTCCGAGGAGAGTCCATTTTATCCGTGTCTGGTGGCATACTTATCTGTTCACTGTCTCTCTCCCAAAATCTAGCATCTCATTGGAATTCTTTTTTTTTTTAAACTAATTAGGCAATTTTATACATAGTTCCAGGAGTACCTCTTAGGACAGCATTAATTTTAATAGCATCTTAAAATGACAAATTCAAGATATGCCACTAACAGTGAATACATGGAATTAATAGATTTTCTTCATGCTGCTCTTGCTTGACACTACATTTGTCATAGCATGGTCCTGTTTCAGCACCATTCTCATCCATTCTTTATCCACTGATTTTTCTATCATAACTTATCTTTTACTAGCAGCATAATTTCTTCATTACCATACAGGCAATGTCACCTACTTAACAAACTCTTCATAAACATTTACATCAGCAGCTGTCTGTTAGACATCAAATGTTCTTTTCCTGGAGGAGTCTGCAGTTTCAACTATTATTATTATGGTAAATCATCTCCCAGAAACAGTCTTAGGAATATCCCTCATAAATTTAAGCATTGTTACCCTCCACAAACAGCCTTCCCTCAGCCAGCTGTGGGAAATTGTCCCTGTTCTTTCTCAGCAATAAGGAATGCGCAGGCTGCAGGCAGTGCTGAGGAATAACACAGTAGCCACCCCCTCCACTAGATAGCCCCCATCAGACCAGCCTGACTGGCCATCTCATGGCACAAGTCCCTGTTTTCCTATTTTTACTACAATCTTCCCTTTTCTACATTTCTTAAGAGAGTCTGGACCACTTGATGTTATTTGTGACTGTTTGAAGAAAAAGTGCTGTTTTGCAGTGACACAAAGCAGCATGGTAATACCAAAATTTGTCTTTCATGCTGTTTTTTTTAGGAAGGCTGGTTTATAAGACAAGGCTTGTGGATACTTACTCAAATGGGGTTTGCACCTAAAAGCTGTGTGAGAGCAGAAACAAAGTTTGGCGCCATTAGTCACAGAATAATGCAGACATCAAAAATCTGAAACCCAGGAAGAACAGATCTATTTTCCAGGTATGTTTGAGTGATTTCATTTGAGTACTTAAAATAGTTTTTTGGTACTTCACACTGGAGGTAGCCAGGAACAGCACAAGATTGTAGAGCTGAAACTGCCTTCCATGCTCTCCAGCACAGTGTACCTATTTGGTTATCCACTAAAACACAAAACTTACTTTCCTTCTAGAGCCATCTCGAATCTGGTCAGCTGAAGAAAAGAAAACAAAACCACTGATAAATCTTTACAGTACAAAGTTATTGCTTGAGTGTTTGACTTTGGGTTGCATCTCACTGGAGCCTGGCAATAAAGTCTGCAACTGCAGACCTAATGCTATCCAGCTGGGGCAAGGAGTAGGCATGCACAAGGATGGAGGCTGCAAAAGGGCTTGTGTTTTCTTCCTTCTGCTAAAAGGGCATGGGGACAGTGAAGAGGGGAAGAAAAGCTGATTTGTCAGGTCTGGAAACTACTCCTCAGGAGTGTCAGCTGAGGGAAGTTGTCCTAGAGATCCTTGGAGAAAACAGAGGGAAGGATTTCTATGTAAGAAAACAAAACACCTCTGTAGGTTTAGAGAGATGAAATGAGGAAGAAAACAGCTGACCTGGCTGCAGAAATGGGAGGAATGCCAAGCAGCAAGGCTTGCCCTGCTGTGCAGGCTTCCCCCCTGCGCTGTTTCCACCCCTCCCAGCCATCACCTGACAGCACCTACCTGGAGCCAGCTGATGCCTACAGCAAACAGGAGCTCAGGACACAGCATCCTCCTTAGGAAAAGCACTATAAAGCTGTGGTGTGTTAAACATTACAGTTGATGAAATCCTCCTTCCATTGAAGGCAATGCCCAAACTACCTCTGATTTCAATGGAGCAAGTATTTTTCCCATCCCACTGTCTCTCCGATCAGATCTCTGTTCCCTTTCTCACCCATTCTATTTTTCTGAAGCTCTTTCGAACATTTTCAGAGGAAATTAACTGATTTCATCTCTTCTAGTTTTAACATTTCTGTAATATAATGGTATTCTTTGTCCTGAAAGGGAACTCTGGCAGTATACTTTTTGAGTTTTCCATCTTGCACAGTTCATTTCTGTAGGAATCAATAAAGGTCACACTATTTAAAAATGCACAGTCTGAGCAGAGTGCAGAAAAGACCACAGAACTGCTCAGTGTTGCCACAGCAATGCATGTATTTTTTTTTTCAGCAGCAGATGGTAGGGCTGACATCTGCAAAAGCAAAGGGCACAGCTGGGTTACATCTCAGGTTATGGAAAGCAACAACATCTACTATGTGTCACCTGTTTTGCCTGCATAATTCATTTTTCTCTGAGAACAAAGAGCTTCCCCTATGCATAGAAAATGACTCTGTGTTTCCTATTTAAAGTGATGCCTCTTACTCCAGTGGGGATAAAAAAAATCAAGTGCCTATAGTACTAACATGACATTCATATCAAAAAGCAAAGCTAACAGCCTCCAAGGTGTTTTCTACATTCTGGAATTAAAACATTTTAATGACAGATATTAACCTAAGAGCAAAAATCAGTATTGTAACAAAAAAGGAAGGCCATTTTCTGTGGGATTGTGTGTGTTTCATCACTGCACTCTTTTTTAAAGCAATGGTGATACTTACATTGAGGATGCCAGCTGATGTGGTCTTGTTGTGGCTGGAGCACTGTAGGGGCAGTGAGAGCTGGGGAAAAGGGGTGCCCACGTGTCCAGGGGACACCAGGAAAGCCCCAGCCCTGCTCCCCCTCCCCAGCTGGGTGGAATCTTTCTACCCAAATGGAGAGGAAAACAGCTTTTGGTCCTGGGGAAGGAGTTAGCAAGCAAACCCAAAGAAAGCACACAGCAAGTTTCCAACCACTGAGCACAAACTGGTGGATTTTAGATCACACTAATTGTATCTTTCTGGCTTTACTGTCCAGCATTGCTGAAAAGTGCTTTTTTTAACTCTGTTGTGATTCAGCCTGTGCCAAGTGCATCCCAGTCTGGACTCCACCCCAGGTATTCTACCTCGGTGCATTACTTGGATGTACTGACCCAACACACAGCATCACAGACAAGGAACTTCTGCAGAGGAGGATACTCCTGAATGCAGAGCAAACACCTGATGCTGTCTAATCTCAGTTGTGTGCATTCAGAGCAGCTGACAATGCCATTTGGTGTTTCCCTGGAAGCAGGCAGAGGGCAGGCACTCTCAGAGGAAGCGATGGCATGGCTGCAAGAGCACCCCGAAGTTCAGTCCCACCCCCTTATTTGTCCTGTACTAAAGATACTCTGTGTGCTTTCTGTCAGGGACTTTTCTGCATGCTGGTGATAATGTTGCCTTGTTCAGAGGGGTCAGCAAGAACAGTACAGAGTATTTTCCAATTAAATGGTTGGAATTACCAAGCTGAGTCCTTTTATTTTTTTTTTTTTAAGTAGCTTAACATTTCAGCAAAACAAGATCTCTTTGGCTTGATTCAGGCTTGCATCTAAAAACGAAAAGGGCAAGAGCACGAATGGCATCCTGTCCTCAAAGTGGGAAATAAACCCAAAAGTGAGGTTATGCCTTCTGCAACTACCTCTAGATCTGAACTCCTGATGTCAGAGCTCGGCACTGAGGTGCTCGTTCCTCAGGCATTTTTGGTTTTTTCATCTGCTGTATACATAGCCTCAGTGGTATAGCATTTCACAGCCTAATGGGAAACTGCAGGGCTGTGCACAGCTTTTGAGAAGGTCCAGAAAATCCAACAATATAGCAATGAGATTAGATACAAACAGTAAGATATAAATACCTCACACTAAGGCAGTCCAATCACTATCTTGTTATTATTTATATTTGGCTAATATCAATACCTATCAAGAGTGTAAAACAACACTATCAGACAATAGGTCTCTATCCCCTGAATCTGAGAGGCAGTTGATAACCAGCTCACAGAGACTACTGTTGATTAGGAGAAATGACAGTGAACCACAAAGCAGGATTTTCATGCATCACTCAGGCCTGGAGATGTCCTTGGCCTCTAGAAACTGGAAAAGATCTCCCCAGTCTTACTTGTCAAAGCAAAACCTTTGCAAGTATGGCTTTGAAACCCGGGCTAGGGCACCCTGAGCATCCTTCTCAAGCAGAAATCAAGTGATTGGCCTGTGATCTCAAAAGAAATTTGAATCTTTAATAAAGGAGACACTTTAAGTACCATTGTGAGCATCTAAAAGCTGAAAGAGCAGTTAATGTCTTTTAGGGGCCCAGTGACTTTGGAGCCAGCACTGTCTCCAGCAGCACCAGGAAGAAGGGCTCCAGGACTGCCTACTCTGCAGCTACAGACTAAAATCCTAAATTCCTGGGGACAGATCCATGGAGCCACTGGCACCGCAGGCATTTGAGGAACTGCAGAGTAGTCTCTAGCTGTTCTGGTTTCTCTGTCAGATGGAGAAACTTTTCCAAAGGAACAGAGACTCTGCAGTAAATGAACGATGTCTTACAGGGTGGGGTAAGAGCAGGAAGCAAGAAACTGGCTGGCTGGATTAATACTATCATTAAATAATAGCAATATGTATTTAAAAGCCTCATTTTGCAGGGCTTCAGACCTCTCATTTTGTGCTTCTTATAACAGGAACAATCAAAAGCACCTGTAGGGACCACAGAGAAGCTTTCCTCAGCCTTACCCTCACCCTGGTGGAATGCAAGAATGGGCTTTCATCAAATGCTGTAAGCTAAGGGTCATTTTCCAGCTAAAATCAGTGAGAGCTGCAACAGCTTCTGTTCTCTGCTTCTCCCTTCTACCCAAGAACAAAAGTCTGCAAGACTTTCAGATATTTGCCTTCTAAACAGATTAAACTGGATTTGAGGTGCCGACCTTCCTCCTAATCTCCCTGTAAAAGGCAATGAGGTGCTTCTGTCTCTGAAAGTGACATAATCATAATAAATGCATTTGCTGGAAGAAATTAAACAACAACAGGTGTCCTTCAGAGTCCACAATGACTGTTAAAGGAATTTACATTTGTGAATAAACAGCAGCAGAAATTCTTTTTCTGACAGCTTCTCATTATTAAAATTAAGACCCTGTTTAATCCTGCACACGTCAGTGGGACCCAGGATGACCTGCTAAGTGCTGGTCACAAAAGTTAATGTGGCATAAGGGAAGCATTAATGGAAACAGTGCTTAAAAAAAAAATAATTTAAACATATTTTGGATGTTGAAGTCAATAGCAAAATCTCCCAGCTTTCAGTGAAGCAATGAAGCAGAGCTTTTAGAGACTGTCTGCAACCAGGCCCCTGTGCAATAGCACAGTTTTAGGGACTTACACTGGGAGGAAGGTTGTTCCTGTACAGCCAGATGTGCTCCACCAAACAGTGCCCAAAGCTGAAGCTGCACATCCACTGGAGAAAATTCCTTATCTGCTCCACAGCCTTCCTATCACCTTGACAGACCTTTTTCCCCTCTGCCTGCAAAATGAGGATGTTGTGGTCATCTGTACTTCTAATTCGCTTTTAAAGTTTAATACACTTGGAAAGTTTCTCCCTAGTGTTGCTAAATTACCCATTTTGAGAAATAAGATATCCCACAATGCCATAAGTATGAGTGAGACCTTAAATTCAAACCCTGATCACTTAGCAGAGAGCATATACCACATATGCTTAATGAGGTTTACTGTAAGCAATGTTAAGAAAGGTAAGGAAGCTTTTATGCTGACCAGCTTTCTTTTTCTTTTGCCCCTGTATATTTATTGCTACTCAAAAGTTAAGGATTGATAGGAAAACCATGCATTTGCAGCAGATTTGTCAGAAGGTAAAAATATTGATTTTTGAAGAAGCTTGCCCACAGTGTAAAAGTAAGTCAAAGTTAAAATCAATAGGGATAAATTAGGACTTCTCCAGCTATATAAATGTTGCAATAACAGAGCCTTTAAAGCATAAAAAATACTGTACATCAGACGACAAAGTAAGTTTAAACTTTTTACTTAAATTTTAAAAGGCAAAGTAAAATGTCCATTACCTGCCAGTCTAAATTTTGAACAGTAGGGTAGGTAATTTTTTGAGAGATATTATTTTCCATATATAGCACCAAGAGTCCCATCAGTGCTTGTTGTCCTCACACGGTCACGCTCAGCCTCTGCTCTACCAACATGGGACTGCACAGCTACTCCTTGGGGAAGATGCTCTTGTCCCAGGAGTGCAGAGAAACACCAGTAGGATAAGTTTTATAACCCTTTTTGTGGCCACCTCCAAAGGTTTCCACCTGTCTGTGAAGCCCTTGTCCCAAACTCCAGAGCCATGTCCCACACCAACAGGGCTTCTCACCCCGAGCTGCTCACCAATGGAATTAGTGAAGGGATAACCCTGTTCTGAGCCTTTCTGATAAATTACATGCCACCATGAGGATGATATGTCCTTAATTACCTTTTCACTCCAGGGTGCATGAGACATTGTCCTTCAATAACTTCTTTGCTACTCCTGGGCCTGTATTACACCTGTTCCCATCTTGTTTTCTCATTTTTGTTTTTCAGCAATTATAGCAAGTTTCTAGCATAGCCCCTTGCTTGACCAAGTTGTCCTCCTGCATCTCCCCAGTTATTTCAACCTTGTGATGTCGGGCTGCATTAGGCTGGAGACCACAGAAGAGTAGGATTTCCCATGGAGCAGCAGATGTGGGGCTGACCTTGCCCCATCTTCCTGGAGAGTTTGGCCTAGTAATTTTAAATGTCTCCTTGTCTCAGATTACTAAACAAGGGTAGCACTGCCCCTCAGGCACCAGTATGAAATATATGAGTATTTTCCTGTACATGAAATTCTTCTAGGGACCTAAAGAAACAGTCTGGATTGTTGGGAATGCCCTGTGATGGACCACAAAAAGGGTCAGCCCCACAGGTAGTCTGAGGGCTCAGCTGTGGTGAGTGTTTGCAGGAAGAGATGAGACAAAATTCATCTTCCAAGTGCTGCCTGTCTAACCAACAATTCAGCCAGAATTGTCCTGTGAGAGAAGGTCAGCAGCTATTCCCCTTGAGTCTGAGAACAGATTGTTTAAATACTTATGGTGGGCTTCCAGACCATACATTTTTGCTGCAGTTATGCTATTCATGAGAAGTGGCTCAAAGGAGACTTTTCAGTTGCTTATATGGGAGGAAGCATTTGGCAACCAGACAGAGAAAACCAGATTTTCTTTTTGGAGGTGCCTTATCCCCAAAGTACAATTGTTTTGTCACACATTTCTTTCAGTCTCTCAAGGTTTTGGCAGCAATAACTGTGGAGCTTGCAAAATACATGGTTTCCAGCTCATTGTGTCAGATGGCCCTAATGAGACAGAGCCCTGGTGTCTGTAAGTGGGTCCAGCTTAATTTACAATGGGACAAGACTGAGTTACACTGCAGAAGATAAGACCCAAAATGTTTTAAACTTGGAGGCTACAATTATAACTCTGAATACAATTTTATGGCTCAAACCTTTACTCTGCTTCAGTACTGTGTATAATGCCACTTCCATGAACTGTGGAAATGAAAATTATACCATTACAATAGTTTTGGTTGGCTTCTTCTTTCTCTCTCTCTTTTTTTTTTTTTTTTTTTTTTTTCCTTTATTTTGAGGTGGTTGTGTTTTGCATGTAAATAGATTTCTTTTACAGTTCTGGATATAAAATGGCTTTTTAACAATATTTTCATTGCATCTGCTCTAGTAGATGATTAGACCTGAGAAAGGGAAACCTTGTTTCCTACACTTTCTTGACTAGAGGCTGGTGAATGTCCTGGTGCCAAACAGAGGCATTACCCCTCAGTGAGGGATGCAGGGTCATGGTGTACAGGTTCAGCTGTCCTGTGGAACTCCCTGGTAATTTATCTTAGGAAAAGTGGGCTCCAGGGCCTATTATCTTTATCTGAGAGGGATCCCATTCTCATGGCTTTTCCTTGCTAGAAAGGGCATAATCAGGCCCTGAGTGTTAAGCAGCAATCTAGATCTATTCCTCATGTTTGTAAAATCCAACAGTGTTTGAGCTCTCTAAAGAGTCATTATGTGCACTTTACATAAAATTTAACTAATTTCTTTATAAAATTCTCCATACAGAGCTTCCCAAAATGTTTACTGGTGCAATAAACCATTACATGGATTGTTTTAAGTCATTTGCCTCCAGACAAAACAGACATTTTAGAGCATTTTGATTTCTGCTATCTAATAAATGAAGTGCTACAATTCTAAACTTAATATCTGTCATCACCATTATTTTTCCTTACATCTTTCCTAGAGGTTCATTATGACACAAAAAGATAAATTGTTGTAATATTTTCTGCACATAGGGCAATGTTTATTTTTTCCTCCAAGTTTGTCTTTCAAGATGACTTACTGCAGGTTGCCTTTTTTTTTATTTTCCAAATATATTTAGTTTATAAAAGCTTGACCTCTGATTAGAGCCTAATTCACTGGAGCTTAGAAATGTTCTAGAAATGTTCTGAAATAATTGCAAATTGTGGATTTTTGGACAGAATCCCACTGACTGTGAATAGACCTTGTCCTTGCAGAGCCTATCACACTTGACATTTCTTCATTTATTTAAAGCATTGATGCTTTTAAATATGAGCTATTTTATAGTTTTCCCTGTATTTGTGATTATTGTAAAAAAAATTTGCCAATGTCTTATACTGTTGTATTAACATTCCCCACCCTCACCAATGATATTTTAATTGATGCAATTGAGAATTTTATGGCAGCTCTTTCCAGACTGGACACTGGCAGCTCATCATTATTCTACAACTGACCAAAGCAGTTAAGTTTATGATGTCCAGTTGCTGACTCTGAAGTTTGTAGCAGAAGTCCCTGTAGCCTCTGAGTCTGTGTCCATCTTGTATGACACAAATGCTGGGACAAAATCTCTATAAAAACCTATGTCTGTGGAGCTGTTTAACCATTCTAGCTGCACTCATTCTTTCATCCATCACCCATTATGTCACTTAGCTCTTAGTTTCCTGCAGCCTTACAACTTTAAGACCCATATTGTAAGGGCTGTAAATACATTTGATGCAGCTTCCCTGCTATTGAAAATAAAACTAAGAGCTTGGAAATGGGAAAACACTAAGTCCAGGCATGCTTTATACAAATTACATCATACCATACAAATGATACTTGGGGAAAAAATTTGAAAAAATTAACTGAGTTTCAGTGTGTATCCACTAGGTACATAGAATTTAAGAGCATTCCTTTACAGGGAATCACATATTTCAAAACATTCGTTTAAAAAGGTAATGTATTTTACATTCTTAGAACCTAATTTATATCTAGTGCAATCTATGTACATCATCCTGCACTGAAAGTTCCCACGTGATGATTTCAGACTGCTGTGCTCAGTTCAGCAGAAGCCTCCTGGTTACCCAGTTTCCCAGCCTGATGGGGGTCACTCCAGGCTTTGTGCAGTCTCACTTGTGCTTTGCAAAATGCTTCACAAAAATATGTGAATCCTGTTTGCTGATCCATTGCCTCCTCCAGCACCATATTCAGGGGGTTTTATTTACAAGGAGGATTAGTGTCTGCAAGAGCCATGAATTATATCTATTGAAACCATGGAGAATTGGTCATGTACATGAATCCTTCCTGAAGGAACTCGAGTCTTCATTTTGCACAGGACTGATACAACAATTGTACCATGACCAGAAATGTACCATGACCAACAATAAACTGTAAGACATCTTTAAGCACGGAAATTAGTTACCAAATTAGAGTCATTCTTGACCTTTCTCTTCAGCCATTTGCATTTCTAAAAAGTCTCAGCTCTTAAATACTGCCAGAGAACATGCCAAAAGAGTTTCTCTCCATAACATGCTGTAGTCCTAAAACTGAAAGTAGAAATCATTCTTTATTACCAGTTCCAAAGGAGCCACATCAGAACTTTACAATATCAACAGAATAGAACCCTTCTTAATGAAATGTCCCAATGTTCACCTGTAACAGTGTCAGCTCTCCCAGCAATCTTCTAACTCAAAACAGATTGTCTGTCTCTATTCTGGGATTAGACTGACTTCAGTCATCAACACCATCAATGCATACTCACAACTTTTGGTGCCAGTTTGCCAAAAAGCGACTTGAGACAAACAGAGCCAATGTTTGCAGGCCTCAGTATCTGGTATGTGCTCAGCTGCACTGGAAGTGGGCTGGAAATAAATGTGGGGAGGAGATGGCAAGAGCACCAGAGACTGAGTCATGCGAGCCCTAATGGTGTTAGCAGAAAATCTGCCTGACTGGCTCCCCAGTGACGTGCACCTCGAGAAGCCACTGCTTGTACCTGCTCCTGCATTCAAATCAGAACGTGCACCCTCCACACCCACATTCAGAAGCATTTCAGTGGGGCCTCTAGGAAAGGACAGACACAACACATTAAAAATGGGAATCTCCTGTGGAACTGCCCGGGTCAGAAGGAATGTGGGAATGTTCTGTTCCTTCTTCCTGGGAAGCTCTTCACCCCACTCTCTGAGTCACAGCACCATCACTAAGGATGGGTTTTGCAGCTTTTTCTTAACCAAAGGTCCCTGTGAATAGTGCAGGCACAGCCTCCTCTGCAGATCACCGCTGTCCTGGTGTGTTCACTGCACCGGCTGCACCCACACTTTACAACATCTCAGAGCTGTTCTTCCCTCTGCCTCCATGTTACTATCTTCAAGGAAACTAAATAAAATTCAGACAAAAATTTCTTCAAAGCTGAATTTGGAGGATTTCATCTGCAGTGTTTGTCTCTCAGTGGTTGAGATAGTAAAGAAAAAAAAATTATACCAGCGCCAAGGTCTAACTTATCACTATGAGAGAGGAACACTGGCCTTTTTATTTATTTATTTGACCTTTGTATTGCAGTGCTATAATGAATAGAAGGAAATAAATACAGCAGAAATTAACTTGAGCTTGTGGAGTTTATTTTATTCAAGGCTTTATTTAACTCTATGCTTTCTAAATACACTATGGTACTCTTCTTTTATCTAGTTTTGTTAAATAAAAAAAGATCCCTTCCACTGTCAGTCCTGAAAACATAGGAAAAGTGTCTCAGCAGAATGCTAAGAAAATGATGCCGTGAGGTATTTGGAGACAGGAATGTACCTTGATAGGAGCAGCTGGGATTAGCCTCAAGTTATGTGATAGGAAAATGCATGCAAATAACAAACTCACTGTCATTTTCTTTTTTTCCCTTTCCTCCTCTCACTGAAAATTCATTAGTATGGGGATTGCTGAAAAAGTCAACACTCTCCCCAAGAAAGGGAAAACGGAGGTGCCAGGATTAGCCAGTTTCTATTATTTCTGCTTGATTAAGTAGATTAAGGGCTGATGATCATGCAGTGCACCACAACAGCACTCCATTTTTTCTATTTCTGCAGCTAAGAGCTGACATTTACAGTCTGCTGAAGTACAGGGGACAGCTCCCATCTCTGTAAACTGGCACATCACAATGACTGCACTGGAAGGAATTGCTTTATACAACTGGACCACTGGCTATAAAATCAGGGTAGGTGCTTGATAGAATCCCCACCTTTTATTTCCAAACACTGGGGCAGTGATGACTGATCTTGTCTTCTTCTCATCAGCACCAGACAGCTTTGTGCTAAGTGCATGCTTTCATTTTTTTGCTCCTCACGTTTTTCTAGCTTTGAAAGTCTCCCTCAGGGCCAGCAATTTATCATCAAGGCTACCAAATCTCTTTGAAGAGTAGCAGCACTCTTCCTCAGGATTTAGGATTCCACCAGGTCAGTCAGACTTCAGTTTAAGAAGCTTAATAGAACAAATATTAGTTATTAATGAATTTTACCCTTGAGAACTCCACTGCAAATCTAACAGAAGTGCCTGGATGGATCATTATCAGGCATCTTCATTTTAACACTGAAAACTACTGCTGGAGTGGAAACAGAAAAAAAAATATGCAGAACAACATTCCTCACTTTCAGTAATGTTATTTACCAGCCCGTTATGACACCAAAACATCACCCAGATGTTATTGCAGCCCTTTCAGATCTCTATGCATATGTCTCAAAGCAGAGAAACTCAGGCTGAATATGTAACAGCAATTACAAGAGACATCTGCAGCACTCCTTATTCCACTGGAAAATTCTTCAGTAGTTCTGTCTTGGGTTTCTCCATGTTCTTTAAACATGATTTGGCAAAATAATTACAGTCAGAGATCAGAACAAGACTCTGTTGGAATGCACTGTCTTTTATTTCTTTGAAAGCATATATTGCTTCATTGGATTTCATGTCTGCATTAGTGTTTGCAGTGTTCAGTCAAATTTTGTACAGCATGCCTTAGTGTTAATCTTTATTTCATCTGTCCTTGTTCAGAATTCCAGGGTCAAAGGACTTTCAAATCTCAGCAGCACAATCTCCTCGTGCCTGTCATATGTATCAGACAGATACCTGGGAAGCACAAAATGCTCCTCCCAAGCAGAAAGCTGACAGTAAAGTGGCTTCTCCCTTCTGCTCCTCACTAGGGCTTTTCCCAGGAGAGAGGGACTCCTTCAGTACATATTCAGATGGAATTTGTAGAGCTGAATCTCATTCATACTCCCAGAACACCATCAAAGCAACCCCTTGGGTCCAAGACACAGAGGCATGCATGGGCCCCTGCTGTGAAGGCAGGAGGCAGCTGTGACCCCCACAGCCCCCAGGGAACAGCTGGCAGTGCTGGAGGGATGCTCCCCTCGTGCTGGACTTGCAAAGCCAAGTGAAACCCTGTGAGATGACAGCATGAACACAGCCCCCCACCCAGCCCAGCCTGTGCACACTGTCACTCAGTACCATTTACACACTTTGCTGAGGTAAAAGCAGTTCTACAGCAACAGGCTAGAGAGAAGGCAGCTGAGTTCAGGACATGGAGAAATTCCCTGGATCTGGCATCAAGTACTGAAGGTAACATGAAAAATACAAATTCCTCTTCCTTCCACAGACTACTGCACAGCCTGTTCACTACTCCCAAGCAGGATACAAACTTTTCATCACACCAAGACTTTAACTGACAACAAAAAATATTTGTGAACCAGGTAAACCCAGACCTGTCTGCCCTAGATGGATGCTGGGAAGAATCTAAACACAGAAAATCATAATACATAAAATCATCTACTGCTGTGAGTAGATGCAGACTTCTACACCTGAATTTATTCTGACCAAGAATTTCAGAGCCATCAGGTAACATTGCGAAGGGGCCTGACCACAATTTAACTTAAAATGAGCCATCAAGAGAGGTCATGCTGCCTTCCATTCTTTCCACTGGGACAAACCAAGAGCAGTGCACACGTTGACGCTGACAGAGGGATCCTTGAGCATCCAGCTCTATGAAGAAATGATAACATACACACATATCAAAGAACAGGGCCCTCGATTAGGAAATGTCCTAAAATACTCTCTAAAATTAATTCATAGTGTACATTTTAAGAATACTAATACCCTTCCCCCCTCAAGTCTCTTCATTAGCCTTTACCTGTGACTCTTGCTACCCAGGTCTCAGCTACTCAGATATGCCAGGCTGGGTTTGTCTTCCCTGACATTTCCCTTTGGAACCTTGGCATTTGACATTTTAGAGGACTGAAACCAGAATTATACAGAATAACAACCTGGCCTCAATGCAACAGTGGAAACAACATACAGCAAGGGACCATGGCTGCTGTAGGCAGTCTAAGTGGATGCTGGTCTTCACAGCAGTCATCCAACCACCTGCACACTGGCAACTAGGCTTCAGTCTGGGTTCTGAATGAGTTTTGGTTGCATCCTCAGCTATGGCAGTTTCTATATACTCTTTTTTCCCTTTCTCCCAACACCTGAAGTCTCACATTTGCAGATACAAGCTCAAGAACAAAATATGGCTTAGTCAGAGCAAAGCCTTCCAGAGAACAAACCCCTCATTGCTGAACTGAGGAAGTGCCTGTTCTGTCTTCAGCATAATCTGAAAACAGTGCAGTTGGCATCATAAAAAGAGCCTGGTAGCAGATCACAGGAAAAGCATGCAGTATTAGAGAAGACTCCACAAGCTTTATAAAGTCTCTAGAAGATTATAGTCTAACACAAATACATCCCCGACCCATCATTCTTGATGTCCAGGGTTCAAAATGTTGTCTTTGGGACAGCCCTTGGAGAATAATAAAAGCTGAAAGAAATCACTGCCCACCCAAGTATTTCCAAAAGCAGTTTGTTGGTGTTGAAAGCAGCTGTAGGTATTTTCAGGGGCTTTTTGGTGAGTCTGTGGCACTGTATGTGCGGCCAATGTGCTGTAAATCACAGAATAAGATTAACTAATTAGAATGAGATTAGCTAACATATACTTTCTTTACAAGCACAAGGCGATGGAAACATGCAGTGCTTCTATGGTCTGAAGTCCTGCAAAACATCATAGTCTGTAGGGAGTTACTTCTCCATAAGCATGTAGAATAATTGCTTTGTAGCCAGAATCTCTGATTTAAAAAATATTTCTTCTTCTCTTTTCATCATCCATTTTATTAGGACACACAGTACTCCTTGTCCCAGCAGACAAAGATTTGGATTCACCAGAGATGACCTTGTGGAAGTCACAGCTTCTCTACCTGCTGTACAGATGGTAGGAACTGGGAAGCCAGAAACTCTCAAAGGAGAGTCTTACTATACTTACATTAAACCATCTTAATAGCCCCTAATGGGAGGAATAGAGAGAGCAGATATTCTCCCCTGCTGAGCTGAGCCTGATTGCAGCCTGACCACCTTTAGTGTGAAACTTCATGATTGGAACACACAACTTTGTGTGACTTGGCTCCCAGGACAAGCAAGAACATATCTTTATGCTGTGCAGCTGTTCTGACCATAATGACAATGAATGGCATTATCTGGTGCTGATCACACTTTCCTCTAGACAAATCTGAGCCCTCGAATGAACATTAGGCTAATTTGATACTCATTGATTGAGGATAAGGCCAGAGACAGCCATCTAGTTTCTCTGTGCTCCAGCTTCCCATTTGTAAAATGGATATGATATTACTTCAGGGGTGATGCAAGGACAAGGGAATTGCAATTTGCAAAGGTCTTCATAACTGTTACTGATGGGAAAAGGATAGGAATAACTCTGATAGAGCTGTGACCATGAGCAGGACAGCTTTCCCTGCAACAGCACATCCAGTGCTCTGTGCCCAGGGCATAGGTCATATACATATACATATACATATACATATACATATCTATATCTCATTATACATGATTCTCACTGTGTCACTACTGTATATACAGCTATGCCTGAGAATACAGATATAGGTAACTCCAAAAAACACAAACACTTTTGTTGAATAGTACAAAGTGATCTTGGATTTGATCTCCAGTGCTACCTTAATCCACCAAATCATCACAGTTCACTTCATTGCACACTGGAGTTCTCCATCTAGATAGGTTTTCTGCTTGAAATTAGACTCCATTCCTAGCAGGTTTTAGAAGAATCGATACATAATTTCAGGCTGGTTTACTCATTCTCATGAAGATTTGATGACACAGTTTATCTCCTGATCTCCTGAAATAATATTTAGCATCCAACTAACACCACCCATCCAATGAAAAAAGTAAATAAATCAAGACATAGACAAATAATCATACCTATAAAATCTCTGTTATTAAAATCTCTGTTATTAGAGCAGTGCTAGCCTACAGCTACAGAGTATTTTCATGGTACATGAAGACCCTTAACTTACACTTAGATCTCCAAAGAATAAATCAATAATTAATTCCTACAAACAACTGGGCAACTCTAATGCAGGAATTATTTCAGTGACTTCAGAGGATCTGTCTGTCCTGAGCTGCAGCAGCTGATGCATCACTGCAGTTAATTATGCCTGTGAAACTTCTGAATAAAAGGCTCCAGAGAAAAATATCCCAGCACATTCCTCAATTATTTCAAAAGTAGCACCATCAAGGCTACACTGGGTTTCAGGCTGGGCAGATCTTTAGCCTTGTGTTGGTTCATTAATGCAGGGAACAACTGGGGTGTGACTGCTCTGTTTATTTACCACTCTGGTTGGAAAAGCATCTTATATTGCTGCAGATAACATTGCTCTGTAGCTAGGCTTCCTAATAACCAGTTCTCCTTTGCTAAGATAGATGAGAGCTAGAAACAATGATAATAGTTGCAGAATCATCTTTTATTAGTTTTCTTTCATAGCAAAGCAAACTGAAGCATATGAATATACACAAGAGGTAATAAAAATGGGGAAGAGAATATAGGAGGTTCTTCTGAATCAAATTAATAAATTAATGTAAACCTATGCCCACATTGTTATGTGTGCAGAGATATGCATATGCTGATGTATGCAGATTTTTTGGTTTATGTACAATGCCACCAGGTTACTCACTGGTTTCAACACTTGGGCATCATCCCCACCAGGCATTACTGGTTTGCCCAGGTGAGTTGCAATCCAAACACAGGCAGCTGCAGTGATGCTCCCAGGCAGTTACTCCAGAGCACAGACACAAACACAGTTTGTTTTGAGCCCCTTTCCTGACAGCCTCTCATCACCACTCACCTGCTACACATCACAGCTGGGGACAGATCCAAAACGTCTCAGCAACAAATGCAAAATTCAGCTTTTGTGTTGGTGCCAGGGAGAGAAGGGCAGGGAGTGTGTGGGGAGAGGTGTCTCTCTGGGAAATCCATGGTTTTCAAAGCCTGTATGCATAGAAGTCAGGATATGGCAGTGGGGATAAGCAAGGCAAACAAGTGATGGTGACAAGAGAGGCAAGGGAGTCACCAGGAGATTTGGGGAGCTGTTGGGAGAGGAAGGCTGGGAGGGGTGAGTGGGATTTTTGAGGGGGCTGCAGAAGGGTTTGGAAATGAGTGTTTCTGAATCCTCTCTTCCTTTCCTGCTGTCTCAGGCATAGGACATTTCATGTCATCATAGTCTGACCCCCAGCCCAGCACCAGCATCCTCTGCAGTGAGGCTGCAGAAAGGACACAACCAGGAGGGGACAAAACCCCAGAGATTTCTGTTTCTGCTGTCAGGGAGAATGGAGAAAAGTATGAAGGCAGCACTGGAAGAACCAGTGAGAGCTTCCTGCTTCTCCCTCCTCCTCTGGCAGAGGGCTGGGGGATCTGGGAGTAGTGCAGAGCTCTTCTCATCCCTCCCCATGACCTCCCCATTTCTGGTAGCCCTGGAGAAGGAGAGGTGTCCCCTGCAGCCTGGCAGACCTGGCTCCAGCCTCCTCTGCCTGAGCTGGGGACAAGTTCTCTTCCCAGCTCTCAAAATATTATATTTAGAGTTACATAACCCAATTCATGTCTAATTTAGCCTAACCTCATCAATGATTAAACAATAAAAATTATTATTGCTCTTCCACCTAATCCAGGAGGCATCATAATGAAGTACACATCTGGAAGGAACGCAAGCAGTTGAGCAGTTGCAGACAGGGATCCAGAGGAGGGATGAAAGCCTAACCAGGGCATTTAATGAGTGTCTGGGTTACCACTTCAGAGGGCTTCATTCCTCCAGGCTCCCCTGAGCATCTTGCAGACAAGGTCACTGTTACCAGCTGCCAAATGCTGGGTGTAAGCGTCAAGTACAAATGAGTGCAAGCGCTGGATCAGAGAAGCTGAGAGGTGCTGGATCCTTCCCATCTGCAGGTAACAGCCATCCCACCACTCTGATGGTTTGGCACCTGGGCACCAGAGAGCTGGCCCTTCCTCTGGCACAGCTCAGCTGTGACCCAGCAGACAGGAACAGGATTCAGTTTTCAGGAGGCACCGGAGCACACCGACATCGCTCCTTACTGGAGCTGCTTTGATGGAAGAGAATATTCAGTGATAAGGAATTACCAGTGAAAACACTTCACCTATGGAGAATGCCTTCCCCCTTTTTCTGCCAGATTTCCATGGCATGCTGTATCTCTTGTCTTTTCTCTCAGGCATTTTGGAAAGTTGGTCATTTAAGGACAAGGAGGAAAAATCAGTAATGTGCTACTTTGGCAAGGCTCTGAAGCTCGCCTTCATTTAAAACCTGCCAGTAGCTCAACCAAATACAAGAGAGTTTTCATTAAAATATTACCAAAACACAATTCATTCTTTTAGAATAGCATATCCATGTTAAAAAGAAAATTGATGCAGAATTGTAGTCAAATCTTTATATCTCAAACATAAAACTAATATGTCTTTTTCAATTTTTCTAGAAATCTGGAGGAGGTTGAATTAAAATTCCTGGACCAAAATCCCTCTTCAAATTTGTTATTCTGTGTAGCATTCAAAGCACAGGCTCTCATCAATGGCTATCATTAGATGCAGCCCAGGCAACAAGTATTGTGTGTAGACTTGATATCAACAAAACCTGAACCTTTTCCTCTAGCTCACAGCTAATCCTTACAAAGCCAGTGCAGTGTAGGGTTGCTTCCTTACACATCTGGTTTGTTTTGGTTCATTTTCATCCTATTATTTCCCACAATCACATGGTATAATTATCTGATCTATAATTTATGCTGCTATTCAGAGCAGTATAAATAGTTTACTTTATTGCTGCAGGAGCACAGCATGTCCAGATAACATCAATATTTTATTTATCTCTGTTTCTGTCTGTGTTTGGTTATCTAGGTGCTTATTAAGTACGGAATTATTATAATAGGCGAGAATAAATAGCAACTGAAAAGAAGCAAAAATAAGACTGGAAACAAAATGTGTCTGACATAGTGTCTGCTCTTTCTGTCTATCTCCTGACCACCAAGTAACTGAAAAAAAAAGAGCATTTTCAGGGAATTTCCAAAGAGCTAAACCCACCTCAATGGGTGGGGATGGTAATTCTCATTAGTGGTGTCTCTCACATTTCCAGAAGCTATAATGACTTTGTCTTAGCTGGCAAGTCTGAATTGAACCACTTGCATTTTCAAGGTTCTTAAAAGCAAGTGAAAACCTTCAGGGTATTGTTTTTAATCACCAATTTGAATTTCATCATCTTGACAGTGATATAAAGCAACACCCAAAATTCAAGCAAGAATTGAGTTGAATGGAACTTCATACAAATAGACTTGTTTACAAGAAGTGAAACAACTTCCTAATTTATTAAAAAGTGACTCGGGTAATTAAACAAAAATTGGAAAACTCTCTGTTGGTTCAATTTTATCTTAATACAGCAAGAACGTTAACAGCTCCAGTCTTCTGACACATTACACAGTGATGGTGGCTTCTGAAGCATTTAGCTTTTAATGTGGATTCCAAGTTAAGTGGGCTAAATGCATGCAGAAAGTGGCTGAAAATTTCACAAAGTTTATGAGCCTGATCCTACATTGCTTGTGCATCATGAGCTTAAGCAGATCCAACCCCATGTGCTAATGTATTTCATGAATTGTTCAATCACATTTACTTTGGATATATAGATGGAAAAAGAAGCATTACTCTCTGATAGAAGGGAGAAGGAAAGCATAACCAGCACCAACAACTTGCCATTCAGTAGTTTGGATGTTGTTTCATCAACAGGAAAAATTAAAGTATGTGAATAATAATGCAGGCACACAAACATATTATTATGTTACAAACATATACCCTTGCTCAAAATCACTTCCCTTTTCCCTTTTGTGCATAGAAATATTTTCTGAAACATAATGATACTCATGTAGAAATAGCAATGGGTGATTTCAACGAAACGTTCTTCCTGCAGCTGCTCAAATTTTGTCAAGTTTTAAGAGAGAATCTGCAGGGGGTTTTCACTGTTACAGATAATGAGGAAGTAAGGGAGGAAAAGGTGCAGATCCAACACTGTAAGGACAAACTGTAAGGACAAATGCAGAACATTTTGGAGTCACTTGCTCAGCCTTTGAGTTGGTTGAAATTCTGAGCAATTAACTTATTTTCAAAAATCTAAATAGCCAGTAAAGAGATGCAAAAAAAATCCACTCCTAAAATAATTTTCCCTGATTTTTCTCCCTTCCACATGATTTTCAGAAGCTTCCCCAAAACCAGCCACTTCCCAAGCACTCCAGGTACTGTAATACATTGTCACAGCTCTCCTGTGGTGGAACATCATCTTTCATGCCACAGTACAGCCACCATAAAAGCAGGATCCCATAGTGGGACTGCTGTCACGGTGTGATATAAAAAATTACAAGGATTGTTCAGAAAAGAAATTTCAACTCTCACAGTCCCTCACTTTCTCTTCAAGAAATAAAGGTGGTTCTGAAAAAAATAGGCTAATATGATTTATGTACAATGTTATTCATTTGTTTTGGGGTGGGCTTTTTGCATTTCACCCATATTTTCTAATATTAAATTGTGGTTTTACTACTGCCTGTGTAATATAAGCTTCTTAAAGAACAAATGAGTACCAAAGGGAGCTGTTTTCTGGGACATATATATAGGCTTGTGCAGGTAGCCCATCATTACCACAGTTAGCATTACACAGTTCCCATCCCACTAGAATATTCAAGTAAAAAGTACTGTAGGCAGAAAAATAGCCATCCTGCCAGCAGGCCATTAGTTAGCTAATGCCAGACACTACATATATTATTTGTGGCAGGCTTCTACTTTGAGAATAATGATTAAAAAGCTTGTGATGAGGACAAGCCCCAAATGGTCCATCAGTAGGAGCTGTATGGCTTTTGCAAATACTTCATTCAGCCAGCCTGATGTGGCTGATGTGCCTGGCACCAGGTGAATAAGATACTGAGGTCTTGAGAAAAATAATGTGATTTATTTGAAGAAAGGTAATGTCCAACTTCTCTAGTGTCAGAAAGGTTCAGAGCAGAAGACCTCTTTGAACCCAAGGCTGAGAGATTTCACCACCAAGAGCTACCTTCCCTGTGAGCAGGTTAATTCAAAATGCTCATACCTGAACCTGGACACACTCAGGAGCCCCAGCCATGAACAAATCCTTCCTACAACATGCCCTACAGAAATACACAGAGAGCAGAGAGACTGAAGTCTGTTCTGCCTGGATTCACTCCAGAACCAGGAATGCTGGTGCAGAACCATTCCAGTAGAAAACAGTCATTTAGGCTGTGAAGTTGCCTGGTTGCATCCACAGAGTTCCCCACACATGCATGCACTGTGCACACAGATCCACAAGCATGAGTTAAAACCCAAAATCTAAAATGGTCAGTACTGAACTGGGGCAGGAAAGCGAGCTCTAGGCTCTTAAAGTTCTTATGGGGACAGGTTCCTTTATAGAAAACTGAGAATGTGTGGAAAAGCAAAGCCTGAGCTTCTCACTTCCAGGATTTTTTCAGTTGCCTGAGCAGAGCTTTGCCTCTGCACAAACAATGGTGTTCAGAGGCAGCAACAACTGCCACACAATTGATGGGCTCAAGAATAACAAGCTGATGAGTGGATTTGGCATCCCCACAGCCAGAGCCCAAAGATTTATTGCTCTGGAGTGGTGCACGTCAGTTTTCTTTATCACTGGAGTCCCACAGCAGATTTATACATGGTGACGTTAATTGGAAAGGAATAAAGACACACATTCTCCTAACAACTGAGGCTCAGCATCTCTGACTGGCAGCCCAGCAACTACTGCTCTCATCAGGGTCAGGCACCTGGCACTGAGAATAGCCCTTCAGAGAAACAGGGTCACAGCTGGGCTCTGTGTTGAAGGATGCTTTAACCAAATGCCAGCTATTTCCAAGGAATTTATTCATCTTGTACAGCTCTAACCTAGAGTCCATTAAATGCAGCTTTTCCCTTGCTTCTCATTACCTAAATGGTTTATGATGTCTTCTTTATATGCCTAAGAGGAGATGGGCTTCCCCCTTGTTATTTAGTTTACTCTGCAGAGAAGTAAGAGAGCCCTTCCCCTGCTTTAGAGCAGACCTTGTTTCCATAACATACCCTGGCTCTGGCCCGGTTGTTTGAGACTTCCCACTGCCATTTCCATTACTACCAGAGAGTCACTCCACGTGTTCTGTTCATTTGCCAAGCTTGTGGTAGGCACTGACTGCTAGAAAGAAAACCTGAAAACCAAGTAGAATGGAGTAAATCAGCTCCAGTAATCAACTGTTCTCTCTTCTGCATGTTAAAAAATAAGTGGGAGTTGTGCCTGATAATCTTTCCCTAAGGCCAAGTGCTTCGGCAGGATCACAGAGCCTTCTTGCATAAAATAGAATTCCAGTTCCTGCTCCTCCACAGCACATGGCCAGGGGACATTGTTCTGCTCCCTTTGAAACCCCAGACATTTGTCTGGGAGCAGAGTCAAAGCAGCTCTTTCAGTGCTGAAAATCCCCCTGGAAAGCCCAGGCTCAGGACCTACCTGGATACAGGGTGGGCTCATGGACTCTCCTGGAAGGTGCTGCTTTCACGAGCTCATCTGCAAATTCCTGGCTTGGAGGGTGAGCAGCTGCTCACAGGTTTTGAGAGGTTTTTTAGGGTTATTCTGTCCCGATGGATACCTGTGAGTCCTGCCACTGACTCAGCCTACCTCGCCCTGTGCCAGGGACCAGCCGCCTCCCTGCAGGGAGGAGCAGCAAATGCTGTCCCAGGCAAAGGTAGTTTTATAAAGAGAGAAACATTGTTATTTCTTCCCTGGACCTTATTGGCTTTTGTGTTTTCCATTAACTTTTAGGAGTTCAATAAATATGCCCAACTTTAAAAAATAAAAGGTTTTCCCAGCCTTGGAAATTGGATTTTCCATGTTGTCAAAACACACAGCTCTTTTAAACTGTTCACCAGGAGAAATCACTGAAACAACACTTCTGAATATTTTGTGTTATTTCACTGTAAAGAACACATAGATTATTTGGAATATAGTCTCTAAAATGACTGTATTCACTGTCGTATAAACCCAGTGAAAGAGCAAAACCAGCAAAGAACATCTTTACCTATGGGATGACTTAAAGTCTTTTCTGCTCAGCTGCTCACTGGCCAAATCTTAAACATAGTGACTCCATTCATTAGTGTATTTAATCTCTTTTGTGATGGTAAAAGTCAGACTTAAAAATAGCAGGATCAACACAGTGACTCAATGAGACTTTACATAAAATCAGCTGGAAGTGTTAATGGTGCTCCTGTCTCAGAAACATGTAAATGATGGCAAAGAAAAGAAATCATACCCAGATAAAATCTAGTTTCCCTTGCAGTTTTTCCTTCGGAGCTCACCAATCCCACAATTACTGGAGCACAGTGGTAGCTCAAAGTCACCTTTGTTAAACCAGCCAAGCTTCACTCTGTGCATGTCCCTGCAGCCCCAGCTCTGCACCAACGTCTGCCTGAATTAAAAGAGGTGTGAACCCTTCCGAAAAGCTGAAAGGTCTTTGCAAGGACTAAAAGTGTTACTTGATTATAAGTAAGGTGTCAGCTGAGGAAAAAACAGCTAATTTAGGGATAGCAGGAGCTGAAAGGCAGCCCATTTGTCCGGAGGGCTCTGGCAAGTGAGGTCAGGTACGGCACCTGCCTAATTACTCCCCCTGGGCTAAATGTGGACATGAACATTGGGTCACTATTGAAAAGCAACTCCACTGACTCTCAGTCGCTACAGAAATTTAATAGCAACTTACTGAAAACCTGCATTTCTTTCTGAAAATTCAGTACATATTTAAATGCCTTTCTAGTAACCCTGGAATTATAATCTAGGAATACCTGGATTTTCATCTAGCCTCTGTGGAATTCTGCTTTATCCAGCTTCTTCCAAAACAAACCTAATCAGTTTACAGCTACTGCAAGTCCCAAGAAAAATAATGTGGAGTGTTTGATAGAAATTGAGCTGCCTGTCCTGATGATTCCCATGTTACTGCACTGGGGTAAACTGTAATGAAATATGGGCAGTGAGATGAAGGCCTTCCCCTTTCCTCAGCTCATCTTCAAATTACTATTATAAAACCATTTCCAGAAAAGCCATATTTATTTGGCCCAGGCTCTAGGGCAAAAATTCTCTATCTGGTGTTTAAATAATGACAACCAATTTGCAGGATACTGGTAATCTTTTGCCCACAAGCTGTTAAAAAAAAAAAATTAAAACCCCTTCTCTGCACACTCTTCAGCAGAATGTGAGCAGGCTGCAAAGTGGGAAAGCTGCAGAGCAGGGAGAGAATGGAGAATCAGACCAATAGACTCAGTGACATTGTGCAACCAGCAGCTGCAATCCGGAAGAAAATGCTATTTAAAAGTCCACTTCCAATGAAAACATTTGTCTGCACACCTGTAAGCTACACAGAATAACTCACTTTCTCCCACTGTTTTCTTCCTTTGTTTTTTTTTTTTTTTTGGTTTTTTTTTTTTTTTTGGTGTTTTTTATTTGGTTTTTTTTTTTCTTGTGGTGTTTTTTTGCTTTTTTTTTTTTTTTTTTTTTGGTTTGGTTTTTGTTTTTTTTTTTTTTGTTTTGGTTTTTTTTTTTATCTTCTGGCTGAAATGTTCAGGTTTTGGGTCAGCTGGAACACATTCCCCTCCAATGCAGCTCTTCCTCAGTAAAACAGAGCACGGGGTGGCAGAAGAGGCTCTGCAGCCCACCCTGCAGGGCACAGCTCCCGTGCCCTGGGAGGCTCTGGGAGCAGCAGTGCCCACCCCTGCAGGGAGCAGGCCAGGCAGCACCAGTGGGTCAGAAACGGGGCACTCTCGGCTGCACACAGAACCATCCTCGCACAAGACAAAGAACCCAGGGGGTCAGAAGAGTTTTGAGCTGCTCTGAGTCTCAGCTGCACCCACCCAGTGCAGCCAGGCTCTACCTGTCCCATGGGGGCTGTCTCCCACAGGCAGGGAGATGTTCCCATGACCCTCTGGAAGGAGTTACAGTGATCTTCCCCCAGGACTGTAAAGCTGCCCAACAGAGTTCCACCATAGAGACAAAATTCTCTGTAAAAATCTGTATGGCATTCAAGTAGTCGCTACAGAGCTCTGCTCTCTTCAAGTTCATTCCAATTAACAAGCTGGGTACTTACAGATAAAAAAAAAAAGCACAGTTATTTGGTTTTGCCTCATAAGCAAGAGTTAGTTACAAAAATACTTGGTATTTTTAGTACAATCTGGGAAATTGTAACTGGGCTACATAAAATATCTAATTTTCTAACTTCTGTTTCTCAGCATCAACATTAACTCTGTCCCTCACTCTTGCTCTCTATTGCTGCAGCCTGTGGGCTGTCACTGAAACAACTGCAAACTGGGCACTCTGGTTTCTTCTTTCTGATCACACCTGATTAACTTAAAGTTTTGAATTTCAAAGAATTCCAGTAAGAAACAGAGCACTCTGTAGTCCCAGTAGGTGAGGATAAAGCAGGATTATACAGCCACTGCTGCTGTCATCCACCAATGCACCTGGCTAACAGCTGCCTTCTGTCATAAAGCCACATTTAAAGGACTTGATCAGCCCTCAGCTGCAAGAAGGAAAATTCAAAACAAACCTGCTGACTTCAGTGGCATTTCAGTGACTGGGTGTAAGCAAGATCTGAGTGTGGAGCTGTCTCCTTTTGCTGGCCCACAGCTGTCTCCCACCACCAGCACACACAACACGGAACTACACCAGGCGAGGTGGCCCCTGCAGAGGATTTTTTTCTTTCTTGCTGCACATCCCAGCCAAAGCTGGACCTTTTATCTGGGGAATAGAAGAGCCCTGAGCACAGAGCTGTAGGATTCCCTCCGGCAGTAATTCAGCCTCCCTGGAGACAACCAACTTAATGCAATCTTAATGTGATAAACTGCTAACTTGATTGGATTCAATGAGATGTAAATTATTAGATTCAATAAGTACACAGAGACCATTTCACCTTACATTCTGCTCAAAAGGGCTCTGCCTTCAGTCTCTTCATCATTCCTCTTAATTATATGCAATGCATCATAAAGATGGGAACAGTTTGGGACTTAGGCTGTCCTCTGACTCCTCACAAGCATCCACAGTGTTCCCTTCTGGGTAGTGTGTCTTTTATTATAACTTTTTTTCAGAACAGCTGCCATCACTTACAGACACAAACTGATCTTCAGCATGGTCAAATTTGATCTAAAAAAAACTTCTGTTCACCCATATTTCTTCAAAATTCCCACATGTTTAATGCCTTCCAATGTGGATTAATTTTTAGTAAGCAAAAACTTTGTGGCAACCAGCAGACTTTTATAGCTTCTTATTCACTGAAAGATTCTTTAAAATCTGTTCTGCTGAGCAAAGAAATCTGCACTACCATTCCAAAAAAGGGGAAAAAATGATGGGACACTAAATACATACAAAGAGATTCACAAAAATATGAGTCCAAAGCAGTGTCTCTGGCTTGTAAAATTCAAGTGGGATTTACATTCCCTTGTGGTTCATAAACATTTTGGAAAGATTTCTTCTTATAACCTTTTTCAGATTCTGACTCAGACAAGTGATTTTTAAAATTATATTTAGCTGGCATATTTCTGATTTTCTGAGAGAAAAGTGTTGGTTTACACTTTGTGCACTTTGCGCCAGTTGCCTTCTCCTCACCTTTAATTTCCCTGTCTGCCATTTGGAGGTTTCTTTACCACCCAGCTCCTCACACAGTATCTTCAGATGTTTCCAATTTACCAAGAAGTATTTCATAACTACCACCCTTTTTTGACAATTAACCTTTGCTGTGAGGAAGGCACACCTTCCACTTTACAGATGTTGCTTTTTCATTGAACAAGGACTACAGACTTTTCTTCTTCAGTATATTGTCCTTCATGTTAAAAGCCTTTGACAAAATAACACATAATCTTTTGATCCTATTAAGAACACCATAGTGTATCATTTAGCAGAGATCATATGTATTCCTTCACTTCAGGCATCTCTGAAAGGAATTCTATAAATAAAAAAACCTCCTACTTGAATTTGTTCAACAGTTTTATACTGAATAAGGTTCTGTCAAAATAAAGATTCTGACCAATGTTCTCAAAGGATTTGTTTAAGAGTTCAAAACCAAATCAAAACAGTTAATTTCAGACTCCACACCTCAAGCTTTTTAATTTTGCCTTAGAGGAGTGTTTCAGAGATCCCAAGTGACGTTAAGGCTGTTGCCCAGTAGTTCCCCAAATGCAGACAGCGTGACATTCTCCATGTCATCTCTGATATTGTTACATGTTTCCTTGACAAATGCAAACCAAATAATTGCCTATGCAGAACAGATTTATTGGGACAACATCTGAGGAAGAGAGCGAGGGATTTCCAGTTCTCCTGTAACTCATTAGCCCTCAGAGAAGAGGCACAAAGCCTTAGCAACTCCCCCTAAAAGCCTGCAGCAGCCAGCCCCATTACACCCACACTTTGCTTCTCCTTTGCCGAGGCTGATTTTCTGCTGGATTGGAGATGCTCAGGGTCTGCCATCGCTAAAACCAGTTTTTTAGAGTCCCAGCTGGCACCACACCAGGGACACCACCACAGCTGCCATGGACTCGTCCTGCAAATGTTTTACAGCCTGATGAGAAGGTGGATTTGTCTCTTCCATCTGCTAAGAATCCAGCTTAAGTGTGAGAGGAGGCTGCTGGTTTGTTCAGCTGGCCCTAGATGACTGGGGTTTCACATATGGCCCTTCTCATGGGACTTTCAAATGGATGCTTAAGGCACTGATGCCACTCACTTTGAAGTTATCATCTCTGTTTCTCCTCTTTCAGCTTAACACAGAGTTTTTTGGCATTTTAGTGTGCAGTTGCTATGCTCAGACTAGAACTGACTTTCATGCTCCCTGCAATTCTCAGAAATGCAACCTGCTGTCTGACTTTGTGGGCATTCTTCATCTCATTTGTTTTCCTGCACTTGCTGACAGGTCAGTTATTTCTAGTTTATTGCGGTGAGTAATGACCCATTGCATTCCCAGCTAGAAAATCCCTTTGGGATGCAAAGCCACAAATGCTGCAGTATGGACAGACAGATCATTAGAGGCCAGGTCAATGCAAAATCCACTGAAATCAAGACACAAGAAAGGAGGAAGTATACTGAGTAATTGCTGCCCAAAAATACCAGTGCAACTTCTGCAGGGAACCTGTTGAAGTATCTCTAAAGTATTTTGGTGGTGGATTTGGGAATAAAAAAGGCAAAAAACTAAGGAAAAGATTGGGAAATTAATCCAGCTCTCAACCAGGACCTCTACAGCCATCACCTCAAGGAAAATGTGAACCTCTTGAGGACAGCCTGAACTGAGAGAGAAGCATTTTGGGCTGTGAGGTAGCTTAGAGAGAGGTCAAGCCTGAACAAGCCCTTAGCTGGCAGTACTTTTACAGGCTCTGCCTCCAGAAAATTAACTGCTCATCCAGAATTGTGCGTTTCCTTCCCAAGTGCATGCTGCCATGGGCTACTCTGAAAGGTCAGAGAGAAGCATTAGAGCATCATTTTCACACAGGTTGTTAATACTCAGCCTTAGAAACCCAAAGGAAGGCACTCTGCTCACTCTGCTAGATTAATACAAATAGGGACTTTTATTTCCCATTAACTTTGGTGTACTTAGCCATATTATCACCTGGTACTAATGTGTAGCCCAAAGGACAGGATTTGAGCACAGCTTTAATTAGTTTACTGTAATGAGGTAAACCACATTTCACCTTTCCAAGGAAGTAATTATTTGTGCTCTTCTTGCTTTTCAGTACTTGCACCACCTTCTTCATTTACAGTGGGGTGAAGCTACTGCCTGATTTATCAGAAATTCAGCAGGACCAGTACATATATAGAGAAATGACAAGGAAAAGCTCCTGAAAAGGACAGAATGGACCAGAGGTAAGCAAAAGGGCAAACCCAGCCTTAAGAGAAAGTGCTTTTAAGACTTGTCACCTCATTAGCATCCAGCTTTGGCAGGGAAGAGGCCACTCTGCTGCCCTGTGGTGTCCCTGAGGCACCTTGTGTGCTGAGCTTGACAAGAGCATTTCCAGGAGCTCTGCGCCTCGCAGAGAGGCTGGTGGGGATGTCCTGAGCTCATCCACCCCTGTGGCTCAAGGCTGCAGTGCTCCAGGGGTGGCTCTGGTGGGCAGGACCTGCTCAACACCACAGCCCTGCTGCTGTCAGCCAGCCTGGGAGGAGGAAGGAAACAGATCTGCATAGAGCTCATGGAAACGAAACAAAAATTAGGACTTTGAAGTTGTTTTGGCTTCACAGGGCAGTTCCTCTTACCTGGGAATTATGCAGCAAGGTGTTTTCATGCTAGGATCCAGTGTACAGGAACACTTTCCATTTTCTGAATACAATAATGTGAAGGATCCCCAAGCTGGAGCTTCTCCCCACCACTTTCCCTTAACTGAGAACACTTACATGAGTGTAAAAGTAAGCTAAAATCAGAAACCCAGACCCTGAATTAAAATTTGGTTATCAATAAGGTACATTCAGGATAGTTAGGGATGACATTTGCTAAAGGGAAAGCTTTTAGTTTTTACAAAAGAATTGGACAAATAAAATATTTATTTTTTAAAAGGGGGATTTTTTTCTTCAAAAGTGGTTTAGACCCTGCCTTCACACAATGCCAGCCCCTGCAGGTGCTAAGCAGTTCCTGCCCTCAGGGGAGCAAATGGGCCAGGACTGCCCTGATAATAGAGATTTTTTGTCTCCATATGAAATAATCACATGTTTTTCAAAAAGTATTCAGAGGCACTGTTGCCTAAGCAATTCTGAAAATCCCAGTTGTTAGTCTTGTCTATAGATATCTAACTATCTTTTAAAATTTTGTCCTAAATAAAATTGAGTAAGCCCCCCCACTCTGGCTCAGCATACTCCAACTAAGCTCTTCCTGGAGATTTGCTTTTTTTCTTTTTTCAGAAAAGGTATTGCTGCTGCAAAAATTTAACTCAGGTTTTTAAATCACCTCATCTATAAAAACTGATAATATTAAACAAGAGAGCCATGAAATAAGAATGATCAAATACTTCCATGCATTATCATCAATAAGACTGTAAATCTGGCCACACCAGTTCACTTCAGGGCATCTGCTCACATTTAATTGAATGATTGTTTTAATTTTTCATTGTTTAAAACCACTCAACCACTTATCAAAAGCCAGTTCTGCTCCTAGAGTTGGGTATAAAACCTTCTTGCTCAGCTCCATTGAAAGGTCCCTGTTTTTCTCAGGAGTCCTGGACCTTGTGAGAGCTGCATAAGTCCAGACCATGGGGTTTCTCAGGCAGAATTCCATGTGTGGGACCAGATCCTCAGACATCTCTTTGGGGCTGTTGCTTGCTGTTATCAGAGGAAAGCTGGGTGCTAGTTCCTCCCCAAAACTGTCAAGAGGCTGTTTCCTCTCCAGCTTTTTGTTTATTTAAGAAATCTCAGAGGCTGAACTTCACATGAAATAATGCAGATAAAGGATTGGTGTCCTTCTCCAAACAGCTTTAGTATATGGATCGTTTTCTGTAGGGTCAGATGTTTCTAGAAGGTCTGGAACAACTGATACAGCAACGTGGACCAGTGCTGGCACCAGAAGTGTAGCACTTACCTCGTTAATACAAATGATGGCATTGGTTGACACCTGTAAGGCCTGAAGTCCTCAGCTCATACTGGACACTGTACAGATAGCAAACTGACCATCCCTACCTTGAAGAGCTTCCATTCTATAAAATTTTGGCAGAAAAAGAGAAGAAATCCTTGTCACGGTGGTGCTGGCAGAGCCGCACAGTGACGTGGTCCCTTCCTTGCCACGTTCAGAGAGCTCTGGCAGTGCTGCAGGAAGGGAGGCACAGCCCTGCTGCCCACTGCAGCCCCCCAGTGTCACCCTGGCAAAGCCTGCAGGGGCTCAGAGCCCGAGGGAAAGCCCCGAGAGGCAGCAAGGAGCAGCAGTCAGAGAAAGAGCCACATTCAGGGTCAACGTCCTTGGGCTTCACAAAGTGATCTAAGGTACCCACAAAACTCCTGTTGAGCCAAGGCTTAGATTGCATTTTTAAGTCCTGCTGATTACACCTAGGAAGATGAGACAGTCAGGTGATCTCAGTTTGTGGCAAGAAAGCCAAAGGAAAGAAGTCCATAATTCTTGCACACATGTCAAAAAAAAAAAACAAAAACAACTTCTGCTGTCTTTAGGAAAGAGGCCACATTCTCAGGAGTGCTGGGTTTTCCTCCATTGGTACTGAGGGCACAAACCAGTGCAGCACATCTAAAATCCAGCCTCAGTTTATTTTTCCAGGGCAGCTTTCCCTGCAGCATTCATCCCCAAAAAACCTGATCTCCAGCATAAGAGTTGTACATATAATGGGTGTATAATTTGTCAAATCTAAATGTCTGTACCTTCCAAATTTTAATCCCTATTGCTTTGTTTATTTTCTTTGTTTAATTTACTTTTTTAATAACAACTCAATTTCGGAATGTAAACACTGTGTCAAAGCAAAAGCTAGGATGCTTGAGAAAAATTATTCAGCTTATCCAAAGCAAATGTCTCCAGTTTTTCTCCCAAAGTATTTGCTGAACATCATCTGAATTCACAGAAAGCTTCAGATCTGTAGAAAATGCTATTGTTGGGTTTGGGACTTTTTTTAAAAAATAAAGCTTTGCATTCACTGAAAGCAACTTCCCACTATGAGATTTGCTTTCTTGTGAGATAGATTCTAAAATCATGAAATGTTAAATAACAAAAGTGAGATTCTTTAGTCCTCTGGCCTGTAAGTCTTGCCTCAGCTCATCTGTGCAAGCTACTCCGCAGTACAGAAACTTATTTCTTCTTTTAAATGAAACTGAGAATCTTATGTAATTGAATGACTCCAGCATCAAATATTGTGATACAATCTCAATTTGGGAGACTTGCAATTGCAGATGTCGTAGGGCTAAAACCTATCATTTCCCTGAGTCTGGACTGACTGTGTAGAATTACTGTGGGCTTTCCTCAGTACAGCAGATGGTGGAGGCTCAAGGGAATCAGTTCCAGGTCCCTGATTCTCCTTCCCACTCATGCCCTATTCTACATCAAATAGTCCATTATTTTGCTGCTGGCAAGGAAAATGCCCCATTCTCATGACTGATGCTCACCTTAGACTCAGAGAAGACACGAGCAGAAGTGCAAGGGCCACATTCTCCTGAAGATGCTCACCCCAGCCTTCCTTGCATTGTAGAAATTTGCTGGGGTCAACCTGCAAGCAAAATCAGATGCTTGCCCCTCCCCAGCCCTATGTGGCAACAGCCCACCTGAGAGGGCAGCAGGGGCTCAGAGACCACCAAATTACCCCAGCTGGATACCAAAACTGAGGAGAACTCCAGATTCATAGAACTATGAAACCTCTGGGGCCCAGTGCAAGGCTAATTGTCTACTTTAGGTCTTTGAGTGCAATTACCAGCACTAATGGTTATGGGAACAGATTCCAAGCAAGCACTATTTAAAACTCAGAACTGAAGGGTTTGGGATAATGCTAAAGCTAAGCAGATAACCTTTATAAAAGAAGAAAACAAAACTGTGATTACACCAGTGCCATGCTCACCTGGTATTATAAATTATGTGGAAGTTATACGAGGACACACAATACTGAGAAGGAACAATCTGGATTTTTTTTTTTTTTTTTTTGCAAATGCTGTCAGTGGTTGATATCCAGACATTGGTCATTAGATCTAGTTTTATTGCAGCTATAAAAGAAGTGAGTCAACAGCTTAGTCACATCAGGCAGGATATGCTTCAAGCACAGCCTGAATGAAAGAGTGAAGTTAAACACTGAGAAATACAAGGTAATTAGAAAAAGAACCTGATAGTTTCTTCCCTAAACCAGCACAAGGTAACGTGCAGGACAGTCTTCAAGCCAGACTGCACAGCCCCCTGCGAGGCAGCAGGTATGGATTTAAAGGAAATAAGCTGGGCTTATCAGCATGTACATCAGGACAGCAGTTTATTAGCTATCACTACAGGTCTTCTGGCTTTCAAGAGTATCAGGTATCTTCTTGTAAAAGAAATGCAAAGAAAGATATGAAATCTGGTTCTTGTCCTACATCTGCTGCCTGTTGACTCTATTTGTGCAGATGATCTAACTACTGAAGGCAGGTTCTGTCAGTGTAGAATAAATAAGAGAAACAGGTCAGCAGGCTCTGGTAACTTCAATGTGGCACAGGGGTCAGGAGTGACCTTTCAAGAGTGATCCAGAGGAGTCTGGTGGATATCTCAGAGCATTATTTATTTATTTTAACTGAGTAGTAGCTAAGCACTGTGCCTGCAGGAAGAGAAGAGAAAGATTCAGTGAGTGGGACGGGAAGAGAGGAAGGCAGGAAGCTTCTGCAGGTAAGTCAAAATTATCATGTCACTGCAGGACTAGAAATAAATCTTTCCCAGACAGCATGGCTGATTTATACTGCTCTAGGCTTGACTCCAGGAGGCTGGAAAGTTGGAGTGAGTTTTTCAGAGTGTCGTTTTATTTCAATGTGGGTACAAGACAAAAACTCAACACTGAAGAAGTTTAGTGACACTATATTCTCAAGAGAAACATGAAATATATATAGACCTGGTCACATATGCCTCCTGTCTGATGGGTAGGACTAGCATTTTCTATTGCAATAGAAATAATGAATGGGATTGGGGTTTTGTGAGTAATACACTGGGATGAGGGCAGGGGACTCTGGATCTGCTCCTGAACCCCTGGAGGCCATCAAAAGGCCATCAACATTTCTGTAAGCAGTTAACAAGGTCTTTGCACAGCTGGTTTGCAGTATGTGAAAAAGAAGACATTAATTTCTCCTTTGGGATCCACAGATGCAAAGGATCTGTGAGGAAGGATCAATATGGGTAAAAGTGGATATGCCCCCAGAGGACAGTGAATGAAATGGGCTTTGTTTGTAAGAGACAAGGTACATGGATAAAACCACCAAACCAGCTAAATCCTACACTTACCAACACCTCCTAGCCTGATTTGCTGCTGGTTTGGTGATTCACTGTCAGTTTGATGCTGGAATGGCTTGGTGGGAACCAGAGGAGCAGCGTGGGTACAAAATCTCTTCAAGGAAGTGTCCAGTCAGTGCTGCTGTGCTGGGAACTGCACATGGGTGAGGCAGGGAAACAATGACCTACGGGAGGAACCTTCCCCTAAACACACACAAAGCCAAAAGCTTCCAGCAGAGGGGAAGCCTCCTCAGACTCCCAGCACAGATTACCTCGGGCACACAGCCAGGCACCCCTGCAGGCAGGGCTGGGGGACACAGCACCACCCTCCCCAAGGGCTGCTCTGCCCCGGGTTTGTGCCAGTGGGACTCACACACAACCACTGCTCCACCTCCACCTTGCTGTCAAAGCATCCTCCACCCAAGGGAAATCCTTCCTATGGACTGGGAGGAGGTGAGGGCAGCTGCTGCAGCTCTTCTGCTTTATTCTGCTTTGTCCTCAGTGTGCAATTACCCAAAACACAGAGTCATAAGACACAATTTATAATCCTTGCAGCTTTTTGGCATCCCACTGTATTGGCTTACAGATAGAATTGGTGGTAGGATGAAGCAGATAGAGACAGCACTCTAATTACAGATTTACATTAAGAGGAAGGTTTAAAAGCTAATAGGACATTATTAGAATAATGATCCCTCGATGTTCTCCCAGCTGAACATCTGCCATTACTAATTAAAAAAAAATTAAAGTCAACCTGTTCAATGAGAAATCAATATTTACAGAAACTAGATACCACCCTAATGTTAGACATGGTGCTGACCTACAAGTCCCTTCTCACATACCACACCAAATCAAGGATCTCAAAAACCATGTTGGTTATAAATCAGAGCCTGTGCAAAAACCACGTTTGTAAAACTGACTCAGAAATTTGACTTATGTACAGCCTGTATCATTAATCAGCTGCCCAACAGTTTTAAATGATTGCCTCATAAAATGATAGGTTACCCACTTTCTCAGACTGGGGTGTCATTTTTCCAAAAGCAAGTTAGAAATTGCATTTCGAGTGGCAGATGAAAATAATCTTGCCGCCTCTGTCTCCTCGGTTTGCATCCCTGATTGCTATTGAACAGAGTGTCATTTTGTGAACAGAATCTGCATCAATCTCACTACATGGCAATGCAAGAGTCAGTCCTGGAAGTGAAGGCATACAGTTACAGACAGAAAACAATTAGGCAGAAAAATTACAATAGCAAATAGCTTTGAAATCCATTAGCTACCTCAAACTGCAAAACAAGTGCTTATTTCATTGTGCGACCATCACAAAACACTACAAATCTCTGAAAATGGGGAAGCACTCAGCTGTCTGATCCAAAATGTATTCTAAGATCTACCACCAATATCGTGCAAGAGAAGTTTGAAAATATGTGGGCTCATACAAAAATTAAAAGAAGAGCATCCAACCCACAGCTGCAGGCAACTCCTTGCTAGCATAGCACCCCTTCAAAGTCTGCCTGCACAGGAATTAACAAAATTAACAAGGGTCACTTGCATCAGCTGGCCCAGGACACTGGCTGGTACAAAGGAAAAGGAAAAAAAAAAAAAAAGGAAAGGCTTGAAATCCTCCTATGATTTGCCTTTCCCTTCTCACATAAACTCAAATCTATTAAAAAATATTAAAGCCAAGTCTGACTCTGGAATTTAATTTTGCCATTGATCTGACAAAGCCCTTGCATATCAACCATGAGGAGCATGTGCATGATGATCAACTTGAGGCCTCAGACTGGAATTGTTGGCCACTGACAGCTTCCACAGGCAAAGATCAGTGGCCCCTTTGGAAAATACTGTTCTGTTAGTGTCTGGAAGAAAAGCTCTGTGGTCACTAAGTGCTCTCGTGTTCCCAGGCCAACAGCAGTGGAAGAGAAGAGTCAATGGCAGAGGAGTCTCTGCTTTTATAGCAGTGCCCAAGTTGGACTTCAGGGGCCAATAGCAAGCACTGCATGACCCTGCATTTCTGATTCCATAGGCTGTATTATTGGAGACTTCTGTGTTTGCAGTGTGGGAGCAATAAAGAGCAAAGGCAAGAAATAAAGAGCCTCCAGGTGCTGACATAAAATTAAATCCTGACTTCTCTTTCAAGTTCAAGGTAGGAAAATCACAGCTGTATGTCTTTGTCAAAAGTGTGCCCAAGCACTAATATCATCAAGGACAGAAACTTTTACCATGTAATCTTACCACACACTGTATATCATCCAGAGCCTTTGTGGACTTGGATGTAAAATAAACTACTAACCCTCTTTAAAACATGCCAGCAAGCAGGATTTGGCCCCATTTAAGTAACTTTAGATTACCGATGCCTGATCCACAGGGAGACCAAAACTCCCTTCAGGGCAATATCTGATTAGAGGAGAAACAGTTGTTGGCCTCTAGGAAATTGCAAATAATTTCTTGTTCAAATCCACAGGGATTTTTGCAAGGCGTGCTGAGCCAATTTAAACAGAGGAAAATATCTGAGAACCCTGCAATAGCATTCTCTGCAGTTTTCTAAAACCCAAATCCTGCTCATCCCACTCAGTGAAGCAATCTTACTGAAGTTAATGGAAGCAGTCCCCACCTGGAAGCCAGGCTCACTGCAGCTCTGCTGCTGCACAGAGAATTGCTCCACGGTCTCAGCTGAGTTGAGCCACATCAGGTTGTTTGCAGTTACATCCCTCTCCCTACTCATACTGACAAGTTCAATTTTTTCTGTTTGTTTTCCTCCCCTTTTTTTCCTTCCTTTCTTCAATGATGTGTTCCAACATTTTTTCCCTCCCACCATAGACAGAGGCAGGTGAACTGCAGAATAAACATAAAGATATCAGAGCACTGCACCTGCCTGTAAAATGACATGAATTTAATCAAAACCATTTCTAGTCTCAGGGCTCAGGCACACGACTGGTCTTGTTGCTCTTCCCCTGGGCAGCTGCTGGTGGTGCCTCTAGTGTAGGCTTGGACATATGTTTGACATCAGCAGCAAGCACTGAGCTGAGCTGTAGGGGGATTGTATTATTTGATTTCTGATTATGTAGAGCTTCCTTCCTTTGGCGCTCTCATTGACCTCGTGGATTACAGTAAAGCTGTGGCTAACCCGAGACGGATTCTGCTTATGCCTCACTTATGCCAAGTAAATCAAGAGAAACAATGGCACAGTCGGTGGAACTACACGAGAGTAAGACTGGATAAAAAGCTCATTAACATTTTTAATGGCACTACTTTTTGATTAAACAGCTACTCTTCTTACCCAGAACAATAACAACAACAAAAATTCAACCCTGAAGGAGGAGAATATGTGTCCACTGACAGACAAATTACTCTTGCTGAAAATTCAAAATATTATTTTTTTATATATCAAGGAAATAAAACTAAATTACTAGTGGCTTTTATAACCACTTAAAGCATCCACCTGCAGGGATTTTTGCTGTATCTGCTACGTGTGGTACCTAAAAATACTCACAATACCTAGAAAGTGAGAAAAGACTCAAGTCTTTTCTTCTGATCATTTTATAATAGTTACATCTAATTCAAAGCGTATCAGACAAGAAAAGCAGAGTTCAAGGAAGCCAGAACCTTTAATCTTCTTAATTAATAGGGGGATAGCATGTGAAAGCTTTATGTAAAATGAGGAAGTAATCTTATTCTGCTCAGGCTGGCTGCTCATTTGGTGGACGGGCAGAAGTTAACAAGGGGCCTTGCAATCTATTTAATTGGCCACAAAATCAGAGTCTGCATCAGCTCCTTTTCCATGGAGCCTCACTCCCTTGTGCCTCCTGTTCCTTCCTGCAGAAATGAAGGTGATGCTGCAGGACCTTCCTTCATTCCCAGCAGAGGCTGGCTGCACTCAGCCGGCAGGCGCTGCTCAGAGCGCTCAGCACTCGCGCAGCTGCAGCACTGCAGGGCTTGCAGGGGCTGCAGGGGTGCTGCAGGGGTGCTGCTGTGCGTGCCCGTGACAGGCACGGCCGTGCCAGAGCCACCCCCTGACAAGACAGCCTCTGTAGGAGCCGTGTCACCAGCCAGTGACGCCTGTGTCACACAGGGGCCCCTCCAGCCCCATGAACAGGAGCATTGATGTGGCTGGCGCTCGCTGCGCTCCAGTGACACAAAAGCACCAACAAGTAAGTATGGGGAGGATTACGTATTTTCTTAAAGAAAAGCTCCAAATCCAAATTATGTAGCTTATTCTGAGACGTGCAGGGAGGATTTAACCACACCAGCCAAACGTGGCATTTGCATAGGAAACCCTAAACTGCAGAACAGAGTACTTTGTGAGTTGATCCTGAAATGAGGCCTAATGAGGTTTAGCATGGCAAATAGTAATGCATTGAAATGTTGTAATAATACATTTTTTTAAATAATTAGCAAAAATGATTGGTACAATGATTTTAAAATAAGAGATAATCTAAACTGTTTTTACCCTTCTTCTTGGTATTCACAGGCTGGAGTTGATTTCTGCTCAGCAACGGGGTAAGGAAGTGTCACCTCCGTTTGTCAGCATTCCACTGTGAGGTCTGTGCATGCCACACCATTTCTACAGTTAAACCACTTGGAATTTCCAGCCCAAGCAAACTTGAACATTCAAGTACTTTCTAATCCAACTTTTTAAAATCACAGTAGAGGAAATGCAGAGTCTGTGACATGAATCTCATGTGTTTTTTTTTTCACCTTGGGGAAAGGATAAATTAGCCTCCACCTTCAGAAATATTTGTCAAGTAGTTACATTTTAATCCTAATTTTTTTGTGTCTAAATCCAGCAAAGGATTTAAGCGCATGCTTATGCTAGAGATATGAATTAGCCCAGTAATTCCATAGTTAAGCATCATGCAAGTACATCATACAAGCTCCTGGTGGATCCTTTTCACTTTCTTGTCTTTCAGAAAGAGTATGATTTCTATTGTCTGTAACAGATTCATTTTATCTGAAACAATACCTATATGCTGACTATTGCAAAAAGAGCACTAATTTGTCATAACCACTGCAAGCTGGACAGGTCAAGTGAGTTTATCTCAGTGCACATATCTATCAGATGTTTTCAATGTAACCTGAAAATGTACAATGGAAAATCAGGTGTATCATCGACCAATTAAACACAAACAAAACACAGTTTGTTTTGTAACTCTTCTTTAAAACAACAGATGTTAGGTTAAATCTCATGTTCAGGCATTTATCACATCTGCTTTCTGTTCACTTGGAAAATGTACTCACAATAGAGTTCAAATTAATTACAATGAGATTTGTCAGTCGAAACCTAAAAGGGAGTTCAGGGAATAAACATTCAATTGTAGAAGGAAATAATTGGTGTTTAAAAGCTTTAAACTTTTTTTTTTCAGTAGGTTCACATAGGCAAAGCTCCGTTACAGTGTTTGAGACCTGTTGTAACCTTCACGGTGTCTCCAAGGAGATATGAGGCCAGAGGAAGAAGAGATGAAGTCTACAGGGCTGTGGAGCCTGAGGGTGCAGGCTAGGGACCTGCAGCACAAGCTGCAGAAGCCATGATGTACCCACAGCTTTCCCTGGCAAAAAGAAACACTTCTGGCCTTAAAAATGAATAAATCTTCACTATTCTCTCATAAAACTGGAGCCTGCCAATGCATAGGCACTGAGGAGGCTCTAGTAAAGAACTTGCATAATCACCTTTTTTTACCTTAATGGCTTTTATGAGAGCATAGAAAGGTCTTCTTCACCTTCCAAGTCTGGAGAGACCCGCAGAATGCTATTGATAATTTCTTTAAGTTCTTTAACTCAGAAGGAGTAGAATTTGACTCAATTATCCTGCATCCTAACAGTACAGAAAATAAAAATATTGCTTTGAAGAAAAGGGTTTAATTGCAGCAAAATTACATACATCTAATTAGGTATAATCCAAGACTTGTCATTCCTACAGGTATCATTTTCTCTGTAGCAGCTCTGAGTTTAATTCCTGTAAGGTAAGACAGCCTTGATCAGGCCCTAAAACAGTTCTCTTACCAATGGCCTCTCGTAACTGTTAACACACATATTCTTAGCCAAGTAACACCTCTTCCTTTGAGAGACTCCTCTACCCTCACACAGCCTCTCCCAATCCATTTACACACTCCACCATTGCCCTTCCACTTTCACCTTTGCTATCTTTCAGGCATGTTACTCACACCAGTGTCCTGCAACAAGTCAGCACTTGGCTCTTCCCGACTCCCTCAGTAAATGGCATTTGTCTCTTGAAGTCACCACAGCCCGAGTGGATGGGGGTGTGTGTGACTAATTTGTCACTCCACCCTCCTGCTCCCAGGATCACTGTCTAGCTGTTTAGGAAGGCTCATTTCCTCCGGAAAAAAAAAATAAAAGAAAGCTAACCAAGTTCAAGTGCCTCTGGAATTTTAAAACTAAGTACATCCACCTGTTATAGTTATGTAGCAGGTCATGATAAGAATAAACTGCTCTTAGGAAAAGAATAAATATAATTCACTGTCTGAGCATGTGGCTGTTTAGGAGATGAGCTTCAAGAACTGTTCTCTTCAAGGCTCCAGAGGCATCTGTTAATTCAGCAGCAGAGTGCCCTCCCCACTGTGGCCCTGATGTTACACATAAATGTCATTCCTTTAGAAAACAGCAAGAAGCTTAAAAATAAATACCTACAAGTAGAAGCAAGCATTGTGGTTAGTTTTGAATTGGCTTTATTGACATTTCTGTCTGGGGTTCTGTTACTGCACAATTCAGAGAGCAGAACAAGCAAATTCATTTCATTTAGGCCAAAAGTGGTTTGAAGTTGTTCGAAGGACAAAAACCCCTCCAAATACTATTTATACACAGAACACAAGAGCAATTTAGTTAGAGCCCTTAATTCTGATATATTACAAAGTATTTCACTAATTTTACTTCAGTGAAGCAAAAGCAAATAAGATGTGGAAATCCAGTTCATCCTGCTTTAGGAGCTCTTGGTGCAGCAAGGCAGAAAAGTTCCTCAAGAAGCTTCAATTAAGCCAACTGAGGTATGAGGAGCAGATTTACTTTCTGTGGCCTCTCCATCTGCAGGGCAGGAGAGAGGGAACCCTTAGTGAATGCGAACAAATTTCCCAGTTTTCCTCCTCTTACAACACAGAAACATGTCGTGTGCATCAGAGCCTCCTGTGAGGCTCTATGAGAGCTCCAGATGACACAAGAGGAGAAGATTCTTACTACAATCAGCTCTCCTCAGCACATGAGCAGCTACCTGAACTGTGCCCTGGAGACAATTCTAGCTCTGAGGAAACATATGCTTCTATTGTAGAAATAGCCCTCTCCAGGGAAGCCCTATTGCTCAGGATGCTCAAAACTAGGCCAGACTTAAAAGTGGCGGCAGCACAACAGAAAATAGATGGCAGAGGTTCTTCCTTTGCCTCCAGCTTCTTGTGGCATTTCACTGTTGTTAACTGGAAAGTTGAGAAACTCATAGTGCTGCAAACTGGATGTGGCACTTTTTAACTATCACTTGCTCCTCTGCCATCCCCTTCTTTTGTGTTTTGTTTTGCTGATGAGCTTCACTTAGCTTCAAAACAGTGAGTCACGCTTCCAGCCCTGCTGATACTCCCCCCAAGAACAGGCTCCAGGAAAAATCACTTCTTTTTCAAGAGGCAATAAAAGATCTCTTTCCTCCTCAGGTCTGTTGCAGAAACATGAGAAGAACTTAAAAGAAAAAAAGAAAAGAAGGTTCTATAGCTGGGGGAAAAAACAGACAAAGCTGAATTCACAGGACTTTTTACTATATAATCACCCCCACATACACTGCTTTATACACTTCTGCTGGTTATTTGAATGAATGCTTTAGAAAATACTCTTTTCAAAAGGAATACATCCACATAAAAGCTGTACCACCAGGCTCTAACCTACCTTCATGAAGGCATCCACTGAAAAAGCAGAGAGAAATCATATTTTTTCCAGCATGTTTAACCTGGGAAGGTAGACAGCAGTTTCAGTACTGTTCAAAAAGACCTATTAAGCATTTAAGCACATGAATAATCTTACTGACTTTCTGAGCATAGTACTCAAGTCCTCACAAAACCAGAGCCTTACTTCCTCCTGGTTGTGTTTCCAAACAGAAGCTAAGCTCCTTTTCAAACAAGACCATGGAAAAATCCAAAGGCGCAGAAGCCCTTACTCAGTCACCTGATGGTCCACCATTATCCACCCTAAGCAGTCAGATGTTTTCAGAGAGTAAGGATCACATCTTTATTTACTTCTGTGAGCCACCTACTGTTTCTTGTGTGTATCCCATCAGACACACCTCCTTGACCAGCCTCACACACACTGCACTCCTACATCCCTCTTGGCTTTTCCTGGCAGCCTCAGAAACCCAGGGGGTTCTTCCAGCACACAGCGCTGGTCGGTGGGGCTCAACCCTACACACTTTGGGTGAAAAGACATCTTGTTTTCTGCTCAGTAGGTATGCACTGTAATGAAACATCTATTTTATCACTAAACCATGACCTCCTGGACATATCAATGTACTCACACCTGACCAGACCACTCAGTAGCACAAAGGACAGGGCTCAATCACCCCAACGTAACAAGCCTAACTCTAATCCTTTATTAGTTATACCTGGGACTATGTACTGACGTACACAAGCCTTAAGGAATGGGTGAAGACGGTTTTAGAAATGCTGATTTCCTTTCAGCATTGTCCTGCGGGAGCCGTCCACGGGGGCGTCCCTGCTGGAGCACGCTGTGTGTTATTGCTGGAGCTCGGCAGTGTCATTGCTGGAACACGGCAGTGTCCCCGCTGGAGCAGGGCTCTGTCCCCGCTGGAGCTGGGCTGTGTCCCCGCTGGAGCTGGGCTGTGTCCCCGCTGGAGCTGGGCTCTGTCCCCGCTGGCCGCCCCGTCCTTCGCCCCGCGGCACTGCGGGGAGAAGAGGGGGACAGTGCAATATCAACCCGGCTCTGCGTTTTGATGCCACAGATGCCCATTGCTGGATGAGCCCCTGCCTCCCCAGGCGGTCTGAAGCACAGCCCAGGGCTGCAGCCAGGCACGCCGCTGACAGCCCTCGCCTCTGTCCTTCTCCTATTGACTCGTGCGCCAACTTGGAGGAAAAACCCCTTTTCCTGCTGCTCGCTGCGGGGCGAGCCCGCTGCCCACCGCGAAGGCGGCGGCTCCCGGCGGAGGTCGCCGCTCGCAGCCGGGCTGGCGGGGGCGGCCCGAGGCGGGGGCCGGTCCCGCCCCGCCCCGCCCGGCCCGGCCCGGCCCGGCCCCGCCGGCTGCCCGGGGGCCGCGCCATGTGCCGCCGCCCGCCGCGGGGCCGCGCCGCGCTCGCCGCCGCCGCTGAGCGTGCGAGGGGCGGCCCGTGCGGCGGAGCGAGCGCCGGCAGCGGGGACAGCGGGTCCATGGAGCACAACCACCTCCACCTCCACAACGGCTCGCTCCTGGCGCACCACCGCTATGGCTGCGGCTTGGGATACGCACCTGTCGTCTACTACAGCCTGCTGCTCTGCCTCGGGCTGCCGGGTGAGTGCCGCGGGACGGGCGAGGCTGCGGGGCCCCGGCAGCGCCCGCCGGAGCGGCTCCTGCCCGCTGTGCGGGGCGGGGCGCGGCGAGGGGAGCGCCCGCGGTGTCCTCGGGATGCCCCGGGCTCCGCGTGCCCGGCGGGATGAGCGCGGGCGGTTCGGACAGCAGCATCTCCCGGACAGCAGCGTCTCCCTGACCCCAGCATCTCCCGGAGAGCAGCATCTCCCTGCCCGGCTGCCGTCCCGGCGCTGCCTCCCTCCCCGGGGTTTGTCCCTGCCTGCCCTCGCCTTCCCCCCGGCTTCGGGCATCCTGACTTTGAACTTGACATACAGAGTCAGCCTATCGTGAAGTTTGTGCCATTGTCGTTTTGGCCATGCGAGTACCAGAGCGGTACCCAGACGGCCGGGTCCCCACCGAGCGCCTGCCCGGCCGGCAGTGAGCGCGACTGTAGCTGCCGAGTTTTTCTGCTGCAAATCCCCACCCGGCTCCGTGAGCAGGGCTGGCTTTAGTAAACGACGCGCCACCACCACGGAACTTGACTGGGGAAGGAGCACGCTGTCAGGAGCTTTGCAGACAGTTGTCATAATGTTGAGCCTGTCCCTGTGGCTGGTGGAGCAGGACAGGAGGTAGAAAGTCCAGTCTTGAGGTCAGTGTGCTGCAAAAGCAATGGCAATGCTGACACTGAGACCCCTGAATGCAAGTACAAGGCTCGGAAGAAAGTCCCAGCTGACAGGCAGAAGTCTCCGGAGTGTATAATCCTGAGCAAAATTTCCTGCTTAAAAGGGGGACAAAGACGTTATAAAGATGCTTGGAGCAAGAAAAGCTAGAGACAGCATAAATAAGGAAGGAAAGTATGTCCCAAGCTTGGATGTGAGCACCTGTGAGGCAGCACTGCCAGCACACAGCCCCAAATGTGCAGATGCCACACGAGAGTCACATCGGCAGTACAGTCTGAGCCCAGACAGGGACTGAGCAGGTGCTTCCTCCCGGAGGGGGCTGCCTTGGCTGCCAGTGAGATCCTCGGCACGCAGGACCGAGGGGAGCTGCTCTAGTCACAGTGGGCAGAGCTGCCATCCCAGCACAGCTTGGGTGGACAAACAGCATGTCTTGCTCACTGGCTTAACAGCTCCAGCCTGAGAGTGACTTAGAGTGATCCCAAGGTCAGGTAGAATAAGTTGGGGAAAAGTTCAGACGCACCAAGGTGAATTTGTATTTTAAGGGTGATAAAGGAGAGTTTGGTTGTGTCCGTGTAGAGCTACACATTTTAAGTGCCATGTGGAATGGCAAGCAGCAATGATAGGTAATACTCTACAGTTTCTAAATGCTTGTTCACCTCAATTCCTTCTTCAAGCAATTATTTCATAGGAAAATTTTTAATCAGACATGAAGAGAAGCCTGCCTCTGAGCAGCATGCATGCAATTACCACTCTCCATATGAATTGATGTGCTTTGTGTTGTTTTGGTTTGGTTTTTTTTTTCCCATTTCTGGCTTATAATTAAAATTTGCCAATTGGCTAATAGTTCAGAGAACTGGAAAGTTAAGTCCTGTATTTACCCACAGAGGATGCAGGGCCCAGGCAAGTATCGGTGCTCCAAAACATTGATGAGTCTCAGCCCTGACCTGAAGAGACCCAGCCAGCGGGGACAGGAGGTAGTTTCCTCTTTATTAATTCCTATGGGGCTGCTTAGATGTCCATAGTAATGACAGGCTCTGATTTCAGCACCAGTCCCCTAGGAACTGAGCAAGACCCTCTCAGGATTATCAGGTGAAGAAGTAGTCATGAAGCACTTTGTGGCTAAGCTTGCCTTTGTATGTTTCTGAAATGGGGAAAAGTCTTGCATGCACAGACAAGAAAAATCATTTAATGAACATTCTGCACATACTTGCACCAGCTCCCTGAGGATATTGCATTGTAATTACAGACCTAACACTGTCATTCTAAGAACATGGTTAAAATCAGACATGATTAGCAATGGTCCAAATTAGCAGTGGTCTCCTGCATTTCTCAAGGGATCAGACATCAGTTGATTAGAGCAGTGGCACTAGTGCCAGTGCTTAACAGAACTAGCCAAAGCATGTGGTGGTGCAGCACTGCTGAGTTCAGTGGGCTTACATCAGGTGTGGATGTGTCCAGAGCACAATGTCTGAGGACAGCACTGGCACTGACACCTGGACTCACTGCACATGTACAGTATGCTGAGTAAATGCACAGTGTGCTGAGTGCATGAGGAATTCATGAGACTGCACAGAGATGAGAACAAGCTGGATGTGCTTAGGGGAAGACTCACACAGCCAGGCTTCATTGAGGATGGGGTACAGGGTGACAGCAGTGTTAAAAAGAGCTTTTCATGTTTTAATTTGAAGCTGCTCTTCAGTTTTTAACATTAGAAATTTGTGAAGGTACCAGATGCTAGTGGCTGTTAGAAAGAGTCCTGAACTATGTGGGATCTTAATTAGCTCTATATGATGCCAAGATTTTAAAAGACACCCTGTCCCCAAACACAGCACTAGTGCAGTGTTTTGCTGGAATGGAAAGAGTTAACTCCTTGCCACAAATCTTGAAGACTGAGGAGAAGAGAAGCCAGTTAACTGTTTCTACCTTTCCTGCTGTACTGTCTGAAGGAAATTTCACTAACTCAACAACTCCACGTTGAGGCCAAGCGCTGCCAGGCCTGGCTGTGTGTGCAGTAGAAGCATCCTCTGCCTCCCACCCCTGTATAAACCAGGCACCTCAGCAGACCCTGTTCTCAGCAGTGGCTCATTCTCCCTTTCTGTTCAACCAGGCACTAGAAAGCCTGTAAAAAGCAGAGAGGAGAGCAAAGTGAACTCCCTTCAGCCTTGCTCTGGCAGTAGCACACAGAGACAAGGGCGAGGCTGCACCCTACAGAGCCACCACTGCACACTGACCCTGCACAGCTGCTACTGCACCCGAGGTGCCTGCAGCCCTACCAGAGGTCATCGTGTCTTCACGATGGGCCAGGAGGCTGCTTCTTTTCCCTCTAAGCAGAGGCTGGTAAGGCAGAGACAGTTTTTTGAAACCTGAGTGCAAGTGTGCAAAGGTGTCCCCCAGGTATGCGGTCCTGCTACCAGGAGTGGGGGGGTCTCAGGATAAGGCTGCAGGGAACAAGGAGAAAATGCCAGTGCAAGCACGAGGCAGAGGCACTGGAAGTGGGGTCCTCTCCCATTTAGAGGGGAAGGTTTTATGGAGCATTTTTGGAGCTGTTCTGCAGCCCTTGCTCTGTTAAACCTATACTCCCCTTGTCTGTCAGAGAGAACCTCTGCAGCACCTGCAGTTAGCTGGGAGGCAAGAGAGGGGCTGGAAAAAGTCTTAATAGAAGTATTTCTTGCTTTAGTGTGAGAAAATGCTAGGGAAGGGATAGTGTTGGATGTGAGGGAGTGAATAAATTGCTCTGATTCACTCCAAGAGGGGGCTGGTAAAGGTGAGAAAGCAAAGATCAACAGGTGTCACTCTCAGTCAGTCCCTGTGTCAGTGAGAGCTGCACAAAGCAGCTGCACCAAAGAGCTCCTTCTCTGGTGGGGCCACTGAACACAACCAAGAAGGTCAGGCACAGAAACAGCACTGCTTACTGCAGACACCTGGCTTTGACCTTGATTCCTGCTTCATTAGGAGGAGCAGCAGCAATGGAGTTGCCTTGCATGCAGTCACTTTTCCATCAGGAATAAGAGTGTATTGCTGCTGAAAGGACAGAGCATCAGCATTTCCTAGATCAGGGTCTGGCCTGATCCAAGTTCCCAGGGCTCATCTCATCCTGACAGTGTGAGAGGCAGAGTGAAATCTGGCTTTCTTAGCCAGTCCCAGTGGGATTGCTGGTTCCATTTTGTTCCCCCAGTTGCCTACCTGGGATATGCCTTGGCTCTGGGGATCATTGCATCTCAGTGACACAAAGTACAACACCTTTACAGCATCTCCAGGAGACAACAGACTAACAGCAATACCCCAGGGAAGTGCCACTCCAAACTTCAGGAGCCTGGTCCACAACTGTTTCTTTTATTTGTGCTTTAGACTTTTGCATTAAACCAGTCACACTGATCTAAATGTAGATTCAGGACTTCACAAGCTTGGGAAAGCAGCCTGGACGTGCTTGGATGCTCCCAGCTGGAAGGTGCAAACAGGTAGTGTTCATGTCAGATCTGCTGCTGAACAAGGTGACATGGAGATGGGGACAACCTGGGTCATTCAAAGCCCAGCCAAGCACAGAGTGCATTCACAGGGCTCCATGTGGAGGGAGAGAAGCTGCAGTCCTCACCTGGAGGAACATGTCAGCTCAGCAGGGCTGCCTAACTGGTTTAACACTCTGTGAAGAGACAGATACACGTTATGGATCTTGCCCTAACAGATTACAGACTGGCTGTCCTTGCTCAGCAAGGCAGATGCTTCCTAGGGTGTTGGATTGACACGTGGGTGCACTGTGCCTGTGCAAACTGCAGTACAGTCATAGGCAAGGCGAAAAGATGGAGACCTGATCCTTCTGGAGCCTTCTCTCTACATCAAGTTTGAAATAAGGAGATGTGCATGCCTGGGTCATCATCCTGGAAAGGCAGGCACTGTTGGTGGGCTGAGCACCCCTGATCAAGAGACCACCACCATGCAGCAGCCCAGCTGTGTTCCCTCCACTCCTCGGCTGTGTGGGGGAATGAGACCTGGAGAGCATTGCTGTCCTTGTGCCCACAGCTGTGACCAGTTGGTACCACGAGCAGTAAGGGGAACAGGTAGCAATGTTTGTTGGTGACTCACGTGGCGTGTAGTAGCAGTAAATACCAAAGCAGGCAGAGGTAGGTGTACACAGAGCACACAGCACTGTAGAAGTGTCTGACTTGTTTTGGATTCTTGCCATCTGCTGCCTAGTATATTTTTCTGCAATCACAGTACAGGCTTCTGATTAAAGACCATTTCCAGCACCTGGATAAATAGCCTTTCTCATAGCAGCATACCTGAAAAATAGAAGTGCTAAAGGAAGATCCGAAAATATGAGCGGGAGAGTTGTTACAATGTAGAGTTATGACCTTGAGAAAACAGCACTCTTCTGCTGCCGCTCATTAGTGAATAAGAACCAAACCCTCCTGAGACCTAATTCAACCACCCTTATTACTCAAAGGCCATATATTCTCTGACTTAAAATCTGAATTGGATGCAAGGCCAGTACATTGCATCCTACTAAAAAGGGGACAAATAGGTTGCCAGAACTTTAGCTTGGCTATTGGAGCAACTAAAGAGCACTACAGCTCATTTACAGTAGCAGTGCTGGACAGAGGGGAACAAAACTACTGCTAACATGCTTAAAATGAGTCATTTCCTATTGTAAAATGAATGCTTGTTCTTTAGGACAAAACCATTATGAAAAATAAGAGATTCATTTTGTTCCTGCACAGAACTGATGACAGCAGAGGTGTGCAGATGGGAGTGATTTCGTTTGGTCAGTACATATGGAGCCGCTAAAATCTTGCAGCCTGAAAGGCAGCATGTGGCTGAATCCATGCTAATGCATGGATTGTGGAGAAGTTGACTGTACATTTCTGGATGTCACTAGACAGAGTGCAATTGCTAACTTTGGATTTCTTCTGCCACGTCAGTAGGAAGCAACACTGTCGGGGCTGTAATGATAATGAGGTGCCATATTTGGGAGGCTCAGCAGACTATGAAGTGCACAACCTTGCATGGCAGGCTGCTAAAATGGATTGGAAAGGAAAAACTCCAAAGTACATTTTTCCTTGAAATGACAACGACACAAAAGAGAGAGCACAGCCAGTTTTCACGGTAGGTGGGTAATGCAGAGCCCCCAGTTGTTAAGTCAAAACATTCAGAAGCACTAGGCAGTCTGATATCCTGCTGTTCTTCATCCACCCCCTTACTTAGTTCTCTCCTCCTCATCCTCTTTCTGCTCCCTTCTGTGAAATGGAGATGAATCAGCAGAAACAAGCCAGCAGAAGGCCTTTAACCACACACGTCACAATTCGGTGTAGGCAAACAAACAACACGGAGATGTCCTGGTGGGGTGTGTGCTCTGCTTTCACACGCCAAAGGCAAAGCAATCCCTGTCCACAAAAGCTTCCGCCTGCTGTTTCAGGTGGTCTTTTTGAGCCTATAATCTCTTTTCTTGTTAGCTTTGAGACACCAGAAAAGGAAACAAAGCCAAAATTCACTCCTTGATTACAGGTGGCCTTACACACAAATCAGTTTTCATTTTGCAGAATACAGATATGTACTATAGATACTAAAACCCAGTGTCTGGAATGCCCTTGGTGCTGTTCTTGGGGTAATTTCATGGGAGAAGATGGTATTAGGTTGCCCCTCAGGACCCCAGTGTGGTTGTGCAGAGAGAGTGAAGTGCAGGCAGCCAAGCAGGACCAGAATTAGCAGTACAGAAGATGACCAAAAATAATTTTATCCCTTTATCCATGGTAGAAAAGAGAACCTTGCCTGTTGTAATGCTGAAATCTTCCCTTCTACCACCTGGAACAGAGTCCCTGCAATGTACAGTCATTAATCCTCTCCATCTTTTCCATCATATGGAGTATTGCCTGCATGGACAGGTGCTCTAGAGGTTGCTTTGGGTCTCAAGACAAATGACCTGTCAGTCAGTTACATCAAACTAAGATATTTCTCACATATTTGTTCACTCCAAGTGTGTTTTTTTCAGTACCCTGACTACCACACCAGAGAGTGATATATCTAGCGGGGATGCAGTATATTCTCCGTGGGGGAATAAAGCCAAACTGCAGTGGTTTTACAAAGCCTGTAATTTCCTGCATACTGTGTAAAATCGGTGTAGACTCTGAGAAAGCTTGGCCATGGGGTTTGCAAGCATGAGCTCCTATTGCATTACCTAATGCTTTAGGAAGACATAAAGACTGGTTTATTTTAGCAAAACCACAATCAAAGGTAAAATCCTCTTAATTATTCATGTTCAGTAAAGAATTCATGGCAATGTCCTTATGAAATCACATCCTCTCTCCATCCCAGTCATCCCATGAAACACCTCTGGCACCTGCCTCAGTACTTTGGCATTTGGTATCAAAAGGGTAGAAAGGTTTTGTCACCCTGGAGCTCGAGTTACTCAGCTTGAGACCCCTTACACTACACTGACAGCCCACATTTAGAAGCCACAGACACCTGCCAAATGAGACAGCCACATGGCCTTGAAAATCCCTGTCTGTCCAGATACGTTGCATGAATAACCAAATTCCTTTTATGATTTCTGCATCATTTTGCAGATCACTTTTTCTGTTCCATGACCAGTTTCCATTAGAAAGCTGTACTGCTCTAGTAGCAAGATGCAAGGCTAAACTTTGAGATATGCATTTTAGACATTTTGATCCTTGTGTAGGTACCTCTAAATAAGGCTTTGGAGTGGCAGGAGGAATGTCTGGGATTCATTAGAGACTTTCTGCTCTGTAGGACCCTCTCAGGAAAGGTGGACAAGGAGGGTGAAGATGACAAGAGGAGAACCAGATCCCTGTCACATTCAGACACGTGTAGCCTCAGTGAGCCCAAACCAGACCTCCCCACATCCCAGCCCAGTGTTCCTTCTGGGCCATTCTCATACTGCAGAAATAGCCCTATTTTATAGAGACTAATCCAGAAAAACTCCAGTGGTCTAGGAGAGCCAAAAGCAGCACAGTGTAATGACACCTTTCTGCCAGACAAGCTGCTGCACTCCAGCCTCGGTGGCTGGCAAGGCTCAAAGGGAGCATCAGCCACTGGCAGCTCCATGCCATTGCTGTGCCTGTGCCCTCCAACAGTGAGGAAGTGCTTGTGCTGGATTGAAATCCTTCTCTGGCCTCTGTGCCCCACTGATGGCTAATGCCAGCTGCAGAGCAGAGTACCTCATTCACTGCATCCTTCCCCAGGGCCATCTCAGCTAATAAATGCTGTCAGTGAGAAAAACGGCTCCAGAGGCCAGATTTCATTGTCAGAATCTGGCCTCTGGCACTGACTGTCTCATTCACTTGTGACTTGTAAGCACAAGGCCGTGCTGTCTTTTCCTGGCAGTAGCTAACCCAGGCTCCTGCGCATAGGAGGGAGTTTGGGCTGTCCTGGACAGGAGCTGGGGCATCCTCTACCTCCAGGTTCTCTTCCACCCTCAGAACTGGCATGGTTTGTCCCTGCACATGGGATTTTCTAAGCACAAGCCACACGAGGGCCTTCATACAAGATGTGAAATCTCCTCCCGTAGCAATCCTGTGTCCATGCCTGCCATAGTTTTATTTTATGATGCTTTTTTTTTTTTTTTTTTTTTTTTTTTTTTTGGCATATATCCCCTCTCCATTCCCTGGGAGATGATGCAGGCACTAGCAGAAGCTGACAGCTCTTCCCTCATGGGGTGCCTTGCTATGTGCTGTTTGACAGCACTCAGACAGCTGAACAACAAATAAATCCATTTATTTTCAAAAATCAATCCTCACAGGAACTCCCTGGGAAGACAAAACTTGTATTGCACTAATTATATTCTATAAAGTATCCCTTTATGCTTCACAACAGTTTAAGGAAGGAACTCAGGATATGATAATAAAAGAGAGGAACAAACTGAACCACTGTTCAGTCTGTCCCCATCTGCTCCAGTACTGAGTTTGATCTACATTGGTTGTAAGAGGAAAATGTGGACCTGCCCTACCATCTTTAAGGGCAAACAGCATCCAGAGGTCATTTAAAAAGATCACATAACCAGCTATAGCCAACATAAGTAATTATAATGTATTTACATTGCCACAGTATTCTTGGTTGTTTTTTGTTAATAACCTGTGTTATGTAGCACCTTTGTCAGAAATCACCCATTGCCATCAGCTTCTCCAGAGAGCTCCCACACAAAATAAGGGCTGAATGCCATCCTCATCTCCAGTCTGGCAGCTATTGGTGAGCAGCTGTGTTAGGAACCGTGGTCAGATCTGCCTGCTAGACACAGTACCTGTTTACATTTGAATGTTGCCTCCTAGCTTAGAGGAAATCATCTATCCCCATCAAGCCAGAACATCCCTTTTTCTCACCGCTTATTTTTAGCATATTGTACTTACATTCTTGGAGTTCTTAAATCTGAAAAGGAGGTGTTACTAACATTTTTCCTGAAGCAACTAAAAATTTCCCATTCGTAAGCTGTCTCTCGGTGCCAGTCAGGTGACTACTGCTAAGCCTGCAGAGAAGTTTCACACATTACACAATAATTTGTGGCGATCCTAGCAACAACTGTGTTGGGTAAAAGGTGTCCATTATATTCCATGACCTAATGTTTCTCACGCTCAATGATCAACACTCGTGGCTGCTTCATGTAGGTAGTTTGTAAAGCTGAGCTGAACTACAGCCCCAGCCTTGTGCCCAATGCAGGGAGCTCCTGCTGGTGTTGCAAAGGCCACTTGACTGCACAGGCTGCTGGGTACGTGCAAAGTGCTCTCAATTAAAAAAAAACAAAACCCACAAATAAAGCCCAGAACTTTGCCTATTTCTTCTTTAGACAGATGCAATCTCTCCTGATTAAGCTCACATACATTGAAAATAGTGATTGAAAGGACTTTTTCAAATCCCCGGCAAAGGCCGTGTTAGACACTATTTGGGTGATGACTGTAATCCACAAAATGAGAAGCTGGGGGCAAAATTGTGCCCTAGGGCACAGGCACTGCTTTGAGGTACAGAAGACTGCCCAGGCTCTGCAGCCAAGGCAGCACAGCTTTGGTGTGGGAAGTAAACCCAAATCCATGCAGGGAACAAAGTTACTCCTAAAGATCCCTCTCAGACACAAAAGACCTCCAATGGCATGAATTTTGGTGCTGCAGTTTGTACTCAGGAGCTGATAAAGTCAGAAGAGGTGTCAGAGGAGGGATGTAGGTGTCCTGTGATGAAGCCTGGCTGAGTTAGAAGGTTGCCTTAGAAGCAACCTGGAGCAAAGGTGTTTGAGTATCAGAGACCCTTGGATGCTGTGTCTCAAATGTCTCACGTCCTCATGTCTGGAGGGAAAGGATTGAGACTGCCATTTTGTACAACTGCTTCTAAATCTGCCAGCAGCACCTCAAGGCTTCAGCCAGCTAGTCCCCAATCAGGCCCTGGTTCTCAAACAGATATTTATAAATTCAGAATACTGCACTGCAGCAAGTGATGCTGGCATAAATTCCCATCTGTCATCCCCTAATCATCTCCCAGCACAGTGATCAATCTCTTTCAAATTCAAATGATCTTAACCACTTAGTATCTAAAACACACACTGCAAGAACTGGGCAGTGTACCATCCAGGACAACTTAGGGGTGCTGACATATCCAGCAGCTCTATGTAGCTCCACCTATATTACAGCAGAGACAAATATTTTTGTATCTCCATCATCATCATCATCATCATCATCAATGCCATAGTTCTTATCACAGACTACCATGCTAGTGCAAGAATTAGTGTCAGCAAGGTTAAAATTTGGCCACAAATATTCTTCTATCACCTTTCACCCCCAGTGGGTAATTTTTGCCCACAGGAGAGCAAGACACTGAGGAGACACTCAGGAGTTACTGAGAGACTGGCACAAGGACACAGTTGGTCACTCAGAGTGGTGTGTGACCACTTCCACCCACTTCCCATTTTACTGAGCTTTAGATACTGTTTGAGGACACACCAAGGACCAACTTAACACTGGCTAGGAAATGGATGAAGGACTGAGGCATCCATAGCTCATCTACACTTTCCCTAAACAGTTTGCAGCAGGAAAAATACTCACAGACCCTGTGCTTAGACCCTGGCATACTGGCAACTTTCTGCTGCACCCCAGAATGTAACTGTTTTCACAAAGTAAATGGTGTTATTGGTAATGATGATGTTTCATATCATCCACCAAGAAAAAAGCTCTAATGTGATCCCAGGGAAAGCATTTCCAATACAAGATACAGTAACCCTTGCAGAAAAAAAATGTGTAGATCTCGTGTGTAGTTTGTCAGATCAATTTTCTAATCTGCCTCACCAAGCAGGGCTCACTGGCCTTAGATAAATAACTTGCATTTCAGCACACTGCTGTGGCTGGGATCCCTGAGAGAGGCAGGGGCAAAGGGTACAAGAGACTGCTCATAAATCTGCTTCTGTAGCAAAACAGAGTGGGGTTAGAACCATCAGCAGGACCCCTGCAGTAGATAGAAAGTGTGAGGAGCAGGGCTCTGTACCTGCACACAGCATGGCTTCAGCATCCCTGCAGGAGCTGCTCTGGCAGTCAGGCCAGAGTTACCAGCAGGGACCAGTGCTTTCAGACATCCCCCTTGCTGCTCACTGGCTCCAGCTGCTGGGACTGGAATGAGTCAGATCCAGAGGATTTAAAGAGAAGATGCACCCCGTGGGTCACATCCAATATCTGTGAAGCTGAGCCAGTCAGCCTGGCTGGCCAAAACCAGCAGTGGCTGCAGAGCCATGATAAACACTCCAGCTCGAGGATTTCCTTGACAGTACATCACTCACTGCATCTCCAGGGCTCATCAGCAGGCACAGCAGAGGCATTTCTAAGCAAGTAAGTGAAAAATGACACAGCAGTTCTGGCTGTATCACCTCTTGTCTCCCACGTCTGCACTGAGCTGAAATCAATGCAGTTGCATTCACTTAATGGAGGACAGAATTGGGAAAATTCCCCTGAAGGCAATTTGAGAGAGTACCATTGGAAAGATCGTGCTTCTTCTTTTTTCTCTTTCTTTTTTTTTTTTTTAATATAGGAAAAGAGTCAGTTGATTGTCATGTTTGGTTTAGGTTTTTTTTCCAAGATACAAAATTAATACATTCAGTTAACACAAAAATAGGTGAGGGCTGTTAGTCAAGATCATTCTCTCTGCTGCAGTTCGTTTCCCTTGTGGCAGAAATCTGCTCCCAGACAGCAGGCTTTGAAGGCATTCATGAAGGAGGAAGTTTTTTCAGTGCCAAGTAAAACAGTTTTTAAAAAACCAAGCATTTTCAGTTGTAGGACATGTCCTAGGCCGTCATTACCTTTATGTTACCAACTTCCTTATTCTCTGGTTTAAAGGCATCTTTACAATTATTGTAAAATGTTTTGGGAAATCCATCAAAGCTGGCAGAAATGTTTGAAGCATTGAATGCACAGAAGAGGTGATTTACAGAACTTGGGAAAGTATCAACTACAAACATTTGGCAGTCACTTGTACAGTAAAGCAGATCTCTGATTTTTAAACACTTCTTCAAGTATTCTAGCCAAGTGATACCAGCCTCTAATGGGAACAATCTTGTCTGTCTCATTCTAGCCAAAATGATAGTAGGAATAATAGGAATATATTTATAGGATAATAGGAATTTATTTTTTTTTTCCAATTCAAGACTACACAGTAAGTTCTAGTAAACAAGAGAAAGTAGTTAAAATTTGGCTACACCTTAGTCCTCCAGCAAATCCCTCAACTACTACAAAGGATGTTTATATTCTATATAAATATAAACAACCCTTCTCATTCATCCCTTGTTATATGAAAAAGTGAAAAAAACAAGGTGGGAAATAAGAATAAATGTGTGAATGATCTTTTTTCCTCCTGCTACCACTCCTTTTGTGTTTTCAGACAGGAGTCCCAGAACCCCCTGCTCAGGGGGTGGATTCACAGCTGAAAGCAGGGCCACATGCTCCTGTCATTGCAACAGCTTCTCTGAGAGACCCGACTGGGGTGTTTTCCTTTTGGTTTCTTGAACTTTATTAAGGTGGTTGTGTTGCCAAGTGCTTGAAGAACTTCAAGGAAGTGCTCAGAAAAGCAGATGTTACATCTTAATAGCCTAACTCTGTGTTTCTTTCTCCACAGCAAACATCTTGACAGTCATCATCCTCTCCCAGCTTGTTGCTCGCAGGCAGAAGTCCTCCTATAATTACCTTCTAGCTCTAGCTGCTGCTGACATCCTGGTTCTCTTTTTCATTGTCTTTGTTGACTTCCTCATGGAAGACTTCATCTTAAACAAACAGATGCCTCAGGTACTGGACAAAATAATCGAGGTTTTGGAATTTTCTTCCATCCACACGTCGATTTGGATTACGGTGCCGTTGACCATCGACCGGTACATCGCTGTGTGCCACCCCCTCAAGTACCACACGGTCTCCTACCCTGCTCGTACTCGCAAAGTCATCGTCAGCGTCTACACCACCTGCTTTTTGACCAGCATCCCCTACTACTGGTGGCCCAACATTTGGATTGAAGACTACATCAGCACATCCATGCACCACGTCCTCATCTGGGTGCACTGCTTCACTGTGTACTTAGTGCCCTGCTCCATCTTCTTCATCCTGAACTCCATCATTGTGTACAAGCTGCGGCGAAAGAGCAATTTCCGCCTGCGAGGGTACTCCACGGGGAAAACAACAGCCATTTTGTTTACTATAACTTCTATTTTCGCCATACTGTGGGCGCCAAGAATAATCATGATATTGTATCACCTCTACGTGTCCCCTATAAACAACAGCTGGCTGGTCCATATTGTGTCGGACATCGCCAATATGCTGGCACTGCTGAACACTGCAATTAATTTCTTCCTCTACTGTTTTATTAGCAAAAGATTTCGCACAATGGCAGCTGCCACCTTGAAAGCCTTCTTTAAGTGTCAGAAGCAACCTGTGCAATTCTATACAAACCATAACTTTTCCATAACAAGCAGCCCTTGGATTTCCCCAGCCAACTCTCACTGCATCAAAATGCTTGTTTACCAGTATGATAAGAATGGGAAGCCTATAAAAATATCACCATGAAAAGGCCAATAGTTGGAATTTCTGGGTGCAAGTTCCTTTCAAGTGGTTACATCTTCAGGATGTAATTTTCTGAAATGGCTGTTTTGAAGAGAAGTCATTTGATTTCATTTCCCTGGGTGGCCAGGGGCAGATCAGACTCTCGGGAGGAAACAGGAGCACTTGATTTTAGGAGCAAAAGTGAGAAGGCAAACACCTCCATCTCTTATACAGCATTTTGAATATGCTTCAGAGTTCAAGTCTTAGTGTTCAGTCACACTCAAACGTTTTGCATCCCAACACCAGTGCAATCCAAAGTCATCAGAAGGGCAAAGCCACAGCAGTGTTTAATTACAACCTTTTAAAACACAACAAAACCTTACTTGACCATCAGTTTGTTATCAAGAAGGTAAAAAGAAGCTTTTGTGTACTGTGGAAGGTGCCATTTCTGGAGTGTGCACTTGCCAAAAATTATGTGTTGATTCTGGCATGGAATGCCACCACACACAGTTGTGCTGTCAAGACCTCCTTGCAGGAGGCAGCCTGTGAGACACAAATGGTGACAAGCCTGGTTTGGGCTCATTTGAACAAGGCTCGAGGACCGATACAGTACCTGTTGCAGCCTTGGCATGGAAGGCAATCCTGCAAGCTGCCAATATTTGCATGTTTTAAGTTGTTATTTAAGAATGTGACTGAGACAGGGGAACTCGAGGGAGGGAGGGATGTTTCTAGAGCCAAGAACAAAAGCAGCATCTTTCCCCAACTTTTTCAGTCATGGCATCTAAGGACTTTCAAGGGTGAAACCAAGTCCTGCCTAAAGCAGAGTTCTCACCGAAGCTGCTCCTCTGAGCAGTGATCAGAGCCTTCAAGTTTCTTCTTAATCAATACAGATTCTCACTTAGTTGTCCCCTGTGTTCAGGCCTTTAGGGATTAACATATAAAAACCTCAGCTTAAGATTTTCTCCTGATGAATGATGCCATCCTATTGCAGATTTGCCATAGTTGTTAAAGAAAAAAAAAAACTGTGAAAGAAATCCATTAAATACCCAACAGCAGTAAAAATATTAAAGCCTTAGTTTAAGCTGATCTAAGTATTTAACTTATTTAAAGGAGGTTAACTTCTCTTCCTTCACACTCAAAGAGCAGCATCCTATCAATGCTAAGTATAGAAAATAAGATTTACAGGAAGGCTGAAAACGCATTTTTTTAAATTTCTTTCCCTTTCAGATCTTGGCATGTGGTCTCTTGGAGCCACATGCCACAAACTCTTTATTCATTGGGCACTTACTAGAGCCTCACTGGTGTGAGGGCAGTGAAGGTGTGTGGTGAACACAAGCCCAGCGTGGTCAGTGCACAGAGCAGATCCTCAGGATCAGTGGCAGCTTGGTGCTAACGCTGTGTTTGTGCCTGTGCCCATCTCCAGTGCCAGCAGGGAGCTCGTGGTGCATCAGGAACTAACACAGAGAGGTCCTCTGAGGATCCAGTCAGTCCTGCTATGGTGGGATCAGGGGGCTGAAAACATCTCTCTAAAACACATGGATGGCTCAGCTTTGGTGCAAATCCCCTAAGAAATGCCAAGTGAAGGCCTGCTGAGGACAAGAGCCTGGCTCCCTTGTGCCACAGAGGTCGTGTTTGCACGATGCCTGGTACCCACATCCTGCGAGAGCCGAGCCCACCAAACCCAGGCTCACCTTCCCCAGAAGGGAATGGCAGCAGAAGGCACAGGCCATGGACACCAGGGCCCCAGGCCTGGTACCCACATCCTGCAAGAGCCAACCCCACCAAACCCAGGCTCACCTTCCCCAGAAGGGAATGGCAGCAGAAGGCACAGGCCATGGACACCAGGGCCCCAGGCAAAGATCTCCAGAGAGACCCGGGCTCGCTCAGGGCAGGGAGGGGATGCCCAGGGCCCCAGGACCACACGCTGCGGGCCCTCCCCGTGGCAGAGCTGCTCAGCAATTCTCTGCGAGGAGCTGAGGCACCCCAGGGACCCCAGGCCAGAGCAAGGAGAGGGGCACTTCTGGGAAAATGGGGGCTGAGAGCAAAAGCTGACCCTCTCCAGCCTCACCCACCGAAGGGATGGTATCCATGTAAATGTCCCCAAAGAGAAATGAGGAGCTTCTCAGCCTGTTGGCTGTTCATCCTTGTGATCTCAAAGCTTCACCCTTGCAATAATAAAGTGTAAAAGGGATGCTCAGCCTTGCTGTATTTGTCATGACAAGGTTAAAATTATTGCTCCCTTTATAGTGTTTTTACAGAAAATCAGTTTTGTGGCCATCCTCCCTGCCCGTCTCTCAGAAACCTCCCCCTGGTCTTTGTCAGTTGATAGAAACCAAAGTTACCTTATGGAAAAGGTACTGTATGTTTCATTTTGGAAAAACACTGTATTTATAACTTATTTTTATTCTACATTTGTTATGAGGAATGCTTGTCTGAGTTAAATGTGAATGAGTCTGAAGTGCAATATCTATATAGATAAGTGGTTAATTTTTGAGAATGTATCTATTGAAAAAATACCTATTTATACAAGAAGTTCACTATTCTACTTAGTATAATAGTAACCTTAAAGAAAATAGTGAATGTTTAGGGCTTTTATTTATTTAAAAAAAATCAATTAAGTGCATGGCATATGCTGCCATTCACATGCTGTGACTTATTAATTTTTGTAACATAATGTTTATCCTGCAAACTATCAGTGTCATCTGATTTTTTTCTGTCCTGATAATGTATTTTTGTAAATTACCGTATTTAAAAACAAAAATCTTTCTGCATATTTTTTTCCCTATGAAAAATAATGCATTTAATTCTTGTAACTTATTTGGAAAAACTCACAATCGTTTTCCATATCCTTTTAGAAATGACAAGGTGCAATTTTCATGTACAGTGGATTGATCATTTCACTTCAGATAATTTAGGGCTTTAAAAGCTTGCTTCCAAAGCCCTTTGAAGTCAAAAGGGAAGGTTGCTCGTGGGTTTTGGGGTTGTTTTTTCCAATCCCCATGGTTTTAGGAGGGCTTTGGATCAAGCTGAATCTTGTTAGCAAACATTCAAAGCCTTCTTAGAGTCCAGTTTGGATAATAAAGCCTTGACTTTTTAGTCTGCCATATGGGAGCTGCTGTTGATAATACTTGCCTTATTTTTGGTTGTGTGAAGCATCTTGCAATGACTGTTGCTAACTAGCCATTGTCTTGCTGTATTATTTGTACATCCTAATTTTCCAATAGTAAAAACTTAACCAAGCACACATAGTGTCATCATTTAGGGGAAAAGTATCCTGGAGACAAAACCATCTTTGTTGTGGAGATGGTCTTTTGTACTCTAATTTATATTTCAAATATCTACAATTAGAAAAAATAAGCTGTGAATGGACAGTTTTACAACTACTAATAGGTATATGTTCTTGAAGACCACAGCTAGGAACAAAATACTTTTTAGATGAGTTGCTGGTATATAAAATTATGGGACCTATCACCTATTTAAATTGTGAATATTGATATTTTCATAAGTAGACAATATATTGTGTTTGACAAACTTGTTTGTATTATAATAAATTATGGTGCATAACTTACTGCCGTGTTTGGAGCTATTGTTTGATTTATGGATTCTTATTATATACTTCTGATTTATAGATACTTATGGTACACTACAAATAAGAGATAGAAAATGGATTCTGACCCTCAGGAGACTGCACATGAAAGAAGCCAAACATTTTTTCAAATGAACATGACTAACACTGCAAATTTCATACCCCTAACAAATGTAAAACTATCTGGGATCAAGCTCCTTATTTCTCTGGAGAAGTAAAAGGGTAAAAAATACTAAAACTAAGCAGAGAATAGAGAAGAACCTGACCAGAAAATTTCAAGAGATCAGAAGAGATCAAGAGACCAGAACATGTCTTAGAGATCAAACACTGAAGGGTTAAGCACACTGAGAGGACCATGCAGGCAGTGCTTGTCAGATTTCCCTGCTGTAAAAGGCTTGGGAACAGGTTTTAAAATACAGCTTCAAAGAGACAAATGAGGGGAAAGGGGCACTGTCAGACTTGATGGAGCTTATCTGAGTTGTTCCTTAAGGAAGGAGCCTGAGGTCTGCCTGTCTTGATTCTTTCATTAACAGCTGTGGCATGAGAAGTACTGTGAAGTGTACAGGTTATAAAAATGGAATTATACTGCTGGCAGAGAACTGAAAGACAGGTGTTTCATGTAAGAATCAGATGACCTTGCAGATTGCAGTGATAAAAATTGGATGAATTCAACAGTAATTAACACAAGGTTCTCCCCTTGTCTGCCTCTTACATACATTTGCTATAAAACCTCAGCAGTCAGAAACAACCAAGAACCCATTTGTGCCAGCTGGGCTTGAATGACAATGAGTCACCAACACAAAGCAGCTGAGAAAAATCCCAGACTGTAATCACAGACACTTCTAACGATACAGCACGGTATTAATTGCATTTTATAAGACTTCATGTGCTATATGCATATGTATATAAAGGGATAAATAGAAGAAGTGCAGAAAAATTTGATGAAACTGAGCTGGAACAAAACTAAGCAGTTACGAATTTTCCTCAGGTAAATTTGTCCTGGAAGTTAGAAGACATTCTAACTACCAAAGCAGGAAGGCTCAGCAAAAGCCTTGCTAGCAGCCCAGATCTCCCCACTGGTTTTAAACGGAGCCTGGTGGGTTCAGGCACGGAATTATGAGATGATGCAGGTGGCAAAACACATTGGGACTGTGCTTCCTTGGAGCTGGCAGGTCCCTAACCCAGCTCAAAGGACAGCAGAAGTGTCCATTCATCCCATCTCATGCTGAGGGGCAGCATGAGAGCCATGAGAGCCAGCAGCTACTGAGAGCAATTCCTGCGGTAAGCCACAGTTCCCTCAGCAGCTCTCACTGTGGGTGCTGCAGGTGGGACCACTCCAACACACCCCACTGAACTCACACCAACTTCTGCCTCAGCTTTCAGTTCTTCAAACACCTCTTTAAGCCCACCAAGAAGAGTAGAATTTTTAAAAGCAGCCTCATATAGTCCTGAACAATTAAATAATTCACTCTTAGCAGGCTGGGGCTGGATTTGCAGGATCTGCATTTCTGACAGCATGCAATTAATTCCCAGGAGTTGCCAGACACACTAAGGGGGGTTGAAAGGCTCCAGCCTTTTGTAATAAATAGGCATCAAAAATGAATTTACTATTAGCTTCCTACAGGGAACCAAATACACATAAATAGTTATTACAATTACAAAATTGTATCAAAAAATACCAAAGGCTCATGTTTTCCTGCCTTACCAACAGGCTAGAAATGCTGCTCCACCTATTTCTCCCAATCTGCACCTTTTTCTAGCAGACTAAATGGACAAGATGAGCTGCAGGCAAAAGTATGCTAGTGAATATTACAGCCTTACAGATTAATTTGCTGCATACTGAAGACCTTCAGCTGTGCATGGCTCAGCACTGGCTCGTGCTGTACAGCAGCATCATGAAACAGCCCCTGGTCTGAGGATTTTGCAGGGACAGGTGATGTCCAGGCAGAGCCTTGTGCTCCAGCAGGTCCAGCAGGTGTGGGTTAGCCTTGGAAAGGGGTGGTGGGAAAGGCAAAAATGTGGAACAGAAAGAGGCACACTGCGATGCTGTCCCTGCCATGGCAAGGACAGAGACCCTGGGATGGGTTCTGCTGCTGGAACCTGGCCCCAAATGGGGCAGTGACCCCCAGGGAAGGGCACAGCCCTGCAGACAGGCAATGGCCTTCACACTCCCAAACAAAAAGCAGCAAAGGGCTAGTGTCACAGGAGGGATCAGCCTCTGGTGCTCTAAAACATCATCCCTCCCACCCTTCCAGTGTCACAGCACAGTGAGGGAGCCCATCCACAGAAGTGCCCAGGCCCCTTGCTGTCCCTGCAGATCTGCCTTGCAGCTGGGATTCCCCTCATGACATGAAGATGACTGTCATGTAGAAAGTTCCCACCAGCCACTCATCTCAGACACCAGAGAGAAATTAATCTTGGCCACTGAAAGTGCCCAAAGTGCAGCAGAGGGGACACGTGCCATGGCCCCAAGCTGTACATCATACAAATGAGGACAATGAGCCCTGCCTCCACCAGCCACCCTTCCCACTGGGAAAATGGCAAAGAATTTAAACAGTCAAGACTTTTCCCTCCTGGATTTTGTAATGGAGTTTGCAGCCCGGCCTCAGGACAACCAGACTTTGCAACAACAGGATGGAGACATTCAGCCTTGTGAATAAAATATCACCGTGAGCCTGGTGACAGGCAGTGGCTTCCAGCAGTACCTTCCTGGTCATTTGTCACAGTCTTCTTTGTAAATGTAATTGATTCTGCTGGACTGAGCTCCCACAGGTTTCTGTCCTGCAGGTACAGACCTTCAATGTTGCTACATTTCTAGAATAAAAGTATGAGTAAAAGACCAAATCTGAGGTGTCATGTTCAGGAGGAAATCCATCAGGCTATGACTAGTGCACATCTCAGGTATTGGGCTAAAATCACACAGGGCTGCAACCAAACAAAATTGTACATTTTAGCAAACATTGGTTAAAATGGTCTTTAGCAGAAATGCATTTTCCTGAATTTCTTCTGTGTTTTTTTTAATAGGTCTCCCCTCTCCCCCATATCTTTTAATGAAGAAAAATAGAGTACATACTGTGGAGTTCTTCCTCATTTTTCTTTCTTTTATCTACTTAGGAGTTTCAGAAAAAGCAACCTAATTGAACTGTGTGCAGTTTAAAGGAAGGGATGACTGTGCCCACTAACACAGGAGCAGAGGAGCCATTTGTATTACCTCCTTTTTTAAGCTTTATTTCTGGGGTCAATTTAGACAGAAACAACCCAACCCCCTGTCTCTTGCTGTGCATCCTAAACAGGTCGGATGATGTCAGATAATTGCTTTGCTTGTGTTTAAGACAAGAAGTTCACGTTGGTGATGTTGAACCATGAGGTGCAACGTGCCCCAGCTCCTCCAGGAGCTTCTGCTCTTTCTGAGTTATCAGCCCAGCTCCAGGCTCAAAAATGGTCACCTGTCCTCCCCCTGTGAGCCGCACAGCCCAGCACCCCCACTCAGACCCCCTTTCCCTGCTCACAGGCAGACAGGGCTTCTCCACACCCTGTCCCAGCCTGGCAGGGACACTGCACAGGTTTGCTACATGGCAAGTTTGCTTGGAGGGGGAAATGGGGAACTCAGCTATAAGCAGCCCCTTATCCCTAGACTAGAGAGCATTATACAGAGCCCAGGGGTGCAGAAGCCAAGACCAGAAGATGCTTCTATTTTGATTTTAAATTGTAGATATCAAATGAATTATATTGTCTACATCTCCCCAATCTGATCAAATAGCCACTTTAAAAACAGCATCTGTTGATATTTATCACCAGTATTAATAGAGGTTGTGCAGGGGAAAATTAGCTGAAAGCTGCTTTATAGATTAAAGCTGACTCAGATTAGAAAAGCACAAACTAAGTAAAGAGAACCAAGAACTATCCTGATATATAAAAACATTTGAAAGGAGTCCCCCTCAGTGCCAGCACAGCTGCAAGTGGACCAGAGGTGCATCCTCCCCCTGCAAAGCTCCACACACCGGTGGTGAGGACAACGAGCAGCCCTGTGTGCACTGATGAGGTGTAATGTGCCCAGCTGTGACAAAAAGTATCCCCAGCCTGGCTGAGCCAACCAACAGGCACAACTGCAAGTCATCCAAACCACCTTTTGAAGCTGCATCCCAGAGGATCTCCAGCAGACATCTGGCCACAGCTGGCTGCTTAATCAGCTGCCTGCAGGAAGAGCCACATGCATAATAAACCAATTTTCATTTAAGCCAATCTTGCAGTGGTGTGGCCTTTTCCAGGAGTGCGTTTGGGCAAACTCCAGCAATCAGCAGCACTGAAGCTCAGCAGCTGCGTGCGGGGAGGCTCGGACCATTCAGCGCTGGCAGCCCAGCCCGGCGTGCAGCGAGGAGGAGAAAAGCACGAGGTGTTTGTGTTTGTGTTTGTGTCTGTGGGCGCTGGGGACAGCAGCGCTCGGGGGCACGGTAAGGCCACACATCTGCAGGCTGCCTGGAGAGGCTGCTTAACATGCAGAGGCAGCACACGGAACGGGAGCTGCGGCAGCGCTGACTCAGAGGGGAAGCGAGGAAACGTGCAGCTTAATTAAACTGCTCGGAGTTATCAAAGTGGGGCAAACAGAGGAGCAGCACAGCGGAATGCAGGGGCAGAGGCTATCACCTCATACAGGAGCACATTAGGGTAAATAAAAGGAATCCAAATCAAGAGCATCAGTGGGTCTCCAGAGGGAGAAATCCAGCAGGCACCAAGACAAGGGTTAGGCCACTACGGAGTCATAGAATCACTGAGGTTGGAAAAGACCCTTCATCTCCTGGAGTCCAGCCATAGTACAGAGCAGCAGAAAGGCCAGAGTTCCTCAGATTCACCACCTCAGAGGGGCTGTACCAGGTCCCTGCAGACTGTGGGTGCTGCAGACCACGCAGGGGGACCTCTCCTTCATGGCCTGCCCCCCATAACCCTCAGTCTTGTCTTAGTTGAGGCCAGAGTGAGTGAGACAGCAACACTGGAGGAAAGTGCTGCTTCCAAGTTATATTGGTTTTGGCAACTTTTTGGCAGCAGGGAGGACCCTCCTGCAGCACAGCCTCCCCTGCCCCGTCCCACAGCAGAGGGGGCTGCCCGTGCAGGACACTGCAGGTTGACTTTAAGGCTCTGTACAATCAGAGACATTAACAGCAGCACTTAATAGAACCTCACACTTGTTCAGTAGCCAGCCCACATCTGCCAGCCTGTACCAGCTACTGCATTGCAACCAGCAGACACACTGCAAGGCACCCCTAAGCATGGTGCAACCACAAGCCAGCAGGTGAAGGCAGTGGCAGGGATGACAATCTATCAGTGCTGCTCAAGTACATTAAACAAAGCCAAACCATTCTCCACTCAGGCCACTCTGCACTACTTATCCTCTTAAACCCCCATAAAGCAGCTAAGGAGAAATATCAGTATCTTAGAGGGTTTTTTAACAGCTGAGTTTGTCATCATTTTCCCTCACTCCATTAAAGTCTTGGGGAGATGTATGAGGACAAGTTTCTCTGTGGTGACTCATCCCTGGCCTTGCCCACTTAGAGAGGTGTTTGATTGATATCAGGGTGAGAAAGCCCCAGATGGCAGAACATGCTGCCTTACCAGCACTCCCACTGTGCCCCTTCAGCAGTGCAGGACTCACCTGCAGGGACCCAGCATCAGATTCATGAGCATCAAGAAATGGCAGGGCTCTGCTCCCATTGGAGCTGGGGTTAAATTCCAAGAGACAGCTGAGTGAAGATATAGCTCAAGCAGCACCACATGGTTTTGGAACAAGGTTTAAAAGATTTAAATGTTCCAGGAGATGAAAGTATTGACTACTAAATGGATTCAACAAAATTCATCCTCATATTCACAAGAGACTGAGCATTTAAAATCTACATTGCACACATTTGCCAATGATTTTCTGGAAAACAAACTATTACATTACAAGTTAAAGGACTTTGCTGTACTTTTATTTGTTTAGTTTTCTAAAAGACAAAACTCAGGCTAGTTTTGACCATATAGTCCTCCTGCCTTCAGGAGGCCACCAGACATCCCTCTTGGCTCACAAGCCACACATCTACCCCTGGCCACACTGGGACCACAGCAGGTTCCCTCCCCATCCATTTCTATAATGATCAGTGGGTCACAAAGAGGAACACTGACCCTTTTCTTGTTAATTAATGGTTTAGGGCAGTCGGTATCAGACAGGGAAAATCCAGCTTTTGAATTCTTACAGTTCTGCCCTTGTCCTTCAGAGCAGGTTTTTACACCCAGAGCTCCCACCTTTACCTGGAGCCACACCAGCCTTCTGCAGCAAACAGCTCTGCTGACTCCAGGGAGTCAGAGAGCTTGGCAGCCTCTGACACAGCTCTCACATAATGGGGAAGCAGGTGGAGAAATGAATGTTGCTGTGGGTTCTCAGACTGGTGTATACCAGCCTCCTGATGGATGGGAGAGCCACCACCCCCACCTCGCTCCTGGCAAAGCCATGTCCTGCACCTGCAAAGCCCCCTCTCCTCAGGCAGCACTAGCACATTCCAGGGGCCACAGGATGCTCAGTGGTGAGGTCTGTGACACAGCTCACACACGTAGGGGTCGGAAATGTGAGCTGCTCATGTCCAGTGATCAGAAGAAATGATGTTTCAGAAGCAGCTCATCTGGATAAGCCTTTTAAATCACATTGTCCTCACCAAGACATCTCAATTTTTACAGTTCCTAAACCCAACCTCTCCTTGATGTAAATAAACAAGCAAGAGCTGAAGGCTGAGTTAGTGCAGAGTCAGACAAAGGACATGCCAATACCTGCAGGCACATGACCACTTTGTGAATTCAGTTTATAATGAACTGGGCACACTGTTAAGGTTTGGCTGGCCAGGCTGGCCTCCCAGCAGGTACAGAGATTTGCTTCCTGACCTGGGGGTAAGATAGACAGCTGCTCTCCATGATGTGGGGATACTCCTCAGGATCACTGCCTGGATTTTTTTAATAAATATTTTGTTTTGAGAAGTTAATTGATGCAGAAATCTGCTGGAAGGATTACTGCAAATAGATGATCCTACATTAAAGAGCCACTTTAGAGCCAATGCATGATTTCCAGAAGACCCCTGCCTCCCTCAGGAAACCACAATGTACACCCTGCATGCAGGGACAGCTGTACTAAAGCCAGTGTCACCTGACAAAGCTGTAGCAAGCTGAAGGTGGCTCCATCAATAACACCAAATGCTGTCAGTGCCACATCTGGTCACTTAGGACAAGTTTCTGTTGTGAAGACACTTTACTTCACAGCTTCATTTAGAGGAAAAGCTGAAGGTTTTTTTCAATGGTTTAAGGATTCAGGAACAAGAACTCTGCATATTTCCAGGGAACATATTCCAACATCCAGCATCCAGCAGTTTAGGTCACGCTGGCCTTGTTATGCTGAAGACTTCTGCTCTGAGACAAGCAGCTAGCTCCAGAGGACAGGGCCCTGACACATCAAACCAGGGGATCAACACAGAGAGGCCAAGAGCTTCATGCTACACTTTTTGTGCCAAATGCACTTGAAGGACTAATATGAAACACTAAGAGAAGTCACAAATGGACAGAAGGCTACAACCTGTGGAAACAGAGCCAGGCTGGGAAATCCAGGAGAGCAGGCCAGGGTGTACTTTCCACAATGGCTGTTAATGCATTTTAGCCCTTTCTACAGTCTTGAAATCCCTGGGGGGGATGGTGGGGGAGCAGCACCTTGCAAGTCCTGAACAAGCATAACATTCAAGTGCATAGAGAGACTGTGCTGGCATGTCCTGCAGCCCAGCACAAGGTGGGAGATCTGCAAGTAGGCATGGGACATCTCAGCCACCCAGCAGCAGAGCAGTGACACTGATGGCAGCTCTCTGCCTGGACCATGTCCCAGACCTGGCACCTCACTCAGCTCTTGGGACACAGGCCACAGATAATCGTATAATGACACTTCACCAGACATTGTGATAACTTCACTGTGCTGGGAATGGTCCCAGCATGAGCAGATAACCCCCCACACCTGCATTTCCTACCTGCCCACAGCAGGCTGTGGAGCTCACCGCTGTGCTTTGTGTACATTTGGAAAGTCGTGTTGCCACGTGCCCTGGCAGTGACTGCTGCAGCAGTGAAGTCCAACGTGAGGCAGTCATGCTGCAGATCTGATCCTGCTGGAGCAGAGTGCTCCAGGGAGCCTCCAGATGGTACTTCTGGCACTGCTTGATTGTATTTGCCAGGGACACCCCAGAAAACAGTATGCAGGCATTGTAACTCAATGAAACTAGCTGCTAGGCACGAAGGGTTAACAGTTCATCTAGAAAGATTAATTTATGCCCAAAACCCTTCTGTTGTCACTCACTGAGAGAAAAAAGTTAAGCACTGTAAAATGGGCAGCGATAATTGCATTTCCTTAAGGACGTGTCTGGCAGGAGGTCGCTATCTGCTCCATGAAGTACGTGACCATGATACTGTCATTTTGACAGAATCAATGTATGTAGTCATTAATCTTACAAATTAAAAACCCATAAATCTCTGTTAAACCCACTGTCATTGATTAGGAATTACATTACCACAATACACAGAAGCCTTTTAATTTTGTTTTTCCTCCAAAATGAATAAACAGGGCTGTTCAGTTTATCTTCTCCTATGCTGGAGTGATAAAGGGCAAAGCCATTTCATGGCTATGCATCATTGTTTTGGAACAAAATCATACCTAAGAAGCTCAGGAAAGGGGGGAATGAAGAAGAATCGGTTTCTAGGGATGTCATTTAGCCCAACTACCTATTATTACTTCTCAGGAGTACCAAACACTGAGGCAGAATTTGTCAAACCTTAAATCTTGTAAATTTGGTTGATATATACCCTGTGAATAATCCAGCATGTCTCCTCACGAAAAGGATAAGGACATCTTTTCTGTTGGATTTTTACCTGGTTGGCTACTTTTTTAAATGCTTCTAGCCATTGGAAATAGTCCAGTTTGATCAGAAGTCCAATGAATTGACCTTCCAAGGTAACAGATAATTACTTCTCATTGCAGTAATGACTCAATAAGTCACGTAAATGACTAGGAAATCTACTGCTTTCTTCTGAATTTTGACATCTGGGTGGTGCTCTAAAATGCAAAAGCACACATGAACTTCAGAATAGAGACAATTCAATAAGAGGCAGGGATTAATGTTCTGATAGTTCAATACACAAATGCTCTGCTAGACCAGCCTGACTAATCTTCACTACAAACCCTGCAGGTCTGGTGTGATTAGGTCACCACTTCATCTTGTTCAAGTATTTGGGAGGCAAAGTAAGGTCTTTCTAATAATTAGTTATAAAATTGGGACCTACTGTTCAGATTTAGCCATCTGTCAGTTTTACTGCTGGGAGGACACATATAAAAGACAACTTCTGAGGGTAAGGACTCAGACAAGAACCTTCTGGAGAATGTTTCTGAGATCAGCTGGTGAGCACAGGAATGGGAGAGTGAGCACCCATGGATACACACCCAAGGCAAGACCAATGTCCCAGCTGCATTCCAATGGCTCCAGCAGGAAGCAGAAAGGGCTCAAGGATTGAAACTTGTTCAACTCTTCTATCTTCTTCACTCACCTTTTCTAACAATGCCCATCCCCTGTAACTACCCCGGCTTCAAACAAGGGGGAAAGAAACTCTACAAGCTGTTGGAGTTTGGATGCAAGCACCTCAATGGAGGGTAATTAAATATAGCATATGTTCTCTTTTAGTACTTGTTTACAGCTGGAAGATCAAATGGTTTTCTCAGACTTTGATCTTGATGCTTCTCCTTGAAATAACACACAGACACGTTCAGTGGACCCTAGTTACAACTTTTTAGGGATGATGTTGATTGGATTCAGTGTCCTTTGGCAGAGCTGCACACCTTCAGATTGGGGAAATAGACAGTTGTTCCAGTCTGTAAGTGGAACATACCAACAAATTAAACTGAAAAGGTGGGGAAGTTCAGGGTGCAAACCCCAAAACGGCAGCTTAGGAACAGAAATTAAAGAAGCAGCCACCCAGTGTCTCATCCAAACCTCAGGGCTGCTCTCTTTGCTTTGTCCCATTACTGCTCTGAAGTGTTGGCTGGCTTGGGACACACTTGTCATTGCAACTGCACCAAGGGCAGTAGCCTTTTTTTTTAATAAAAAAGGACATCTATTTTGTGTAAAAAATCTTTTATTGGCACAAACAGGTGTTATGCAAGAATTTAGTAATGTTCTCACATAGTTAACATCAGTAAGTTTTCCTGATTTTCTGGGTAAGCTGGTTGCTCTAAGGACACAAGGCAAGTTGCATAATTTAAATAGTCACCAAGACCAAGCCCAGCCAGAGGAAGCTATGGGACACTGACACCAGTCAACAATTTAATTTGCCTGAGGGCTAGAAAGTTAAAGAGTAGTACAAGATCCTCTGAACACCAAATAGCCCTAACAAATGTTCCCCTTCAGAAACATTGCAGCTGAATCTTGCCTTTGACTGTGTCACAACAAGAGCCACTTAGGAGCTTGCCAGTTCTCAAATTGGCCAGCAAGTCCAAGCTAATCCAGTTGGAATAGGAACAGAAACATTTGCCAGAGTGAAGCAAACCACACAAGATCAATAATATAGATCCTGGGACAAGGAAAAATTACTGTGTCTGAAGAAGGAAACAAATGAGAGAAAAATCCCAAATCAATTTTTGCCAGGATCAGGGGGAAAATGAAATAGAATGTGGAATAGCAGAATGGCATTTCTGTGTGAAGTGAGTGGATATGGGGCAAAATAAATGTTTACTTTTTACACACAAAAGACAACTCCCACTCCACATTCACACAACTCCTTCCATAGCTGCATGCAAGTGTAGAAAGAGCACATGCACTGGATTCAAAGGCAAGACAGTGAAAACTATGAGAAAAGATGGGAAGGTTAGCTCCTGCAGATGCACCTTTCTAAAGGGCACAGAATGAATAATGCCTGAGCAACCCCCACGGGGCTTTGAAGAGAAACATTACATCCATTTGCTGAGTCTACTTTGAGTGTTAAATACAGCATTTGATAACTCATTCCTTGCAAAAACATACAAGTAACAAAAGCAGCTAACGACTCTTAATCACCTGCCAGCCAGTGACAGAAACAGGTTGCCAAAATATGGACTTATGGTATGGTTCAATACAGTAACCCCTACAAGAATGGGATGTGAATAAAAATTACAACTCCACAATGAAGCCAGGCAGATTTTCAGGGATATACACACTCATACATATTCAAGATAATCCTCTTAACCACCCAGCTATGATTTACAGCACTTAAGGTGGTATCTATTGTCATGGACTTGAGTCTACATGATCAAATTTCAATATTTTGCCTTTCAAACCAACTAATGATGACCTGTCTTGGATACTAGAGGAGAAGGTGGAAGGAATTCGATTTTGAACATTATTCAGTTTAGACAACAAAATAATTATGCATTTTATGGCTTATTGAAGTGGAGTCAGAACTTTTTCTTTTGGTATCATATGGGAAAGACCTGCCCTTCCAGTCATAGCAACAGACAAAAGATGTCATTTGCTCTGTGTGCTTGATCTAAACTTACAAAAGCAATGGAGTATCTAAAAGATTGCAATACAGTTTGAAATATTAATGTTTTACCAGTGACTAAAACCAGAAGTTTTTTCTGTTCATGAATTAGTCAGCTGCTAAAGTTAATTCCTCTATGAAGCTTAGATTGCCAGGGACCCCATAATTTGTAAATCACCAGACTAATCTTGCTATTTTCTATAGCAAGATTTCTAGTGATTCCAGCTTCAAGAAACCCTGTGAACAATCTCATCCTATTTAGACAATTCCATATCTGCCAAAATCCAAGTCTTTGCAGTCTTGTTCACATGGGAGTACAGATTACAAGGCAGCAGCTATCAGCTGGCACAGCCTGCACTGCATACAGTGCTCTCCTGCTTCCTTGTATAGTTTCACTGAGCCCACAGGATTAATGGACACTTTCCCCACCCCAAATGTGACTTCCATGCACAAGGCACACGTCTAGCATGTGTTCTGGTAAGGCCTATTTGCCATCAGCAGCAGTGCCAGTGCAGAGACAAGAGCCCTGCTCCAAACACACTCCCTGAAGCCATTCCAACATCAGCAGTGCTGCCTGGGCTTCTTCAGAGTCACTTGCTGAGTTCATCATTTCAGGGAAGGTAGGAAGCCAGTGCCCAAATCGAGACTTTTAAACCAGAAGCAGAGCTTTCTTCCCACCCCATATTAAGTGGGAGAGAGATGCAGGGACAAACTTGCAAGTCACTGCATTGTCTTTGGTGATATGGATGCAATTTAAATCAAAACCTTTTTGTGTGTCTCAACCCCCCTCCAGATACTAAACCCAAATGCCTTAATCCTTCTCCACCCCATCTTGAGAGTCTCTCAGCCAGCACAGCTTTTACAATGACATGCTCCTTCCCTGACTTATGCTAATGTTCTTCTGAAATTGATTACTAGGGCAAACTGCTTAGTGGAGTCTCTCCAAATCAATATTTCACTGTTCTCAAAGCACTCAGTTGTCCTCCCCCAGAGCAGAAGCCCATGTGAAATGCCCAGTAACTTTAGTGAATTTCAGTGAAGGCCAGCAGTGCAGATCCTCCACCATGCTCAGTCGATCAATCTTTATGGATTTCAGCGGAGCAGCACTGATCTGCACTAGCTGGTGATTTGGACCAGCATCATTACCCAGCAGGAGCATAAAGACGTTTTTATACCTTTTCACATCACCTATAAAGCAAGGCCTGGTAACATCTGCAATGGGCAGATCTGCAGCAGCTCCTTCTGAGTAGTTTACAGCCCACACAGCAGCAAATCACCACTAATGTCTGGTTCTCACACCACACGGGGCTACAGAGCAAAACCACCTCCAGAGCTGCATTCAGAGCTGCTGCAGCTGAAACTCCAATCATCTCCACAGAGGCCAACTTGATCATGCCTTAAAGTCCTTCCTCACCTTCCCCTTCAAGGATCTCTTTTGGAACAGAAGCAGGTGCCCCTAGCTCAGGGGGCCCTGGTGGTGGTCACACAGGCAGGGCAGGAGAGCATTTCCCAGCTCCATCTGTGGAGATGAAGGCCTGGGGTTTTATAGGTATTTCCACTCACAGCAGTGTCTGGAAGGGGCAGTATTGTAAAATGCAGGTGAACCCAATGGGAAGAAATGATGATGTCCAACATCAGTTCAGAAGGTGAATGATTTCTTTATTATAACTATGCTATAATACATTAATATACTATACAAAGGAAGATACTAAAACTACCTACCTACTTTCTCTAACTACCATATCTAACTAACTAACTTCTCGTGAGAGTCCAGCCACAGGTGGATCAGATTGGCCACCAGGCTCAAACAGTCCTCACCAGAATCCAATCAAGCAATCACTCCAGGTAAACAATTCTCCAAACACATTCCACATGGGAAAAACAAGGAGCAGAAATAGAAATTGTTTTCTCTTTCTTTCTCTCTGTGCACCTCTATGAAAAATCCTGAGAGAGAGAGAGAAATGTGCTGCCACAGGGCAGGATGTACAACCCTTTCCAGTTTAGGTCATGATGGAGAATGTGATTCACAGACCTAAATGCAGGAGAATGCAAGGATCTGTCCTAACCCACAAAGGTACCAAGGTGTGGGTCCTACAGCCATTTGATTTCTGCCCAATAAAATATATCTGGGCCTGAAGCCAATTACTTCAGTGTATGTTTCATGCTAACATTTAGGTGAGAAGCAATTGAGTTAAACAAATTCAAATTCCATTTGAATTTTTAGTCTTTATTGTGGTTTGCCTTAAAAGAAGACTGGTTTTTCAGAAAGTCCCAGGCAACTGAGTAAATTGAGTCATTTGTAGCCTCAAGTTGGGCACCCAAAAAAAGGGAGAGGGAAGACTTGAGCACTGCTGCTGGGCACTGGTCTGGTAAAAGAGGAAATTATTCCCAGCTCCCAAACTGTAAAGAATTTGTGTAGAGATTCTTATTTTGTAAATGCGAATTTATTTTAATTAAAATTGTTTGGCATTATTTCAGCACTGTTTAAATTATTTTGGCCAAACTAGTAAATCTGATAATTCAGGACTGAATATAACCAATTAGATTTACTGTATGATACACTATAATCTGATCAAGCAGTCTCAAAGGATTGGACTTGTTAGCATTTCAAAAGCATAGGAGGTTTTTGAATAATTTATTACATTTCTTTCAAGCTCATCTTTGTTAATTCATTATGTAAAGATAAGGCAGATGTTTTACAGAGACTTGTGCCATATCTATTTTAACTTGTATTAATCTGTTGCCAAAGACATCCCCTTTTGACAGACAGCTCAGTGAAAATAACAGGTACTGAAAAAGTTTTAGGAGCAGATGAGGGTTGTGGCTTTCAAAATTCAGTTTCAGAGATAAGGGAATTTCCCACAAACCCCTCCACCCTTTCTGAGAAAGAAGTATTGTTAATTTACTTCTCCCTGATTTCCTGCCTCCAGCCACTCTGTCTCACTCAAGTTTAGTTTTAACACATCCACTCATCCTTCTACTAGGAGCTGCAACATTTTTTGCATCAAAACCTCTGGAAATAGAATCATTAGCTGGGTTAAACAAGCCCACAGCACCTCAGTTCAGCCTGATGGAGGTATTTTCCCCCTGCCCACTAACAGGGGCTGTGAGCAGGCATTTGCTCACCCAGCTCAGTACCAGACATCTCTCCCTCCTCTGCCTCACAGCATCTGTCCCAGGGAGGCAGCTTCCTGCCTCCCTTGCATCCCCAGGGGACACTCACCACGGGTTATTTCGCTTTGTTCTTGTTCTGTCCAGCAACGAGTTATTCACCAGAGACTTGGATTCCTGAGAACAAACCTCACCGAGTTCATTTGGAAAAGAGCACACGGTCATTGCTTGCTCTCTTTTCTGGGAGCTCAGGGCAGCAGGGTAACTCTCTACAAACACACATCTCAGCACTGGGGCCTCCTCTGCATGTCAACACCAAATAGTGACCAACTGTGCTCACCTGGAAACCCACACTGAAAAGCATCTCACCTCATGAGTGGTAAATAGCTATCACACAAGCAGCTGCAATCAGACACTTCTCTTGGAATATGATGGATCTGGAGCTGTTTCTTCCTATTGGATATAGGAATATAGGCAGTTACCCTAAACTTGGCAGATGTCTACACCTAGGATGACAGAAAACCCAGTGTCTTCAGCTAGAAGAGGGGCTAAAATTCTGCACTTTGAGGCTGCAGTTGTGAAAAACAGCTCTGCTGATGTATGCAAGCAAGATTATTGTCTTACACAGGGGAAAGAAGAAATTACTTGGAGATTTCCTAGAAATCTATGCCAGGTCAAAAGATTTAGGCAGCTTGAAAGGATGTTTGATGGAACTGAAGGCTCCTTGAAAGCAGAATTGTATTAGCAAAAGCTACAGACATGTAAATGAGAACTCTGTAACCCAGCCAGCACAATTAGTGAGTAAACATTACAGCTCTAAGTGAGGGCTGGGACCATCTGAGGAAGTTGCTGCTGCATCCAGTTCAATATTGTGCTACCCAACAACCCTTCATGGGAAAACAGCTATTTAAGTGTGCTTTGAACCAAGGCTGACAGTGCCTGCTATCACAGGTCAGCCCAATTTCTCCATTATAAGTGTTTTGAGGGTCAGGACTCAAAGTCTGGCTAAGTTACATGTCAGCATCTGCACCAAGAATAAAAAAACTGTGTATGCAAGCACACAGTGAGATGGCTTTTTAACTCATATCTGTGATGGTGCTCTTGTGAAATACTGAGCTAAAAAAGAAATCCAGCAATAAAGCTGGAATAATCCCAACATCTAATAATCTTCCTTAGCAATTTAGATTTTTTTTTAACAATAATGAGCTTTGAATTATATCATTAGCTAAAATGCAAATTCTGATCCAGGAAGTTGTATTTTATCTTGATTCCATTTTCAAAACCATCTGGACGTAAACCACACAGATGAAGTAGCATCAAAAATACACGGCTATTACTAATTATGGTATGCTGTGCCATTTCTCCCACCACCTGCTAGCAATGACACAACATTACTCAAGAATCAAGCTTGATAAGCTTGATGAATAATTTTAATATTATTTTATTCAGCTTGCAAATTATCTCTGAGCAGATTTTTTTTCTCCCCCCACCCCTCCCCATATCTATCTTGTTATTTAAAGTTAGTCACAATGGTTTCGGTGACTAATTTCTGATCTGTAACTTGTTTATGAGAACTGTGTTGCAAGCGTTTGAGATTTGAAATTCAGAATTTGGTGTAGTTTAGATTTGAGATGTATTTCAATAGTGGTTTACTCCCTGACTAGATAACAACCCAAAGCTCACTTTTTACCAATGTGTAGTGGTTCCTTACAGTTTGCTGCACCTTCATAGACCATTCTAAGAATGCAGCAACAATGAAAATATTAAGGAAGCTTGAGGGTTGGAGAAAAGGAAGATGTAAGGAATTGCCTGGTTTTACAGGATTAGCTTCAAAAATAGCACTAGAGTCAGCTGTTCCAAACAATACTTCCAAACATGTTCACCACTGGATCAATTAACAGGAGGCTTCAGGAGCACCTGCAGGCAAAGGCAATGACCTTGTGAAAACAGCTGTCCCTGTCCCAGCCATCCTCCTGCACAGCTAAGAGTGGCCTCCTTAAGGCAGAGCTCTAATCCTGTCAGAAGTCACACACTGCTCGCTGAATGAAGGCTTCTGCTTCCTCACATTTCCCATCTTTTAACCTCCAGGACGTGCACCAGTTTCATTTTGAAGCTGGACATATTTGAAAGCACAACATAACTGAGCGAGGCATGTCTCACATGGGAGAGGGGTAAAGCAGGAGTATTCCTACAATTCCCCCTTATTCTCCCCAGCTGCTCAGATCCCAGCCCACATTTTGGGAGGGGTGTTGTCACTCTGTGGGTCAAAGGAGACAACACATCCCCCTCCTCTGTAAGCCAGAGCAGCTCAGGAAGCCTCCCAGTTTCCATTCAGCCCTGTGCAATTCTGAAGGAAGCTTTAAGACAAGGCAGGCAGCCCCAGGAGAAGCATTTTCAAGCTGCCCACGTGGAGCAGAATGCTGGGAGAAATAAGTGCCTGGGACTGGGGAGCTGAGCACTGAGAAAGAGCAGAGCCACTGCAGACCACAGGGCCAGACCTGCTGCCACCCAGCCTCCACAGACACTGACACTATTCCTGCAGTCAAATATTTCTGGAAATATCCTGCAGCACATGCTGGATTAAAATAATAATAATTAATAATAATAATAATAATAATAATAATAATAATAATAATACAGAGACCATTCCCTGGCTGATATTTTGCAGGGGTCTGAAGTACTCTAAAAGGATGATACATTCAACTTATGAGAAAAACTTGCACTTTCAGTACAAAACAGACTGACCACAGAGTAGAAAGGGCTTATGAGGCAGCTGTAGCATCTGCCCTATCAGACAGGCAGCCCCTCATGTAACAACACCCCGGGCCCAAATGCTCTCCCAGATGATCTTATCACACTGGTTATTTACTTAGGGTAGCACAAGCAAATCACAAAGGTCTCTCCAGCCTAATGTTTATGAATGTGTCATACAGAAGCTTCTAGAACTGCAATGCTCTCCCAACTGCCTTGTCACAGGCATTTAAGAGCATGCAAAGATGTGTCATAAACAACCTTAAACTTAATTATTAATTAAAACACCTGAGAAGAGTTGAAGTTCAGTATTAATTTTATTCTATTAATTATGATTAAAGTACTTTTCACAACTTGCTAGTAGCATTTTCTTCATTAAGGCAGTAATTTCACTCATTAGTTTTCATCTGCAAGTCAGTTTCACACTAGCACTTGGGTTTGCTTTGTGAAAATAAAATAATCAAAAAGAGGAACCAAAGCCACACTTTCCAATGAAAAGTTCTTCTATGCTTCAGCTCAGGAAGTGAATTCAGCTATATGCTCCTAATTTACAGCTCTGCCCCAGGGAGATGAAATGCACAGTCAAGTTCCTTACAGGTTTAATTGAGTAAGACAGGACCACTTTGACAGAAGATTTAACTGAGAAAGAGGGGGAAACCTCCTCAAAGCTAGATTAACACTCCAGTGGTTGCTTCAGATTAACTCACATGTTCTGCCTGCTTCTCAGCTCTGCAGAACAGTCACATGTTTGCAGTTTCCTGGAAAAAAAAAAATCCTGAAAGTTTTTTGTCCTGGTGTTCCTGAGGTGAAATGCTCAGGTTCCCCCCTCCACAGTGATGTTTCCCAGCAGTGCACAAGATCTTTGGCTATCTGTCAGGGTGACTCACACATTCAGACTGGCTCCTGTTTGATGTTACTCACCAGGAAAACAAAGCTTTTGCCTTCCTTCATATGACTTCTTTATCCCCAGATCATAATTTTTTGTGTCCTCCTTACCAAGGAAAATTTTATTTAATGGAGAAGAAACCAAACGAGGTTTTAGAATAATTTTGCTGAAAATAAAATGCTTTGTCTGGCACAGTTGGGCATGGACAGCACACTTTACTGGCAGCAGCAAGTGGCTAAAGCAGGGATAACAAACATGAAAGGATAAAATCCAACAAGTGGGGAAAGGACCTTGGCACTAGGACTGCAGGCTGCAAATCTGTTTCCTGTTGCTGTGTTTAACCCCAGGGGAAAGGGGAAGAACTGGGGTTTGGGTGGTTCTGTGGGACCAGGAATAGGACACCAGGAGTCTCCTCTGGACAAAGCCCCGCTACACCAGGGCAGCAGGCACAGCCTTGTCACCACACAGAGCTGGGGCAGCAGACACCACCAGGCACGAGGTGAACGGCTCTGGGCTTTACCAAAAATTGCAAACTACTGTAAAAGGGCCTGTAGGGGGAAGGAAAGAGAAGGAGAGACTCATCTAATTTTTTAGACCTCCACCACAGCTGCCTAACTGCAACTGGCTTGGGAAATGACTGTCAAGGAGCTCAGCTCTCCACCTGTCAGTGACCTTTCTCCTACTCAGTGCCTCCCAGAGAGCTCAGGAAAATGCCAGTGGTCTCAGACCCCTAAGCCACACACCACTGTGATCTCTTGGATGTCAAGACTATAAAAACACAGTCATTTCCTCAAAAGCACCTGCTCAGAAACAACCTGAAGTGTCTCATTTTGAAACTACATGAGTACCCACACACATCTTTAAATATGAACCTGGACTTCACACCCAACAGGCTTCTGAAGAGCCTGAAAGTCACCCAAAGGATTTGTTCCTGGGGAGTCCAGCCCTGACACCATAGGAGCATCCAGGTTTCATTAGCACAGCTCCTGCACATTTAAGAGCACCACGGACCACCAATCTATAAACCACACAGCCATGCTCTAAAGACAGTAACAAAGCTTGTAGTGCTTGCAAGCCACAAACATTAAATTGTGTGTATTGTTTATTTAAAAGCATCACAAGGTTCTCGTCTGTGTGATTAACAACCTGCTCAGTGCTATAATCAAATGAAAATCCCGGATCTTTGCTGACCCCAAAACACTTAAAACAATCAGGAACAGCTATATAAGAACTGTCCTCCATTTTACTTTCCTATTTTACCTTTCCATAGAGCTTTCTCCTCTACAGCAAGCTTTTCTCCTCCCCAGCAAGATGACATAAGTCCTTCCAGGTCCTTAAAAGCATTCCCACAGACCTATTTTTAAGCCTGCTAAAGTCACCTTGTTAATTGTGTCTTCTCAACTTCCTCAGCTGACCACTGCCAAGGGTGACTTCATTTTAGGGAGGAATTTGACTGTTTATGTGGATATTTGCACAGCACAAACTTTAGCAGAACAAACATCTGAGCTGGGTCCTGGTGTTCTGTCACACAAGTGTTAACACCAGCAAGGTTGTATTTTGGGGTTGAGGATTTGCTGAGCACCTGTGTTGGTGAGGAATGTTAAACAGCTCATGCTCAAGGGGATGCTGCAAACATGGTGTCTTAACCCCCTCACCTTCCCAGCAGCCAGGGAAATGCTGTGCATGGCTCAGGTGTAGGAGACAGGCAAAGTACCTGAGCTGATTTTAAACAACCCCAAGCTGGAATTAATAGAAACACAGGAGAGAGCCTGGCTGGTCCAGTCCAGCCAGGGAGCAGAGCCTGGACCTGACAAGTCACCTCGTGGTGGTGGAGTGGCTGCAGCCACGCTGCTGACAGTAAATCAGCTGGCTCCAGCAGAGCCCACTCAGGGGGGCAGCACAAACCACATTCACACTTTGTTTTTTCTTTGCCCTCAGACCCACCGTGTCACCTCTGCAGTCACCAAGGCAGCAACAGGAGGCTGTATTAACTCTGCTTGCTGTCATCTTACCTCCTCCTCTGGGAACGTTTTGAGCCTCCTAACTCTTGCCACCAGCTGTCAAGATAATTAGGGTTATTGTTTATCACAGCTTTGATTGACATCCCTGTGAGAGGGCAGAGCTACTGTCCTGTGGCAGAACTGGAGATAAGCACAGAGTGACATTAGTTTTGAGGCAGGTAGAGAAGAGCAGAGATGTTACTCCTCCTTTGGCTTCCCCTTTATAGCTCTTATTTAAGAGATGACAATGATTTTTCTTGAGTTTAGCTTTACCTTAAGTGGGTCAGACAGTCCTGGCTGCTGTTTCTTAATGCAATGCTACATCCGGAGAGGGAAGAACAAAGCCCAGCAAATCTTGGGAGGAAGATGCATTTTCACACTTTTATAAAGGGCCCCAGCATCAGTTTAGAAGTGCCAATGAAACTTCTCTAACTCTAGCCTCAGGAGCTTCGTTAAGTCCTTGCTTCTCAGTCATACACATTACAAAACAAGAACAGACATAAATGGCTTAAAAATACCTTTACACAGGTCAGCGTTGGTCCTTCCCTGGGTTACATCTAGGAACTTTCCTGGGTTTTATCTCTATGAATCTACTCCTTAAATGATGTTTTGCTATGGCACAAAACCCCCAAGAATAAAATAAGAACAAGTCTGCAGTAATGAGGGCAGACCTGGCTACAGGAGAAAATGCAAGAAAACAAAAGTTGACATTTTGGCTAAAAAATAACCTGCTGAAAGATTGTGTTAGGAATTGAGGTTTAGAGTCTGTTATAGTTTATAGTTTGTTTAAATACCCATTGGACTTTAATGCTTAAGATACCATCAGCTGGTTGGGTTCACCCAGGACAAGCACAGCTTTACTTTCATCTCAGGTCTTTCTCCTCCATGCAGAAAAGTAATACATTTCCCAAAATGCAAAGGTGACATAGAAAATTCCATCAGAAATTACTCTGCTTTTCTAAAACTGCAATAAAGCAAAACCTGGCTCAATAAATCAGCAAGTAATTGGTGCCCTCATTGAGTTCTGTTTTTCAGTAGATGTTGTGGCATGCAGTGTCTGACCCCTGAGCCCAGGATCAGGCTCTGGCAAACAGCCATCCTAAAAAGTCACAACTCTGCTCTCTATTTCCAGTATGCATTAACAGGAAACAATGCTCAGCATCTGACCTTTCCAGATACATTATTCTCATGTGAATGTACTATAAAACTCCTACATGGCTGCATTCACCCTAAACTGTCTAAACCAGCTGCTATTCCACCACTTTTACTCCCACTCAGTACCAGGCTGATGAAAGAGCATCTCTTAAGCATTCCTGACTCTAAGTAAGATATGTAGGGAAAAAGAGATCTCATTTTATGAGGTATCCTCATCACCATCAAGATCTATGTTCAATGGATATTTAATGTTTTAAAATAGTAAAAAAAAATTGGCTGAGAAGATTAAAGATTTTTCAAAGGTTTAAAATTGAAGTTGGCACAAACTCAAAGATGCTGTAGTTTGTTAAAAGGGAAGAAGTGGGAAGAATTTTAATAACAGAGGTTCACTAGTCCATTCCTGATTAACAACATGAAGGAGTTTACACTACAGCAGGGTGATTTTGGGTACAGAAAACACAGTATTAGTAGTAAATAGATATTTATATTGTATCTGTATTTACACTTGGGCTCAGCATTGCAACGCACACCCAGAAAATATAAAAGAAACCCCAGAGTTCATCCATTCTCCAGCAGTTTCTGCACTCCCTATTTTCTCCCTTTTCCCCATAATGTGGCCCAGAGCTCTCTGATGTAGCACCACAACCCATGTGCTCACACCTCCCTGGGGCTCCAGCTGGACCACCAGGACATTCTGCCTGGGGGTCTGTGTGTCCCACTTCCCTGTGCTAGCACCAGGCATCCAAGCCCTCTCTGCATTCACACTGCACTCCTCCTAGAATAAAAATTAAGCCAGGCACACTAACTAGCAACAGCCAAAGTCCTCCCAGCACTTTTTGCCAGGCAAGAATAGGGAGGCAGAAACCTGCTGCTTAACTACATCTCCATGCTGTAATGACCTGCCATGCCCTGCCCTTATTGAAGGCAGTGGGGTGGCCTTGATCCCTTAGAAGATATTGGCTCTCAGTGCACAATGAGCATCTGCAATTAGCAGCACAGACTGGTTTCATCCCTCTCCAGTGCCCGGGGGAGCCAGCTCTCAGAATAGCTCCAGCTGTTTAATAAAGCTCAGACCTGCTCTCTAAAGGTTAGACCCTTTCTAAACCACAGTAAACACTTCAGGTGGCCTGGCTTTGTGGGCCACTTGCACAAAGGACTCTGCATCCCTTGTCCTTCTGTGATTCAGTGGCATAAAGTGAATAGAGCAAGAGGCAGAGCTGATGGGGGTGTCCCACCACCCACAGAGGGGAGGGCAGAGAGCACCACTGCCAAAGCCTGGGGCACACAAAGGACTGACAACACACTAAAGGGCAGCTCATGGGCTGCAGAGGGAGGTGGAGCCCAAGAGATAAACTGCACACAGTAACAAGAGATGCTGAGCACCTCCAGGCACCTCTGCAGAGGGGAGAGGACAGTGCTGCAGTTCATCCTACTCTGATGATGGACTGTACCACACAAAAACATGTAGCAAGCTGCTGTGCAGTGCAACAATGAAAAACCAAACCATGTTACATTAGAAAGGGATGGGGGTGATGCCAATTATGAGAGCAGAATTGTGTGCAGCCTCTCAGGGAGGTACCACCCTCCCAAAGCACTCATGCCAGGCATGGAGCATTCATCCTCCTTCAGATCAGGCCCTTGGTGCAGGCATTCACACTTGTCAAGGTCTTCTCACCCATTTCCCATCTTCCTGGTGTGAAAACAGATATTATTCAAAAGGAAAGAGGTAAAAATCCAGAGAATGGGGAACATTTGCATAAAATGAGATTGGAGAAATTTTCAGCATCAGTTTTTGGGTAGTTCAGGGTGGCTGCCGAACTATCAATTTTAGTACCTCAGAATCTAAGTGGAGCAACACTATGTTTTTGAGACAGTGGCCTTGACACAGCTGTTATTTCTTTTTCCTTTACTCTGAAGTTTCATACCTGCTGTGCAACATCCTGCTGAGGCCAATGCAGCTGCCAGACACCAGCACTCTGTGGGGCAGCTGAGCCATTTGTGCTGTCCTTGGAGCCTCCATGGCCTCATTTGGACAAGCAGCTTGTGCTCTACATGGTTTTGGCAAAGTTCCACCTACTGTCAAACCTGCCACCCTCAAGCAAGTCCCCAGGGACCTCAGGACCAGCTCATTTAACTCAAGCCTCTTTTGCTCAGACCACTGCAGGGCACCTTTGCAGCACCACAAACCAGTGTCCCCACTGCACCCTGGCTTTCAAAGAGTGATGTTCAAACACAGTACCCTTCTCTGTGCCTCACCAAGCTAAAAAAAAAAAAAAAAAAAAAAAAAAAAAAAAATCTCTTTCCACTGCTTGACAAAGGCTGAGATGGGGAGATAAGTTTCCTTGGCCAACAGAATTGGGAGAAAGCTTTTCTTTCAAAGAGTCCAGGCTTTCCTGGACTCTGTCTCTGCTAAAGATTATACATTAAGAACCAATTGCAACTTAACATCACAAAACATTTACTGTCCATGCTTCTCCTGATAAGCAGATGAAAAGAAACTGGTCTATGTGTGGAAGGCTGAGAAATCAAAGATATACAGCCCATAGCACTGTACCTGCACACAGGCAGACAAGCTGTGCTATCAGCCTCTGGTAGGCTCACCCTGCTTCTCAGAAAACAGAAACAAGGAAATCATCCCAGCATTTTCCCTTTGGGTCTCATTTGAAGACTCTTTTCCCTAAAGCTAAGGTTCCAACCCAGCAATGAATTTGTAAAGAGAGGAACTGGACAGCAGACAGCAGAGCTCAGGACAGCTGGAACAAGGAGGCAACACCCAGCAGGCTGAAATTCCCTTGGAAAGTAGCAGCTCCAGCCTGGCCAGGCAGTGTCACTGACACCAGGCAGTGCTAAACACTGCCAGCAGCATGTGCAAACAGTGATTCAGAGTCTCTTCTGCACTTCTAAAGGAAATAACCTCTTGGTATAAGGATGGGTCAGTCTGTCTAATCAACCAGAGGTTAGGAAAGAGCAAAATGGGAAGAAAGGATGAACACATACAGTGCCAATTATTTCTTTATCCTCATCTTGGAGTCTCTCCACCCCTACCTGAGTCTCTATCCCTTACAGCCTCTAGCTTTTTCCCCTCCGACATCATGCATCACTTTTATCACTCCTGCCATTTGGTTTCTTAAGTCTGGCTCATCTAATCAGTGAAAACTTTATCTGTCTCTCCCCAAAACAAAGTCTCAGGGAACTATTTTGGAAGGGATGCCAAGAGCATATCTTTGTGCTGACAGGCAAAGTCTGAGAAACTGCCTAATCACGGTCCTGATACCCTGTGTGACAGTCAATTCAATGCATTAACTGATACTTCATGGCATTAAAGAGATAACATAAGTTTTTTAAAAAGCTCCTGATGCCTAATCTCCGGTGACATCTTTAACTCCGACTGCCAAAACTTGTGCTTACTCATCCATTGTTATTCCCTGTCCCATGTTTTCTGAATGGGAAGTCAAAAAGCTGAACACAGTTGAACCTAAATAAGCATTCACTGATATCAACAGCAGCAACGGCTATACATCACTGACATGGTTTATATTTTAAGGGGAAATGAGTTTCTTGCACTGTATTTCAGCTGTTGCCCTTCCCAGGGAGAAGAAGCAGGATAGGAGTCAATGGGGTCAATGCTGGGCAGGCAGGAGCAGACACAGCAGGCAGATTGTGAAGAAAGAGCTCAAAGTGATTTTCCATAGAGAGACAAGCTTGAACCAAAGGTAGAAAAACTTACCTAAGCATATCATGACATATTATTAGTGTATAGTTATAGTATTATAGTGGGTAATAGGATAATGTATTTATAGAATAAATATAATAACCACCTGAGCTTTAAGTAATACATTAGTAGTAACTACAGGAATTTCACACTGTGTCCTCTGAGTCCTCCTTGGGCAGCTTTGGGCTGGTCCTGCTCCAAAATAAGGATGTCCATGGAATGGACAGAGCTCCAACTGCTCCACAGGCTGCTGCTGCCCATCCCAGGACCCACTGCAGGCTGTGTGCCATTCCCAAAGGAGCTACAACCAATCCCACCCCCTGCACCAGCACAAGGAACACAATGCCAGTAGCAGGCCAGCACAGGTCCACTCCAGTTTGCTCCTGATCATCATGGAGTGGAGATGGGAACAACTGGGCAACAGTCATTTTTCCTGCAACAAAAGGATATTTTACATATGTTTCTCATAACATCATAGCAAATTTTAATCGGTCATTGTACAGTTATAGCAACTTATTTTAATTAGTTATGATAATTAGTCTCAATTTTTCTGCATGTAGTCTATTATCCCTTCCTATCCCAGCACTATTTTTCCTTTACTTTACACTTGGGTTGTATTGCAGAAGTGGGACATTAAATATTTACAACCATAATACCCCCAGAAAGTATTGCTTTCCAAATTCAAAAACTAGATCCAGTAGTTCCACTGAAGGCTTTGATTAATATTATATGCTAGTAAAAATCTTGTAGGAAAAAAAACCCTTTTTGAGTAGCTCTTACTCATGCCCCTGTCGGCAGTGCCCGCAGCAGGTTCTGCCAGCACAGGCTGGCTCTGAGCAAAGCACGAGCTTGTGGCAAACGCCTTGTAATGAGGGACGAGAGGCCAGAAATGGAAAGATGACAAAGCGAAAGATGGAAAAGGAAAACCCTCTCCTTCCCACCGCCAGGAGTTGCTGCCAGGAGGGCTGAGTACCCAGGCAGGCTGCAGAGTGCCGGGAGCGATCCGAGAGCTGCAGCGGCGCTCGGCTCCGCCAGCCCTGCCCGGAGCTGTCCCCGCGGCGCTGGCCGGGACGCACGTACCCTCAGCACCAGGAGAAGGCTAAAGCTGGGGCAGCGGGCACCCCAGCTGAAGACACCCGGGAGCAGCTGTCCCTGGGGAGACAGCAGCTGGCTCCCGAGTCCTGCACGTCCCATCCGCGCTCCTGATTCAACGGTGCCACCTAGTGCCACCAGCCCGGCACGGGACAGCCCGGCTGGTGCCACCTAGTGCCACCAGCCCGGCACGGGACAGCCCGGCTGGTGCCACGCAGTGCCTCCAGCCCGGCACGGCACAGCCCGGCTCCCCCCGCACCGGGATGCTTCACTCGCGTCCCTCCCCTGGGGCAAACTGCCCAGCGCGGGCCCGCGGTACCCGGATCTCGGTGGGGTTGGGGCATCACCCACCATCACATTGGTAAAGGGAAGAAGGGCAAGGGAAGGAGCCATGGGGAGCAAAACTCCTGAGCTTTGGGAGCCAGGATCCTGGGGACACGCTCTGGACAGGGCAGCTGTGGTGGTGCTCCTGCTCCCTGCAGCAGCTGACCCTAACCTGACCTTCCGTGGCCTGCCTTCACCGGGCTTCTTCCAGGGCAGAGAGACACCCTGTCTGGTCACTACACTGTCACGTGTCACCACCACAGCCAGCCTTCCTCCTCACAGACCCCCTCCACATCCCCAGCAGGGCTGCCCACTGTTCAGGCCTCCAGGGGCATTGCAAACTGGGAGTAGCCAGAAATTAAATTGCACACAAGCTGAAGGTTAAAATCTCACTTTATGGGCCCAGAAAAGCTGCAGACAGTCAGAGGGTAATTGAACTGTCAGACCTCCCTGAACTGGAGATCATCATCTCTAAGTGGGGCTGCCTGGCTGGAATGCCAGGGCCAGTGCAGATGTGCTGGGCCAAAAGGAGAGGAGCTTGTGGTGACACCAGTAGAGATGAGCATCTCCAGGGGGCCCATCCGGGGAGCTTCCCATGTAACAAACAGTCACTGGCTCAGATGACTGCAGCAGCAGACACATGAACAGTGATGCAGCTGCTCTGGGATTGCACCAGCACCAATCCTGGATGCATTAGCCAAGATCCCAACAAAGCCTGCACAGAGCAGCAGGCAGGCAAGCAAGTCCCAAAAGCTTGGGTGCTTTGCAGAAGCAAGACCCTGTGCAGAGACCCACCCGGTTCCTGGGTTTCACTGTGCAGGCAGAGGCCAAATCCCCAAAAGCAGGAGGCAGAATGGAACTTCAGCCCCACCAAGACCAGAGCCATGGCCCCTGCGCTGCTGTAAGGGCAGGATGGAAGAAGCACGTTCACCCTGCTTCTCCTCAAAACAGAGGTATGTGACAGAGGCTGGCTTAGATACAAGACTGCTCAATACCCCACTCAGGAAGTATCTTCCTGGCATCTCTTTGTGCTGTAAGCTGGAGCTCGCAGGCTGAAGGCAGAAGAAAAAAGGAGATTGGCTGCCTTGCTGAGTTTCTCACCTGCCACACATGAGTACAATAAACCTATCAACACCACCCTCCAGGACAGTACCACAGCCCAAGAAATTAAGATTTACAGAAATTTGTTTAAAGGGATACAGTATTGATTTTTTTTTTCTGAAATCAATAAGACTGCATCCACTGGAAAAATATTCATGTGAGAATAGAGCCAAAATTTCGTTACTATTCCAAAGCACAGCCATGCATAAACCAAAGATAATTTCAACTGAATTAGGGTGAATTGATATCAGCATCATTTCCTCTACACGGAGGTGGGGATCAAATGTTACTGTCAGCATTAATTAGGGGAACTAGTCACTTGATTGTGCATTTATTCAAGGGCTCCTCTGGGTTTCTGGAGAATCAGCCTGGTCTGTGCTTTTCAGGGGTGCACATGACCTGAAAAGGAATCACTTAATTTCATGGCCTCGAGATACAAAAGGGCAATTTTAGTTTTTGGCAAGAGAATGAAGTTGGGTCTGAAAGATGGGGTACTCATTTAAATCAAAGTCCTGGCCAGCCAGCACAGTGCTGCCAGCTCACAGATCAATGCCCAAGCTGCTTTTTGAGTCTCTTAATAATTAGACTTGATTGATGCCTTGAGAGGCTGTTCATGGCTCACCCCATCTCAGCCATGCTTCCTGGTGATGGGAGCCATGCAGGCTCTGCAAGGCTGGGTAGCAACATAATGAACTCCTGTAAAGTGAGTTTGTTCAGTTCTTTGACTGTATTTTCCCATTTTCCCTATTGTCTTCTCTAAGCACTATTATTGTTCAACAGCAGTAAATCCATCACCAAGTGCAGGCAGACTGCAAGGACACAGGGCCAAGAGAAGCTGGCACGCAGGGAGCACGAGGAAGGTGTGTGAGCAGGTTGGAGTGTTTGTGCAGGTCCGCACAAACATCAGCCAGAGCAAGGCAGAAAACATCCCTGTGCTGGCTGCTGCTCCCAGCACCACCCCCTCAACACCCTGCCACAGCTGCTGCCTCTGCCTTGCACCTCTCCAGTGTTAATGCCACCAGAACTCACAACCACAGCAGCCACCAGGATCCTCCCAACACCTCTTCGGGGATAGAGAGAAAGGAACAGACCTGTCAATTCCACCTGTGAAAGGACCAAGAGCTCTTCTAGAGATGAGCAGATGTAAGGGCCCAGATCGCCCCAGCTCCTCATGGCCATCAGCTCCTAACCCTGCTAGGCACAGGCTTCACGCAAATCACACACAGCACATCTAGAGTCCTCCCCAGGCAGACACTGTCCTCTCCACCTTCCTGAGGGATCCTCTGGCTTCGGATACTCCCAGGAGAGGTTGTACCAAAAGCAGCATGACTTCAGTGTGCAGGGAAAAAGAAGTTTCTCTCTCTCCAAGCCAGGGTAAGGGAGCTCCTCGCTGCAGGGGAGGCTGAAGGGAGCAGGGACAGGAATGTCCATGCAGCTTTCCTCACCCAGAGCCAGCCTTACTGGCTGCAGGCAGAGCCAAGCTGTGTTAAACACAACGTCGTGTGTATTCCCCAGGATGCAGCAGTTTAATTACACTCTTGAAGAGACATTTTGCCCTGTGCCACTGAGACCAGGTGACACAGGTGGCACCCACTGTCCTCCCTGCTGGGATTCAGTGGCTGTGCAGGCAGAGGCCAAATTCCCCAAAACCAGAGGCAGAGGGGAACTGCAGCTCACCAAGGCCAGAGCCGTGGCCCACTGACAGTGCTGTAAGGGCAGGACGGGTCCTGCCAGCCAGATGCTGCTGGGCTGGTAGGGATAATCACTGAAGCCAGGTGAAGCCTGTGCAGGTTGTTGTGGGGAAAGCAAAACCCGCTCCAATTCAACGGGAACACCATGGGGGAAAGGGCAGGGAGCAGGGAATCTCCCTGAAACCTCTGTTCCACGCATGCCTTGAGCTTTCGGTGGCACCGCAGCACCATCTGTTGGGAACCGGGCTGCTCCGCAGCTCCCGGGGCTGCTGGGACAGGCTCCGTGCCCTGCTCACACGGGCAGCTGTGCCCAGAGAAGCCCCAGTGCCCTGGTTCACCCCTGTGGTTATCAACCAGAAGCTGGTAAACGTGTGCGTCCCCCTCAGAACAAAACCTGTTAAAACCCTATCAGATCTGACATCCACTCCACACCAGGGTGCTCCTTCCTGCTGCTGGAGCTGGTGACTGCATCAACAGGAGGACGCAGACGTGGCCCTCGGCAGTGCCATGTGAAATGCAGGAGCCTCATGAAGAAGAGATGTCGGAGAGGGGTCACCACATCCTGAGCCCGTGCCACAAGCTGCACAGACAGCATGGCTCATGGGAAATTGCTTAGCAAGGGATGATAAATTTGCTCTAGGAACAAAATTGAGCCCTTTGTGACCTTTTTGGACACAGTGCTGATCTTTAAACTTGGAAAGGTTGACACAGGTTGAAACAAAGAATTACAAATGCATTATGGCTTTCTCATGGGAGATCTCTGATTTCTTGTCTGAAATTCAGTGGGGCAGGCCAAGTGGCACAAACCTCCATTCTCTATCCCTTCCCACTGGCAGGCACAGTGCCCTTGCACCAGGGAAGCAGCCGTGATGCCAGAGCAAGAGTGTTACCTGTGGAAAAGGTGAGCACGCTGTAGCAGTCCTTGTATGCTGAGCAGAGTCCATGCTTGGATTTGGGCTGATCACCTACTACCTGCCCAAACAATTCTAAACTTCATTTTCACTGAGAAAAGCCCTTCTCAATGCCCCGTGCCAGCTTCAGGGATCTCAGAGCAGTGAATCCTGCTCTGGGAGCTGAGCTGAAGCATTTGCTCCACTGGGCATTCCTGCCGTGGCCTCTCTGGGCTGTGCCCACACACATTAAACCAGCACTAGCACTGCCCCCTCCTACTGCTGCCATGGCAGAACTGCCCCTGCCCTCTGTCCTGCAGCTCATTGAACACATTTCAGTTTGAAACGTAGCAAACAGAAGCAGATTTCCAAAGGCTGTGTCTGCTGACCTGGGCTGCTGCGTGGCCTCGCTGTGCAGGGGCGTTGCCATCTGCCTGCCATCCAGCACCGGGGCTGCAGCAGGAGGATTCCTGCTTCACTTGCTGCAAGGCAGCAGCACCTGGTGATTCCTGGGCAGCCTTAAATGTGCCAACCTGGGGACCCTCCTTCTGCTTCATTCCCAGCACCTGCAGTGGCACAAGCTCCACTGCTACAGCCAGATTCCTTCTCTGCATCCATGCACTGCCTTCCTCCCCTGTATTTCCATTTTATGTAATTGGCCATGTCAAAAGAGCCCTTACATAACCACAGCCACCCCAGGCACATGTCTCGAAACACATGCATGCCTCCCCTCTCTGTCAGTTGGGATCTTTTGCACATGGATGGATTCAGCCCTTATCCAGGAACTACTAAAAATAAAGAAACCACACTGGCAAACATCAGGGACTCACAGAGCTTGGCATAACAGTTTTTCATGTCTCTCACAGACAGTGTCTGTACACTGGAACATAAAGACCTGGGCACAACACATGCCAGTGGGAAAAGAATGACTTGCTTTACTGAGTTGCCTTCTCTGCATTCAAGCAGAGGAAGTTTTCTTAATGAAAATGTTCTTTTTTAATCTTTGCGAATGTGCAAGCTATCCATACAGATCAAGGACCTGTACAGAGGCTAAAAACACTTTGGACAAAGTTATTTTAATCATCTAAGTGATTCCATTGATTTTCCTGGGCTACTTGCATATCTAGATTCATCTGAACATTTGCATAACTTCTGCCCAAACGTTTACTGTCTAAAAGCATTGGCACAACTCCCCATGAGATCACCTTTATCACTGGCACAGGGAATCACACTGACTGCTCACACAGATCATTTGCAGGGGCAGAGTATCACTTACAGATGAAACAAGCTGGAGCCTGTTGGGCAGTGCTGAACCAAGGGGCACTTTGGCACCCACTTCAGGGAAAGCCAGGTCAGGGTCTAGATAACCATGGCATGATTTGTTTGCAAAGCCAAGAGACGCTCACTCCACCTGACCAGGAACTACAGCCTCGCTTCTCTCTGACAGCAAGACTTAGTAGTTTCTTTTTCTGTTCATCTCCCTACTCTGCTACCACGTCCCTTGTGTCCTAGCAAGTGGCACTTCTCACCCTGCCATCAGTAACTGCAAAGCTGTTAACTCCATGCTAAAAGGAGATGGCATCTGATCGCATCTGTTAAAATTATTTTGGCCACATACAACTTCCAGAATGCTGAAGGCAAACAGTTGTTTGTTCCTTTTTATATGCAGCATTTCATTTTACAAGGCTCATTGCAGCAGCCCTTCAATTCCCACACAGACTACTAAAGTGTTTTCTGGCCTGAAAATCTTCCTAATTTATGAGATGATATCAAAGCCTTGGACTTGGGAGGCTGTGCTGACATCAGTCCACCTAATGATGGTCTTTTTGGAAGGATCACAGATTGTGTTAAGGTTATTGATGGTGATGGAGTCACCACATAGAGGCCAATCAGTAATCATTTACTTACATGAATGACTTTTCCAGCCCAGCAATTCAGCTGGCACAGAAATGACTGACAGTGGCTTTCTCCTGCTTGGATTTGGGTTGAGCTGGACTTTGTCCAGACCTGGACATCAGCTCCCTGTCAGCCCCTGGGCAGGACTCCCTCTCTGAGATTCCCAGCAGCGAGGCTGCAGTGCCCAGCAGGTCACACTGCATTTAGGTACTCAGCATTTAGAGAAGGGCAGGAGAGCAGGGAATCTGGGGACAGGAGATGCACTCTTTTGCACTGAGATTCTTCATTTTGGTGGTGGTTTTTTTTTTTTTTTTTTTTTTTTTTTTTAGTGAAATGGATGCAAGATGAGTATGACTTAAGTTACAATGTTGAATTTAGATTGTCCACACTAGAAAAGTCACCACATTAAGGCAAAACTGTTGTGTTCCTGATGGAAATATTCAGGCAGCCATGTGCTCAACAGCCCTTCCTCAGACACAGGTGTTGGGTTGGCACCTGTGGCTGAGCTCTGCCTCCTGACTGTGCAGACTTGGCAATAATCCACATCTTCGGGGTGGCTACGGGAAGGAACTACTAATCCAGCTGTCAGAGAACCCCACCGCTCAGTATTTCGACAGAAAGTTTTCAGGCAGCTCTAATGAAAAATCAGAAATCCCCACGAGCCTCCTTTGGCTGCCACCTCCCCACCCCCGCCCGGCTGCTTTCCTCGGGAGAGCTCTCCGTCTTACGAGCATTAATTAATTAACTCCTCGCACGCTCGAGCTGCTCGCTGTGAGGTGAGGCAAGGATTTCTGGATGGTTTTCCTCCTGCCTGAGCACAGCCATCCGTGCTGGCGGGATGGCCCGCAGAACCGCAGAGCACGGCCCAGCCAAGGCAGCAGCGATGGGGAAATGTGGGTATGTGCTCGGGAACCCGGAGACAGGCGAGGCACCCACTGCAGTTTGCTTAAGCTCAGTGCCTTCCTCCTGTTAGAATGGTGGATGAGCTTTTTTCTAAACTGGCTGAGATTCCCAGCAAAGCTATTTTACTTTAAAAGTTAAGCTCTCTGTAATAGCAGAACTGCATTCCGAAGGATCAGCAGCCTAAGCGCTCATCAAAGCATTTTATTGTACTGTTAGCACTGAGAGAAAACACCCAATATGGTTTTTGTTTGCATTTTCCCAAAGATATAATTCAATCATGCTCAGTCACAGTTAAAGCAAAGCAAATGTGGAGCAGGGATAGGGAAGCACAACACAGTGCACACAAGCACTACACAAACTAAAGCCTGTTTTCCTCCTCCTGGCTTTCCACAGATCCTCCACATCTCTGCTCCCAAATGCACAAGACTGTCACAGGAATAAATGCACGAAGGCTGCATGTCCTGAGCTGCAGTGGTACGTAGGACCATAATACAGAGGAAATGCCTTGCCAGAATTACAGAAAAAAAATTGCATAGAATTGTTCATATGAGAGAAGCTCGGCTCATTTAGCTGCAAACAACATCTAAGTGAGTTGTTCACCCATTTCCTCTGAGGCACAAGGACCTTGCTGACCAAACACAAGTTCACCTCTGAGCCAGCCACCCACATTCCCAGGTGCCAAAGTCAGGAACTGGGATCTGGCAGTTGTGGTCCAATACAGAGTTCATCATGCTCTGCACAAACACACAGCAAGGACATGAGCATTGACATAAATATGCTCTTATCTTTGCTGGGGTGACACCAGGCTGCCAGTGACAGCTGCCAGGGGTAACCCTGCAGACCCAGGGACCAGCACAGGAGGATGCTCTAGGTGGGAGGCAGCCTGACGGTTTCAGTGCTGTGCTTAGCAGCAGTTTGGGTAAAAATGTTAAATTCACCCCAATTTTTTTTAAGTCTGGTTCAGTATTGAAAAGTTTCTTCAGATTGAACAACAAATAATGTTTTAATAACCAATTAATCTTTTGTGGTCAGTCACCAGCCTCCCTATTTACCCCATACATTCCCCCTCTGTACTCAACCCTGCTCTTAACTTTTCCTATGGGGTTTTAAATCTGCACTTGGAAATTTCATTTTACCATCTTTATTTCCCACCTTCCTTTCCTTTCCCCTGTAATCGATGCCATAGAGCAAAACACTGGGATGCTTCATGGAACTGTTGTGAAACCAAAAGCCCTCTGGCTTAGGAGTCTTCCTCAGCAAGCTTTGTCAGCTCCCCCAGTTCCAGGAAAGTAAAGCTGGGTTGAGTCAACAGCACAGCTCGTGACAGCACAAAGCATCCATCTCTGGGGATAAACAAGTTATTTGCATGCTTTTTTCACTCTTCACCATCATAGCAAAACAAAGCCACGCTTCATCCTGCTGGCCAGAGGCCTCCATCTTCTGAGGGTGCAATGGCAAACAACAGGCAAGTGAATTCTCTCCCAAATACAAACAAAACAATGATTCAACCCAGTTGTTGTTCTTTTTTTCCACATGGGTGTACAAATTAAGCTGCCAGATTAGGAAAGTATAAATATTATGTGGGTGCATCTCTGTGTGCAGCACCTGGAGCTGTGTTTGCAGGGAGCTGGAGCTCTCACACCCCCAGGAGTGGGACCTCTCCACTGGCCAGGTCAGAGCTGGAAAATACTCTCAGTGCCATGACACCTGAGGGACCTGCTAACAAACACAGTGCTGCTTGCATCCATGTTTGCAAAATCAAACACCTTAAATGCACTTTCAGGCTTCAATCTCTGGCTGTGGCAGCCCAGCTCCTGCCCCAGGGCATGGTCCCTGGTCCTGCCTGCCAGCTGGGAGCACTCCAGGCCTGGGGGGCACAGCCAACAAATGCTGCCCTTCCAGGGATGCTGCAGAGACAGTCTGTGTGCACACATCCCATTCAAACACAGACTTTCTGCCTGGGCAGCACCTGTTTGGATATCCTGTCTTAAGGCCAAGAGTTCATTCAATTTAACTATTAATATTTCTAAAATGAAGTTTGTAATTTTCTGTCTCTTCAGTTCGTTCATTTTAGATCCTGAAGATAGAAAGGATCTTTTATTCTTCCCTACTGCAATATCAACCCAAAAAAAGAGCAGAAACCAGAAGGAGCCTAGAATAACGTGACCCTCGATGGCCTCAGGAACATCAAATGTCCTCCAAAGCCCCTTCCAGTATCAGCCAGAATTGCAGCCTGAACCTGAATAAAATAAAATCCTTCTGTATCATGTAGGAGGAACATCAGCCGGCCAAAGGGAGGGGGAGGAAAAGGGCCACATTTCTGCAGCTGTGTTTGCTAGGTAGCTTTGCTAATGAGAGTTTAATCCATAGCCCCACTGGTCTGGCTGTGTCTGGTGGCACTGAGTGCCCCTTCAAAAGCTGCTGTCTCATTGCAGGCCTCAGACTCTCCAGTTTTCCAGCTGGCTGCAGTGAGGACAACCTGCCCTTCCATAGCTCCAGGGAGGCAGAGGAAGGGCCCGAAGTCCTGCCCAAGAGAGGCAGGAGGGAGCACACCTGGGCTGCCTCTTGTCAGCAGGGCAGTGGCTCCTACAAAAGCATCCTGACCACTGAGTGTCTCAGGCCTTTCATTGTCCCTCAAAGTGTGACAGCAGTGGCATCCTGCACCAAGGAGAGGGGGTGAAAGGTGCAGATCTTTGAATTTGGTACACCTAAACGTCTCCCTCATGGTGAGCTCCATGAAGAAGATCAAAAGCCTTCTGACCTCAAAGCCAGGCATCACCTGAAAGAGAGAGAAAAAAAAAAAAAAAGACAGTTAACTTTCTAAACAAATTCAAAGTCAAACTACTGGTGGCAGAACACGCTGCTCTCTGCCTACCCTATTTCAAGGCTTGGCTGCGAGTCAGTGGCGTTTGAGCTGCAGCCAGCTGTGCCTGTCCAAGTGGATCCCTGGGGAGCCCCAAGCCTGGCTGTCTCTGCCCACGCCTCTGCAGTGTCCTGATCTCTGTGAGACAGCCTGGATGCTGTGCTGCACACTGCAAGTCATGGCTGAGGCTCCCCAAGAAACAGCACCTTCTCCAAGCTGCCCAGCCCAGCTGGTGTGGCTCCCCCTCTCCTCCCCAGGCAAAGGAGCATTCCTAAGGGCAGCTGCCAAGGAAACCTCCTGCATCCACAACACAAGAGCTTCACTCTCCTTCCTCAACAACCTCGGTCAAAAATGCTGTGCCTTGACCAAGCCACAGCAACAGCAACTGTGTCAGCCCCAAGCCTTGGGCAGATGTTCGTCATCCTAACACTGAAATACAAGACCAGAAACAGTCCCTGTTAACTCTGGGGCTGTTTCTGAGGGAAGGCACATGAGCAGGATCTGCTCATCTCACTGTGATGGCCCTGTCACCAGAAACATCACCGAGTCCAGACAGGCTTCAGCTGATGAAAACTGTAATGCAGCACAAGGACTTTTGACCTTCAATTCTCCTTTTGCTGAGATACATCACTGTTCTCACAGCTTGAGCAGTGCCTTTGCTGGATCCATTTGTGACGTGTCATGTTCTTGCCCAAACTCCATTTCCTTCCTTCCAAAGCACTAAGATTTGCTTATGACTCAGCCTCAATAAAACACACAGCAAAGACCATCAAAATGTATGTGCAATGCAGGGATAAAATTCACAGGCTACATTCTTTAGGCTAGAATCTCCACTGCCCTTTATCTCCCCTCAAAAAGAATATTAACTCACACTTAGGTCTTGGTGCAAAGTAAATCTACCAATAAAAGAGAAGTTTTAAAGGGAGTCTATCTCCATGTGATAAATAAAGTGATCGATGGGGCTGCAGAGGCTGTGATAGCCCTGGAGAGCCCACACAGAGCTCCCCAGCCATCCTCTGCCTGAGCAGAGATCCCACCAGCTCCGAGGCAATCACTTGCTGAGGAGTGTGGGCGGGAAGCAGAGAAGGAAGGCATGGGGATTTTTTCTAGTTTAGCATTCACAAATTTGAAAAGAACATTTCAGGCAAAGCCTTGTTTATTCTCAATGAAGATGGAGAGGCTGTGGGCTCTCCCTGTTGGTGTTTGAGAACTGGCCCCAGGGTCTACCTGGTTGTGAGCCAGAGCTCTTCAAGTTCTCTTGACACAGAATGGCCTTGAAGAGCTTTGCTCTTTACAGCAGTGCACGAGAAGGGAGTAGGGAGGCAACTCTGGGGCAGGTAAATGGCATTATCTGTCCTGTACAGGGGTGGAGACTGAGACTCAGCACCCTGTATTAATCCACCAGTTTCAAAAGTCTCTCATGATAAGCATTTGAAATCTGATCCTAAATTCTTTGAAGTTATGCTTTTCACTGAATTTAGTGGAATTTCACACAGTCTCTAATCTCTCTGGTTTTCTTCTTAAGCAGCCACTTGCTTTCATAAGACAGACATCCAGGCACCCCGTGTTCTCTAGCAACAATAAAGCTTGTAAGTGTCCAAGCACAAGAACAGAGTGAAGGGAAATAAAGGGAAATTATAAACCAAAAAAACAACCAGCCAAAAAAAAAACCCACCAAACAAATAATTTTAATTTCTTATAAGAAATAAAAATATGGCCACTTTGCATAAATTCACTTCTAGGGATTGACTCCAGAGTCAAAAAGTATCTTTCAAGTGCATGAAATCTATTTTTTACAGATGTGAACTAAGAGGCTTATGGAAAAACATCCATAAAAAAATCTCTTCTTAAAGTTTCAGTACGACATGCGGCACTGAACTTGAGGGTTACTTTAGACATGCTTTCAGGCAGCAATACCCTTGTGTAACACCGAGTGAGCTGAGGATAATTGTAATGAAACAGCCTCTATGGCACCAGCTTTCCTTTCCAATCAGCAATCCTGCAGGATGCTGGTAACACAGCTCAATTACATAAGAAAAAAACCCAGATTTTTGGGAAGAACTCTAGAGAGTGGAGCTCCACTGGAATAAGAGGTGCAGTTCAGCACCTGTTGTACAGGTGCTCAGAACTCATTTCTGTGTCTGAAGCAGAAAAATCACAACTGAACAATGCATTCCAGGCACTGCAGTAACCTGCTCTCAGGTCTGGGGGGAACAGGGGAGCACTTCTCAAAATGAGGAGAATAAACCACCCTGCAAACCCTCATTCCAGCTGTGAATTCAGGCTTGCTCAGATTTACACCAGCTGAGATTCTGGCCCAAAGACTGGCAGAAAATGAGCGATCAGTGACAACAGATGGAAGGGCAGGACAAGGGCAGGGCTGAAAGAGCTTTTCAGAGCAATTCTTTTCCTTTCCTGCAAAAGCTCTAGTGTAGGTCTTCAGTAAAGGTCCTTGGATTCCTGTTGAGCTCTGCTGGTGAGTACAAAGATGTGACCCTTTCCTAAGGTCATCTTGTATCCATGGTTTAATGTGACACAAATCTGCCAGAGGCAGGATAACCAGTCTTTTGTTTCTTTTTTTTTTCCCTTTCCCCTGCTTATTGGTTATGGCTTAGTTTGCCATAGTTAAGCTTAGTAAAATTTACTGGAACCAGCATTTTACCCCACATGTACACTGTGATGAGAACTTGGTTTCCTTTGCATTAAAGCTCCATGAAATTTAAAAGTTTTATAAATGAGGAAATTTTCCTGGTCTACCTCCATTTATAGAATTACCATCCTGTTTAGAGTTAGATAAACCAGGAACATCTCAATGTGTAATTTCTAAAGGCAAACCCGAGTATTTAATCCATCAGCTTCTGACGTTTTTCCCAAGATCCTGGCGAGTTTCTCCGTGGCCAGCAGGTGACAGTCTCAGCAACAGAAACCCTGAGCACATCACGAAGAGGGGATTGTTCAGTCATCTGCGGGGATACAAACTGTTTTGTTTTGTTTTGTTTTAGATACACAGACAGTCCACAACAGGGGCCAATATTTTTCACCAAACATGCCACTAAAGAGAAAGGCCAGAAAAAAATTCTGGGTGTGATTTCCCACTTCCCTGAGGAGATATTACAGTAAGGGCATTAATGACACTGCATTCAAGAGGTACCAGCACCATTCTTAGCAGCATTCAGAAAAAACCCTTTACACCTCAGCGTAGGTGTAAAACCAGCAGATGTAAATAAAAACACTTATAAATCAAGCCCATTTGAAGCATAAGTGCATTCAAGGGTGGCACAGTTACACTGGCTGATACCTTTAATGTGTTGAGGAGTGAGCAGGATGTAGAGGATCTCTATGTGCATTGTAGGTAACCATTCCCTGCAGCAGTCACCCTAAGAAACCTCGCTGCACCCAGCACCATCCACAGATACACACCAGAAGGAAGCTCAAGGTTCTCCAGCAGAAGTTGCTGTTCTTGGCCAGGGTCACTATCTCCCCAACACAAGGAAGTTTTCTCATGCTCAGAAAGCCACAAATCATTTGCTTGATCAAATTTATTTTAATACAACTGGGACTTTGTCTGTGCAAAGGTCAAGTATAAACTTTTCAAATCCAAATGGTTTGGCCAGCTTGAGATTTATCTAGGCAGAACCTCAGAGAGGCTATTGCAATAACTCAATATACCAGAGATATGCTGATTTAAACACCTGTCTATGGTGGTTTTCCTTGTGAAATGAAGATTTGAAGGTGTGCAAATTCCCAGTCACAAGGACTTTAATCCCATGCCTGGTGTCACAGACCATCGGGATTCAAATTGTGTTTTAACTGAACTCTTACCAGCTGCATTAAATCATAAAACTTTTCCATGTTTCTCTACAGTTTAAAGAAAGCACTTATGCATTACTAGTGTGATAAAGGAATGTGTTGAGAAAACAAAAAAATATCATATAGACTGCACTGTAAATCTCACCTGCATCACTGCTCCCTTGTCCTGGTGTTCAGAGCTGTGACTGTTAAGTGGAGGAGACTCACTGCCTTCCCTGTGTGGCCAAACAAGTGATGGGGTGAACCACAGGACAGGTTGTATTTATTACCAAACAGAAAAGGAATTATCAGTAGTTGTGCTGTTATAAAAATGTGTCTTTACCTTGGTTTGTTTAACCCAAGCTGAAAAAACAGGTATAATTTGAATGTGGATGTGACATCCAACACTATGGCCATTTACCCACACTTTCCCTCCTGAGAGCACCTTTCTTTTGTGCCATGGATAGTTTTCCCAGATTATGTTTCTCCATAATGTTTCAATAATTCTTTCTTTCTCTGTCCTCCATGCATTCATCTCCTTCCTGACACCCATCCTTTCTCCATAGTGATTTCAAGATTCTCCTTCTTTCATTTCCCCTTCACTAACTCCACTTGGTGACTCAGACCCATTTCACAGAACACTGTGGAGAGCAGACTCTGCCCTGGGCAGTGCCAGGAGTGAGGTGTGAAACCCTCTGCAGCAACAGAGAAACCATCTCACGGTGGTCACACAAATCTCACTGCCTCCTTGATGCTGCCAACCAATGGGAGCACCAGGATTTGTATCCTGCCCTGAGAAAAAGCAGGGCATGTATTAGGCAAACTAATCACGCTGCAGGGGATTTGTGTAATGAAAAGCACCTCTGCTCGAGGCTCAGAAACGGCGTGAAGCAACCACACACCATTGCCAGGGGCAAATTCACCTGGTACCTCCTTATTCTCGTCTGTCATATTCGTTATTGCAGCATCTCAACCTCTAGGAGCAGATAGCAGAGCCTGGCCACCCCATGATTAAGGCACTCAGCCTGTCTCAGGGCAATCTGCAGTGATTTACAGCGGGCTGGCTTCCCCCTGTGCCTGCAGCCCTGTCTGTGCCTGGGGCCTCCGCACGCTCCCTAATGCAAACAAAGTAATGCAGACTTAATGATCGCTGTCATTTCCATGTGCCTGCTGCTGATCTCTTAATGAAATATCCCACTTCAATTGCACTGGCACAAGCACAGTTCCCTGCTGCCAGGAGCTGCAAAACCGGAGTAGGCAGTGAAAAGGTTCTGCAGTACAAAGGAAAGCTGGTAGTGAAACACTGCTCGACTGTTTTTGTGCCTGCTCCTGCAATAAACACAACACCTGCCAGGTTTTCTGAAGGGTTAGAAGAGAACCGAGGATGGAAATTGCCTTTATCTCAGGTTGGGACACGGGAAAACCAGCTGAAATGAGGATGGCAGTCTGTGGGGATCTGGATTTGGCATTCATGGGTGGGTGAGTGGTGCCCGCTCAGCGCTGCTGTAACAGCCTTGCTCCCTCCTGTCAAATCCTGCTGGGAGCACTGCTGCAGAAGAGAAACACTGGGAACATGCAGCACCACACAGACTCTTTGTTTACCTATTGTCACAAGCAGTAAACCAAATATTGGTGGGGGGAAAGAGAAAAATTAGACGCTAAATTGGTTCGATGACCAAATGTGTGTTGTATAGGAAATAGGAGGAGTAAAATTACTGAAAGCAGTGGGGTTTTCAAAAGTTGACTATATTGTACACTCTGTCTAAAATAAAGACAAATAGATTCTGTACATGCTCTTCATTATTCCAGAGATGAACAAAAGCACTGAGCTCACCTTATTTTAAGGCTACAGCTCTGGCAGAATTGCATGGTATAAGTGGAGATCTCTAAATTTTGCCTCTGCTTTGGCCTTGCACACCTCACCCCTTCCCCAGCCTCCTCTAAGCACTGATCACATGCAAGCAGTCACTGGCTACAGGCACTGCAGGGTCCCAGGAACTGATGTAGGAGTAGAGAGCACCATCTGAAATCAGGGAATTCACAGTCTGCCTGGGTCACAGCACCCACTCCACCCTTCTACCTGCTCTCTCACGCTGAGGAAATGCTGAAAGTGCTGATGAGTTTGTGGTTGACTGATGGAAATAGTTTTCCCCTAAATAAAAGCCTATTTTAAGAGCATATTTTTCAAAGCTAACTAGGTGGAATGTAATGCAACAGGAGCTTGATTTAGTCCAGCTACTCTATGAAGCCCTTCTATAATTTCCTGGATGATTTGGTGTCCTGTCCTATGCTTTTTCATGGTAGCTAACACTAAAAACTGCTTCAGCAGGTGAGAAATCAGCCCTATTCAGTACTGACCCAAGAGTAATGGTTGAGAGAGGCATTATCTTCCCTGTTCTATCAGTAGAAGGCAAATGAGGAAGGCAGTTTCCTTCAGGGAACCAGGGCTGTGTTAGAGACACAGGAAGAAGGGAACAATGCCCAAGATTTGCATTTGCTGAAGGGCTCAGCACATTGCTCCCTTGTGAGCCGGCCAAGACCGACAGCACATGAATCCTTGTGATTCATCCTTCCCCCTGGTCCACCTCTCTCTATCCAGCACGGCACAGAGAACTCTGTGTGTTTATTTATACACAAAAAGGTCTTTACTTGGTACTGTAGTATTTGGGTGCTTGGCTCAGGCTCCCAAGATGGAGCAGGGTTACAGACTGATCTGTTGAACTGGTATTTTCCACTTTTCTGCCAGACTGCTGGGTGACCTTGGGCAGTTTACAGCAACTTCACCTCTCACCACCTCAGTTTCTGTAAAATTATCCTGCTTAACTTTGAATGGAGTGTAGCTGTCAACTGATGCAAGGGCAGGGTATGTTGTTTAAATGTGACTCAAAAAACTCCAGTGCCTAAAACCTGAAAGCAGCAAGATAGAGAAATTGAGAAAGAACAGAGCAGAAATGTGAAATTATCCCTCTGCCTCAGCTTTTCTTCACCAGCTGCCCTTCCTAAACACAGGTAATTACAGTCCAACCCCACCATCCAATTTACTCCCTGTCAGCCACACTGAGAAGTTCAGGTTACCCCCCAAGGCTCATAAATGACAGGTAAAATAAGCCCACGCATGTTAGGAAGAGTCTCTTTAAAGGTTACAGTTCTGCTGTGCTGAAGAACGCACGTTTCAGGCAGATATTTCCCTTTGGAAGGCTCTGGGTACGGAAACCTGGCAAGAAGGGCAGGTGTTCAGGAAGGACACATTCCTGGCACTCCCTGCTGCTGATGCCATGTCAGCTGTGCCTGCCCAGACTGTTGTTAGTGGTTTTAGGGGAAGCATAACCCAGGGATGCAGGGGTGCATGACCCAGGGATGCACAACACGGTGAGGCTGTTGGTCATGGACGTGTCAGGCAGATGGACTCTAAGCTGTTGAGAAGGCTCATGAGTTTCTGCTGCTCATGAACATCATATACAGAAACTGTCTTTTCCTCCTACAAATAACTTCTCCTGGAGTTATTTGGAATCCCTGTCTAAGTGTTCTGACTGTCTCAGGGTTGAAGTGTGGAGAAGCTGAAAAGCAGGACACCAGCTGCCCGCTGGGGGTAGGAGGCAGACACGGAGCAGAGCCCAGCACCGCCTTTGCAGGACCTCCCGCGCTCGCAGGGGCTGACCCTGCGTGTGAAGCGTCACTTGCACCGCACACAGGCTCCCAACGTTTTCTCTTCCGAGTGTTTGTTTAGCTGCTGTCTCTGGCTGTGGCAGGTCGGAAGCTGCATCTGCAGAAGGTTTGAACGTATCCAGCCCTTTCAAAATCCCTCGTTGTCAGAGGGCTGAAAAGCCCCTCACCTCTGCAGTCCCACACCTGGCCGGTGTGCATGCCCAGCCAGCCTGCCCGGGAGGGGCTTCCCAACCCCTGTTCTCGTCCTCCTTTGCGGAGACGGGAGCAGGCAGGAATGCCCGTCCGTGTGCTGCCCCCGTGTCACCCGAGCACGTCGGGCTGCGGCCATGCCTCTGTCCCCCTGTGCAAGCCCGCGCTTCCAGCGCCGATACGTGCCCGGCTGCACACGCAGCGCGGGTGGGAGAGGGGGAGTGTGAGGATGTGGTAGCGTGTTTGAGTGTGTGTGTGTGTGAGCAGTGTGTGTGTGTGTGTGTGAGCAGGGTGTGTGTGTGTGTGAGCAGTGAGTGTGTGAGTAAGCAGGGTGAGTGTGTGTGTGTGAGCAGAGTCTGTGTGTGTGAGTGAGCAGGGTGTTCCTGTGTGAGCAGTGTGTGTGTGTGTGAGCAGTGTGTGTGTGTGAGCAGGGTGTGTGTGTGTGAGCAGTGTGTGTGTGTGTGTGAGCAGGGTGTGTGTGTGAGCAGATAGTGTGTGTTTTTGTGTGTAAGGGTGCGCCCGCGCCCTCACCGTGCCCCCTTCCCTGGGAGCCGGGCAGCTCCGCGCAGCCAGGGCGCCCCGGCGCTGTGGGACGCCCCGTCCCTGTCCCGGGGTGCCGCAGCCCCGCCGAGCCGACTCGAGCCGGGCCGGGCCGGGCCGTGCCCGAGCGGGGCGGGGCGGTGGGAGGGGGCTGGCCGCGGGGCCGTAGCGCGGCGGAGCGGCGGGCGCAGAGCGCGGCGGACACCGCTCCGCTCCGCAGGGCGCGCACCGGGCCGAGCGCTCCATGAGCCGCCGCGGGGGCCGTGGGCGCTGCGATCGCTCCCCGCCGCGGAGCCGCCGCGCCGCCGGAGCCGGGATGTGACTTGCGGAGGGCTGGCGGACAGAGCTGCCCCGCCGCCCTCGGCCGCAGCAGACAGCGGGTGAGCCGGCGGCGGGCGGGGGGACAGCGGCCCCGGACCGGCTCCCGGGTTCGCCCGGGGTAGGGCTGCGGGCCGGGGGACGCAGCGGAGCCGCTCACCCGGCTCTGCGCCCTGCGCTGCCCGCAGAATTAGCTCGGTGGCCGGCAGCAGACAACAGGCTGGATATAGGAATCCTGGGGGGGATTAGACGGGATATAGGGCAGGACGGGGGGAGGCTCGGAGCAGGGGGCTCCGCTGCGGGGAGCGGGGCGGAAGGCTGGCGAGGAGGGCAGTGGAGTTCGGAGAGGATGGGGAAGAAGAGCGGGGACAGGCGGGGGAGGAAGAGACGGGTAAAAGAAATCGAAGAGAGAAATGAGCGAAATGAGCGAAGGGACAAAAGAGCGGAGGCTGAAGTGAGATAGGTATCGTCCAGGAGGAGGAGGCTGCAGGCGGATTAAGGCGAGCCCGGAGCGGAGGCAGCCGCGCACCGGCCGCACGGAGGGGCCGCTTGGCCTCGCACCGCGGTCGTACGCGGGGTCGTTGCAGCCAAGCCCGGCACCTCATCGCGTTCCCCAGCGGGAGCTCAAGGGCAGTGGCAGGGAAGAGGCCGAGCGGGAAGAGCCTTTTGTTGGTCCCTGGCCGCCGCGGTCCGGTCCCGGGGCTGGCGGGAGCTCGGGCTGGGTGCGGGTGCGCAGCAGTTTTCTCTCTAGTTAATAAAAGCTCTGTCTCTGCGTTACCTCTCCGCAAAGCCACGCAGAGAGAGGATTTAGCACTTACGTGAACCCTTTGTTTACACCTGCCCTTAATGTTTATCCCAAGGCTAACAGGATTTCCTGCGTGCTGAACCCAAACACCCAGCTTGGTGATCAGTGCTAGTAACGAGTAGCTGTTTAACGGGGATCCCCTTGCTGCTTACCAGCAGGGAATAGCAGGGTTGAGGTGTTGTCTCGCTACATCAGGAGAAATCAGGTGACAGATATAGCCATCTGCTAGAAGGCTATGACATGAATAGAAACATTCTGAGAATTAGCAAAGAAACTAAAAACCTTGATTACTGTAATTGCTATCGCTTGTGAATTCAACACCAGGCACTGTGGTCAGAAGTACCTAGGCACACGTGATACACAGATTCTGACCAAAGGGAATTCAGCTCCTAGAAAATTAGAGAGATAATTTCATAGGGTATTCAGCATCACAAAGCATTTCTAAATGAAAGCAATACTTTTTCTGCATGTTCTTTTTGGAGTAGGGTCTTGTGTTCTGTAACCACGAGGCTGTAACAGAGCATGATGTGTATCCGATGCAGGGGCTGTCAAAATCACTGCTGTCTTTTTGCCTGCAAAGCACAATTGCACTATTAATTATTATTCTGGAAATACACACGTCTCTTGAGTAGTCTGATCTCAGCTTGGCTGTTGCTGCTCTGTTATCAGTCCTGGAGCTCATTCTTCAGTTCTGATCAAAAGCAGCTGGCAGAGATCCTGTGTTGTGATTAATTCTTCACTCACTCGCATCTCTCCACAACACTTTGTGGCGGGGGTGGTTTTCTTTTGGAAATTGCACAGTGAACCAGTCTTCTGCCTGTGTGGCAGAGTAGGTTACTATTTGTGCTACTATTGCTTATATTTACTAGATTGTTTTTCTTCTCTGCCATTGAATGCATCTCCCTGTGTCAGTTGACTAACATTTGAACTCCAGGTACAGGAGCAGATAATGCATCTCACCATGAATAGCCTAACCTTCACTCTTTGCACAATTACGCATTTATTCTGTATACATATTCTGTAGCAGCATACAGCTGTGTCTTTTTGATCCCTTTTGGTCAGAAGCTTTGGTCAGAAGACTTTAGCTACAGAAAGCCTCATTGATTTTTAACCGTGACAACTTTTCGATGACAACTATGAGATTTTCTGTTTCTGCTTAGTTGCTTGTAATTGTAGTTTGTACCCGCTGGGGCAGCTTTGTGTCTGCAATTTCTGTAGTGCCTCTATGCCAGATAATGTCATGTAATGAAGGGGACCTCGCTCTGTAGAAAACAGTGGAGCTATTACAGCTGTCATTGAGAGCAGATTTTGAGCCAAAAATTGAGTACTGGATTTGAAGCTGTCCTGCTAATTGTTCGCTGCTTTTGCCTAAAATGTGTAAGGCTTATTGATTAGAATATTGATTGTAAGTGTTCTTGATTGATCTGGTTTCAGGTATGTTGCCTTAATGGCTTTACCAAAATAAAATTTTGGAGAGGAATCTGGGGTGGGGGGGGTGTGGAAATCTCAAGTTGCTTTTGTTCCCTGTGCACAGTTCATTCGAGTATGCAGGGGATGTATCACTGCCACTGGCTGTATCTGTGCTGGAATGTTTCTGTGGCGCTCCTGTGTAACTGTAGTTCTCTGGCAGCAGGAGTGAAGTGCCAGCCGAATAGAGCGCTATTGTTGCTACTGTGAGGTTGCATAACTTTTGTAAGAGCTAATCTAGACATAAAGAGGTAAAAATACTCTTCCTCTACAGTTACTGATTTAAGTAACAACCAGAAAGAATGTGCAGTAAAATTTTACCATAAAATCTCAAGAGGCACAGAATTCTGCCATCCTACCCACTGCACAGGCTTGAGGAAGATGCTATTTTAATAAAACCCTCATAATGATGTATTTCTGTTTTTTGCAAAAACAACTCTTCTGAAAAATAAGCTTCACAGTTTTCCATTAAAATGATAGAATGTCCGATAAAATGATAGTTTTAGATGAAGTTGTACTATTCACCGCCAAACTTGTGTGTTGCAATGCAGTGTTTTCCCTTGTTTTTATAACTGTCTGTGTTCAGTACTGAGTATCAGCACTAGAAAGAGGTTTTTTTTGGCTGGGGTTAGGGGTTAGGTTATTAATATTGCCTGGTTTTACCCCGTTGGGCAGAAATTGATAGTAAACAGGTTAGAAACAAACTGCTTTATTGATAGCAGCTAGGAGGAAAAGATTCCTCCTTTGGAGACTTCAGGCTCTTCTTGCCAGCTTTGCTCTGGGCAGGATCTAGAGTTTACTGAGACTCACTGACATTGGGTTGGAAATTATTTCACCAGCAATAACTGTCAGCAGCCCTAGAGATTTTCTGGGACCTTTCTAAGAGGACCACTGATTATGTCCCATCAGCTTTCCCAAAAGTAGAAAGTAACTTGGGAAATCTCGAGTTGAACACCTCTATATTTCAGAGTACGTATTTTGAATTCTGAATATATTTTGTCACAGCTTAATTCCCCCTTTCCAAAACTAACCACTTCTTCATGGAGGGGGAAATACCCAAATTCATTAACCCTCCCTTCCCCCTCCCAAACACTTCCAAATAGGAAGAGGAAACAAATGATGGCCTGACAATATGACTGCTTACCCATGCAGCACAATCTCCATGGAAACAGACTGTCCTAGAATAGCTCGATCACATGAGGGTTACATGACATGAATAAAGTAACCAGAAAACTGGAAAATATCTTAGAACTGGGGATACTTGTACTTAATTAATTACCCCCCAGGTCTTTGGAGAGTAGCTAATAAACAAAGCTAGTATTGAAAGCAATTTAGTCCATGCTTACCATAACTTGTAAGTGATGGGATAGTGGAAAATTAACATTACCCTCACTTTAGGGCTGTTCATTGTTTCTAGTTTGGTGACATTTAGAATGAATTTTGAATAATTTTCCACATGACCTCCTACTTCTTAAAATGATACCCCTGGTTTGGGGCATTGTCTTAGTGATCCCAGTGGATTTCCCCCTTTTGTGTCAGCAGGCACTGATCATTTCACACTTTTTAGGACATTTCAAACACTCTAAAGCGGAAATTCACTAGCTGCAGTAGGAATTGACTGTGCATAAAAGGAATTGGAGAACTATCTTTGGAATGTTTTCTTCTAGTTAATTATGTACTCAGAGGGCAAGGAGATTTATTGAGCGTATATTCAATACAAAAATGAATATATTTCACTGATGATTAGTTTTCTGTCTGTAAAGTCAGTGTTTTTAACGTGGGTGTTGCAACAGAGTCATTGAAGAACCTGTTACACAAATCAGATATAAACAAGTGTATATTCTACCAATCCACCATAAAGTAACTTACAGATAGGTAGAAAAAACAAATCATTTGTCTTCTATTGTCCTTCTAATGCATCATTAGAACATTGCAGCCCTTCCAATAGTGCAAAGATTAATTTCTGTGGGCTGGCAGAGATTGTCCATTACCCATTTCCTGTTTGTCCAAGCCCACATCACATTATTTGTCACAGCTTCACTTCTGAGATGAAGGTTTATAACAGGATGTTTTGTACCCTGTGTAGTGAAGGCCATAGAGTCATTACAGGTTTATATTGGCATCTTTGCTGTCTTGGTGTCCCTGATAGGAAACATCCTAAGCTTCATCATCTGTCTCCTGATAGAGGCTGAAAATGGCCATTGGTCACGACACAGGGAAACACTGGTTTGAAGATTCAGATCCTCAGGATTTAACTTTGGTCATTACAGGATTGTAAAGCACGAGAAAATCCATAGTTCTCATCTCTAAGAGACACAGTACAGTTTCAGACAGTCTACGAAAATAGTTTTTGTGTTGGTTATGACTGATAGTGCTCAATGCAACATTGCACCACTACTTTAAATCACCTCTCATTAAAGGTTTCATTAAAAGCAGTTCTAATCTGTGAAATCTCTTTGGACAGGTAACCATTTAGGGCTGTTGTATGGCTTACAAAAGAGCTCCTGATAGTTTGTCTGCTTTTCACTTTGCATCCTGAATATGTCCCATGAGCTGTGTGACTCACATTGACTAACATTACTGCTTTTCTTCCTCATGGTCATACAGTACCAGTGGAGTCTGAAACGTCCCTCACATCAATGAGGAAAATCCTGCTGGAACCTGCAGCACTAACTGCTGGTGAAGGTTAACAGAGTCAGGTTTCATATCTGCTCCTCAGTGTTTACTCCAGACTGCCCTTACATGGCTGTGGCTGAGGCAGACTGGGAGTTAAAGGTTACATTTTTTAACAATCTCCTTTGCCCTGTTTTGCTTAATGAAAGCAAATGCCATAATGTGTATTTTTAAAGGACCTTACCCGTGTTCTTCCTAAAACTAAGTTGGGATTTGTCTAGGCTTTTGGTCCTAGTGGTCAGGTGGGATGTTTTGGGTTCCTGGAGAGTTTACCACTTCCACACTCTGGATCCAAGAAAGAGATGCTCTGGTTTTTGTTATTTGTTTCCTTTGAATGGCTTTGGACTGGCTAAGAAGCACAATGAGGCATTTATTTTTGATTAGTTAATTGATGATACTGCATGTGTGCACCATTGTCACAGAATATGGGATTTTTCTAGACTACCATTCCCATTTTCAAATGCAATCTAATATCTGGGCTTTGGAAGAGGATGAAAGAAGTGAATATGATAACTGCTTTTTGACTGAGCATGAAAACAAGGTTTTTCTTTTTTTAAGAATGTACAATGTTTATTTTCCTTGGATTGCTTTATCCTTTAAAAAGTAATAATTTAAAAAGTGGTTTTGACTCTGTCTTTGTTCCAGTAAAAGGAGCAAGGCTGTGGGACAGTCTCATTGTGATATTGCTCACACCTGCATCAGGCCCAGTGCCACTTAAACACGCTTGAAGAACCTTGATTTGAATGGGGTATTACATTTAAACAAGTAGTAATTGTCCAAGTGTTGCAGATAATGTAATATTTGCAACAGGATAATTTTTTCCGGCTGTGTTGTAGGCCATTTGCAGGGTCAGAGTTTGGAAATGTTGTTTTCAATCTGTGCAAACAGAGCAATGAGTCACTTTTCATTCTGAGTACAACAGGCAAAAGCAGCTTTTGGGAGGGCAGCGGAGGGGGCTGGGGGAGGCTGTGCCAGCTGCAAATCCAGTGCAAAAACTGTAAACATGGGCTACTGAAACAAGTTGGGCTTCAGTGGCTGTGCAATCCTCCAAACTCAGCTCTAGCTAAACAAATACTTTGTTGTCTCAGACAGAAAAATGAAAACCTACCCAGCCATTGGTTTCCTCCTCCTCTTGGTGATCAGCTATGGCTCTTCAGAGAACTCCAGTACTCCTCGAGGCTGCGGACTGGATCTCCTCCCTCAGTACGTGTACCTGTGTGACCTGGATGCCGTCTGGGGGATCGTTCTGGAGGCGGTCGCGGGGGCAGGTGTGCTGACCACGTTACTGCTGATGCTGATTTTGCTGGTGAGGCTGCCCTTCATCAAGGACAAAGAGAAGAAGAGCCCCCTGGGAATGCACTTCCTCTTTCTCTTTGGGACTCTGGGACTCTTCGGGCTGACGTTTGCTTTCATCATCCAGGAAGATGAAATGGTGTGCTCTACCCGAAGGTTTCTGTGGGGAGTTATCTTTGCTTTGTGCTTCTCCTGCTTGCTAGCCCAAGCCTGGAGACTTCGCAGGCTCGTTCGCCATGGGAAGAGCCCATCTGGCTGGCACCTGGCCGGGGTGGCCACCTGCCTGATGCTGGTGCAGGTCATCATCGCAACCGAGTGGCTGATCCTGACCATTGTCAGAGATAACAAGCTGGCCTGCAGCTACGAGCCCATGGATTTTGTGATGGCTTCCATTTACGTTATGTTCCTGATGGTATTTACCATGGGATTTTCGTTTTTCACTCTCTGTGGGAAGTTTAAGAAATGGAAGAAGAACGGAGTATGCCTCATTATAACCCTTTTCTTTTCCATTCTGATCTGGGTAGCCTGGATGACTATGTACCTCTTCGGTAATGCTGAGCTCCAGAGAAGAGACAAATGGAGTGATCCCACTCTGGCTATTGCACTGGTGTCCAGTGGCTGGGTGTTTGTAATTTTTCATGCCATCCCAGAGGTCCACTGTACCATCCTTCCATCACAGCAGGAAAACACACCCAATTATTTTGATACTTCACAGCCAAGGATGCGTGAAACCGCTTTTGAGGAAGATATACAGCTTCCTCGGAGCTACATGGAAAATAAAGCCTTTTCAATGGATGAACATAATGCAGGTAAAAATTGACTATAAAGGACTATATTTTTTTGTAGTGTCAAGAAGACTCTCTGTATGAGACATTTTTCAGGTGTTTAAAACAAAGGTCATGATAAAAACAATAATTTTCACACTACACCGTGTTCCCTTTTACAATTTTCACTAGGATATCATCTAGTTAGAGAGAAAAATTTAAAAAAAATGCAGACAATACATAGGTTAAAATTATCTTCTGCATGTTGATTTTTCTTTGAAAAACTGAACAATTTAAAATGCAAAGGCAACACCAAAATAATAAAAAAATCATTGTGGAAAAAAATAACCTTTAAATAATCTAAATGACATTTTTGTAATTAGGAGTTTTCAACATTTGATACAAAATATTTTCCCAAAACTTCAGAAAAAAATGAAGTGGTCTGTGTTACAAATTGCTCACCCACTCGAGCAACACAATAATTATTATTAATTATCTTTCCATTGAAATGGATTCAGTGCCACTTTGTGTCCCTGTGGGGGAAAAAATGCCAAGTGCCTTACAGACAGTTCAAAGACAGCCTTTGTTCTGAAGGCTTCAACATCTGAGGTTTCACAGAGGTTTTGAGGTAATTTGCCTTCCTTGTTGTAGAATGATGTGTGATCACACATCATTAAAATTTGCAGTGGAAATGTTTTTGAGTGATTGCTGAAAGGACCAGCAACAACTGGGTGCTTCAGAGATCCAAACCCTTGCTGAAGGTTTAACCCGTGCCAGAAGTGGCAGCGTTGCCTCTGCGACCAGCAGTGGGAAGCAGGAGCCCCGTGGTGCTCCTGGGGCAGTTGTGCTCTGGTGCTGCCCCACACCTGGATAAAGGATTTTGTTACAAGTCACACTGATTATTTTTCACTCTAATTGAGAAGAATACTGGCCTGGTAGCCCAGGCAGTAGTTGCCACATTGCTCTGGCATCCCCTGAAAGAAGGCATAGGGCACGTGGTCCAGGCACTTCACCTTCCTATTCACCTTTATGTGTCTTTGATTTCCTCCGGGTTTGATGTTTCCCTGGCTACTGACACAGAGGAAAACAGCACTTCTGTTTGGCACAGTGTCGGGTCAGGAAGGCATTTTTTCCTCTTTAGTTTTTTAGCAGGAACTTTAAAGGTCTCATTCTAGTAGGGAAGATTGTTCTGTGAGTGGATACCATAAGGGTAGTGGTAAAACAAACAAAAAAAAAAATCACATGAATAAAAGAATGGTTGTTATTACTAATGTTCCAAAGCAAGAGGCAGTTGCACTAGGGACTGTTAAAACCACTCTTTTTTTTTTTTTTTTTTAATGTGGTTTTTTTTTTTTACTGTCCTCCATCCCCCATTAAATTAATTTCATAGTAAAGTAACTGCAGTGGCTTCAGTGAAGCTATTTCTGGCTAAGGCAGATCTAAGAACAAAATTGGATCTTTCACTCTGTATCATTCCCATTCATGGATGCATTTTAAAAAAAGAACTGGAAGCTCCTTTTTGATTTAATCATTCAGTAATTAAGTTTCTTTTTGTGAAATGGATAGATGTCTGATAGCTACAAAATCATTATACTGTCTATTATAGTGCAATTTATGTTCTCTTTTAATCTATCTGAATTATAGTACAATACAAAATAGATTTCCTTATCTGATGCCCTTGTTAATGTATACCATAATAAATGCCTATCATTCTTATTCCCATGGCATATAGGAATTTTTAATACATCAAAACAGATCAAATACCCCTTTGCAGCAGTTCTGTAGGGAATGGCTTGGGACAGCAGGGTTTGGAGACAAAACTTGGTAGCATGGTAGAGACTTAAAATAAACACTTTAATAATAACCAAATTACTAAGTCAGATCCCCGTGCTGATGGTTGTCAGTGGCAAAGCACCTGGAGTCTGTGAGCAATTGGCTCTGCAGGTATGAAGAGAATGTTCTCTTCTTTCATCCATTTAATCAGACTCAGTTTGAGAATTCATCATCAAGAGTTTAGAAATTATTGGAAGGGTACTTTCTTCATACTAAGACTACTAACTACTTGATACTTAAGAATGATGTTTAAGAATGGAAGATCTACTAGTTGTAATGTTTGGAAGACATGATAAGCAGAAAACTGTAATACTTGTTTCAGTAAATAAGTAGAAAACATGCCTGGACAAACATATTTTCCATTGATTCTTTTTTTTTCCACTAATACTTGTATAAAACAATTTAATAACTTTGCTCTTTTTAAAGATTTTAAGCATCATTTCAAGAATCTGAACAGCGTTCAGGTTCAAACAAGCATTTGTTTGATTCCTATGTCCTTGATTCCTTCTTTCTTAGCAAAAATGGACCTTCAAGTTATGCATTGCAACAAGAGCTGCTCTATTCCAAGAACAACATTAAGCACTGATAAAGCAAACCTATTTTAAAGTCTCTAACTTAAACATCATTTAAAGAGCATACTAATCTGGGATTTTAATATTGATATGATAGGTTGAAATATCTCTTTAGAAGAGTTATTTTCATAGGTGTGCCTTCTAAACTTATATTAAAGTATTTAGAAGGCCTGGACAAAGAGCAGTTGAGCGAGTTCTCAGTGCTCTCTGGAAGTGCAGTGCACACTACTAGGGCAGCCTCTGTAGGCAGAGAGAATTTGCCTTAAACAAGAGAAATCTGGATGTGAAATGTAGACTGCTACAGCTGTCAGGAAACCCAAGCCCAAGCAGCTCTGGTATCATTAAATTTCATTTAATAACTTCTAGTACTACCAGTCACCGTCACAGCCAATGCCAAAAAGCAAAGTGAACAAAATTTCAAATGTGTTAAAAAGAGGCTTTGACAAATATCAAATATCCTCAGTACTGCTTTTTTTTTTACCTATACATACGCTATGCAAGTGGCTTTATTAATTAGTAATGTAAAAAGTACAAGGAAAAATAGTAAAACTGATGTGAGAAGAAAAATCCAAAATGAGTATTTTGTCTACAAGCTTTGTCACAGATTCTTACATCAAAAAAGTGTAGCTGTGTGCAGTAATGGGGAAAGAAAATTTAGCAGTATGAAATTGAATTTACTGGCTCTTTAAGATAGCTTTGAAATGATCACATATATTTTGTATAAATATCCTGTATAAATATTTTAATGATGGTGTGCATGATACAGGGTTTTTTTGTGTCTGTGTGTACTAGCAAATACCAGTGCAATCATGTGTGTTTATCACAAAAGAAGTAGTCAAATAGCAAAAAAAGAGTTACTGACCCTGAGATGGTTAAACACCTAATCAAAAATACTTAGTTCCAGTTTACGCATTTTCATAATTTTTTTCTCTCAGTGTTCTGCAAAAATATGTAATTTCCAAATAGAGAGCAAGTGAGGGTCTATACATATCTGAAGTCAACAGCTGAGCATTTGCAGGGTGGAATTTCTAAATTTCCATGCTAAATCAGTACTGTTCTTCATCTTGGTGCACAACTCCCAAAGGGAGAAATAGCAGTGGATAGAGGACAGCATATGGCAGTAGGATCCATTTAAATCTTCTTCTACACAGAGCAACTACATTGGAGATAAATCCTGGCTTCATTCAAGTCTCTGCTGAAATTCTCATAAACTTCAACTCATTCATGATTTCAGCCAGAGACTGTAGAATTGTAATTTGAATTAAATCTAAGAGAAGTTCTTGCCCCAGGTGCCTGAACTGGGCATGTTTCTGTTTAGCAGCTGACAGATGAGTTTTGCCCGTTGTGACCACGCACGTTGTGTGGATAAATGAGCTCTGTTCCCTGGCCACGTCCGAGTTCACTGAAGTCATTATTTACCCTCAAAATTAAAGAGGGAGTTTGTATGTGCCAATCCCCAGACTGCTTTAGACAAAGCAACATGCCCCTCATTATGCATATCTCATTCAGAATTTACATCTTGAACCCAAACTTGTACTAAAATTAATGGGGAGACTGTTTTATTCCTGGTATAAACATCCAGAAGGACACTCAGTATCTTCTCTTTGGCTTCGGTGATTTGCCATGTTTAAGCTATTTGAAAGTAATATTTACTCCACTTTCTAGTTTCTCAGAGTAAATATAATCTGAAACATCTGGAAAATCCTTATATGCTAGTCATGCTGAAGTAATGCTCAGGGGGTTGTGAGCGTTGCTTACTGGCTTGA